>NC_081160.1:28677263-29334406 GCF_012432095.1 Onychostoma macrolepis
CTGCATGGAGGAATGGGCCAAAATACCAGCAACAGTGTGTGAAGACTTACAGAAAACGTTTGACCTCTGTCATTGCCAACAAAGGGTATATAACAAAGTATTGAGATTAAATTTTGTTATTGACCAAATACTTATTCTCCACCATAATTTGCAAATAAATTCTTTAAAAATCCTACAATGTGATTTTCTGGATTTTTTTTTCTCATTTTGTCTCTCATAGTTGAGGTATACCGATGATGAAAATTACAGGCCTCTCTCATCTTTTTAAGTGGGAGAACTTGCGCAATTGGTGGCTGACTAAATACTTTTTTGCCCTACTGTATATTTAGAATATTTTATGTTATCGGCACACTGTTTTGGATATTACAACCTTCCCATTCAGGCAAATAGGAGCTGTACTTCCACGACTACAAAATAGCCGCTCAGGGGCGTCACCAAGATGGTTGTCAAATAGACTGACTCACCGACTTTCACTGAGAGTTCTTACACTCTAGTGGTATGAAGGTTTGTTTACTTAAGCTAACATTGTCATTCTAAGATTGATGCGGATGTAAATTCATGTACAGAATATTAAAGCACTTACTCAGCTCTGTTAACAGATATGATTGTTTACATACTCACTAAACTGCATACAGTAGAGCTGTTATTACGTGCTTTCTGCATGCTTGATTCCTGAAGGTTCACACACACAAAAATGAAACATCTGTTATCATCTGCTAACCATCACCTTAGCCCCAAACCTGTAGGATATTTTCATTTCTTGGAAACTTTCTGCAGGCGGTTGAAACCGTCCAAGCGGTTGAAATGGATGTGTACAGAAGATATTTGTTGACATAGCTATTTTTAAATAAGCTGAAATAAAATAAATAATAATATAATAAAATATAAATATATCATAAAAAAACTTGATAACAAAAACATAAATACTTAAATACAAATATATCATAAAAGACGCAAATCAGATATACATACATTACCTTTCAAAAGAAATACTTACATTCAGCAAAGATGTTAAATTGATAGTGATAGTAAAGACTTATTGTCACAAAAGATTCCAGTTTTTAATAAATGCTGTTCTTTTTAAATACTTTTTAAAAATTTATTTGAAAAAAAAAAAAAAGTATTGCAAGTTCCCAAACTGATAATAAATTAATAATAAATTAGCATATTATTATGATTTCTGAAGGATCATGTGACACTGAAGACTGGAGTAATGATACTGAAAATTCAGCTTTGCCACCACAGGAATACATTTTATACAAGTATAATACAATAGTTTAAATAATTTAATATAATTTATATAGTTAATATAATTTAAATACAAGTATATTAAAATAGACAATTATTTTAAATTCTAATAGTATTTCACAATATGACTTTTTACTGTATTTCTGATATAATAAATGTAGCCATGATGAGCACAAAAGAATAACAAACTTAATTAAAAAAATATTGTAATTGTAGTGCGCGTGTGTGTATATATATTTAGAGAGAGAGAGAAAGAGAGAGAGAATAAACTGAACAAGTAAAACTTAAAATGAAAACAGAAAATATAAGTAAAAGCTCATTTAAAATAGTGTTAAATGTAACAGTATATAAATAATACCAGAATAACACTGCCTGATATTATATCATACTAAAGATACTAAAATAAATAGGCATGCTTTTTAATCAAACAATTCTAAGGTAACAAAGGCAACCATTCACTCTAAAAAAATCATAGGGGATCATAGGGGAACCACTTTTGGTGCTATATAGCATCATATCTTTAAAGGTGCAATACAGCACCTTTGTCAAATGGTGCTATGTAGAACCATAAGAGGTGCCATATTGCATTGCATTTCTTCAACAAAAATAGTGCTAAACAGCACCAACAGTGGTTCTTTGGCTCGTAAAGAACCTTTAAAGGGGCTTAACAGGTTCTTTGTACAGCAGTGGTGCTATAAAGCACCTTAATCACCCCAAAGAACCGCTGAAGAACCATACAGGAGCTTAACAGGTTCTGTATATGGTAGCGGTGCTATATAGCCCCCCAGTCATGTCAAAGAACCGGTGAAGAACCACTAAAGCACCAAGACTTGGTGCTATACAGCACCAAAAGTGGTTCCCCTATGATTACGAGCCAAAGAACCACTTTTAGTGCTATATAGCACCAATTTTTTTTTTAGAGTCTTAACTCTTTTGGCTTAAGCCAGTAACCTAAAACACCACAAAAACCACCTAGCAATGCCCTTACATCCTTTTTGCCACTCACATTTTCTTAGAAAATGTAAAAATCTATTTATTATAATGCAAGCAATTCATGAACTTTATGATTAACCAGACCACTACTGATTGATGTTACACCCCCATACTCTGTGAGAGAGGGAAGCTGTCAGTATGGCATCTCAAACAGAGCTCTGGACTTTGATGAAGCCGCCAGCCAATCAACTACACAGGCCGCTCAGATACGTAATCTGGCCTATCTCGCAACACAACTCAGAATAGCTTCTGTGCGGTGGGAAAATATGTCCTCATACACATATGCATAAGTGACTGATTAAGAGAAAGAGAGACTCCATGTTTAGCAAACAAATCTAGTGTTAGCCAACAGCATGTAATATACACCCAATGACCCGCTCCTGACACAATCAGTCTTATCTGCAGAGTTAAATTACTCTGTAGTTAAAGGAACACTAGACGACATTCATTAGATCCCATTCAGCCAGTGTTTCAAGGGGTATAAAAACAGTGGCTTCTTTAAAGAAATAGTTCATGAAAAAATTCAAGCGATGTCACTTACTCGGCCTCATGTTGTTTCCAAACCAGCGTGACTTTCTTTTATCCGTGAAACACAAAAAGAGAGGTTTTAAATAATCTACAAGTCAGTATTTTCCTGAAAATTCCAACAAATGGGAAATGAAGCTTTCAAGCTTCAAAAATGACACAAACGCATCATAAATGTAGTACATATAATTCTGAACATTATATCAGAAACAGTCACTGAAAATCTTGTCATCTGACCGGCACATTCATGAGAGCTCGTTAGGGACACAGCGATGGCCGATTTGTGAACAAGTCTTTGGAGTTAAACCTTTTCAATTAATTGGTTCATTCACAAATCAGACTCAATACAGTTTAATTCAACTCACTGACTCAATGATTCGGTCACAGCGATTAACAGCTCACTGGACGATTATCATCTTTGGTTTGTTCCTCATGTTATGACTTGAAATGTTGTGCAAGACTCATATGAACGACTTTTTATTTATTTATTGAACCTGGAGCTCCTCTTCTTGTTCTGTAAATTATGAAAAACATTTTGGGTGACCAAATCATCATTCGTGCTGAAGCTAATGATTTTATGATGTAAAAACTCATAACCTAAATGTCTCCATCACACTGGCTATAATAAAAATGGCATTTTTTCCCACCAACTCTCTGACGAGATAACCGGTCATGAAGGGAGTGATATCTTTGGCTAATGTTTGGTATCTGCTGAATCGATCTACAAGATAAGCTTGACAGATGCACGTTCTCACATGATGGCAAACGATAGTGCTGTAATAGTAACTAACCGGCGTGTGTTATTACAGCGGTAAAATTAGTACATTACCCTTACATTTTAGCTAACTGTTATCACATGAGCAAACACTACCTGGTACTCTCTGTTTTTATCTTGGATTTGTTCTCATTAAATGTTGATTTTCAGCTGACAGGGGAACATGTCCTCAGCAGTGTCACTCTGACATCAGCGTGGCTGTCAGTCAAGTTCTTTGTACATGACGTTCACTGGTTCACTGAACACGGTGCAAAGTCAGGGCAGAATGACCATTACATTTTGACCTACTGGTCTCTTAAGTAATTTTGTTATAGTATTTATTTTGGGTAATTACACTCAATATAACTTTTTTGTTGTTGTTGAAATAAATTAATATTTTTATTCAGTAAAGCAGCATTAAACTGATTACTAGAGACAGTAAATTATAAATAAAACCTGTTCTTTTAAAATTTCAACTTT
Source organism: Onychostoma macrolepis (assembly GCF_012432095.1). Taxonomy (NCBI): domain Eukaryota; kingdom Metazoa; phylum Chordata; class Actinopteri; order Cypriniformes; family Cyprinidae; genus Onychostoma; species Onychostoma macrolepis. The sequence goes on from NC_081160.1 coordinate 28,681,264, forward strand.
ACCATCAAAGCAATAACTTACATTTTAAAATATATTAAAATAGAAAACAGTTATTTAAAATTGTAATAATATTTCACAACATAACTAATATTACTATATTTTTGATCAAATAAATGGTAAGCATAAGAGACTTTCTCTTCTTTGATATAAATAGTATGGTTTATAGGATTATGTAAATTGCATCATAGCAAGTAAAATTGAAATAAACATGCATTTTACTCACTCACTACATTAACTTAAAATTCTCATTAATGAAAATGCACATTATTTATTCACATGGATTCCGAAACGGACAATCGGCACAATCTTCTGATTCTGATTCACAATCAATCTTCTCCTTTTAATCAGCATGGTAGATTCTCTCTGTAATTACAAAGAAACCAAAATGTAACATTCTTTGCTTTCAACTTCATAAAAGAACAAAGCAACCTCATTTTCCACTGAGCTCTGACAGGAAGAGCTGTGTTGAGGTCGAGAATTAGAAAGCTGAAAAGCAAAGAAAGAAAAGGCATCAGCAAAAAGCTTTTTTGACAGTCTGAAATACTTAAAAAATTATCTCAGTTCTTTTTGAGATGGAAATGAAACCAAAGCTCATGATTCAGGAAGGAAACCGCTCTGTGTATGCTGCAGTAACACATGCAGAGGAGTAGGGTGTACAAAGCCTTTCAACCGCCCATAAAGTTTTCACTGCCTTTGCTTTAAATTCCTGTGTGACAGCGTGCATGCGGGTGGCATATATGTTTGCGTGGGACGGCTGTTTGGCCTGCGAGCGACAGCTTTTCCATTCTTTCACCGAGTCAGGGAGGAGTGTGTGCCGGTGTGATTACAGACTACGCAGTATCCTTCCTCCCCCTCGCTGAGCTTGTGGTCTCAGAGGGCGTCCGAGGATCTTCACTAACTGTGTTCCATCACGACCCTTCGACGGGACTTTAGACGAGCGTGCACACACACGACAAACATGTACGCGTATTATGCGAATGCACACACAGATCACACAGCAGGCACTTTGAGTTCCCTGGAGAATGAGCATGCCTGTATATGGGTTCTCGCAGTGATGGCACAGAAGAACCGTTTTTGGTTCCCCAAAGAGCCTTTCCATAAAGAGTCCTTAAGAGAAGCATTACCATTTTCTTAGTTTAAAGGAAACTTTTCCAGGTGGTTTATTACTAGCTCTGTTTAGTGTCTCTTTAATATTCTGGGGCCAGATTCATGGAATATTTCTAAGAATAAAATTCTTCTTAACAGCTATTTTCTTCTTATTTTCAAAAAGAACATAAATGAAAACAAAATTCTTGAAAAGAACCGTAGATCGATAGAACAATAGATAGAATGACAGATAGAACAATACATAGTATGATAGAACAATAAATAGAACTATAGTTACACTATATTGCCAAAAGTATTGGATCACCCCCTTCAAATGAACAGGTTTGACTACTTTAGTAATTTCCATGAGAGCAAATCTTAATGTTTAAAGATATAATGAAATTCTAGGGAATTGTGTGCTTCTAATTTTAAAGCAACGGTTTGGACAGGACCCTTTTCTGTTCTAACATGACAATGCCTCTGTGTATAAGGCAAGGTTCAAAAAGAAATGATTGACTCAGTCAGTGTGGAAGAACTTGACTGGTCTGCAGAAAGCCAAGTCTAATCAGCTGAACACCTCTGGTGTGACTTTAAATGCAGATCTTGAGCCAAAAACTCTTTACCAAACACCAATGACTTGTACATATGGGTACCGTCATTTTAGACACTTCCAAAACTGTTGCGACAGAGATGGAAATACAATTTTTAAATAATTGTGTTTCCATCTTTGTTGCCACAGTTTTGGAAGTGCCTTTTTCTGTTCTAAAGAAGTGGGTGTCCCAATACGTTTGTCCATATAGTGTATGTACAAGTCATTGGTGTTTGGTAAAGAGTTTTTGGCTCAAGATCTGCATTTAAAATCACACCAGAGGTGTTCAGCTGGGATTAGGACTTGGCTTTCTGCAGACCAGTCAAGTTCTTCCACACTGACTGAGTCAATCATTTCTTTTTGAACCTTGTCTTATACACAGACGCATTGTCATGTTAGAACAGAAAAGGGTCCTGTCCAAACCGTTGCTTTAAAATTAGAAGCACACAATTCCCTAGAATATCATTATATGCTTAAACATTAAGATTTGTACTCACGGAAATTACTAAAGTAGTCAAACCTGTTCATTAGAAGGGGGTGACCCAATACTTTTGGCAATATAGTGTATATGACTTTACTGGGTTATTTCAAATTATTTGTTGCATTTAAGAATCACAACACAGCATTATAATACATTACTAGGGATGTGCACAATTTTTCTGACGTGACACCAATGATTGATAATGTATTAAACAACATCGAGTCATTACTATTTGTGAGATGCAACTTTTTACTGAATTCGAAATTCAGTAGTCTAACAACTACTAAAACAAGTCAAATATGGAGCTTGTTTTTTAATTTCAGCCCATAAATATGAAATAATGTTTGTCAGCTTTCAGCACACCGGAGAGCACCCATACACCAGACACATTCACAACAGAGAAAGCACAAAAAAAAGAACTGTTTCTCATGGAGCTGATCATTGAGAGTTCAGCGAGAACTGCAATTCGTTCAGTCAGTTAAAGCTAAAAGACAGTAATTTTCTTAAGAATATATTTGAGAACTTCTTAAGACTTTTTGAAGAACTGCACTTTTATGAACATTCTTATGAATGACTCTCTTAACTTTCTTAACTTCTTTCTCAAGATTACCTTGAATACGGCCACTGGTCTCTAGATATGGCTCAACTTTATTTAATGTAAGTTGAAGTGGTTTTTATTTGATCATCTTTCAGACAAAAATATAATTAATTTAAAAAAAACTAATACAACAAGTGTAATACTTGGTGTTGGTCATTTTAACACACTTCAGTACACAATTTATTCAACACTATGCACAAGCAAGCAGTACTCACATTTTCTTACATTTCTGTGAAATGGGTGACTAATTAGACTTTCAAAAGGGACAAATCATGGAAGTCCATTTAGCAGGAGCACCTGTATCCTTAACACCCCAGTTATTTGGTGTTACATGAACAACAGTCTTGTTGTTCATAAACAACACCACAACACAAAACTACTGCAGCAAAGTGACAGCAAACCTCAATATTCATCTTGAAGACCCTGTTTTCTCAAAAACCAAGCACAGAGAGCTTCACAAAACCAACATCCAAGAAAGAGCTGCAAATGTAAAAGCTGTAAAACTTTAACCGTAGATACCAATGCTAAAATGCAAAAAAAGGAAACCTGAACAGCTGGAGCACCAACATCTGTCCTAGCCAGACAAATCAATTCCATTTAAATATCATCAAACCACTGCAGACAGTTTTAGAGAGAAGATTGAGAACCAGATTTTTTCCTTCAACATCTCTGAAGCAAAAGGGAGATGTTCAAATAGACAACAGTCCATTGTAGACTATTCACAAGTTGTATGAATCTATTCTAAGACGGTAGGAAGCTGTATTACAGATGGTAGCGAAACACCCTAATAAAGAAATATTGCATATACTCATACACACATGCACATATAAAATCACATTACATTCTGCACATTCTTTCTAAATCTCTGTCCACCCAGATGTTCTCTTTAGTTGTCATCACGCCACCACCATTCGCACCACAAAGCCCTTATACGGGTGTCTCTGTAGGCCACGGTAATGACAACTGCTAGAAAGATCAAATGTCTCAGCCACGTTGCATTACTCTGTGCGTGTGTGTGTGTGTGTGAGAGAGAGGAAGCGAATGAGAGAAAAGATAAAAACGGGTTAGTTAAAGGTACAGGTTTTCTTTTTTCTTTTTTAAAGAGCGGTGACGTTACTTATGGGAAAGAGGAGGGTCTATGAAGGCAAATGTTAAAGACACACCTGGGAGTTCACACGTCCACCGCACGCAGCGAGAGCGTGGTGGGAGTATTGACAGAGCTGTCAGTTATAAATGGGTGGGATCAAGCGAAGGATTTTGGAAAGGGGGTTTAAAGGCATCTTTCAACTTGCATTCGTAATGTGAGAAGGGGGAGGTGGGCTTTTCTGGGTAAACCTAAAGGCTACTCGAGTTCTTCCGTGGAAATGTGACACGTTGACTGTTGACAGTGCCAACTGTTCTGCAGTATGCTTCTGTTTGCTAAAGCTGATTGGCTTTGGAGATACAGCCAAAGCTGCAACCCCATTCATACCGTCTCACGACTGGAGTTACTACATAGTGAGCGAGAGGCCCATGCTGCAAGACTGAACGCAGCCCGTTTCTAATTCTCTAGTCTAAACACTTCTTTCTGGAATTCTGAAGCACACATAGTTCTGAACACGGTTAAGCTCTAGGCTGTAGCAGACTTTATGAAAATGTTTAAAAAGATAGAGACAAAATCGCAAACTAATCATCTGACTGGATGTGCGGTAAACCGCTACTGATGAAATTCTTAACTGCCCAACTTAGCTTTCAAACGGAAAGGGAGGAAAAGAACAGCCAGCACAATGCAGTCGGCACACTTCCTCATTCTAACCCGCGCTTCTCGCTCTCTCAGCTCTCCTCTGAAGGAGGCTTTCTGTGAGGAATTCTTTGGAAGACTGCCAGTGTTTTTGCATAGTGCGGGAACAGGCCCTCCCTTTGTCAGAACTGTACGCCATTGTAGTATTCTGCGCCAGCTGCCATGCCGCGACCTGATTGGCTGCCGTTTCGCGCGCTTCCCCTTCTCTCACAGCAGAGTAGGAGAGAACAAAAGGTCAATGAGTCCGCTGCACTGAGGGGAGGGACCTCATGTGATACTCCATCTCTCTCTTGCATGCTCACTGACACTTGTTCCAGAAGCATCTACAAATGAGCCTACTTCGAAAAATGCTTTTCTTTCTCTCTGTCACACAAAAACATACAGGTTAAATATGCTTCTGTTTAAGGAAAAGTACATATTTATGGACAGATAGAACAATAGAACGATAGACAGATAGATAAAATGACAGAACGACTGACGGATGGATGGATGAAGCAAAATAACAACTGAATAATAGAATGATAGATCTAATGATAGAAAGGCAGAATGTTAGAACAACAGAATGATAGAACAAAGCAACGAAAGATAGAACAATAGATAAAATGATAGGAACGAACGGATAGGTAGAATTATGAATGGATGAATCTATGGACAGAATAACAGAATGACAAAAAGAACAATTTATAGAACCATAGATAGATAGAACGATAGACAGAATGATAGAATAAAACAACAAAGGGATAGAATGTTAGATAGAACTATAGATAGAATACTAAAATAACAGAATGATAGAACATATGTAGAATGATGGATGAATGGATGGATGGATGATGTATGGATAGATGAAATGATGGATAGAATAATCACATGAAAGTAAGAATGATATATAGAACCACAGATAGACAGACAGACAGACAGACAGACATACAGATAGATAGATAGATAGATAGATAGATAGATAGATAGATAGATAGATAGATAGATAGATAGATAGATAAAAACAGATATAACAATATAAAGGCAGAATAATTTATAGAACCAGATAGATAGAATGACAGACAGAATGATAGATAGAACAAAAACACAATAGAATGATAGGTGTAACAACAGAAGATAGAAAAGTAGAATGATAGATCGAAACAATAAGATAGAATGTTAGGCAGAATGACAGATAAAATGATTAGATAGAATACTAAAATGACAGAATGATAGAAAGAATGATAGAATAGATATGTAGAATGATGGGTGGATGAATGGATGGATGGATGGAAAGATGGATAGAATAATCAAATGACAGAATGATAGAAAGAATGATAGAATAGATATGTAGAATGATGGGTGGATGGATGGATGGAAGGATGGATGGATGGAAAGATGGATAGAATAATCAAATGACAGAATGATATATATATAGAAACATAGATGCACTGTAAAAAATGGCCGTGATTTTAACGGTAAAAAAAAATGCTACAGTAAAAACCTGTTAAATGGTTAAAGTTCCCCTACTTTATATGGTCAAAAACTGTAATAGACATTTCAGACAATTTTACGGTGAAATAGCATTTTTGGAAGTGAAAAAGAATGTAAAATTTACAGGGAAAATCCGTAAATTGACATTCCCAGAATTCCCTGCGTTGCATTTCAAATTTTTTTTTGAATTTGATGTTTTTTCTTTTAAATATCTAGGTTTCTTCTTAGTTTTTTCTTATCAGTTATGTTTATTAGGGTTATATGTTACGTCTAATGTTAAATGAATGTTTATTGCATATTTCAGTTTAATGAGTCTCACCATGATGGTGTTTAATGTTTGTGTGAATGACACTGTGCATCTTCTATATATGTGATTATTTAAAAGCTGCTTGTGATGGGCTTTGGTTCATCGTGACTTTCTCAACACCACCTGCATTTGGTGGTTATCAGTGTATTTCAAAGGTACAACACAGATTTCAGTACTTCAATAGGTTGGCATATTAACATTATATCAGTTAATGAAATTACGGTATTTAACTGTAAATTTAAGTTAAAACCTAAAATGTTGCTACCGTATTTTTTACGGTAGAATTCCGAGCAACCACAGCTGTCGTTTTTTTAACCGTAAATTTTATGGAAAATTAATCTGCATTGTTAAAAAATTCACAAAAATCTAACCTTTCAATTGATAATAAGAATTGAAAATGGGGGGAAAATATCATTATGAAATAAATGTTTTTCTCTAATACAAATTGTCCACAATTAACGGTACCCTTTTATTCCAATACTTTTTGAAACCTCCATTTGCCAGTTTAACAACTCTAAATGTTCTCCTATAATGCCTGATGAGGTAAGAGAACACCTGACAAGAGATCAGAGACCATTCCTTCATCCAGAATCACTCCAGACCCTTCAGATTCCCAGCTCCATGTTGATGCTTCTTCTCTTCAGTTCACCACTCGTTTTCTATAGGGTTCAGGTCAGAGGACTGGAATGGCCATAGCAGAAGCTTGGTTTTGTGCTCAGTGACCCATTTTTGAGGTTTGTGTTTGGATTATTGTACGGTTGGAAGATCCAAACATAGCCCATTATAAGATTTCTAACAGAGTCAGTCACTTATTGATTTTTTATCTGTTGGTATTTGATCGAATCCATGATGCCATGTGTCTAAACAAGATGTCCAGGACCTCCAGCAGAAATATAGGCCCACAACATCATAAATACAGCTGTATACTTCATTGTACACATGGGGTACTTTTTATCACTGTGTTCACCAAACCCGTCTTGAGTGTTTGCTGCTAAAAAGCTCATATTTTAGTTTCATCTGACCATAGAAGCCAGTCCCATTTGAAGTTCCAGTTGTGTCTGATAACTGAATATGCTGGAGTTTGTTTTTGGATGAGCGAGGAGAATTTTTCTTGAAACCCTCCCAAACAACACGTGGTGATGTAGGTGCTGTTTGACAACTTTTTTTCAAGGTTTTCTGACCCCGAGATTCAACTTTTTTCTGCAATTCTCCAGCTGTGGTCCTTGGAGAGTCTTTAGCCACTCAAACTCTCCTCCTCACCGTGCATTAGGACGATATAGACACACGTCCTCTTACAGGCAGTTTCGTAACATTTTATGTTGATTGGAAATTCTTAATTATTGCCCTGATGATGGAAATGGGAATTTTTACTGCTCTTTTCTTAATGCCACTTCACTCATTTGTGAAGCTCAATTATCTTTTGCTGCACATCAGAAATATATTCTTTAGTTTTTCTCATTGTGATGGATGATTAAGGGAATCTGGGCTTTGTTTTCCCTCCTATTTATATTTCTGTGAAACAGGAAGCCATGGCTGCATCATTTCATGTTCATAATGACCCTGGAGTGCTCAAAATTGTGAATATGAATGGGAATATACTTCAAAAATATTTTACTCAAAAGAGTTTCTAGGGGTGCCAATAATTTTGTCCAATATGTATTTGAGAAAAACATTTATTTCACAATGATATTTCCCCCCATTTTAAATTTTTATTATCCAATGATAGGATTTATTTTTGTGGAAGGTTAGATTTTTTTTTAAACATTTTGTTAAATAAAAGATCAAAAGGATTAACAATGCAGATTAATTTTCACAGCCTTCTTTGATCATATTTACCAAGGGTGCAGATATTTTTGGCCATGACTGTATATTGGTTTGTGTCAGGCCAGATTGTTAGGACTGAGTCCTCAGTAAGATCAGCTGGAGCTGAAGTAACACTGAACTATCACTGAACTACAGCAGCACAGCTGGAGTTTCTACCTGTGTGGGAGTCTGGTTTTCAGTATTGAGGCAACACAACACGTTCCTGACTAACATTACAGAGGCCTCTAGTGGTTTAGTGGCACCATGACAACGCACGGCTATTATTTTACAGTACATTCACTGACTGCCAGCCTCTATTAAAGGACCTTTATTTTTCAGGCTCCATTGTGAAGATGTTGTTTGAAGTCTGAGAGGGAACATGTAACTCAAGGAGCACAGAGAGGTGGTGAGGGCTCCTGGGGATCTGCCAAACTTCATTACCTCAGCATGACACCCCCACCCACACACACACACACACACACACACACACACACACACACACAAACACACACAAACACACACGTCCATGTGGCACTGACTAACACCATAAGAGTGTGTGGCACTGTAACTGAACACACACAGAACGGCCGCCTCATTCACGTGGCAAAGGGTTGCAATAGGCTCCGTTACCATGGCTACCACAGATACTGGATACAAGGCCAGCTGCGTTTTGGCGGGAAAATTCCCTTGAAAAAAAAGAAGCTTTTGTGTACTTTTATATTCTTTGTACTGAAAAGAGGCGAAGAGAAGATCTCATTTCAACTGTGAGGGAGAAGCAATCAGGACACTTTCTTTCCTCTTCATTATTGTTAATATTCACAAAGTGTTTGTAATACGCAAAGTTTTTACCTTTACAAAAAATACTGTGGCGATAATACCACAGTATAGTAATGGTATCAGCTAGTAATACCATGCACTTACATAAGACCATGGTATTTTGGACATTTATCTCAGACATACCATTAAGTACAATGTATAAAGTAAACCATGCCACACAAATTTCATTACCATGATATATTTTAAAGTACCATAGTACTGTCATCTAATACAATCACGGTATAGTATGTTTTTGAAAGTGTCATGGTGCCATGTCAAAGAACAAACAAACAAAAAAACACAGTGACAGTATCAGATGGTAATAACATGGTACTTTGATATATACCATGCACAAAAGAGTACCATGGTAATACCACAATATTTTGGACTCATCAACATTTACCAATATCACTATGATATTATGGTATTCTTAGACATACCATTGAGCACAATTTTTAAACCATGGCTCACAAATTTCATTACCATGGTATATTTTAAAATACCATAGTACTGACATCTGATAATATCACTGTACCAAGGTACATTTTGTGTAGTGGGTGTAGTGCCATGGTATCAGATGATTATCCGATTATCTGATATCAGTATTTTGAACATACACATGATATTTTGGACATTTACAATAACAGTACTATGGTGTTCTTGGACATACCGACCGTAGAGTACAATATATGAGCCATGAATTTCATTACCATGATATATTATTTCAAAGTACCATAGTACTACCATCTGATACTATCACTGTACCATGGTACAGTTTTGTTGTTGTTTTTAATTTTAAGTGACAGAGTAATTACATACCATGGCCTTACCACAGTATCAGAGGGTGATACTATGGCACTAAAATGAAATGGCGCTAAAATTCATATAACATATAAAATTCATAAATATGGTACACCATGGTGCTACTATGGTACTATTTTGTAAGCGTGGTAAACTAAATATTTTGCAATGCAACCGTGTAAGAACAATCTTACACAGAGTCATATTTGTCAATCTGCTAATTTAATTAAACATAATTTATGGTCACATTGTGTCACAACAAGAAACACATGAAACATGTCACTCTATCAGGCATTATCGCAATTTGAAGAATTGTTAACGCAATTTTAAGAAGGGTGTAATAAAATACACTCCATTGACAAACTGTCAAACCGCCTTTTTCAACCTGGGATGAAGTCCAAGAGCTGTTAGTCACATGACACTGCTTACCCACAATGACTGCAGGACATTTACCCGATTCATACTTCAAACATAACTGTGGCTACATATTAACACATTTACTGTACAATAAGAAAATGTGCGCAAGGCTCAAAGGGTTAGTTAATCTAACGGTTAGGGTCGTAAAAGCATTTCCGCCCTGTAGGTGTGGGTTGCAACAGATGCTTCAGGGGGGTAAACTCTCATTCATACAGATATAATTCCCAGATTATGATTAGGCGATATTTACAAAGACTTAACGGGACAGTCTACAAAAAAAAAAAAAAGAAAAAAAAAAGATTTATCATCATTTACTCACCCTCATGTCGTTCCAAATCCATCTTGCTTTCTCCTGTGGAAAACAAATGCAGAAAATATTAACGTTTCACTTTTCGACGCAATTATAAATCAATTTTTGCTTAAACTTTCAAGCTTTGAAAAACAACAAAAGTATAACCATAAAACTGGTTTATGAGACTCATACACTGTATTTCAAGTCTTCTGAAGACATACACTATATTGCCAAAAGTATTGCGACAAGACACCCCCTTCTGATGAATAGGTTTGACTGCTTTAGTAATTTCCATGAGTACAAATCTTAATGTTTAAGCATATAATGATATTCTAGGGAATTGTGTGCTTCTAATTTTATAGTAGCAGTTTGGACAGGACTCTTTTCTACTCTAACATGACAATGTATAAGACAAGGTTCAAAAAGAAATGATTGATTCAGCCATTGTGGAAGAACTTGACTGGTCTACAGAAAGTCAAGTCCTAATTCAAGCTGAACACCTCTGGTGTGATTTTAAAAGCAGACCTTGAGCCAAAAATAACCACAGTATCAGAGCTTTGCATGAAATGCACGTCTTTTTTCACTGAAACTCTAAATTCAGATTTAAATTGTCAACCGGATCAACCAATTCACAGAAAAAAACAAAAACAAAATTAGACTCGAGAGAACAATTTGCTCACAAATCAGACATCTTTACCTCTCTTATGAACATGTCAAGGAGAGCTATGGTGGACGTTAGAGAAAAATTATTTCAATTTAGGTCTGTTTCTCACATAAAGATTTAGCATGACTTTATAAGATTTAAAAGTTATACTGACCACTTTTATAGCTTCAGATACACAAGACAACTTTCTTCTAAACAGAAGTTTCCCCTTCATGACATAACTGTGATTTTACAGTCATCATGTGAGTATATCCCTAGCAACATAACCAAGTGTGAGAGAAGTCACCCACAAATTAGATTCGGATGCCTCATGATGCCCTCACACTCACACTCACACGTACAAACACACAAACATGCAAGTGTTCACAAAAACAAGACCAAAAAGTAACACTACAGTGACTCAAGTGACGTCAAACACTCGATAGCTTTCTAAAATCAAGTGTGCATGACATGGTTATTTATTTTTAAAAGAAATTAATACTTTTATTCAGCAAGGATACATTAAACTGATCAAAAGTGACAGTAAAGCCATTTATATTGTTAGATAAGTTCTATCTTGAATAAATTGTTCTTTTTAACTCTGTGTTAAAAAGGATGTGTGTTTTCTAGGAAAATGATTAACATTAAAGTGTGCAGTCATTTCTGAGACTGAAATCACAGTTGTTTTGTCTCCTCATCAGTCATGAGAAACTGTTTAGTGCAGCAGCATTTTAGTTATGAGATAGACGCCGGCGTGATGCGGCGATCAGGAGGAGATGAGGGCAGCATCACGCGGTGCGTCAAGGATCACGGCCATGACCAATCACAGATGCTGGCACAACTACTGAAGACACAACCAGACACAAGTTTATTAGGACCGCCTAATGAGGAGGAGGGAGGAGAAAGAGACAAACAGAGGGAGAGAGAAACAGGAAGCATGCCGTGGGCACTCAACTTTAGCTCTGGCACAACTTAATGGGATAGATCAGCCAAAAATTTAAATTCTAGCATCTTCTATTCAACCTCATGTTGTTCCGTAGGAGTTTCTATCTTCCATGGAAAACGAAGGGAGATGTTTTGAAGAATGTCCAAGCTGCTGATTTACATATAGACCTTTTTCCTGAATAACCGATGAGCGGCGCCATGATGGATTCTAACTTCCGTTTGGGTGCTCTCGTGTTCCGGTCTCCATAGAAATCCGTTAAAACGGGTAAAAAAAAAAAAAAGAAAGATAGACCGAATTGAAACTTTTTCAATATAACTACATATAAAAATGTGCGGAGGGTTGCTGTACTGTTGTTGGCTGCCACAGTAACGGCAGTAAGCTACGGAATTCCTTTAAAGTAACGCTTGTTTTGCGTATCAGCAAATCTGTCTTGTCAGGCACTGTATACATGGCTTGCAGCACTTAAGTTAAAATACTGTGTGTGAAATAATAATATATGTTTACGGTATAAAACTTCACCCCGATCGGGAGCTGTATGTGCACTCATCTGTTCTCAATGCAGCTAACCTCGCGACGCTTCATGTCATCTTCCCACTCATTGAACTATGACTGGTCCTTTACTGCAAAAAGACGGTCATTGCGATACTGTAAAGTAATGAAACAATGGCGCCACATGATTTTTTAAAATGACTTTCATAGGTTTCACATTATATTATCTGCTCTGAAAATATGTAAATATGACTAGAAACCGGAAATGTAAAGCACCGTTCTAATCGGGGAGACTTCCGCGTTCAGAAAAAGGTCTTATAGAAAGTGAATAGCTAATAAAATGACAGATAAGTAGGCCTACAATAAAAGTAAAGAATAAGAGCAGCACAATTTTAGCATTTTAAAAATAAAAATAAAATTATATATATATATATATATATATATATATATATATATATATATATATATATATATATATATATATATATATATATATATATATATATATATATAGATGTAGCGATTTCCGGTTCGACGATAAATCGTGATAAAATTCCCCACGGTCAGTATTACGGTTTCATATTTTAATTATTATTAAAACCGTAGGCTATTCGATTACCGTGATTTGAACATCTCACGATAAATAAATACTGTCCAGCATGAAGCGCAGTTTTCAGTAACAGTCTCACGTGCGCACAGCAGCAGAGTAGTTTCGTTTTGAGTGAAAACAGCGGAAAAGCAGGGAGTTTTAAAAGAGTGCTAAGGGAATTATACAAATGAATATATGAATGAATTAATTTTATGAATGTACCTCTGAAGGTTCTGACTGTCTTCAGAAAAGATACGATGGCATTTTTTTTCATCTTCGCTCCATGTAACACCTAAAGTCGGAAGTGTTCTTAATCGCAACACTGCTTTGTTCACGGAGTTTACGGAAACAGCTGTATTCAGCTTCTCCATAAGCGCCACCTAGTGTCAGAGAGTGGATTTACAGACGCATCTCAATAAATTAGAATGTCGTGGAAAAGTTCATCTATTTCAGTAATTCAACTCAAATTGTGAAACTCGTGTATTAAATAAATTCAATGCACACAGACTGAAGTAGTTTAAGTCTTTGGTTCTTTTAATTGTGATGATTTAGGCAAACATTTAACAAAAACCCACCAATTCACTATCTCAACAAATTAGAATACTTCATAAGACCAATAAAAAAAAAACATTTTTAGTGAATTGTTGGCCTTCTGGAAAGTATGTTCATTTACTGTATATGTACTCAATACTTGGTAGGGGCTCCTTTTGCTTTAATTACTGCCTCAATGCGGCGTGGCATGGAGGTGATCAGTTTGTGGCACTGCTGAGGTGGTATGGAAGCCCAGGTTTCTTTGACAGTGGCCTTCAGCTCATCTGCATTTTTTGGTCTCTTGTTTCTCATTTTCCTCTTCACAATACTCCATAGATTCTGTATTTAGCTGTTTAGCTTTAATTTGATGGTGTTATGTTACTCTTTAGTAAGGTTTCGTTTGTTAACATTAGAAGTACTTAACTATTTAACTAATCATTTAATCTTAATGTTAATTTCAACATTTACTAATATTAAAATCAAACGCTGTATCTGTTACTATTATTTAATCGAACTGAGCCGACATGAACTAAAAATGAACAGTGCTATTTTTTTTATTACCTAACATTAACAAAATTAATAAATACTGTAATAAATGTATTGTTCATAGTTCATGTTATTAATGCATTAACTAATGTGACCTTAATGTAAAGCGTTACCATTTTTGTTTCAGTTTTGTACTTCAACTTAAACTTATTTCAGTTAGTTGGAAAGGCAACATTTCTAATTTTCATTTCCGTATTTTTCATGTTTTACGTAAAATGTAAAAATGACTTGAACTACTGTATTGCATGGCTTCAGACTTGTTTGATTTTTTTGGTTCTTGACATTCCCACATCACCATATTTTTTATGAAAAAAAGAATGAACATTCATCAAAACACCTCCTTTTAAGTTCTACTGAAGAAAGCAAATCATGGGTTTGTAATGACATGAGGATGAGCAAATGACAAAAATCTATTTCTTCTGAGAACAAAACCTTGAATCAGCCTGGAGTCAACACTAATGAATGTTATTGCTTAGAGTTACAAAAGACATCAAAAGTCTGTGAATGTGTCATAGGTTGATACTGTCATAAACAGACCCGAACACACAGACCAAGGTCGCAGTCGCATGAATTTACTTAAGCGCTAGGGAGGGAAATCCCAAGGTAAGTGAGACAGGTGTTTTTAATTTAGTGTAAAACATACATGAAAAGATAAGGCAGCGGGATAACTGGAGTAAAGTTCAAGTTCAGGGCTGTTTGGAGCGCGCGCGCCGTGTGTGTGTGTGTGTGTTGTGGTTTTGGAAGCCATTGCTTGTGGATAATCTAACGTTCTGGAAGTGAGTCAGTACACGAGCCTCAGTAATGGGATGAAATCTCACTGACTCACTCTCCCTTTTAAACACACACACAGAGACAGAGACAGAGAGAGAGAGAGAGAGAGACTACAATGTTAGAAGCTGAAGCACTCAACTCGTCCCATATAGAAAAAGAAAACAGGATTACATAAAGGGTCAACAGATGGAGTAATAACAACATAAACAAAGAAACAGGGCAAATTAACTGCGGTTACTTTTATCTTTAGTCAGGTGTGACATTTAATTGCGGTCAGTATCCCTTCAGCTGCAATCTGATGCAATCTATTAAAATGTTAATGTTACCAAGATATTACTATGGCACCAAAACACATTCTAATGCTCAATTCGCACTTAAAAATGTTTGCATGTCAAAATATTGAATAACAAATTATATAACCAAATGGAATTTGTAAACAAACTATGCTTTTCTCATTGCTAACTAACTAAAGTAAAGGTGATTTTAGCACCTTATTTAATATTATATTAGTGTATTTCTTTTTCTTCACATTACGTGCTTTGGCAATACTGTAAGCACAATCAAACCAAAACATTATTTTAAATCGAAATCGAATTGATTTTTTTTTTGTGTGTGATATAAAATTAGTCCCACTTAAGTTCAATTAATTATGGACATCTTCCACAAAAAGTGTCCAACTACTTAATTTAATATTTATGTATTAAAGTACGTTTATGTTTATACTTCCGGTATATTTATGTATATTTTTAAAACCTATTTATGTACGTTATATTTTTATCATTAAAATCTTATATTTGCTCTTTGTATCTGATTCAGTGCCTTTTAGATATTTTTTTTAAGCGTAGTGTAAGTGTTCAAATTCACATTTGGGAGCCACTGTAACGATTCAACTGCCGTTACAATATTAAGTAAACACACTGGCTAGTGTTCATAACTGAGTGTTAACCCACAGACCTCCTCCTCTTTTTACAGTAAATCAGCATTTCCCCTCACATCCTAACAGCTGACAGGAAATGTCGGAATAAAATAAATAGTTTTCACATGACCACTTACATTGGATTCATGCCTTAGACCTCCGTCCCTTTAGGCCGCCTCCCGGGAGAACAGATTCCCCTCCTGCTATTTTGGGCAGGAAAAGCGGCCGTGTTCCTGGAAGTGATGAGGGATGGAAGCTTCCTGCGCGCTCGCAGCGCCATCTGGCGTTCGCTGTCTGAACTGATGAAGGTGAGTCAGCATGTTGCAATCACTCAGCAATACCGAGCGCATTTAGGTCAGATGAGATCACCGAATTATCGTGACCGGTAAAGTCACTCGGTTTTGATAAAACGCTTAGTCACCGTGATACAGAAGCGTCTTGCGTATGACAGCGAGGCTGTTTGTTTGTGTGAGTGACTGACGCATCTCATCCAGTGCCTCAGATTTACTTCAGGACAAGGACATCAGCAGCAGCATTTTTTTTTTTTTTAATCGCATAGAATTCAAACTAAGTGAAAAGTTATTAATATTGGCATAAAATGCTTAGGATCGAAAAAAATAATAATAATCTAAATTACAAAGGGTGAATTGAACTGACGTAAATGCACAAGCAACACATGGAACATAAACTTTAATTAGGCCTACTGTAAAATGAGTTTGTACCAAAATACCTTACGAGTTCCGACGCACTTCTTTCCATGGGGAGGGTTTCCACTTCTATGTCAGGTACCAATCTTTGAAATTGAGAGATTTAACAATTAAAAACTTATTTGTCTCCACAGACAGACTGAGATTTGATATAAATGAGCGCAGTACAGTTACATCGCCATGATTTTTAATATTTTAGAATGTTCCCATGATCTTTGTAATCACAATTTTAAAATGACCCTGGACTCTGGGAATCCTGGGACTCCTAAATGTTGAGCAAATAAACATTTTGCAGGCATATGCAATTAAATTTTGAGAGACAACAAACAAAAAATATAAATAAGAATATTGCCCGCAAGGGCCTATTTTAATTTGTATTGAATAAAATGTTCTTTAGACCTGGTTGTCAATCAGGTCAGCAGTGCCGACTAGTAAATAAAGTAAGTGAGTGAAGTAATAATGTAAAAATAAATGCTAAATCCTAACACTAACCTTAAACGTTAATAAATAATATGTATAAATGAGATATGTAAATAAAGAAGATCTAACTTAATTTTTTTTAGCATAAATACAAATGCATGGATTAGAAATGAAAATATTTTGTACAGTAAATGAAACAGGGACACGTATTTCCTTTTGGACATTCTTATTTTTATAACTCATTCCATGATGTTTGAGGCTTCAGCATGACTACAGACATGAGGGACAGTAGTGGCTGATGATGACGATGTCTAAACATGGAGAGATGTTTCTCACTCACACACACACACACACACACACACACACACACAGAGAGAGAGCGCAGGGTCAAACACTCACAGCTCAGTCACCTCTGAGTCCACACAAACTTGACGTCAACAGCTTGTTCAGATTTCAAATCCAGCGCTAATTAGGGTCTGTTCATTACATAAGATTAATCTCAACCTCACTCTGCTGTAGGAGAAAAGTATATCAACTTGAGAGGAACCCAAAATCAGTTTTGTTGGAAAGGAGTTGGTACTGACATGAGTTTTTATATTAATACTC
Organism: Onychostoma macrolepis; assembly: GCF_012432095.1. Classification (NCBI taxonomy): domain Eukaryota; kingdom Metazoa; phylum Chordata; class Actinopteri; order Cypriniformes; family Cyprinidae; genus Onychostoma; species Onychostoma macrolepis. Next base: position 28,698,868 of record NC_081160.1, read on the forward strand.
CTGGTTGTCGTGGTGTTTGATAACTGTAAACAGATTGCTATTACTATTGCTCATTGTTTTGTTTTTTTAGTTTTTTTAGGAAAAGTGTGATGCTACTCTTCAAAATGATCAGAATCACACTTCAATTCAAAAGTTTGGGGTCTGTAAGATTTTTAAAATGTTTCTGAAAAAGGTCTCTTCTGCTCACCAATGCTACATTTATTTGATCATAAATGCAGTAAAAACAGTAATATTGTGAAATATTACCACAATTTAAAATGACTGTTTTCTATTTGTGTTTCAAAATGTATTCCTGTGATCCAAAGCTGAATTTTCAGCATCATTACTCCAGTTTTCAGTGTCACATGCTCATTCAGAAGTCATTCTAATATGTTGATGTGCTGTTCAAGAAACATTACTATTAATGTTGAAAACAGTTGCTTAATATTTCTGTGGAAACAGATTACAGGACTATTTGAAAAATAGAAAGTAAAAAGAACAACTTATTCAAAGCAGAAATCTTTTGCTACATAATAAATGTCTTTACTGTAACTATTCATCAATTTAATGCATCCTTGATGAATAAAAGTGTTCATTTCTTTTTAAAAAATTCTTGCTTACCCCAAACTTTTAAACAGTATATAATTAGTATACAATTTTACCTGCCATACAATAACAATTGCATGGCAAAAATGCTAAAAACCAATCAAAAACAACAATCACATAGCAACACCCTGGTAACCACCCACATCAACAACAGATATTTCTAACGGCTTATTGCTTTAATGACTATCAAAACGTCAATGGAGAAGAGACTGGTTCACAATAATTATGTTTTTTTCACTTTAATTTGACATTCATCCCTTTCCATTGATGTTTATATAGCATACAGAATGCATCAGATCAAATGAAGGAATCAAAAAGTGAGAATGTTAACAAAAAATACCAAAAACAAACAAACAAAGTCTTAAAAAAACACTATTTTGGGTAAATTCCTTTCATTCCAACTTCCGATCTTGCAAGTTTAATATTTTTGGTCAATCTGGATGATAAATCATCGCTTTATCTCAGCAAAGAAAACTTCAACACAGATTAAACGCCTCAGACATTACTGCCCTGAGCAGCACTAATAACAATGAAGATTAGTGGAGAAACACCTCGGTCAGCTCACCTTTCAGAGTAAAACGATATTCTTTTACACTCCAGGAGCGCAGTACAACAGCTGCAAGCTAATCCTACAGTAAAAGGCCTGAGGAGCATTGTGTCAGCAGTGAACGTCTCGGGCCATGTCTAAATCACTGAAGAGAGACAAAACAATTGAGCATTCAGATGGAGAAGGGGGCGAGAAATCCTAGACACAGCTCAGACAGGTGTGAAGTAACCCTAGATTGAGAATAACCTGAAAAGTATACAAAACAAAAAACGGGGGGCAGTAAAAAAAAAAAAAAAAAAAAAAATAGAAAAAAGAACGCGGTAAGATATGAGGAAACAACTTTTGCAGCAGGAGTGAAAGTTCAAAGCGGAACTGCCAGCACGTGCGTGACAGATACGATAAATTATAAGACATCAAAAAGAGTACAGATGCCCGCGAGAGAAGCCGTCAGACTGCAGAAGTGCTTCTGGATATCAGGTTTATTACATTCAGCATCATACCGAGATGAATACTGTCCCAATTAAACCTAGACGAGCTAGAAATAATGTAATTAAACCTGTTATTAAATATGTTAAAGGCATTGGTGATGCACTTCAAGCTTGAAAGCAAACGTCCAGCATTGGCTTTCATTTAAGAAAACAGAACCACTTTAATTCTCAACATCCGAACGTTCTACACACGCTTTTGTGGTGAGCAGTTAGTAATGTTAACTTCTCATGGCGATTTTTCTGATAAAATTTGCCGTTACAATTTAAAATCTGATTAAAATGGTCTAGATTTGCTGCACTTGTTTGAAGGGCTATACAGTTTGGCCAAAAATGTTGCTGTATGACTATAAAGTAATAATAATAATTGTACTGTAAAATAAAATTATTTTTATTATGACCATTATTACTACTAAATTAAAATAGAACTGTTGTAATATTTCACTGTAAAATAAAAAGTTTAAGAACAAAATATTTTTTACAGTACAACTATAAAATAATTTAATTTTTGATGAAAACATCTCTTTTATATTAAAGCTTTTCGTTGGTTGACAACATTTTATAAGCGCTTCTAATGAAGTTTGGGAAGATGGCTGGTGCATGTCGCACTTCCAAATACACGTTATAAGCATCCTAAACTTACGAGTTCAGGTGGTGCAGATGAACAGATTTTAAGATACTGAAAACGCCGGATTATGAGTTGCTCGTGTGTAAAAGAACACAGTGCCGCGCTTCATGCTGAAACATACAGTGCCTATATTTGTTTAATTAAATCAAAGCTATTGCAATTTGATAATCGTACTCACGGTTTTAGTTAATTCATGTTTTTTTTCAGCTCCAATTAAGATGCATTAAACGATTCTTGAGATCTGAGCCTTGACATAAGTCTTTGAAAGTGAAGAGACAAGTATACCCTTCATTTCCATTGAATAAGCTTTACTTAAATTGGTGGAGGGATGGGACACTTTGATTTCAAACAAAGAAGGCAACTTGCAACAGAACAAATTCAATTTATAAACCTAATGCAACCATTCACGTTCTTTTCTGGTAATAATAAATGAGTTTAAGGAAGTTTTTTTAATTCAAAGACATACAAAAAAAAAAAAAAAAGCTGAAAGTCATGGGCCAAAAGTTTGAGGTTTTATGAATCAAGTCTTTATAAATCCTCCAGGAGAGCAGATTTATGCGCATCTACAGGGCTACAGCATCAAAGCTTTGGTAAACAAACGATTAAAAATGATTCAGAATCAAACAGGTTGAATAAATAACCACAGTGATGCCTTTGTAAGCTCTCACAGTCATAAGCAACACAAATAAGATCCACTATTCCAGTCCTTCATTCATCCACCCAATCACATCGTTCCTTCCCTTCCTCCATTCCTCTCATTGGCTGCATTCGCATCCAGTCATTGGGCGGATTAAAGGCAGTGGTGCAGTTTTCTGTTACCCTAAACTGTACAAAAATAGACGCCTAGTGCTGCTTTATCTAATTTCGAAAACAAACAAGAAAACAAAATTAATAATAATACAAGTCTTTCAATTGTTTCGCTAATATATACAGAAGTTTTTGATCTCTAACCAGAAGGCTGAGTGCTTTATTCTTGCGAATACGACATAAACAAATAACTTTAATATATCTTAAGTTCCGATACTCAATCTAGATCTCTAAATACATATATATCTGTATATATAGGTATACATATATATGTAAAGAACACAGCCTGCAGAATTAACTTTAATTTATTGAGGCAACATTCGCACAGACACTGCAAAACGGTTGTTCTTTGCGCACAGTGTAGTTAAATCGAACGTCTTTTCATGTGGCAGGAGTCGCACGTTAGTCAACAGTTTTGCCTCCACTTAAAAGCAAAACAAAAACAAAACAAAAAATACGCAAACCTCAACAATAAAAGGCATGAAAAAGTCGCTAAACGAAAAGACGGCAAAGGCAACCGTTAAAAAGTCACAGATGAATTCAAAGACTGGGAAAAGCAAATCAGTTGAGATGGTTGGGGGTGATTAAAGGCGCCGAACGGTCATTGGTAAGTGTCCGACGTAGTTTGACTCCTCTTCGGATCATACTCAACATGTCGCCTCCGCTGCCTGGATCAGGAACGCCGTCGACATGATCCACGCTACGCTGAGCGGCACTGATCTTCTCGCTTTCAGTGGGCAAGCTGGAATTGTGAGCTGCCATGTTTTGAATCTGCTGCTGATTTTGATGTTGCTGCCGTTTGAGTTTCTGCTGGAGCTCTTTTTGATGTATCTGTTGATATTGCGGCTCCTGCGGTTGGTTATAATGCTGTTGGTGATTGTACTGTTGTTGATTATATTGCTGTTGATTATATTGTTGTTGCAGCTGTTGTTGTTGATGATATTGCCTCTGTTGCTGTTGGTGCAGTGCATACTGCTGTTGCTTGCTCATTTGATACAGCGTCTCTGTGCCGCCCACTGGTGGTTGCCCAGGGAACATGGAATAGTATGGAGGCGGCATTGCACTCAGACTCTGAGTGGACGTACAGAGATTATGTCTGGTGTGGACCAGATCAGAGCCAGGTACCCTGTTACCCTGCGTCACCCCAGGAGGGCACATGGTCTCCTCACTGCCGCTTAGGCCGGCGGTGGAAACGGACGCCTTCAGTGGCACCTAAGAACAGGATGAAAGTGGTTTTCTTGTTAATTCTAGAACAATGGCAACATAACTCACTACAGGGATATATAAAAACATACAGCCTCTTTTTTGAACATGATGTTAAAAAAAAAAAAAAAAAAAAAAAAAGCTAATCAAATACATCTAAAATATTGTGAACTAGGGATGTGCCCGAAGCAGAATACCTTATTCGGAAAGGCACGGATAATGGCTTCAAAATGAATAACGAATTTATCCGAATAACAGAAAAAATATTCAGCAGACACAATCACATTAGTTAGGTCTGCGGTTGTTAAGATTTGTGCAATAATAATGCTAGTACTGCTTTGATAGCGTTTGAGACAGTTTCGTACAGATAATATCATGGTGATCATTGTGTTTGTCTAACGAATGTGGTCTCTTCAGCAATAAACTATCCGCACGCTCCTTTTTTGATTGCTGCCTGTCAGTGCCGGCGAAGCAGTGTTGCCAGATATTGCTACAAAAAAAACATACACAACCAATCTCCTGAAAAATGCACCAAAATAAGTTTAAATCTTGTATTTTGCAAATAGGATAAAGAATCTCTAACCTCAACCTTCATCTTCCCAGTTTATTAATGCCCTAATTACTTTATTAACGCTGTTACATTAAATATTAAAACAATTCCAGTGACACTTATACCAACTAGATCTGGCAACATGGCAGACCGGAGTGGAGGCTGCACTTGTGCCAAGCTCCTTCACTCCTGTGTTTCACAGCTGCTACGAGTCAGCCACATGAATTTATTCAGCGACATGATTTTAAATATTTTTTCATGTTTATAAATTTTATTTTTGAACATGAAACATTTACGGAGGTCTGGACCTCATAGCTGACTATGGGCCTGGATGTGTAAAGTGAATGAGTGTAAACTAGCCTATATGAATGAAATGAGCGCAAATCAATAGCCGCGTTGGGGTCTATGCGCGTCTCTCAGAAATCAGAGCTTTGTCTGGAGTTAGATCAACTCAACAAAAATATCCTAAAAACGGTCCTAACTTCAAACCTTTTCGAAATCCAACTGTAAAAACGCATTACATTAGCCCTTTTCGTGAATGGCATTACATTTAATTACACAAAATGAAGAAAAGCGATGTTTGATCAAGGCTTTTGGAGGGTCCAAATGATTTGTTGCGCTCTGTTGATAAAATACTCGTAAATGACGACAGACTCCCGCAACACATGATCTCTAAGTTACTTCAAGTTGAAGCGAGCTTTATTGTCATTCTGCTACGAGTACTGAACACTTTCTTTCCATTTCTATGGTTTTTTTTTTTAAGCTTCTTTTTTTTCTACTAGTGCTCTTTTTTAAGATTGTGGATGCTTGTCTCTTAACAAATTTGTACACAAAGTTTCACTGGAAAACAAGAAGAATAAAGTTATTTTTCTTTTTTGATCAACATTTTCTGTAGTTTTAAATAGAAGATATTTACAAAGTTATAATTATAATAAAAAAAGAATACTTTCTTTAGTTATACAAGGCATATTTGTTAAATGAAAACTACGAATCGAACAGATTTGCATTTAAAATGGTATTTTCATGTAAATTGACGAACTTCCTGTTTAAGCCACGCCCACTTCCGGATCCATCCGAATACAGATACAAATAATAGCTCCGCTGCACACCCCTATGTGTGAACACTGTACAAAATCAAATTGCGATTTCTTTCAGAACTTGAAATATAAAGGAATTTCACTAAGAATTAAAAAGATTCCAATTTAAATTAATACAGGATTTGATTCTTATTTAATTTTAGAGTCTTAACGGATCAGAACCCTACTTTTATTTCATTACTTTAAAACAGACATACTTCAATAGATTAATAATAATATACTGGATATACACTACCATATAAAAGTTTGAGATTGGCAAGATTAAAAAAAAAAAAAAAAAAAATCTTGCGCTAATCAAGGCTGCAATGATATGATAAAAAAAAAAAATACAGTAAAAACAGTAATGTTAATTATTATTACAATTTAAAATAACCAATCTATTTTAAAAATGTAATTTGCAAAGCTGAATGTTCAGCATCATTACTCCAGTCTTCAGTGTCACATAAACCTTCTGAAATCATTCTAATATGCTGGAAAACAGGACATTTTTCAGGATTCTTTTTGAATAGAAAGTTCAACAGGACAGAATTGATTTATTTTAAAATTATAAATGTCTTTCACTTTACCTTTGATCAATTTAATGTATTCTTGGAGAATAAGTTTTAGTTCTTCTTTAATAAAAAAAATAAATAAATACTGACCCAAAACTTTGAACAGTAACATAAGTGCATTAAAATCCAGAAAAAAAATAAAATAAAAAAAATTATGTCCTATGTGGGCATGAGGGATAAATCCTTTTTGCAGTTGTAAAAGTTATTTGAGGAACTGTGTGTTTGAAAATAATACTACGCTGGAATAAAAAAAAAAAATCCCAATCATTCAAGATATTCTAGATATTCCAGCAGGTCTCGTTTACACTGTTTAAGCATTTTCTGAGTAGAGTTTGTGTGTGTAGTGAATAGATGAAAGACCTGTGGTGTGGAGATGGGGATAGGCACTCCTCCACTAATGGTCCCACGGCGGATGTTGGGCTTGCTGGAGGGTTTACGGCGGATGGTGGCTGTGTGGGGTCCTATTGGCTCCGGATCCATAAGCAGACTGACAGTAGATGCTGGCCTCTTGCTTTGAAACATTTTACGGTAATTGAGACTCAAGTCGCTGTTGCGAGGAATTGTGGAAGATTTATCAAATTCAGACTGGCTGTGGGCGTCCTCGCCTCCATGCAGGGAGATGTAGTCATAGTCTGAAAGAGAGAGAAACACAAAAAGAGGAGAGTCACACACCGTGTTAATGCTGAATGATAGCAGTTCTATATTGTTTAGAAGAGAAAAATAATGAAATTCAAGCAGAAATTACATATGCAGGGAGTGACAGTGGAAGAAAACACAACAGCTGTTCATTGTCTCAAAATGTCAGGGTTAAACAATAAAGATGGCCCAACGTTATGAGAGTGTTTCGAACAGGACAGTGCATGGGTTTTTATACCTTGCAAACTTGTGTGATGTTTTTAACACTGTTGAAAGGTAGCATTATCTAGTTGTTCAAATTTGAATTAGTAAGATGTTTAAATTAAACCTGCAAATGCATTTTATATATTTTAAATAGGTGTGCATGTATATATAATAATAATAAAAAATATATATATACTTTAATTTTGAAATAATGGACTAGCAGAAGGGAAAATTATGCAAATTTAAGATGCATATACAATTTTTTAAATAAGTATCCTAAAATAAAAAAATATATAAATACAATTTTAAAAAATCATATTAATTAATTGCACTAAATCGACAGCCCTTAAAATGGCTGCATGAAGACAACAGTACTAGATTATCTCCTAAAAAATAAATAAAACAGACAAACAAAAGCTCTGTTTAAGAGTGTGTCTTTCAATTAAACTCAGGCAACATGAGAAGATGGACACCAGACTTGACAACGGACGAGATGCCACTAGTTAGATCTCATGGTTGCACGCACTCAGATCTTACGCATACAGATAACACTCTTTCAACAAAGGCACGCCTGCAATATGACATGGATTCCCTAAAATCAAGACATTTAATGTTGTTTATTATTGGCACATGATCACAATGAGAATAATCAAATCTATGCAATGACATTCAGAAACCTACCATATAGAGGAGGTTCTTTCTTTACCGCTGTAAAAGAACAATAAAGTACATTTAACATATATACAAAGGCCCAAAAACACGCACTTTGGACAGCAATCTAAGCCTGTGATTTGTGCAAGCACATCAGAATTAGTCTAAAATATATAAAACACATCTGATGTGCACACAAACCACAAGTCAGATTACTGTGTTGAGAGTAAAAAAGGGTTAAATTGCTATACAAAAACACAAAGGAGAAAAAGATGTCTAGATTGAGCACTGTTTATAATCTCTCCAAGATGTGTGCAAAGAAGGAAAATGATAGAACAGAAACAGCTCATGCATGTGAGTGTACATACAAGCATACTGACCATGCTGCGAGGGAATGGTGTCTTCTGAGCACGACGGCGTGGTCGTCTGGGTGCTGTATCCGCTGGAGCAGTGCAGGGAATCTCGGCTGGTCCGAGGAGCTTCTGAATTAAGCCCGCCTCCAAGAGTAAGAGCCAGCTGCTCCCTGGCTGACTGTGGCTACGGACAGGAATGAGAGCCAATCAGAGGCCAGTAGAATCAAAGGGTGCATAAAATTCACTTTTTTGCTTAGAAATCATTTCTGCGTAAAAATGAGCATGTACCTTGCCCGAGGTGGACAGTGTCCTGGCTCTCTCCTCATGCCCGCTGTAACCTTTGTGCAATGGGGGCATGGAGGTCCCGTTCTCTGTGCCTGGAGAGATCTGGCCTTTCTCCTACACAAAAATATACTCTGTTAGTTCATCTCAACATAGTAAGTAACAAAAGACACTATGACACACTGTAGTCACTAGGTAATAAGGATTTAAAGCCAACATGAAATGTTGTTAGCACATCAATTTATCATGATGTGACATGAATAAACAATAAATTAAAATATAGGGCGTGACTTAATTTGATCCGGTAGGAAATTTGTGGATCATGAAAAATGGGCGTTCCTGATCTGAATGCAAGTTTGCAGAGCATTGTGGAAGTTTTTTAACCAGGATATGGAGATTATGTTCACCCACCAAATGGTAACATAATGGTTCTTTTTAAAACATTTTTACAATTATGTTCTTTTTACCATTATTTGCTACTATCTCAGAACCCTTTATTCCAATAATGTTAACTCTTTTCCCACAATTGACGTTTCACATAATTTATGACATCTTTATAATGCAAGCTTTGGATTTTTTTTTTTTTCATTGTACAACTGAAGTTCAATGGAAGAAAAAACAAATGCGCAAATATATATTTTTTCTCAGATTGTTGATGTTGATAAAGAATGAATCAATTAGAAAAAATTATGTTCCTAAAAATATATTTTTTTCTGTTCCTAAAAATATTTTATATTTTATAAAGGCTGCATTACCTAAAACAGTAGCATGAATCCTAAACAGCTACTCTGCCATTGAAAGGCGACCAGAAATGTTTGTAAACAGTTAGTTTTGATTTCATGTTGACTTTATTGATGGTTTACGTGTAGAAAAGTTAGCCTGTCAGAGCATGCAGGTTTTTCGTTATAGATATGCAAACTGGTTAATGTGTTTGTTTTAAAGACATATTATATTCAAAAACAGAAATTAAAAACAAAATGAATTAAAATTGCTTCTTTCTCCCTGCGTAAAATGATAAAGTGTCCCTCTAAATGGCCTGCAGAGGGCGCTGTCTACCTTCACAGACACAACCTCCACACATGCACAATGACAAACACAGAAGAAAACCACCAGGGGTAAGTGTCCAGTAGCACATGCAACAGTAATGAGTCCATTCACAGTCACACACAGCACTACACTGAGTCTATGCTCACAGTGCTCCTGTGCCGGAGGTGTTGGCCACGGTGGCCCGTGCGAGGGATTGTGGGAGAATTCCCCTCGCTGAGAGAGCGAGCGCCTTCCTCCCCTCCGACCAGGAGGAGAGGACTGCGTGAACGCTGGGAAATGGAGGTGAGGGGCAGAGAGGAGTGGAACAAGAGAAAGATGAGATTAGACCAATCCAAGCCTCCATCAAAATCCAAACCCCCCTAGACTTCATTCAAAATGTCGAAAGTAAATGATCTCGGGTATTCTATTCAGTGCCTGATCACATAATATGGACGAATTTAAAGCAAAACCACTGGTTGATTTTGAGATTTTGGGCTATTTTGCTTCCATAACAGACTAGTGGAAAGAAAACACCCAAAACAGACATTTAAGTGTTTATTTTATTATACTTTATCTATTTGGTCTGTAGATTTCAATTACAATACATATCTTTCTTTCATATTTCAGAAATCAGTTCAGCGATACACACACCAAACTTTACTTTTTGGCAGAAATAGAAATAGATGCCCAAAGTATCCTCTTGAAACAAGAATTTTGAACTTGGCTTTGTCCAATGTTCATATTTCTGTTCTGGAAATCTATGCAAATAGGTGCATTTTTTATTATATTTGCCGAATTTACTTATTTAAACAACATTTTAGAAAACTTATTAATGAACTGGGAAAGTATGGTGATATCTAATAATCAAAAATGTAACCCTATTAACCTGTGCTTTCTTGCTTTAACATTTCGGTGTGTTTTCATATTATAATTAACTTGTAGGTCAGACTGATAAACTAGCATACCACATAATCATAGCAAACTGTATTATAATTTAGTGTTCTGCTAGTATAATTGCTTCTTTTTTTGTAAAACACTGAATTGTATAATAAAACTGTATAATTGTGTCAAACTTATTTATTACCATGCATTTCATGTCACTATTTTAAGTATCACAACAGTGAAATACTACCTTATTTCCATTACACTTGCACTGTAATACCAGACAAGCTTCATTAAATCTCTTATATTATTTGCACTGAAGTTCTGTCCAATTATGATGTACTGTAAACTACACTAAACCTACAAACTACATTAAATCTTCTATTTTAATTGCACTGAAGTACTGTCCAATTATGATTGTGTATTGATGCTCAATTTGCTGATTTGATCTTGGGGTCCAAGAGGTTGGATTTTGAGAAGGTCTGGATTACGCACCACAGCAAACTGCAGGCTGTGATGGTGCTTACAGCCGTATGCGTTTCTTTGGGCTGAATGAGGCTGTATGTGTGTTCTGAGTGACACATTATTCAAACTATTTGGGTTTCTTAGGGTTAGTATACCAGTTGAACTAGGTATGTTTTGTGTTGTGGTGCATGTATCCGTGATACCTGTGTTGTGTCTGGTGCTCTCAGATGAAGCCCATCTACTGCGCTGGAGATGGAGTCCAGAGATGGGACATGACGCACAGAGGTGTAGTTACTGAGTGAGAGAGAGTTTATAATGATTATTTACAATAATGCACAATTGTTTGTTACATGAGTTTCAAATTCGGGGGAAAAATAACATGTTAAAAAAATAAAAACAAAAACACTACAATATTAATATAATATATATTATCAGTAATTCAAATAACATTTTCTAAGGGCAAGTTAGCTAACAGTTCTCGCAACAAACATTTCTTCCTGACACCGAACTCACCTGCTGATGCTGCTCTTGCGTGACAACGTGTTGCTAGGAGAAGCGGGTGGAGTCTGATACGAGTAGCTGTAGTCTGAGCCTTTCAGATCAAGAATAACCTGCATAAACAAAACCAGACCAGAAAGTCAGAAATCAAGAACATGCACAGCTCTACAGATCAAACAGACATAATGTGCCTGATTAGAATCCATGCAGCACCTGTTCACTAGCAGGAGGCAGTGTGTTGGGATCAGCCGTCAGGTTGCCAAGATCTTCTAGAATTGTCTGCAAGTGGGTGACTTCACCAAGCATGCTTATCTCCTCATCCTGACAATACAAAGAAAAAAAAAGAAGAAAAAAAATGATGTGACAATATTAAGCAGAATACATTTTTTTATTATTAAATCATTAGGGACTTTCCCCCCAAATTCTAATAATTCTAATGCATTCTGATGTTTAATTGTAACACAGTAATGAGAATCATCCTGTTTAATAAGAAACAGCATCAGCCATCAAAACAAACCACAACCACAATATTTAAGTATTATACAGTTAAAAAACACAAATCAAATTTTTGTTAAAATGTTATGATTTAAGTTGTCCTTGTTACAGTTTAAATACACATTTAAGTACTGAGTAATATTAATTAACTACATGTACTTACTATATGATTAGGGTAAGGATTAGGGTTTGGCTTAGGGATACTTGCATGTAATTATGCATAGATAATTGTTGTCTAAATAAGTAAATAAGAGTCTGTTCAGACACTCACCAGGACAGGTTTGAGCATTGTGACGAATGAGCAGAATCTTCCTCTTTCCTCGACAAGTGCTCGACACACGGCTCTCTTCTCAGTCTCCTCTAGAACTGCGTAGCGTGTGTTGACGTCCTGAAGAGCGCTGTCCAGCTGCATCCGCACCTCGTCTTTACCTACACAAAACACAAATGACATTTCAATTTTAAATTATATTAATACTAACTTTTTATTGTTTAAATTAAATGCACATTTATATTAAAAGTAATATTAAAGAATTAACTATATCTGAAATAAAGAACAAATATTAGATTTAAAAAAAAAACTAATTGAAAATTAAAATAGTAATATTTAAATACTTTTATAACATTATAAAGGCAACACTGAATGCAAAACAGCTTTGTCTTGCTGATATTTGAAGGATGGAATAACTATGCCTTGTAGTTTAATGCTAAAACATATGTTGTTTTCAACCACTAGGAGGCAGTACAGTTTCTATAAACACTTAATACACCATGCAAATATGTGCTGCAGTGCTAATAGGTGTTCTAAGAGCCTGGCTGTGCAGATTTCATAGGTCATTCGCGACCAGGCGTGACGACGGATCTGGGGTCTCTGGTAATGGCACACAGGTGGACTGTATGGTGTGCATGTGTTCTTGTGTTGCATTTAAATCCCAGCTGCCACTGAGAGCCCCTTACATTCCATAGTAGCTGCTAGATAATACTACTGCATAGCAGTGTTCAACCATTAAGGCTGTTTTTAATGACTAACATTGATATCTAGATTCTTTGGTGCTGGGCAGCTAATATAATGCAGCTTAATGATAGAAAATAAGATTTACCAAACACTCTAAAAATCATGCAGAAAAACATGAACGTGCAAACACAATGATACAAGTTTACAAGAAAGCTAGGAAAAACAATGCAAAGTGTTTAATAGAAGAACATAGCTGAGTGATTTTTAATTATGATATGATGACTGCCTCTGTCTCCTGGCGCTTTACTGATGAAATGCAATGGGAGAAATGTGAGGTTAATCACATTTAGAGGTTTGTTTACCTCATGCCAGCACACACCACGTGAGCAGCTTTAAACACATGACCTGGTCTTTTCCTCTGTTTTTCATCTCTCAGTAGATGCATCACCCCCAACACATCTCATCTAAATGAATAGTTTATTTGCTTTTGCAATCACATTACTGCATTTTTGGACTGCGTATGCGAGTGTGCATCAGGGTCAGAAATGAACTTTTCCATTAAGGGAATTCATTTCTCATTTCACTTTAATGGTGCCAGCCACCTATATTAATTGTCCAGGGGCATTTTTCCCCCTTATCTTAAATTTGGGGGGCATTTTTGCCCCAAGTCATCAAGTTCTCACCCATGCATAAACGGGATGAGCAATATATTTTGATATTCAATCCTAATTTTATATTGTCCATCAACAAATATATAATGCAAATTTAATATATTGCTCAGTCCTACAGTCTTAACAATAAAGGTTCTTGCCAAATGCACAAAAAGTCCTTTATAATGGAAAAAAAGGTTCCTTAGATTATTAAAAGGTTCTCCACGCTTCATGGTCATTTTAAGAACTGTTTACTGAAAGGTTCTTTGGGGAACCAACAATGGTTCTTTTAATGGCGTCACTACAAAAGCCACCTTTTAGAACCTGTATGTATGTGTTTATGGGTGACTCGCAGCTCTTCTCCGTCTCAAAAATACACACGGCTACATTTTCAACATTCCACCAACAGGAGAGCATTCTGACAGCTGTGTGCAGTACATTCAGACGCATACACACTGATCCCATTGTCCCCACTGCTAACAATAACCTCAGGTGTCCTTTGTGACACCTGATCTTCTGCACTCCAAGCTGGCAAGCAAGACAAATGTACAGTTACTTTCACAGGCACAACAAGTTTTTTCAGACATTTATAATGATGTTACATTAGATAAAGACTACAATGATATGCTGGGATCATGCTTAGATTACTTGACCTGGTGAATACTACTTCATCTCAATGTCCCACTAGACACTTTTAAGTTGGAGAAAAACTGAGAATGGGACATTTGTACAATTTCAATTTACCATATTTTAGTTAAGAGAACAGAATCCTCACAATAAGGTTCATTAGCATTTAGAGAACACCTCTTGAGTCTAGATTGCATTTTAATTGAATAACAGAATCAGATCCACAAGCGTTGCACAAGAGGCACAGCACAGTGAATCTAAACAACCTCTGCAAATCCGTTTAAGTGCCGAGTATGCATTTTTAGGATTTAAGCAATTCTCGTCAGTGTTGCGGAACTCAGTTAAGTCCTTTGACCTGCCAGGCAGAGACGTGATCCCTGGTGCTTGAGTACATTGACCTTGTGCTGGATTGTGTCACCGTATGTGTGTTTAGATGCTCTTAGACCATTACACCTTCAAACACAGCCTAAAGTGAAGGCTGAAAGAAACCTGGTTGGGTAGGACAGCTTTGGGATGGGGTCATCTTCAGTTTAAAGGGCAAAGGTCAGTAGGTATGTTGATAAATCCCACGCCTGTCTGAAAGACAAATGGCTTAGGAAACATGCAGCTATAATCTGAAATATGTTACAGGAGCCTGTTTTGTGTTAACAGAATGTGTTAAAGAGAGTGTTTCCAACACAGAGAAATGTGAAAGAGAGTGATAACCCCTCAGAACACATTAACGTCACCCTAGAAACAGCATAGCAACATACTAGAAACCACTAAGATGACTTCAGGCTAGCAAAAACATTTAGCAGGTGATACACCACAACCATAAATGAGTTGCTTTGAGTCAGCTACTAGGACACTGCCTAAAGAACTGCATAGCAACACCCTGACAACCGCCTAAAACACTGGCATCATGAAGAGTTTTGCACTGGCAAGTACCACTCAAATCTTCTTATGAAAAAAAACAATTATAAATGAATTATTTATTAATAATATACAACAAATATTATTTAATAAATAATTTTATATTAAAGGGATAGTTCACCCAAAAATGAAAATTTGATGTTTATCTGCTTACCCCCAGGGCATCCAAGATGTAGGTGACTTTGTTCCTTCAGTAGAACACAAACAAAGTTTTTAATTCAAACCTGAGCGCGTTCACAACTGTATTTATAGCATTTATTTACCTCTGATCCACCGCAATGTTCAGCTGTCCTGAGCACGTTCACAACATCCGGCGCGTGATGCGTCAACATGCTCTGGCATAGCAGACGCATGCGCAGAAGCGATCTTAACAATGAGTGACGTATACGTGCGACAGATTGCTTCCACACATGCGTCTACTATACCAGAGCACGTTGACGCGTCACGCGCCGGATGTTGTGAACGTGCTCAGGACAGCTGAACATTACGGTGGATCAGAGGTAAATAAATGCTATAAATACTGTTCAGTTTCTTGCACAGACCGATTGTTACGTGTCTTAACACCTCAATGTATCGTTACAAGCCGCAGGGTTTTATTTGGTTTTGTCTGTGTATGTTTTTTTGACTCTCAAAGCCGTGAGTCCCATTGACTGCCATTATATGACTGACAGACTGCAACGGTTGGAGTTAAAAATCTTCGTTTGTGTTCTACTGAAGAAACAAAGTCACCTACATCTTGGATGCCCTGGGGGTAAGCAGATAAACATCAAATTTTCATTTTTGGGTGAACCATCCCTTCAAAAATGTTAATTATCAATAATCTATGCGAAATGTATTTTATATAAAGTAGAAGCAAGTGGAATGACCCATGCACATTTCAGAAAAGTAACACAGCTTTAGTGTTTAGTTCATTTGAGCCGTTTAAACACAAAAACAAACCTTGATGGGAAAATAACCCAGAGCCATTCAGGCAAAGGTGTGTGCCACAGAGACATTCCCTGAGGTCTAGAAATCCAGAGCGGTTGGAAGATATGATGTCATGAGCAGACACCTTCTCTCCATAAACACATACAGGAGGCACGTGTGCAGGTTTTCTGTGAGAAGTAGGGCAAAGGAACCTTACTGATGACGATGGTTAGCCTCCACCTAGTAGGTGGTACTGCACTGGATCTGTGACTAAGGGCCCTCGATGATTTCATTTTTAAACGAGTGCACAGCAACATGTGAATATACCTGGCCTGTATATAATTTAACATACTAGGCCTAAATAACGCAAATAAAAAGAGGAAATCATTTATCTATGTATTAAAACTGAGATGAAATACAAACAAATTCTAGACGTTTAAAACTATTTAATTCATATTTAAAAATGTAGTCAATTCAGACGCCAGAAAGTCCAGAGCACTGGATCGTCATGCCATCTCAAACACAGCAGTAACGGCATTGGAATACTAATGTGCATGAGTTTTAATAATTCATATCCAATGCTCTTTTTCTTCACAGTCCCCACACAGACGGGTCCAAATCTTCAGAGCTGTCTGCCTCCGTAGACCTCTGAGAAACACAAATGTAAGCTATAATGATGAATGAGCACTCCGAGACGCATCATAGGTCTAGACGCCATATTTATTTTCATTTTCTCACCATCTGTGAGCATTATGGTAGTAAATCAAACAGCGCTAGGAGGGGTTTATGGGTGTGCTGTGGTGATATAAAAATGCTAGCTTCTGAATCACTTATGCGAACACTTAATTCGGCCTCTATCTTATGATTCAGACTGTGTCAGGACAAGGCCATGTTTTCTTCATTCAGCTGCAGATGACTAACATCACAGTAAAGGGCTCTCTTAGTGGGAGGTACTGCAGATAAAAGTGATAAAAAATTTTATTGGAAACTTAACATTTTTTTTATACAAGCAGTCTGCCAGAGAATTACTAATGAATTTGAACAAGATCTCTCATGTAAATATCCCCAAAGAAATGCATCCAGCCTTATACAGATTTCCCTTTAGTTTTCAGGCTTTATAATCAGTAAGTGGCTGATAAAACCAAAAGACACACTGGATCTGAGGTCACATTACTCCTAAATACAAGACAAGGCAGATCATGCAGCAGCAGCAAGCAGAACCCTTCCATATGAAAGGGAGTGTATGACCACAGGGTGTTTTCCCAATGTTGGGAAAGATGACATGCCAATGGAAGGAAGGATGGGGGATCTCTTTCCTCTTTTTGAGTTTGTCTGGCCTTGAGCTATGAGCTATTCTGGTGACAATGTTCAGACAAAAACTGCTCATTTCCTCAAATGCTATTTTTCCCCTTAAAATTAAAAAAAAAAAAAAAAAAAAATGCATACAATCACATTCCAACCACCTTCACAACAAAACAAAACTAAAACCCTTCATATAGTCCCTCCAGTGTCACATGATTCTTCAGAAATCATTCTAATACGCTGATTTCATGCTTAAGAAACTGTTGTACTACTTAATATTTTTATGGAAACCTTGTTTTTTTCTGAATTGTTGGAAGAGTTCAAAACAACAGCATTTATTAGAAATATTAATCTTTTGTGACAGTGTAATGTCTTTACTGTCACTTTTGATCAATTTAATCCATCCTTACTGAATAAAAGTAGTGCTGCCAAACAATTAATCGCATCCAAAATGAAAAAAAATTACAACATAATGTGTATGTACTGTGTATATTTCTTATGTATACAGTATCTCACAGAAGTGAGTACACCCCTCACATTTTTGTAAATATGTTATATCTTTTCATGTGACAACACTGAAGAAATGACACTTTGCTACAATGTAAAGTAGTGAGTATACAGCTTGTATAATAGTGTAAATTTGCTGTCCCCTCAAAATAACTCAACACACAGCCATTAATGTCTAAACCGCTGGCCACAAAAGTGAGTACACCCCTAAGTGAAAATGTCCAAATTGGTCCCAATTAGCCATTTTCTCTCCCCGGTGTCATGTGACTCATCAGTGTTACAAGGTCTCAGGTGTGACTGGGGAGCAGGTGTGTTAAATTTGGTGTTATCGCTCTCACTCTCTCATACTGATCACTGGAAGTTCAACATGGCACCTCATGGCAAAGAACTCTCTTGAGGATCTGAAAAAAAGGATTGTTGCGCTACATAAATATGGCGTAGGCTATAAGAAGAATGCCAAGACCCTGAAACTGAGCTGCAGCACGGTGGCCAAGACAATACAGCGGTTTAACAGGACAGGTTCCACTCAGAACAGGCCTCGCCATGGTTGACCAAAGAAGTTGAGTGCACGTGCTCAGCGTCGTATCCAGAGGTTGTGTTTGGGAAATAGACGTATGAAGATGATGCAAAAGAAAGCCCGCAAACAGTTTGCTGAAGACAAGCAGACTAAGGACATGGACCAGGTGAAGAATACAAAGTCAAGTGTGTCTTGCCTTCAGTCAAGCATGGTGGTGGAAGTGTCATGGTCTGGGGCTGCATGAGTGCTGCCAGCACTGGGGAGCTACAGTTCATTGAGGGAACCATGAATGCCAACATGTACTGTGACAAACTGAAGCAGAGCATGATCCCCTCCCTTCGGAGACTGGCCCGCAGGGCCAACATGATAACGACCCCAAACACACCTCCAAGACAACCACTGCCTTGCTAAAGAAGCTGAGGGTAATGGTGATGGACTGGCCAAGCATGTCTCCAGACCTAAACCCTATTGAGCATCTTTGGGGCATCTTCAAATGGAAGGTGGAGGAGCGCAAGGTCTCTAATATCCACCAGCTCCGTGATGTCGTCATGGAGGAGTGGAAGAGGACTTCAGTGGCAACCTGTGAAGCTCTGGTGAACTCCATTAGGGCTGGTCCGAATACCGAATTTTTTGAGCTTCGAAGCTTCGGTAGTAATCAACACCGAATATTCGAAGCTTCGAAGGGAGGGGGCTGAACATATTCTTCTGTCTAATAAAGGCAGGAATCTCTTTGTGTCTGTCTGTCTGTTTGCATTTTTATTATGTCGAGAACCGTTCATCCAATCGACTTCATGCATGGCGGGCGTGTTGCTGCGGACCCAAGGGAGTGCTGTGTGGCATTTTGGTGCAATATGGACACGCTACACGTTCAGAATTAATAAACTTTTAATAAACTACGGAACAGCATGAACCGGAAGCGGTGCACCTCACGCAGGCAGGGCTTAAATGCTCCGAGAACGGACACTGCACTAGTGATACAAACCAGACAGGTCTGTTAAGAGCAATACTTTTAATAAGGTAGCCTAACATTTTTCTAATAAACAAATCACTCCCGAATCAGAAATTAGCAGCACAGTAATTACACCGCAAAGGGTAGGCTATTTAAATGAAAGAAGAACGAAAGATAAATGAACGACGTTCAACGAACTGTAATAAATAAAGAACATGGTAGAATACTTTCAATAACAGCATCACACATTTTAATTAATTAATGAACAGTTTAAATAAAATAATTTTTTTCTGACTGCCTTATATTCGCAAGTATTTTCCAAGCAAATTAAGTGCATGTTTTTATCATATGTAAAATTACTGATTAACATGGTGGATAAAAGCAGCTCGTTTTTTTACACCAACAATCTACTTACAGAACTGATTTTTCAAACTTGATGTGCTGTTGTGGTAGGCCAGTTTCAAATCGCATATATTTGGCACACTGCCTTTGTCTTGTCCTCACTCAATTTAAAGTACTCCCACACAGCTGAGGTCTTTGGCATTTTTGTCTTCTCAAAAATGAATCTCTGAATCATGACGTTCACTCATGGGTAATTCATATTCAAGCGCGAATGAGAACTGTTTTGCGGGGGATGCCAGGTGTTAAAAGATAAAGAAAAAAAAAAAAAAAAAAGAATATTCGAATCTCAAAATTGAAAATCGAATGCTAACCCACCGAATGAATATTCGACTATTCTGGTCCAGCCCTAAACTCCATGCACTGGAGGGTTAAGGCAGTGCTGGAAAATAATGGTGGCCACACAAAATATTGACACTTTGGGCCCAATTTGGACATTTTCACTTAGGGCTGTACTCACTATTGTGGCCAGCGGTTTAGACATTAATGGCTGTGTGTTGAGTTATTTTGAGGGGACAGCAAATTTACACTGTTATACAAGCTGTACACTCACTACTTTACATTGTAGCAAAGTGTCATTTCTTCAGTGTTGTCACATGAAAATATATAATAAAATATTTACAAAAATGTGAGGGGTGTACTCACTTCTGTGAGATACTGTATATAAATACACACACATACATGTATATATTCAAGAAAAATGTGTTAAGTTTATACATGTAAAATATTTATATATAATATCAATTATATGAATATATACACATGGAAATATTTTCTAAATATATACTGTATGTGTGTGTATTTATACATAATACATATACACAGTACACACACATATATTATGTAAACAAATTGTTTTTATATGGATGCGATTAACCGCAATTACTCATTTGACAGCACTAAATAAAAGTATTAATTTATTTCTTAAATCTTACTAACCGCAAACTTTTTATATAATCGAGGGGTGAGAACCAGAAGGGCGTAAGTAACATTTTTGGTGAAATGGAGATATATACATCAAATGAAAGTTCTTAATGAGCTCTTTCTACTGGCAAAAGTGCTGTCATCCATGAGTGTACAAATTTGTATTATAAACATTTGAAATCAGTACACAAAGTCAGATCAAACTATGGTAAAATTTTTGTTTTGGCTCTCCTGTAAAGTTGGTGAAATGTCACTTACGCCCTTCTGGTTCTCACCCCTCGATATATATAGCTTCATTATTTATTAGGAAGGGGCTCCTCGGCAAGGAAATGATCATACATGAGGGTCCTTGGCACCAGAAAGCTTATAAATCATAAAATGGTGTTCGATCAGGGGTTATGTACGAGCACACAGAAAATGCAAAAGTCATTTTATCACATCCTCTGGAAATGTTGAGTAAGCGTTTGCATGAGGGTGGATGCAGAATATAGAGCAGTGGGAGTGTTGACCCCTCATACAGACCAGAGCAGAAGTGAAGAGTCAGTCTCTTACTGCTGCCCACACACATGCACACACAGCTGAAGCAGACGACACCCACCATAATGACAGACAGAACACATCTGCATACACATTTATCTCTCTCGCTGCTTCTATTCCATGTATTCAATTCATCACAGCTCCATTTATCCCTCGCGTCTCTTCCTCCATCTTAAACTCGTTTCATCCCAACACTCTCAAAATTATTCCAACAGTATTCAAATCTAATTTAAAGTCTTTGTTAATAATTTAATACAAAAAGCTTAATGTCACGTCTAAACCATGTTCCACACTAAAATATAAATACTTTAATTTTGTAAAAAAAAAAAAATGTATCCAATTTTTTTTTGCATTGCAATATTACTGCCATGAGAATTATACATATTCCCACCTCCCCAAATTCTCATTACCATAACATGCTTTACTCAGTATTTTTATTGTTAATTAAAGCCAAACCTATTAAAAATAATTCACAATACTAGACAAAAATTTGAATTAAATAATACAAGTGTAGATACTAAATTAATTAATTAATAAATAATTTAATTTAATAATTATTAATTAAATAATTAATACTTAATTATATTTAAAAAAAAATATTTATTTATTTTTTAGGTAATTCTTGCAATACAATTTTTATTTTAAACAATCTAAAGACTGTACAAAGTAAATACTCCCATATTGTATAAATAATTTTTTTTTTTACAGTAATGCAAAACAATAATGAGAATCTGGGGATGTGCTTAACTGTTATGAAAATAAAAATGGAAACAATCCTAATGATTCTACAAACAAGCTTTATTTTCTTTATGGAAAATATTATTTAATATTTTGGGGTGAAATATGACCTGCATGAGATCTTTTATAGGCGTTGTGAAATTATCTCAAAAACTGTATTTGGTTCTGTTGGTGAAACTATGGCCTCATCATTCAGTACTTGATTTATATTCAGTTAGATCTAGTTTTTTTTTTTTTTTTTTTGGTCAAACTGTAAAAATAAACACTGAAGGACTATTTCAATTGAACATTCAGTTCAAAGCGCATTATGACCAGGGGCAAGACGGCCAAGGTTGATGCCATGACAACACAGGGTGTGGTTTTATGACAACATGGGGTGTGACCCCAGCAGAAGTCACGGGCATGTCCTATTGTGTTTAGACAAAGAGATCTGAGGTAGTAATTTGAGTAAGAGTGTGCGAGTGTGTAACAAGACAACAGGACTTCATACGTTGCAACTCATAGAACATAATTAAGAGTATTTACCCAAGGTGTTCACCCTCAGTGACTTTCGTTCAATGATAAGCATCAGTTCTTACCTTTTTTAACCTTCTTCTGCAGTTTAATCGTATCTGAAGATTTCTTCTTGATATCTGCTCGTGCTTTCTTATATTCTAAAAACAACAACAAAGGCAGGGAAAGAAGAACATTAGCCTCTGCAGTGGAAGCAAAAGCTAAATGTTAATAAAGGCAGTGGTTCAAATCCCTAATCTTAAATAAGAGCAACAATAACAACGTTGCCTGCCTTAGCAAGCTTTGCTAATAAATGATTCACAATGATGTCAAATGAAATGACCCCTTAGCAACCTCAGACAGACGTGTTGGAGATAGTGTGGGTGTAGCTGCGCGTTCACTGGCGAGCTGCAAGCTAACTGATTGAATGCCTAATCTTTTATATGACATAATGGATTGTTCTTATGAATAAATAATCCATTGTGAGCTCTAATATAACTGTCTGAGGGACTCCCACAGAGTTAAGAGCCATTTAATAATTAACAGTGTGCAGCTAATAGGACAGGTTTTCCGACAGTGATATTCTTAAAGGGGTGGTGATATGCTTTTTGTGTGTGCGTGTGTGTGTGTGCCAAAAACAATCATAACTCAGTTTTATGGTCATTTTCCTCTTTCTTACTGCACTCTTAAGACTTCTATGTAAACAGTCTCATAGTATAATTAACTCTTCTCTCAAAAGGATTAAGAAATACTAGATTCTATTAAGATTTTAATTAAACAATTAAATGGTTTTTTTATATTATTAATAGATAAAGTTTGAACTTTATCTATTAATAATACAGAACAGACTGTATGCAACAGTCTGTTCTTCTAGTTATTGTTTTTATTCTGCTTGAATATGAATTTTTCATTTTCAGGTGAACTCTACCTTTAAAATCGACCTACTTAGTTTGAAAAACCTCCATTAAAGGATTAAAACGATACTTCACCTCCTGCCGTACAGGAACTTTTTCCACACAAAGATTAAATACTAAACCTGTTGAATTCTGATTATATCACATGGAGAAGGAGGCCGATACCTTTGGCATGGTCTTTGTCCAGCTGACTGGCAACCTTTTTCCACTCTTCAATTTTCAGCTCCAGAGGAGTGATCAAGTTATCCATGAGAGCCCTGCACACACACACACACACGTTGAAGTCCTCCATACAGTTAATACGTTGTATAATACATAATCTTTATTACCAATTCAACTAATGAGCTTATGAAAAATGAAACAATTAAACAGTCGTACGTTGTGAACAGTTTGAGCTTGTTTTCAATGCTTCTGTGTCTCATACACATCCTGGTCAAAGCCGATCCGATCTCTTTCGTCGCTCCTGGAGGAAAAAAAAAAAGAAGAAAAAAAATTAAGAAAAAAAAGAGTAAATTAATATCAGTGTCTTTAATCTCCCAATCTTCCATTCTGAGCTCCATCAGAAGCTGTGATGCCAAGAGGAAAAACATGTTGCTTAAGAGTCCTGAAAGAACAGTTTCATCACATTGTTCTCTTCTCTCTTCTCTTTAATCCTTTCTTTCCCTCTCTCTTTCTTTAATAAGTGGCTGAATGGGCTTCATTTTGTAACATGTCTCAGACAGTTTGCAACATAACTCCTCTTATCTTTCACAGGAATGTGTGGTTCAAATGAAGCAACGCAGATTTCTCATTATTGAAGATTAAAGGAATCGTTTGCCCAAAAAAGAAACTTCTAAGTAGCTTCTATCATCATTTCTCACCCTCCTGTCGTTCCAAACCTGTGCACCTTACTTTCTACCAACTGATTCATTGATATGATCAAACTAAAAGAATGGTTTGATAACAGCATCATATGGCTTCAGAAGACTTAGTGAACTTAGGGCTATTTTCACGGTGCTTTTGCATGCTTTTTGAGGCTTGAAAGCGTCAGTCGCACTGTAATTGCATGGAAAAGAGCATGGAAAATAGGCAAACGTTCTTCCACAGAAGAAGGAAAGTCAGTCATACAGGTTTGGAATGACATGAAGGTGAGTACATAATGGAAGAAATTTCATTCCACTGAGGTGGGTAATTACGTTACTGCACTCACGATCTGTAACAAAATGACTTGAAGCATATTTGACCTAGTTTCCTTCAGCACAGGCCTTGTACCTGCATCAGGTCATTCTGACCCAGAAGAAGGGAGGACAGGACACATATAGACATCTTGACCGAGTAGCATTTCCTCTCTAAATACAAACATTTAGAGAATTTATTATCTAGCTGCTATATATATATATATATATATATATATATATATATATATATATATATATATATATATATATATATATATATATATATATATATATATATATATATATATATATATATATAAATATTTATTTATGTATGTGTGTATATGCATATGCATACGTAAAATAGTATGAAGTATCAAACTATAAACCTCTTTAATGTCATAATATTGAGGAATTAGTGCTGCGGCCCCAAAGTTTTAAACAGGTCAATTACTTAGCTTCTGCATAATCACACTAATACATCACTGCAGCAAAGCCTCCAGCAAGCAGCAAGAGCACTGCACATTCATCAAGAGACCGCTCACACAAACCCCTTTCCAAAGACAGGGTGCCAGAAAAACCAGCTCTTCCACAACCCCTCAAGCCTACGCACTCATTATCTGCGGTTAGTATAGCAAGATTAGTGCACAAAACTAGATCGATCCTATTAGGATCAACAAAGCAATGCACTCTGGAAGCTATTTTATTTTCTTCATCTAGCTAAAATGAA
Source organism: Onychostoma macrolepis (assembly GCF_012432095.1). Taxonomy (NCBI): domain Eukaryota; kingdom Metazoa; phylum Chordata; class Actinopteri; order Cypriniformes; family Cyprinidae; genus Onychostoma; species Onychostoma macrolepis. The sequence continues at coordinate 28,724,026 of NC_081160.1, forward strand.
ATTTATTTACCAATCCAGTTTGAAATGATTGCTATGGATTGTATTCATTATAACACAATGAATCCTTTTCAAATCATTCTCCTTCTTGGTAAGGAAAATAGTGAAAAACAATCAATCACTCACAATCAGGAAAGGCAGCCCATTTTTAGGGCCCCACACACACACACACACACACACACACACAGCTGGACTTTTTTCCAACCTAAAGTCAGCTGAGGAAAGGAAAACTTAAAGATACAAAATTTTTGGGCTAGCACATGTACAGCTGAGAAGCACAGCCAAAAAAAGCTTTATTTAATCACTGATCTGAGACACTCCAACTATTCACTTGCTAACAGTTAAGGTAAACATCTGGGAAAAGCATAGACTAGACTGGTTTACTAACAGCATCTGTGATAAATTACTGTCTGAATAATTCTGATTACAAAAGCCGATAAACTAGTTAGATAATGCATTACATCACAATGATACATCCATTGACCCGCCCACTGTTTTGTGCAAACAGTCTTAATGCTGGCATTAAACGGCTTAATCAGATATACTTTATACTGGACTGCTGACTGTGTTTGAGCAGGATGTAGCTGATGCAATATGCAAATTATGCACAGCATGACTTCTCTTATTGGCTGAAAAACTTTCCATTCACCTGCCATTAATATGCACTTCACTTTCGGTTTCATTCTTTCATTATTTGAGGCCTCTTCAAATAACCAACCATTTAATTAAACCATAAAAGTGTAAAGTAACAATTCTGCCAGCATTTAAATGGTCTCACTGGCTTTGAAAGTGGAATCAGATCTCTTTAAGGAGATCTCTTTTAGTGTATTTACACTAATATAATAATTTAATTCAATCTTAAAATTAAATTATATAACAGCAAGAATTTTGTTATTCATTTAATTAAAAAAAATAAAAAAGAATTTCTGTGTAGTTGCCAAACTTGAAGAAATGCTGTCAACAAAAATTTACCACAATACCTGATTTGCTGCACCTGTTATCATTGAGCTACATTATGATTGTAATGTAAACATACAGTATATTATATAATATACATTTTATAACATACAATAAAACAAAAAACAAAGTGAACCTTGCATGCATATTGCAAGTTAAAAGTCCAATGTTCAGAGCATTTACAGCAGTCAAAACTTTGAGACACCAACGACTGAGTGTGAAAACACCTGTCTGTTTATCTCTCATTAAAATGAAACCCATTACTATCACTGAAGTTAATTCTATAATCCTAACTGAAGTCAGTCCTCGATACTGTTCTCTTTTTTTCCATTGAAGTACATGTAACTCCATCTCGGTCACAGTACTTCCTGGTAAGCGTTTCCCAGGTCTATAGCCGGGGGCAGCAAATGTGTGCGCTCTAAAATCTGACTGTTCCTCCTGCAGGACAAGACATGTCATATCATGCACCTCACTGGTCTTTTTGTTGCTGTTTGCGTGATGCGTGATCTTCAGCACAGCAACTACTGCCACAAACTGGTCTCTGTTGATGTTTTGAAGTCAACTGATTCAGCTGGGGAGGTGGGACGTCACACCCTGACGCCTCGGGCCGACGCTCAATAAGTCTCATTACTGCCACGACATTTCACACGCAAGATCTCAACACCTTACCTGCTGGGGGTTAAGACATTAAACTTTCAAATGTCTCTGGTGTCAATCAACCAGTGTCAAATAAAGAGAGCACAAACGAGAAAACTTTGTAAGAACAGTTCTCCAACTCTATAATTACAGGTGTTTGAGTGTAAACCCCTCTTAATAGTCAGGCAGACCGCCAAACAAGCCAGTTGCCAATGTAAAAACAGTGTGAAATTCATTTTTCCCTTCTTTAATTCCTCGTAAGAGTTACAGATCAAGCTGATTGCGCCATTCTGTATGTTCTTGGGATATAACTTCACCACCTCGCCAATTTTCCAGCCACTTTAAAAGCAACTGTTATGCTGGGTGGAAACCACAATAGGCAGTGTTTAATTAATTTAACTGCTTGTTACTGTCTGAATCAGATTAATCTATTGTTAGCGGCTATGTATTCAAAACACTGCCAAACAACAGCATACCACTTTTTAGACTAGTTAGGCTGGAGTTGTGCCCTAGCGATTAGCACACAAATGCTGACACATTGAGTGAGTTCTGTATGAATCTAGCTCCAAAAGATTTCCAAATCCGCTCTTTTCCTGATCATTTCTCGTTCCCTTGTCTGTGCCTATAAAGAAAAAATAATAAAAATGGGAAAAAACTATTTAAAAGTGAATAAAGTGAAAAACAAACTTTGTTTGAATATTAGAAATGCATCCGAGCGCAAAATGTAGTTAAAAAATCGGGCTGAGCTAGGAGGTAGTTTGTGGGGTATTTTTTTTTATTTTTTTTACTTTTATACTTTTATAATGCACTTAAAGGTCTGAGTGATATCAAAATCACACATTATTACAATTAGAAATAATTAAGTAAAAAGTTCAATACTTACAACCCACTTAGCAGCTTTACAATTGTATCAGATTATTATTGTACTAGATATTATGGGTATTTTAGCCCATCTTGAATGATGTATTTTTTACCACAGTATTTAAATGACTAAATGATACACCATGTGGTATTACCTTGAGAACATTTCAAAAGAATATTAGTGCATTAAAATTATATTTTTGGTTAAGTACCTAAAGAAAAAAAGTAAATAAAAAAAAAAATTAAAAATTTATTTTATATAATTGATTACATAATTCCATATTTTTATTAGTATTTACTATTTTTTTTCTTTATAAAATAGATACAATATCATATACAAACCAAGTCTCCCTGAAACCAGATTAAAACATTCAAGCACACTCACATCTGTGCGTCTAATACAAAAAGGTTCTTCACTTGCCAATATGATGTATGATCCCCATTAAACCTCTTAATCACACAAAGACGGTCTTTATCACTGACGGAGAGACTGTACGTTTCCGTCCGCACTCAAATACTTTCCACTCGCTTGTGCCGTTAGAAAAGAGTCCATAACTCAACATAAAACCAAGCCTTTGCACACAACCTCAGAGGAACAACACCTAGCTGGCGTCCTCATCACCTTAAACGGTCAAAATCGTGTTTGCTCAAGAGCAATAAACTTTTCCACGTTTTCCTCAATGGAAAAGCTTTCGCTTAGCCACAATTTAATTCCCCTGCACGTAAGCTGGTTGTATGAAGAGAGCGAAAGAGGACAGAAAGCGCATTCGCAGCGCTCCGTTTCAATCTCAGATTCTCTATTGAGTCTTTCTGACCGCGGGTCAGTCACAATATATTCATTCAGAATGAGAGAGAGGCCCAAAGAATGAAACCTTAGTTAACAAGCACTCACTGCTGTCTGTGATATGATGCTAAAAAGAGGCCATTCTGTGGACAAAGACGTCCATTCACACAGATGCAGCACACCTTGATCACACTCACACATATAAAATGACAGCCACTCAAAGTCGTTTATGCGCTAGAGATAGACTAAAGTTCTGGGGTCTCATTTATAAATGCTGCGTACGCACAAAATGGGCATATAAATTTTCCACACACATATCCGGATTTATAAAAAATAAACTTGCTGGAAATATGTACGCACCGTACAGACATTCTAGACCATGCGTATGAATTCTTTTGGAGTGATAAGTAATGAAGTAGACGATTTTAAACTTTTCATTTCGATATGCATTTACAATAAATATTCCACTTTCATTAAGCACTGAAATTACAAAAAGTCATTACGCAGAAGTTAAAGAAAATTAAATTTAGACATATAGTGGATGCATTTGATCACTTTTCATGTGGCATCCTATGTTTTAATGACAGCGAGGAGTGCTATAAGCGCACAATAATTCATTAAGCTAAACTGCAGATCTCACGTTACAAGGAATTTATAAAAAATTTATAAAAACAGCTATTTTAAACTTTTGTTTTTATGGATATTTTATAAAACGTAACAAGGATTTTTAGCAATTAATATGTAGGCTATGGCCCAAATGGAATTACAGTCAGGATCTCATATTTCCTTAATGTCTTGTACCTTTGACGGTGTTAAACACGGTGTCACGTGAATGGGAATATGCATGGAAATTATATGCAGATTAAGTTATGCATAGTAAAACTAGGCGTTGTAAGCTCCATGTATGGTGATTTCTGGGAGGAGTCGGGGTGGAGATGCACGTACGCACACACTAAGTGAATGAAAACATCTTGCAAAGTCTGAAAGTGCACCGTGTATAAAGTTAGTGTCTCTCAAAAGAAAGAGTCAACTGAATCATTTAAACGAGTCATTTTTAAAACTTTGACTTCAACATGAAACATTAGCATATTCCCATCTGGGAAAATATGATTTTTGCGTTGGTCTGAATGAAAATGCAAATTCATTCTTTGCCACTAGGTGCCACTTTTGGAGCAGTAAAAATAGCTGTTTCCCGATAACGGCTGTACACAAAGCAAACACTGCTTTATCATGCATTGCTGGCATCATGAAATGGAAATGAAATCGACCAATCGGATCAATCACCGCAGATTAGCATCACGCAAAAGGAGGGGTTTGGAAAAATGAATTGTTGACGAATCGTTTGGGAGTCCTTGAGCAAATAAGGTTAAAATAAATGCATATTATAAGACAATGAAAGTGTTTTTTTGACCTTGCATGCATGTCAACCTATTGTTGGGGACTCCCAAAACCAAAATATGAACATTTCATAACCCATAATAGGGGCACTTTAAAAAAAAATTAAAAAAGACACTGAATAAAAAGTATTCTTTGTATTTTTGCAAGCATAATGCAATAATGTGAGCACTGAACTGAATCTTCTTAATTCATTGCATGCTGGTTTGCAGGCCAGATCAGAGTAAACTATTCAGTACAGACGTGCTTAAAACAGCAGTTCAATCAAATTCATTTGAAGATCAGTAGTTTTCAAGGAAAATTTTTGCAAACTGTGCTTGCTCTCACAAACCCTCCGCATGACAATGTTGCACCAGAATTTCATCCAACTAGGCTTTGCTACTGGGAAAAGACAACCTCAGTAATAAAACATTATATGTCTCTCCTGAGGGTTCACAACTTCACATAATGTAAAATGTATTGCACTACACTGACATCATCCAGGGGTCTACACTCCCAGCTGATTTCAGACCAGAAAAGTACTGAAAGAACTGTCCTTGAAAAACAGTTGAACCTTAATGACCCCAATTGAGTAAGTAAAATATTAAGTGTTTTAATAAAACAGGTTTTTATATAAGCAAATCTGATTAGCATTACTGCATGAATCCGTTAAGTGCATTTGCTCATACATAATGGTGCACTTTTCTCAGCAGTCTTAAAGGTATACTCCACCCCAAAATGCAAATTTTGTCATTAATCACTTACCCCCCATGTCGTTCCAAACCCGTAAAAGCTTTGTTCGTCCTCGGAACACAATTTAAGTTATTTTGGATGAAAACTGGCAGGCATGTGACTGTCCAGACGTATCCATGTGTTACTGATGACAGAATAGCGTACGCACTTTGCTTCCATTGGATGCTTTTCAAAATGGCGCTACGCTGACACAGAGAGGAGACGAATTGTTGAATAAATGTCGTTATTTTCATTTTCTTTGCGTACAAAAAGTATTCTCGTCGCTTCATAAAATTCAGATTGAACCACTGATGGCAGATGGACCATGTTGACGATCTTCTTTTATACTTTTCTGTGCCTTGACAGTCTTATTTACTTGGCAGTCAATGGGACAGTCACAAACCTCCCGGTTTTCATCCAAAATATCTTAAATTGTGTTCCGAGGACGAACGAAGCTTTTACGGGTTTGGAAGTGATTAATGACAACATTTACATTTTGGGGTGGAGTATCCCTTTAAGGCCTGTTTGCATGAACTCTAATGCAAACATATGACACCAAAGTATTAAAAATTGTCTTTTTGTACTTTAAACTTTATAAAAATACATTATAAATATATAAATATTTTACTAAATTGTTATAACATTAATTGAGATATAACTATAATTAATTTTTAAAAAAAAGAAAAAAGAAAACAGCCTGCAAAAAGAAGGGAGTTCATAGGCATTGCTTTATTGCTTTAATTTTTTCGTGACATAAATTCAGACTTAGTACGAACAGGTTTTAAAATGTCAAAAAAAGGTTAAACACATGCTGGCAAACATTGAAATATTCCCTACAGGAATCAATTAGCTTGTATAAAGCACATCTCTCTGGTGCAGAGGGAAAATACTGATATTCAGCACAAGGACTTTATGTATTGTTGAAAGAAATACAAGTTTTGCAATAAAATCTCTCACATACATCAGTAAGAAATTCAGGTATAAATGACACTCAGGGAGGCATTTCTCCCTATACTGCAAGATTTAAACAGCACTGAGTTGAGAATCATGTGATCTCTGATGAAGGTGCAATACAAGGAAAAGCTCTTGTCTATATAAGGCAGCTTTGTCAATGAAGGCTGACCCTGTAACAGATCAGCTAGAGGCAACGTCAGCAGAATTGCCAGCCGTCCTGCGTGGACTTCAGGAACCGGTGGACTGAAGGGCTGCCAATTCAGCTTCATTCAGGTCATGTGTGCCCTTCAGGGGATAATGAATTGCAAATGTCTTCCAGAAAACATGTACATGCATCTGTGAGGGTTTGTGTGCATGCAAAACATACTGTGCACCGTTAAAAAGCCAAACTGATCTACAGAATGCAATGCAAAAACCTAAAACAAAGCCCTAGTCAAACTACTTTCCTAGCGGCATCATACCACATAATTAATTTCACTGAAGTGTCGTGGAACCTTCAGACCGTGATGACTGCTTTCTGTGTTATGTTCAAATTCAAACCAAAAATAGTTAGTCTGAGCCGGAGCAGTCACAGGTCATTTCACTGGGGACATGTGTGTTTCCAAAGGAAACGGTCAGCGGCTTGCCTTCCCCACTAAGGTCGGGATACTCTCGTAAACCACGTCTGGGGACAAAATTCCTCCCTAAGCTGACTTTAAATGATCGGTCACGGCATACCAAGGCATCCCCGGTCCTTCCTGACCTTTAGGCGTTGTCTGTATTATCCTTCCTTATATACATATATATATATATACACACATGGTAAGAGGGATCTGTTCCACAGTCCTTGTGCTCTGTAGTTTGATGAATTTGAATTTATGCATCTATTGTGCTATATATACACATATATGTATATATGTATGTATGTATGTATGTATGTATGTATGTGTATATATAGCACAATAGATGCATAAATTCAAATTCATCAAACTACAGAGCACAAGGACTGTGGAACAGATCCCTCTTACCTACAAACAGTATCATTCAACAAATAACTAGGGTTGTCATAAGTTGGCAGGAGAGTTTTAAACACATACCACCATATCAGCTGGCTGTGAGCTGGGCTAGTGCCTTCAACTGAGTGAAACACTAAAAAACAGCCTAGCTAAAGGTCGCTTTTGTTTTGAGAGCAAGATCATGTTGTAGGGTGGCTGGCAGAGTCAAACTCCTTGAACTTCATGTGGTGCCTATGTTTAGCGGAAACCATATTGGGAAGAGATTATTTTAAGCAGAGGAATTTAGTATTTAAAACAGACAGGAACGGGATGGACTTCAAGGAAACTAAATTTCAGAAACGTTTTTTAGATTAATACCAGCTTGAATGCCAAAGTGACATTTTTACAAAAGGGATAAACTACTTAGCCTTGCTGAGCACACGAGACTTACTAACCCCAAACTTTTGAATCGCAGTAGTATAAAATTTGTTCTGTTTCTCATACAAAGCTTCAAATATATATCTTAAGTATTCATTTACACTACTTTTATGATGTTTAGTCTAAATGTCCTATTTGGACTCTCGTTCCATGGTTACTGCATGTTGTCATTGTATGCTGGCGTTTTTGGATGAACCAATCCTTTAAAGCAAAAAAATAAACATGAATTTTGAACTTTGCTTCTGAAAGCTATGATAAGATCCAAGATAGTCAATGAGTACCATTACTCATTGACTGTGTCATTGAGTGTGTTATTTCAAGCTGCATAAGGTTCCTTCTTGGCTAAAAGTTCTTACATGTTGACTTGTGATTTTTGTAAAAAGCACAGATGGAAAGCGTACGTTCTCCGCTGGAGCACAGGGTTGAGTTTGTACCACTTGGTTCCTTTCTCCATGCGAGTCATGGGGGCCCACTTAGCCACAAGCCTCAAAACAAGATAAAAGCTCCAGGCAGATTGTGTTCCAAGCGATCGCTGGGTCATGTGAGTTCGCAATGTCCACCGCACAAATGCCCTACAGCAGTGAGCAAAGCAGGCGCAAATGAAACCTTCTGGTGAAACCTGACAGACATCTTTGTGAAGCGTTATAGTGTATGGATTGGGGAACAGCATGAACAAGATCTCCAAGAGACATTCCTCTACAAGCAGATGATCTGTGGGCATAGATTGCATAACATCTGGCTTTGGTTTAACACGTGTCTACAAAAACAAGAAGTGTACAAAAGTGGTGACAAATATGACAGTCTTAGATTGTAGCCAATATGACCAGTTCACATGATCCGGATAGATCTGTCACCACATATGCTACAATAAATTTCAAACTAAACCTCCAAATAATATAAAAAAAGAAAGCTTTGAGGCTTTATTGCATCTCTTTATTGACAGCATGCGTTTAGCAAAAACAAGAATTTCAAAGATCTCATAGTTTTCCGTCTAAACACGACCATACAAAGTCATCCCATTCTTGCATCTGTAGTCCCTCTTTGCCGCTCTATTAGACACAGTCCAAAATAAACTTCACACTCTTTCCTTCATTCCTTAAACCCTAGTTTAGCCGGTGCCCACTCATGCCCGGCCCGCACAAAAGCATCCAGTGTGTCCGTGTCGCACAGTCCGTCACTGTTCACACCTACTCACTCCACCCACCGACTCTCTCCACAGCACAGACTCCACATTCAACGCCTGCTCATGATTCAGACGCCTATTTATATATTTTTTTTAAAAAGTCACAAAACATGCTGTGGAATGGAAATGTCAGGTTTTTTACGTTCCTGATGCTTTTACCATGAGGCCATGATTCAGTGTTCTCAGTTTCTGCTTATCTGTAAGTTTCCTTCTCCTGCTGGCCTGTACCTAGTCTCCTGCAGGTAGACTTCTGACTAACATCTGACATCTGGGGGGGGGGGGGGAGGTAACTCTAAAACCAGCTATAATTCCGAGAACAAAGAATTTCAGGTGTGCTCGAAGATAACTCGTTCACATCACCATAATAGCTTGTAGCAGCCTAGAAACTCTGTTTCCTGAAAACTAACCAAAACTTAAGCACCCTGACTCCCAGAAAGTGCAAAAAGCCAGCCAATTAGACAAGATATGGCAACCAGTTTGAGACGCAGCAATCATGTAAGTGTTTGCATGTCTATTACGTAATGCAAGTAATGGCTCTGTTCATGAACCTAAACCATTAAAAATATGCACTTTTTTAGATCATATTTTTTGAAAGAAATTAATACTTTTATTCAGGAAGGTTGCATTTATTTGATCAAAAGCGACAGTAAAGACATTTACAATGTTACAAAAGATTTCTATACATGCTGTTCATTTACATTTTCTACTCAAAGGAAACAACAAAAAAAGCAACTGTTTTCAACATTGATAATAATCAGAAATGTTTCTTGAGCATCAAATCAGAATATTAGAATGATTTCTGAAGGATCATGTGACACTGAAGACTGGAGTAATGATTGTGAAAATTCCGCTTTGCATCACAGGAATAAGTTGCATTTTAAAATATATCATAAGAGAAAAAGTTATTTTAAATTGTTGTTGTTTTTATTATTTTGGGTGATGCTGTCATGTATACAGAGTAAAATGAGTAAATTAATTGGGAGAATAAATCGTAAGGATGCACACTACTGTTAAATTTCACACTCATATGTCATACTGCAATTCTTCAAACTGAAAATATTATCTGAATCTCTAAAAGTCCAGAGGCAGTTTCACTTCAGATTAAACACTGGGTGTGCCAACCAATTATGTAATGTCTACCACTGTGGTAACTAGTCATGAGTTCCCTAAGAGACCAGAGAAAAACGTTTTTGTTCTTTTAAAAACCATCTGCTTCAAAAAAAACGGCCCTAAGGGAACTCATCCACTGCATGTCACCAACCTTATGATTCACAAGGCAAGTTTTTGCAGGTCTTTTCAACAGAGAATGTAGCATCACACAGAGGGACTAAATAAATACGGTAGCATGGAAAATCACTGCTAAAGGTGAAGTCCATTATTCATCCACGTCAGTGTGATTTATCAGGGAAAGTGAATCATCGGAAAGAGCTATGTATGAAAGACAAATCTAAATATTCTCTGTATAAAAAGATAATACTTAAATGGATGGATCTTTTCAGGTGATTCACTCCAGCAAAACCAGTCTGAATGATTCTACGCCATTCTCAAATGTTCTGGATACATCATCCATTCAAATTGTTAAAACCTCAATGTAGGGTAGGATTATCAGTAAATAACGACAGTAAAATAAAAAAATAAAATAAATAAATATTTTATTATAGACTAGGGCCACTGTTGAAAAGTTTGGGGTCAATAAGATTTTTGAAAGTTTTTGGGATTTTTTTTTTTTTTTTTTTTTTTAAGTGCTCACTGAGGCCGTTTTCACTTGATCAAAAATACAGTAAAATGGTATATTGTAAAATATAAATCACAATTTAAAATTACTGTTTTCATCTGTGCCAATAGTGGGCAGTGAGCAGACATACAGTGCCGCTGCATTACAGGCGTCCCGAGAAGTTGATTTGCTGCTTGAAACAAGTCTCATAATAAAAATCTCCTTTCGTGTTCCAGAGAAGCAAGCAAGCAATACAGGTTTGAAATGACATGAGGGTGAGTAAACGATGACATCACCTCCTTTCTCTTTAAAGCGTTTAGCAGGAAAGGCTGTGAAGCCCCGCTTTAGACTTTTCAGGCTTAGATCTAGATGGAGCTAGTTTATAAAGAGTAAAACAGGTCAAATAGAAGTGAAAGGCTGTTAAAATAATGCTATATGGCATGCATACATACTTAGTCTTTACGTGGAAGGGTCATGGGACTTCACAGCTGCTCACCGCATGCTCAATCACTCTCAGCTGGGGTTGCGGAGGGGGTAGTGAGGGTCTCGGTGGGCTAAATTCCCCACAAACACATACATGCCAATCCAGCCTTCCTAGTGCACTTTAATCCTTCCTGTATCTGGAATGTTTGCAGTGGGGTCTGACGTTTAAGGGTCAGTAGGGGATCTAAACGCGTTCACACATATTTACAGACAACTGGGGCTGGTGTGGCCCCTTTGTAAGAGCGTGGCAGCTGGGAACCAGGCGCTGGCCAAAACAGGTGTGGGACCAAAACAGCACCCCGGTCAGTGACGGTGCAACGGTGCTTTTGACGACTTCAACTATACCTCCATATGTTCATCATACATCTGCTCTTCCCATTTCATCTTAATACAGCTGTCCACGGGTCTGTTCACACAAGGAACTCGAAGAGCAGCTACACAGAAATTTGATTACATCATCAGTGGGCTGAAAGAACAAGAGTTTAGTGAGATAAGATGAAGAATTTTCCTTAGAAGTCAACACTAGAATGTCCCGCTTTGATATTTCTGTTCTATTCGCTAGGGCACGAGCATTTAGGCCACCAGCTGTCCTCTGAGGAGATGCTTTAAAAGTGCTGTGCAAGAAAAGGATGGACAGAGAGAAAACAAGGGAGCAGGGCAATTTCTGCCCTCATCTGTTATGGATGGAAGGAATGAGGTTGTAAAATGGAGGCGAGATTGCAAATCACAAATTGATGAAAAGAAAAGCTGAAGAAGTAAATGCAAGGCAGTTTTGGACCGTAGCCTCCAGTAAAATGCAAGAGAGAACAGGAAAAAAAAAAGAAATGCAATCAATCAATGCAGTCAGCGAATGAATAAACAGATGATTGATTAGAAAGACGGAGGATGGGTAGTTATCTCCTTTTTTTTGGCTACTACATGGACAGACACTTTGGATGATAGAAAGTGGAGACAAGGTTATGTTGGAGATCTGGTCTGGTCTTTATCATTCATTAACATCATTGACCCTAGACATGGATTGATAAGTAAGGGATAATGTCCAGTCAGCCTGGTCATTATTGCAAAATAAAGGTCAACAGGGTGACCAGGGCAGGACGTTACACTGAAAAATATTCGTCCTGAGAATGCTGTGACTGACCAATCTGAATCAAGAAACAATTAAATATCCAGTATTCGCCGACAGACATCCAATCCTAAATATTGCCAAATTAAATAAAATGTTAAAAATTTACAACATTTATAACCACCAATTAATTATTCACAAGAGGCACATTATGCCGAGTTCACACTGCACGATTTTCAAACTCGTCGGATCGCTGTTGTTTTCACACTGCGTGACTATCTGGGGTAGCATTCAGTCGCTGCTGTGTTCACATTGCACGATGGATCGGCGACAGAGGCTTTCACATTGCACGATTTCACAATAGGAAGAATCGCCGACAACTCTGTCTGATCCGCAAACTACGTTTCACAACAAAACACACGCGAGAAGTGATAAGGAAATAACGCGAGAACCTGCGTGCGTCAGCCTGTTCTTCTCGAGCGAGACTGGAAGTATTAAAAAAATATAGCCCGCAAATTGTCTGTGCGCTGATTTCCAGCTACAAAAACAAAAACAGATTATGCAGGAGGGAGATGCAGGGAACAGGGATTGCAAAGAGTGGTAAATAATAATTTTGCAGTAACTGTTATGCTGATGTTGCGGCTGGTCAAGCGTTTGTGCTTGTTTCTGTATGATATAATTGTACATATTAAAATACTGATATGGTCTATAACTCCTCACCGAACTTCCCTCTGCCCTGTATCTTTGTCTCTCATTGGCTGAAGGTCATCGCGATAGTTTTCAGTCAGAAATCATTGCACACAGCAGGATTGTGAATCGCCGACAGCTCCAGATATTTAGCATGCCAAATATTTCACGGGCGTCGGTGACGTGTCGGCGATTCTCTCAGATCGCGTCTTTGGTAATTCACACTGCGCGATTGTCACTCGTGTGAACGAGCTCCGATTTCAGGCATTTGTCGGCGATTTATCAAAACCTGTCGGCGAGTGAAAAATCGGGCTAAAATCGTGCAGTGTGAACTCGGCATTACTGTATTTAAATTAAACTATAATTGCATTAAATAATTGTAGTTTGCGGAAAGCATAACCATCTGCATATATCTAATGTAATTTAATTGCAAATGTAAATTATAATTAATTCATAACTTACAATTTTACTTTTTTAATTATTTCAAATCAAAAGGAACCCAAAGCAGATGGGTTGGTTTAGCAAAGCTGTCTCAGCTGTGATCAATAAGTTGATTGATCAGTTTTGGGGGATCAGCAGCCGATTTGCCTGTCCACATAATCAATACCAAGACTCAAGTCAAGGGTCCTGGTAGAAATCAGACAACAGAGAGCAAGTGTGCATGGAGACAAAACAGACCAGTAACATAGGGCAGAAAATATTGCTGAGTATTGTCGGTGTAGTTATTTTGAAAAGCTACATTAAATATATTTTGAGTTACTGTGTTAACAGATTAGCATCAATGATCTTAAATTCTCACGTCATAGATGAATTTATCAAAAAGAAGAGTGAAAGTGACTACACAAAGAACAAGCCTGTCACAAAGCCGACAACAATCTAAAGAAGGTAAAACTCCTCCGACTGAAAGAGATGCCAAGCATGTCAACACTAACTTCCTAATCAAACACAAACTCAATCCAAACATATGCACCATTCCTTTCCTATCCTTTACGAGAACAAAAAAGCACCTCCTCAACACAGTCAAGACCCCAAACAAAGACATTTCAGGCAACCGTTTTCCATCAGAAGGCATGACACAGCAGGTTTGAATCATGACAGCTCTCTCGTGTTAAGGTGCGGCAGCACCACTGGCACCTAAATCTTTAAATGCTCTTTCACTCCCTTTTTCTGGCATGTCAAGGCCTCTTCTGTTTTGGGTAAATGAATTCTCTTAGGGTATGAAAATATTTGCATGTGCAAATTGGGATGAAATGCAGATAAAAAAATGCATATTACAGCTCCGTTCTAAAATCCAGCAAGCTGAAATATACCTCACATATGACGTCATATTTGTGGACTTCCGCACAAGATTCCAAGGTGGAAGTCTGACATCAATTGCATTCCAAATGCATCTGTCCAAATTGAACACTGGAAATAGAACTTATTTCATTGGAATTGTAAATGCAATTTTTTATTTCACATAATTTAATGCAACTGAACTAAGATATAATCATCTGTGGAACAGCACATTAGAAACAGATCGGGTTTCATCTACAGACAAAACAACTCACAAATTATTTACTATGGTTGCAGTGTTTCTTTGTAGACTAATTAGATCAAGGAAAATGGAGTAAATCAACAATAAGCACACAAGATGGAAAAAAAGAAGCACACTTCCAATCCTATGCTACTCTGATTGAATTCATTAAATAGACTAAAAAAAACAACTCAAGACAGTTTCAAAATAGCACGTGGGCAGCAGTGTTCATGTTTTTGTTATGCTAATCTCATTCAGCGTTCAACGACATAAGATCAAGGTAAAATTCTTGGACTATCAGCAAGATAAACAGTCAGGGCTAAATCACAGCAGCAGCACAAAGAACAAGGAGCACAAATACACAGCATACAAACTATAGAAGCGAACAGGTCGCCTTAACAAGAAGTGGAGCCATGTAACCCAATCCAGGCCATTATGAGACACTCATGCCTTCCTCCAATTGTCTGAGCAGAAAACAATATGGTGATGACCTTCTTTTGGTTCTGTGTGAATTAAGGCTGAACATTTGTTGCCTTGGGTGACAGGATTTTACCCCGCATATTTCAGGATGTTAACACACTGTCCTAAAGGTGAGACCTCACAGTGCAAATAAACTAATTATCTCAAAGAGATAACATAAAATAAATAAAAAGATAATACACTGCATATAGAGCATAACAGAATAACTTGTGTTGCTAGTTTTCTGTTTTGACTGCAAGAATGATAAGAAAAAACTGTAAAATCTTCAAAGTGAAAACACCATGCCCTTAAATAAACAACATTATCCTCCAAACAAGTTTGAAATTATACAATAGAAAGTGAAATGACTTTAATCAAAATTCACATCTGGATGTATGACGTGCGCTTTCAGCGTCTCAAAGAAAAATCTAAATGTGTTTGTTTTTAACTAGAATCTATCTGCCATTGGTCACTCAAACAGATAGCCCCGCCCCCAGATCATGCTTCACTTATAGCCGTCTGCATTTTAAACGGGCAGAAAGTGTTTTAACATTGACAACATTACACACACATCATCTTAAATATATCAGTTCAGTCTCAGCCTATGACATACTGCTCAAAAAAAAAAAAAAATCAATATGCACCGTCAAATTCCAGAGCATTTGTGTGAATTTATTTTTCGGTTTCATGCGTATCACCAGGAGTACTATCATTAGGAAAGCTATAAATCACGCCGTCTTCTCACTTTAGTGTCATACGGCCCACATCTGCCTTAAAAAAGGAAAAGACATTTGGACAAGTCTTGAGGTGTTCCGAGTTAATGCTTCATGTTTCTGATGAATAACCTTTGCTGTGAAGTACGACTCTGCCTGCTTTCCTCATTATCATCACTGAAGAGACAGACTGTTTGTGGAGTGAGACAGCAGAGAGAGAGAGACAAAGGTAGAGATCTCATCTTACCTCGTGTTCCAGTTGCAATGTCAGCCACTTTCTGGAAAGCATCCAGGAATGAGCTAGTGACGATGATTGTTGTCCTGAACAACAGAAAGAGAAATAGTTTGTCTGTAAGAAAAACCCACAAGCAAAGTGGCTTTGACTGGATTCTTGCTAACAGTCGGTATATCATGACAAATATTTCCACTGACAGATTTTTGGAGCTTGCACCAGGTAGAGATGATAACAGCACAGCAGCTCACAATGCTCTCGATGAATGATGTTTAAATACCTGAAGACACTGATAACTAAAGTGCAACATACAAAATCTGCATATTTTTTTCCTGCACTTTTTTCACATTTTCCAGAATTCTGCAGAATTCATTTAGATTAATATGGTAAAAAGCTTCATTAAACAGAACTGAAACTACAAAAGTCATACTGATAGCTGAAAGCATTCTCAAACTAGTAACAAAAACAAGTTATAACACTTTGCCTACAGTGGAAGTGTCAAAGCTATGCATCATATCAGGATGTTTAAAAATACAGACCAAATCAGCTGCAAGCTTGATTTCAGAAATAGGAAAATGGATAAATAACTATGTCCAATTTTATTTTCAATGCCAATCTATTTGCATAAAAAAAGCTTTATAATGTTTGTAAAACTTATATTACATAAAATTGCATATACACGCATACACAACATCATATATATATATATATATATATATATATATATATATATATATAACATAACTACATCACTAAATAGCTTTCATATAACAGACAGAAGTTATTTAAATATATCATTTAAAATAAATGCCAAAATAATATAAATGTTCAACATCATTTTATTCTATATAGACCAAAAAAATAAAATGGATGGAGTAGCTGTGCGGCACATTAGAAACACAAACTTGCTGATTATAGAAACTCATAAAAATTTACTTTTGACAAGCTGTAAAATATTTATAAATCGTAAGTACTCAAATTGGTAAAAAAAAAGATTCTAGACCAGCATGAAATGGAATGTTGTTTAAAATTCCTAATCCTGCTTGATTTGTCAAATCTGTAAGCTTACATATACTTGATTATTAGATTCTACGGTGAAAAACATCTATAGCCTGTGGCTCAAAGGAAAGAGTTCTGCATGTTCATCGGCTGGGACACGGGCACATACTGACAGGGTCAATGGTGCCATTGTAGGGATCCAGTCAGAGCCTTCATTCTGAGGAGAGAGATCTCAGCTTATCAGAGAGAGCTCTGTGGTATCAGGTGATACAAACTACAAAGTACAGCCTTTCAGCAATTCTCCCACCTCCCCACAGCGGCCCCCCCAAGTCCTGCAAATGCTTTTGTGGCCGATATGTAGACTCGCAACAGTCATCTCTTTTAAGAGTTGCTCTGGCTCTAGGAACAGAGTTTGGGTTAATGGTAGGGATACCCTGGAAAAACAGGTTACTGGTTACTTTCTGTTTGAAGAGTATTATTAAACCGATAGTTCTGAACTCTGGTTGGATAAACCATGTTCAAAGAAAATGTTTAAATGGGAATGTGTCATGATGGTCAGTCGCTGGACGACTAGCCAATTAGTCAACCATTGTGACAGATTCAAACATGGTTCAACCAATCAGAACTGTAATCTTTATACTCATGTTGGTTTCATTCATCTTTTGGCTGGGGGAAAAAAGATGAATTTAATTTGATTAAATGGCATAACTGAAGTTTACAAAAACCTTTGGATGTTTACAAATACTTAATTACAAAGATTTCAAAGATTTTCAAATATGAATTATATTGTAAAACCAATACCAATAATTAAATAATAATAAATTAAATTCTTACAAAAAGACCAAACATTACTCAAATATTTTAGGCCTTTAAATGAGACTAATAAATTATTTACAGACAAAATGAACTTTAATTCAGAAACTGTAACCCATTTGATTTTAGAATAGGTGTATCCAAGTCACTGACCGCATGAATTCCTTTTTTAAATGAACAAAAAATGATCGCCATTGATCTGCATATCTCAAAAACTTAAAAAATTAGTTTTTCATTTTAAGTCAGTACAACTACACCTTAAGCACAATCGGTGGTTTGCATTAAGATTTACAGCAGCCATTCCCAAACCAGCTAGTCTAGTATCTATATTTGCATGTACTGTGATGTTGATCAGCCAGACATATGGTGATATACAGCTACGGGTAAACATTACCCAACACTGTTTACAAAAACACTAGCAAAGTCATGAGGAACTTTTAAAAAACAGTCCATGATCAGCTCTTGGCTCCAGACGGCGGAGCTGGCAGCGGTAATTGTGTGTGTGAGTGAAGCGTGTTTGATGTTTATCTGTAGGAATGGAGTGGACCTTTGGGAGGGTCATTAGTCTGTTTACTCTCCAGGGACTGAGCAGAGAGGTCAGGCAGAGGGGACACACTGTAAAAATGGAACCAACGGCTAACCTAAACGGTCTTCTCTTCCTATGATAAGCCTTTCTGTATCATACTGATTTATGGACCCCTAAAACACCTTTAAACTACCACTGGTCTGTGGCGATTACATGTTCTGCAACTCTGCCTTCTTTGACAAGGAAATGAATATTCACTAAAAGTATATCACTGCAAAGGTAAGCAAAAAGCAAAAAATTAAAAAGAACTCTGTCATGAGTATATTGGGGCCTTTAGAGTACCAACTTGGTATGCACCTTAGTCAGGTCAGACGGAACATTGAATCTGGTGCAAAAGCAGACAAGGGATAGACGTACAGCCTGTTCAATAGGTTGAACTGTTGTGCACTTTGGTGTCGATCATTAAGTCAACAAACCACTGGACAAAAAACATGGATTGTGAAAATTAGGCATGACCCAAGTCAGAATCAATGTTGCCCTATTTATTAACTTAAATACACACTCAAGGTCTTACTGTACACATTACATTTAAAATTGTCATTGTAATCTTTTCTTCTTTTTTTAACGCAGCTCTCGGCTCTCTTTCTTTTTTCACACCTACCTCCAACAATCTGGCTCCATTCTAATACGCAACTCTCACTTTTCAATATCCAATCAATTCTGTTGACTTTAGGACAGAACAACCCATTCAAATCAACTATACATCCTCATTTTCTAAATGTGATGCCTTTCCTAACTGTCTGCATTTAAATTTCTTTACTTCAAAATGATTTCTTTATTATGAAATCCCCTTCTTTCTTCATCACTGCCTCTTCACTGCCTCTGCCATCTTTCAAAAGACATTTTTCACAAATGTTCCTTTATTATACTGGATGACAAATCCTTCCTGAATGATGTAATAATCGAGCACATTTCCTGCTTTCGAAACAAGATTATCATAATTACTCCCTACTCAAGGAAGCATGTAACGCAGGAGGCCTGTTCTTACCTTAACTGAGATTGTAGCTTAGCCCCTTTGGAGACAAAGTCCTCCCAGGCAGGATAACTCGCCTACAGAACAAACAATGAGAGAGAAGAAGAGAGGGTTAGTCAGGGCAAACCAGAGTAAATCATTACACTTTACTCACAGCTCATCTGGTGTTCATCATCAATATTTATCTGCCGAAAATACAATTTGTAATTATCGACTACAATCATAAAATTCCATAAAGTACACAAGGCAGGAATATGCACTGAAGTTTAATATTTAGAGTTACGGGTTTACTGAAATTCCTTTAAAAACGTTTATGAGGAAGTGCATGAGGATGAATATAATAAGACAATGCTGCAATCACATGATAGGAAGTTGATGTTGGTGTACATTGTGTTTACACCAAAAACAGCCTAGGCAACGCAAGTCTTCCCAAGGTGACTGGTAAACTTGGACAAACACACAAACATGAAGCAACAGTGACAAATAATGCAGCAATTATAACTTTGCTGAAAATAACAATGCTGCAAATATAGTTATTTTTCTTTCTATCTTTATTTATCTATCTATAACCTATGACTCCGAGTATTCAAACCAGATGTGACAAGACGTTTAATCTGTAGGCTAAGAACATTTAAATATAATATATATATATATATATATATATATATAAAATTGTTGTTAGATGGCTAGGTTGAAATTGAAACTCTTATCTTTCTTTTCTGCTCAAGATGAGAACGTTTTGATTATCCATGTTATGCATGTTAGAGAGAGGACAAAATAAATTACGGATGCAACGATACCATTTTTTCAGATCCGATCCGATCCAGAAAATTCTGAGTATCGGCCAATTCCGATCCGATCCCAGTGCAGTTTTTTTGTTTTTTTTGTTTTTTATAAATCAATATAGAATTTCTATACTTCCGTGTCACTCTTTTGTGTGTTAAACACACTCTATTAGACAACTTAATTTTAATGAAAAAATAACATATATAAAAAATATATAAAAATAAAATATATAGGGGCTGTGTAAAACATTTGGTCATGCGTTTTGTAATCCGGAGGTGGTCTGAGCTGCATTCTAGATGAAACTGAACATGTGTAAATGCATCTGGTTGTTGAAATCACATATGTAAATTTTACTCCTCCCAAAATGTACAAAATAATATACGTGTGAGACTGTGTTACAGGCTATGACATTATAGTCAGATATGACTGCGCTAATGCAACACGCATCGCTGCAGACGAGTAGCTAAGTATCTCTTCAACAAGCAGACGCGCAAACTGCTGCGAATGAAACTGAAAATAATCATCTTCATTAAAAGTAGTAAGACAAACTTATCTTTCCAGTGCTGATGCCGCGCGCTCTCCTATTGCAGTCTTTGATCTTGAAATGAGCTGATAATTAATAAAATGCAGCGCTTATCTTTTGATTTCGTTGACGTGAACTTCGTTAAATTTAAGTATAGCACGGGAATTGAAGATCGGATTTATATCGGTTTTGCGACTATGTGGCCAAGTGTAAATGGAAACGTTTTAACAAATCAGATTGATATCCGATCAGCGAAAACGCGCATGAAATGATCAGGTGTAAACAGGCCCATTCATAATCTATGACAAAAATACTATTATAAACTAGGTTAGTGGATAATTTAGCAGCAAAAGTTATTCTAGAAAAATCATGAGTGCAAAATTTAATAAAATCTAAACATTTAGTGAAATAACATTATTTAGTGGGGAACAAATAAAAGTGAAAATGTGAAGGACTAAATCTGGTAATATGTTACACATTGCTCTTTGTATTGTTGTAAAATACATTAATGAAAACAAGTAAATGTATTTATTTATAAATATAAACTACAAAATTAAAAGACATTTCTTTTAAATGTATAGCACAGTAATGAAAGCAGCAACATATGATAGAGGACTCCTATCTATCATGTTGCTGCCTCCTCCATTACTGTGCTATACATTAGATTACTAATAGCCTTGATAGGACAAAACAAGAAACACTAAATAATCTTTCAATGCGCAAAAGCATTATAATACGAAAAGCTCCAATAGAGAGCGGCACAAAGCGCCTATGCGCTTCTCGTGCGCAGAATGACGCGCTTGAAGCAGCACGGAGTTACAGCGCGCAGCTCCGGATAGAGAAGTTCAAAGCACAAAGGAAAGAGATATTGATGCGTAGCTTATTAAATCTGTGCGATAGTTTATTGAGCCTTTTCTTTTAACAGTTTTAAATTTTAAGTTATTGTGCGCTCTTGGAGAAAGTTTCGTCGTCTTGACTGTCGTAACCGAACATGACACAGTTTGAATGCTGATCAGAGGATGACAGACAGACGCAGCGGAGAGAAGAGTTTACGTGAACTTGAGTTTAACGACTTAAATATTTATCTGTACCTCACATTAAACTATGGAACAGGTTCAGAACACTTTGACTTTGACTTTATGGTGCTTTATAATGTTTTTGTGCTTTCGTGGGGCTTAACAATAACACAGAAGAGTATACGCACAATATCGGATTTGGATTGGTCTCGTCTGAACGATAACCGATCTGCAGAAAATGCCAGTATCGGAACCGATACAGATCGAGAATATCGGATCGATGCATCCCTAAAATAAATAGAAACATTTAAACTCCAACATGGAGAAGTCTAATGTAACTCATAAGGTTTAATACTGTCCAACAAGACTGAAGAGGAAAAAGAACTAGAAATATTTAAACTACTAAAAGTACAAAACGGAATAGTTCGATCACGGTTTATCCCACAGGCGCTGCGGACAATCCGCGGGTCAGATAATAATAAAAAATAAAATGCATTCTGATTATTTGCGGGTGGATCGCGGGCAAATATTTACTGTTACCCCTTACGCCTCCGAGGTTTTGTTCCGTCCTCCACGCTGTGACAACTCAAAAGACTATTTTTAGCCAAGCAGCGCGAAAGCCGCTTCAGAAACGTGTCGCGCCGTGGCTGGTATAAACACAAGCACTGACTGCGGCCGCGATCAGCTCCGGTTCCCGTGGAACGCGTGCAGTGATGCGCAGATCAGCTCTAACGTCACTGAATCTGCTGTTAAAAATGTATGCAAAACATACACGACAAATAACAAATTTTGAATTGTTTCTCAAAACATTTTCAAATCGGCAATGACATGAGGCGCCAAATCATTTATGTCCCCACGCATCATGTATGTCCTCATGCATTGACGTCATCAAATGGCGATCGGTACATGAGATCGGCCAAATGTATGAGTACCGATCGAGTCATAAAATGTGATTATCGGCCGATACCGATCTCCGGCCGATCGATCGGAGCATCCCTAGTTGAATTACTAGATTAATCACATAACTACAAATTAATAGAGGTACAGAATGTATCATTCAACTGAATGTCATGTAAAGCAGGAGACATTTCCAAAGATTAAATCACGTAGTCACTCAACAACTTGTCATTTCACAGCATCACAGACTAGCATGAATCAGAATGTGTTCTGGTTGCGTTTTGTTTTCTCAGTAGTTTCTGTGTAATTAGTGATCACAGTATGACTAAGATTGTTTCTTTGCCCCAATGTTTATTACATCTAATCCAAATCAAGCTAATTCTATTTGCAATAATGGGTATCAGTAACAGCTGATCCCACTTACAGAAAAATCTCATAAAATGCTGACTGGTCTATTTTCACAAGTAGGATACATATAAATACTTTAGCAGCTAAAAAAAAAAAAAGAATTTATAAACTGAACCTGTGAAATGTTATACACTGCATGATGTTTCAATTTATTTGATTTGAATCCAATAGTGAACCATGTGACAAAGACAGGGTTCAAAAATTTGAAAAATCTCTATTACTGCAGATATTACTACATGTTGCCTCAAGATTTACTAATTTGATCAAATTCTAAATTTCACTAATAATATTCAGTAAAAAAAATATATAAATTAATGTAACATTTTGCCCCTTTATATGCCTTTAATGCAGTTAGCTTCTTTCTTGCAATCAAGCAAACTACTGGGGAAAAAAATGTTTTTCTATAACACTGCATTTTAATGAATTGACAAACAGGATCATTATTTCGGGGTGGACTTTATTCTTTAGCCTCAATACATTCCTGAAATAGGAACTACAGTCTGATTTGAATAAAATCTGTGTAATTGTGTGCATTTCTTTCCTCTACAGATGAAAAATTCTTTCAGCTAATCAGTAAAAATACACATATCTGGAAAGGCTTCATAAGGAGGTCATAAAATGTAATGGCCTTGAGTCTGACATGGTTTACAGTCTACTGTCTTGTAGGCGTCGACCAGATCTCTCAGTATAATTAAAGCACATGATCAGTGTAACGACTCTTCCAGAACTGATTTTAAACGTGATGACATAAAACAAAAACCTAGTAGATACGATAGCATATCCACTGCTGTTTAAATGGTTTACAGTTTATTTATATTTATTCAGCAAGGACACATTAAATAGATCAAAGGTGACAGTAAAACCAAATGTACTAAATAAATGTAATAAGTAAAGAATAAATTAAGGCATTTGAAAATTTAAACTAATGCTAACACACAATACAAACACAATTTTATGACAATTTAGGTCTAGGTCAATGTCTTACACACTCAAACCATGATCTTTCTTATCACCAGCAAAGAACTTTTAGTGTATAATATAAGTATGTAAATTGGGGCGCAGCCTAAATTTTACAAGCTCCTTCCGGTGGCCATAATTACAGCACGTTAAGGTTATCACTAAGTGTGCATCTCATAGGAAACTAGTGACCATGATTTGTACACATGCCTCCAGGGCTTTCTTGAGTCTGTCAGAAACTTAAAAGAACGATCCACCCACGAAGACCCTCCTACCAAATCGGTCCTATGAACCATTTCCTTTCCAAACTCAGTTCTTTCTCCCTCGGCTCTCAGAAGAGGACCACTCCTGTGAAGTAACCCCCCAGAGCTTTGCTTTCAACCGCATGAAAGAAATATATTCTCAGTTCCTGTCTTCGATCCTTCTCATCTTTGCCTGTTGCTGTGGTAAAGAGGTGGTGACACAGAGCGGAGGACGAGGAGAGGACAGAAAACCTGTCTGTCCACTGTATCAAGTGACAAAACAGACATGTATAGCACGCCTGGCAGAGGCTGCAATGAGGATCAACCATTGAATTTCAAATAAATATGGCGTCCCTCACGGATGATTTCTTTGATTAATAATAAATGTTTTCAAAAACATCTCCCCCTCTCTTAACAAGGACTCAAGGGAGACATCGCATAGTACTGTAAATCAACAGCACCCTAATGATCCACATACTGAGCTATAAAAGGAGATCCCACAAAAACACATTGAAAAAAATTGAAAATAACTAATGCATCTGTAAAACCTGACTACGCTTTTCATTTATATCATCAAATGGATAAGAGATAGAAGAGTAACTGTAAAAACTATTAATGTATGAAAATACAATAAAAATTATTAATAATTATAAATATTAGTATGATCATGTAAAATAAGTGTAAATATGACAATATATACACTAAGTATATTCAGTCACGACAAAAATATTTGCACACTTAAGCTGCAATTAAAAATGTATACACCATTGTATTTACAAAATACACTGTAAAAATTTATTTTTTTTCCCCAAACTGTAAATAAAACAGATTATTGGAGAACATTTTAACCATTTGAATGTCTTTTTCTGCCTATTTTTACATTTTAGAGTACTTTTTTAGTATTAGTAGTAGTTAGGGGTGGGGGGAAAAAATTGATTCACATATGAATCACGATTCAGTCTTTTAGCAATCTGCATCATTCATAAATTTCAAAAATCAATTTTCTAGTTTAACTTTAATTTAACTAAATTTTAATGACACTGAATTAAAGAGTTCATTGATAATGAATGTGGATTTGCGCAGCTTGTCAGTGAACAGCGGCTCTGTGTAGTAAATGCTGCTCCATGTGAAATCATGCATGTGATGAAAATTACCACTGATTACAGAACCGGCTTTACTGACAAGATGCGCATTAAATATCGCATGCGATATATCGTGCAGCCCTAATTTAATGATTTGATATTTATTTGCCACCGTCACAGCTAGAACGCTTCTCTTACACAAGCAACATGCCCGTGGACACTGCAGACTAGCAGTTTGCATGTGTACTGCATGTCGACGCGGGCAACGACGCAGAAGTATAAATGAAAACTGACACATAACCGTCGGAAAGGCTACAGCTTATCCGATGTAGAAGTATAAATCAGTCTTTAGCAGCATATAAAACAAAAATAGCTCCGGCATTTAGATGCTTTTACACACTGTTTAATGCAGCTCAGATGGACATGTAATGCCTTAACCTGCAGTTACAAATGCATAAATAATGTTTTGATATTTTTAAACAACGTTGACAACTGATGTTTGAAATTAATTAAAAACTTAAAAAGATACTTTAAATGTGAAATTAAAACCACCAGCAGGTGGCAGCAAGTCACTGTTAATAAGTGAGTCATTGCAATTGAACCGAATATTTTAAACGGTTGATTCATTCAGGAACGAAACACTGTCATGCTGCTCAGAGACGCAAAACAGTGCTGTGGCTGTGTTTGGGTTTATTTTTGTTGGCGAAATTGAACAAAAACAGGCAATATGCTGTCTAAAATGTAAGTCTCTTAATTAACTTCTTGCTTATTGAACTGTTGTAAAAAATAATTTGTAACCATGCTGATTTTTGGGGAGAAAAAAAATAAAAAATAAATAAAAAAAATGGCACGCTTCTGTGATATTGATTAACTATATGTAGATATGTTTTCTGCATCCATATCTTGAATCATTCTAAATACATTTTAGTAGACCGAATCATGCAGTGAAAGAACGCACTCTAAATGCGCGCACGCATAGGATACCTAATGCAAACCTAATAGGATAATATGCTGTAAT
Organism: Onychostoma macrolepis; assembly: GCF_012432095.1. Taxonomy (NCBI): domain Eukaryota; kingdom Metazoa; phylum Chordata; class Actinopteri; order Cypriniformes; family Cyprinidae; genus Onychostoma; species Onychostoma macrolepis. The sequence goes on from NC_081160.1 coordinate 28,750,083, forward strand.
AGGATTAGTCCAACGAATCATTCGGTTTGCAATGCGTACCAAACCGAAAGCCTCGTACCGAACGGTTCAATACGAATACGGGTATCGTTACACCCCTAATTATTACCCATAATCCACAGCTTTAGGCAAACGGTCCATTCGCATAGGTCTAATATTGTTTTTGGCACAAACCAATCATTTTACTACAAAAGACCTCAATATATCATCAGGAGCCACGGGTATTAATTTTGATTCCTGTACCTGCTTTTTGACTCAAAGTGATGGAACCTGTTGCATTGCATTTTATGAACCACAAAGGACAATGGATGCAGCTAAAAATCATTTTTATTGTTCTACTGAAGAAAGAAAGTCATCTCGGATGGCCTGAGGATGAGTAAATTAATTTTCATTTTTGGGTGAACTATTCCTTTAAAATCACTGACATCAGTTGGCTAAAAGTTATCACAAAAATGGCTCAGAAAAGTGAAGTTAGTGTTGTGAAAATTTTAGAGAAGAGAACATTTGCTTTGATATTTTCTCATCTAAACCATGACATGAAGACATTTTTAAGTGTTACTCAAGTGTTTGATACTCCGATAGGCCACCCTACTCTTTAACATATCATAATCAGCCACAGAAAAACCCAAATAGGTTAACCACTACTGAATATCATAGAGCACTCCAAACTGCCTGAGTCATCAAGTCTCTCATTAGCACAAACTTTGCATGTGTGTAATAGGCACCTGTGCGTGTATACGAGGGTGTGTCTGCTTTAGCTGTAGGGCTCTAGGCTTACATTTTCTTTTAGGAGCACTTGTGCTCCTAATTTTAAAAAAATTTAGGAGCACCTTCTAATCAAAAAATCTGATCAAAAAATTAACCTTCCTATTATGAGGTGATATTTGACTACTTAAAGTGATTTACAGGGAATTTTGTTTTTACCTTTGTAATGGCATTTTTCTAACTTTATTAAAAATATGTCATCTTTTGTCAAATTATAATGAGAGGATACGTCTGTGATACATTACTCAACACTGCAAAAACACGCAAGTACGTTAGAAACTTTTGAAGCTCCCTCAGTGCAAACACAAATATGCTGATCGGGTCAGTCGCACAGGTGCTCCTAAATATTTTTTCATAGTCGCACGCAGTAGTTTGTAGTAGTGGTCGCACTGTAGAGCCCTGAGCTGGCAGAAAGGGTGTATCCAGTGTGTGTGTGTGTGCGCGAGTGTCCAGCCAGTCTTAAACAGGTTGCATTTCAGAGGTGATTCACAGGCAGGCCTGTGCATGGAACATGCCGTTTTTACACACGACAGACCGAGGGATTGTGGGATGGTGGAGAGAGGGAAAGGGGACGTCCTGAAGCAGGAATGTGCAAAGGCAGGCAGCTCCTCAGCTGTAGACTGGCGTCATCCCAAACAGGGAGGACAGAAATCATTAGTTTCTCCAATATATCTCAAGCGGCCTCAAGCAGCCTGGCTGATGTCAACAAAAAGTGTCGAGGCCTTTTAATGATCAGTGTCCAGCAGGACTAGACGCTGGGTGCTTGAGGGGGAGGGGCACGAAAAGGCTGCAAAACAGTAGTTGCTATGACGTTATGGTTACTTAATATCTCTTAAGTCAATTTAGATATAAATCTAAGGGATTTTTCACTTGTTCTTTCGTCCACCAGGCAAAATGTGAAATCACAAATAAGACTGCATTTCTCCACAATAAGCTGTATGATTTGAAGTATCAATCTTGTCTGAAGCATGTGAATCAAGTTTTGGGTGGAAAATATTTCTAACTAGCTTACTAATTGTTATAAGTCACTATATTCAAGACAATGCAACTGAAACTGCACACTTTGCTTACGTTTTGTCCAGTGCATCAACTATGCTTATTTAGGCGACTTGCTATTTACATTAACTGGACTGTAAGAAATGATTTGAATGCACACATTTACACACACATACACAACGATCTACAGATGTGAAATACTTCAGTATATTATTGTTTCCGCGCTATGCTTGGTACAAACCTGTTTATGTGATTTCTATTATGTAAGATTTTGTAGTATTTACAATTTATAATGCCTATTCTTTAAAATCTTGTTTCCAAATTCATATTTGTAGGAATATGCAATAAAATGCTATTTTTGTATAACGTATAATGCTATATTCTCACTTTCTTAACTGTACTGCGATGAATTATAGTCGCAGTGCAAATGCAAAACTATTTCCTGCAGAACTTTCGCCTATTTGCATTCCAGATGCCTCTTGTTCTAATGAACTTAAAGGCAAAAACAGTGTTAAAATACTATATAGTGTGTCTCAGTATCAGGGTAAATACAATCACAGTAAATACAATCTGTAGACAGTAGGGTAATCTGATCCCAGTTCAGCGATCTAAAATACATATTACAAACAGTGCAACAGAAGGGGAAAACTCTCAGGTTACCTGCTGTCATCCCCTGTCTAGCTTATTGAGACCTCACGAACCCTACTACACATCTCTCCACCCGAGTCTGTGTATTATGATAGGAACCAATCTTTCACAGTATTTTTGCAGGTGGGGATGGAATTCTGTTGTGTTATCCTTCTCTCCAAATAAATTCAGGTGTCCAATGTTACCGACAAACACGCCGATCCAGTAAAGATCACACTGTACAGGGCAAAGGAATCTTTGCGATGTTCCATTATTCAAAGGACAGTTCATACTAAAATTTTAATTGTCTTCATTTAAAGGTTCTTCTATTACATGTTTGGTCATCTAAGGTAATTATAAGCAAAAATAGCTACTTATTGTATTTCTTTGAAGACGATACAAAGAAGGACATATTAAAACCACTGTTACTGCAAAAGTGAGTTCAGGATAAAAAAATATTTTACTACAATTAACCATCATACAAAGTTTCATAATCATGACAACCTTAACCATACATTAGGATGTGTACATGACAGAATTGCCATTTTTTTAGTCAACTATCCCTTTGATTGTGCAATTGTTGCACTAAAGTTTTGGTGAACAAAAATCGACAAAATTTCTGCAGAACACAAACTTGTTCTGTTGAAGGAGAAAAGCTGTGACACTAGCAACTGAGATGTAGAATCACAGGCCAGACCAGAAAAAAACATTTCTCAATGGTGTGAAAGGAAAAATTAAGTAATGTGCATTCCAGAAAACATTTGCTTCAATCCATTAATGTCAAGCAAAGCAGAAAAAACCCAAGACAACCAAGCTCACATCCCTCAATGCTGAACTTCATATACACTCTTAAAAATAAAGGTGCTTCAAAAAGTTCTTCAAGCGATGCCATAGAAGAACCATTCAGTCAAAGGTTCTTTAAAGAACCATCTCTTCCTTACCTTTTTATAATCTGAAGAACCTTCTTTCACCACAAAGAACCTTTTGTGAAGTCCTTCAGATGTTAAAGGTTCTTTATGGAACCATTTAGACAAAAAGGTTCTTCTATGGCATCGTGAAGCACCTTTATTTTTAAGAGTGTACCCTCATAAAATGTTTATGTAGCCAATATGTATAATTTCTGAAAAAATAAAAATAAAAAACCCACATCAAATTCTTAGAAGAAACAACTTTTACGTTGACAGCTTAACTTTATTTCTGACCAGTGACATTTGTCTCCGACTACAATTTATCTTTGCACTTTTGTATTTCACAGCCTACGCTTACATTGAGGGCTGTCAACGTAAGTGACATTTTACATAAGCAGCAGCTAGCCAGGCACTTTGCATGCGTTACTCTTGAACTTTGTGGAAATCGGGTGCAACACTGAGCATAACTTAAGAGGTGAGGGAGCATACAGACTAGGCTTGGGCGGTAATATGGTATACCGCGGGATCTAAAAATAGCAACGGTATCAGTTTCAATACCGTTATACCGTCATAAAAAACAATGCACTTATATAGGAGACGAGGATATATATTAAATATAATTTATTTAATGCCTAAAAATGCGTATGCTTGGTTGTCATCACGTGACAGCGTGGAGGAGAAAGAGAGAAAGGGGGAAAGATGGCGAGTCGCGCACCAAGTGACCTGGTCTCGAAAAAGAACACAACTTCTGCAGTTTGGCAGTATTTCGGGTTTCGACCGAACGAGAAGGGAGAGGCGGTAAATACGGACGAGGCAATTTGCAAATTGTGCAACAAAAAGGTGACCGCGAGAGATGGAAATACCTCGAACCTAAAGTCGCATATACGAAACCACCATCCACTCACACTGCTGCGAGGATGGACCCGAGTTCACTCAGTGCAACCAACATGATCTCACAGAATTCCGTGTAATGTTCACGGACTTAATTAACCTCCGAATCTGTGGTGGCATCACGGAATCGCCGAAAATTCCGTGATGGGCTCACAGAAAAAATTCCGTGATGGACTCACAGAAGTGATACCAATGTAAGTCAGTGACAGGCATCAGCCGTGCTCCACGCACGGAAACCCTTAGCATCAACATGCCGACGCGATACTGGGAAATTTATCGTCATCATTATTGTTCAGACCTGGGTAGGTTTAAGGTAGGGATGGGGTCAGGTACTCCAGTGAAAGTATAACTGCATCGGAGTCACTCTTTTTACGTGGTCCGATGCAGCGCTGGTGTTGAACCAGTGAATCCGTGCATGGACCACGGCTGGTGCCTTCTGTGAGCCCATCACGGAATTTTCGGCTTTTCCGTGATGCCACCACAGATTCGGAGGTTAATTAAGTCCGTGAACATTACACGGAATTCTGTGAGATCAGGTTGGTGCAACAGTTTCAACGCCTCCCGATGCAGGACCAACCACATCTAGGTCCACCGACAGCCGCTTTGCAATACTTTTTATAATATGGATGTTTATGTTAATTTAATTCTGTTTGACTGTTGTATTTGCACTTTTTTCTAAACTGCTATTTGTTGCTAATAAAAGTTGTTAATATTGTTGTGCATGTTATTGTTTCAGTATTAGTGTTTGGTATTTAGTTTCTGAACGGTTTAGGCACAAGCCAACAGTTTGGTGACACTGTCTGAGCCTTATGTCATAATTTTTTTATTATTCACGGTAATACCGTATACCGAGGTAAAATAGGGAGGAGGTTTGACGGTATCAAAATTTGGAAACCGCCCAAGCCTAATACAGACATTAGATCTACCCAAAATAATGTAGTGTGAATGTAGACTAGTATAAAAGAATGATTCCCTCCAAATACCTGACGTCTGGTATCTGGAAATAGCTACTTCGTCCTGCTTATTTAAGTAATAGTATTAAAGCTTTGCACTTTGTATTATTTGAGTCAAAGCTTGATTACAAAGCACACCGAGTAAAGTAAATATCCCATACGATATGATCTTTAAAACAAATCTTGTGTCATGAACCCACACGAGGATGAGTAAATCATGACTTTTTTTGAGGGGGGGGATGAACTAAACTTTTAAATCTAGACAATAATCTAAACTTTCATAGAAAGTACTTAACTTCTCTGCTCCATGCACTTGGACATCAGTGCACACTATGGTCGGCGCTAGTTATTGAGTTCTAACAGGTCAAAACGTAGCCTTTGCCCCACAGCTGTTTTTCTGTGAATCATAACTTTACATGCACGCAAATTCACGCGCGCGCACACACACACACACACAATCATGGGGATATCCTGCACACTTCCCCCTTCCTGTGAGTCAAGTGGCCTATTTCCACATTAACAGCACGCATACAAATGGATAGCTGCTGGTCCATTCATTCGCTCATGAAACTCAGACTTTACCTCAACCGAGTACAAACAAAAACATGGAAATTTGTCATCATAAATGCAAACCATTAAATGGCAAACATGCAACAATCCACATGTTCATAAAATACCGTCGCCTAAAATGTATTTAAACAATCAAGAAATGTTTGCTGTTGCATTACATAGAAACATAATTCACATTTTTTTAAGTGTACGTGTAAATACTTTTTGCTAATACTTGTAGGTACACCAAAAAGTCAAAAAATGATATCTACAATGCTTTTCTGCGCATTTGAAACAATAAACCACATAAAATGATGCATAAACAAACGTCATAATATAAATCCTTTAAGGACAGAAGAAAACAATGCTTTGACTGAATGCATAACTGTAAATTGAGCCCTAATGTCTAGCTTTTAATACAATGAATAAAGCCTGAGTCAAACATTGAGCGATGTTTACAACAGGATATGACACACGTTAAAGACTTCCTGCTCACCTGTGCGCACTCACACACCACTGCATTACAACAAGGAAAACAATTAGTCAGAGTTATTATGAACAACTGGTATTAGCAGTATTTTCATGTTACAATACATTAAAAGTCTTCATCCAGTGTCCGAAAATGTTCATCAACACTGCTGTTAGACAACAGGACATAACTTAACACTGCATCTGCTGAGACTGTTAACTAGAACTTCTGACAGATGACAAACTGAGCTGACACATCTTAGATAGACTGATTAATTTAGTAAACTAGGCTGGATAATAGCTCAATGCTTTGATATATGCCATAGTACTACTAAATAAATATTATAATCATATACCATCATATCTGCCTGGCTCATTTAAATACATAGCCATATTTAAATGACATTTTGGACAAATACCATAGTGTCCTTGATGTGCAGTTCAAACACTCTGGTGTATGAATATGCTTCTGCCATGGGTATTATGGTAAAACCATGTTTTTGGATATTGTGACATTGTATAGATCTTGCATTAACATGTATATAAACAAAACATGGGTGTACTATAAGGTAATTTTTTTTTCTGTAAGTGATGGTACTCCAAGCTCCAAGGTAGTTAAAAGAATACCAATGTGCAGGTCAAATTAGCCATTTTAATATCATGCTAGTTTTATGTTAGTGTGACAGCAATCCCTTTGAAGTGCCTTTGAACATGGAAGGTGGAATAACCACATATTTTTCTACTGTATATTATTAACAAATAACCTAAATGTATACGGTCTTTTAACTAGTAAATGCACTCATATATCCTAAATGATCAGCCTACACTGATGTAAACGGTGAATTGAAGGGGACGCACATCACAGGGCGGCTGGATTCACATCTATCAGCAGCCGGCCAACCACAGAACTGTTGCCAACCCTCCAAAACAGCTGGAAAATAACTTATTCTGAGCCTTTCTACAGACAGGCTCCAAACCCACCCATGATGCTGGGGGGAAATCAAAGCATCGGGTGTGTTATTTCAATTTGAGAGGGACTCACCTTCATGTCGTTCATGATGATTTGGAAGAGCCCTCCCAAAGCGCTGCACTCCTTCTCCATTCCCGCATCCATTTTACCACCCCAAAAACACACGCGCAGCGGTGACACTTATCCTCCTTAGGAAAGCTCGCCACGAAACCCGCTGTCAATCTCTGAAGGGTGCGGTACGAGGCTGTTTTTTGAAGGCTATCGTGTGAATAAGGCAAAAGCGGATAAATTAACGCAAAAATAATGAGTGTTATTCCGCTGATTGGCTGCCTGGCGCAAGTAAACTAGTCCCGGCCACGCAACTTACCAAACCTCTGAAAATACATCGCATCGCCACGATAAAAGTGGATCAAAAATCTAAAAACGGGATTTTTGACAATAAATCTCCAGGTCAAAAAAGTGCCACGTAAGCACAGGTAAACCCGCAGGAAAAACCGACCGTTGAAAGTCTGCGCCGAAGTACCTGGCTCGGCGTTTTCAAAAGCTTGGCTCTGCTGGATCGATAGTCACGTTAGTTTAGATCGCGTCAACCGCCGTGTTTTTTATTCCTCATGGTTTCATTCAGTCGATCCAGCCGCTGATATGTCCTTTATGGTGATTATTTTGAGCGGTTGCCGTTTGAAAGCGCTTTTCGGGTAAAATGAATACAGCGAAACCTGACTTAAGTGTCGACTCCTGATAGATTCCACAGAGTAAGTGGTAAACATTCACTCCTGGCTCGCTCGCTCTCGCGCTTTCTAACCCGTTTGTGTGGATCTGCTGGCGACGAACTCAAAAAGGGGCGGAGCATGAGTACTTCGGACATGTTCGTGCTTTTCCGTTTTGTCATAACATACAAGTAGTTGATGTATGTAAATCATATATGTGACCCTGGACCTCAAAACCAGTCATAAGGGTCATGCATTTTATACCTCATCTGAAAGCGGAATAAATACGCTTTCCATTGATGTATGGTTTGTTAGGATAGGACAATATTTGGCCGAGATCCAACTATTTGAAAATCTGGAATCTGAGGGTGCAAAAAAACAAAAAACAACAACAAAAAAAATCAACATTTTGAGAAAATCGCCTTTATAGTTGTCCATATTAAGTCCTTAGCAATGAACATTGCTAATCAAAAATTAAGTTTTGATATATCTACGGTAGGAAATTCGCAAAATATCTTAATGGAACATGATCTTTACTTAACATCCTAATGATTTTTGGCATATGTTGGCATATTGCTACAAATATACCCGTGCGACTTATGACTGGTTTTGTGGTGCAGGGTCACATATAATATATGTATGACCTATATAATAATATGATCTCATAATAGACACAATATAAAATGTTTGTACTTTTAAAAGCATTTAAGATGAACAAGTAAAAGCAAAAATGTGAATAAAATTTGTGAAATAGTTACCAACTGCATCACTTTTAGAACTATATTGCTCTTTTTAACCATTTATTTTTAATTATCATAAGACTTGATAAAAACTGTTCAAAACCATTTTCTTGATATGACTACAAGCTGTCCACAATTACTAAACTCTCTCTTCTTAAACAATTTAAAATGTACTTTCTTTCTGTAAAGATAAATCAGAATGGAAGTACATCCTGTTAAATTTATGTAGCCTACACACAAGAGCTGGTTTTCAGGGATTCATATCATCTATGAGTCAGCATCACTGTAATCTTGCCCAGCCTTGTGCTGTTACCTGACATTAAGAAATGAGTCCACCTCTCAGCTCAGCGGTCTCATAGCAACGCAGACATGATAAATTCAGCATCACGACCTCTAGTGGCCACCTGTCTGTCTGTGGGAGAGAGAGGAGGTCACCTTGTTCAGAAAAGGGCATCTTCATGTGCCCACTCACAGCACAAACATGCAGACTCACAAAGTCTTTAAGTCACAAAGGAGTATTTAAGTCAGTGTCTTTTAGTGTTGCTATAAAATCAACAGTTCAGTTCACATACACATAAGTTTCGAAATCACACACACAAAGTATCGTTTTATTTGTTTAATTAGCAATTCGATTTTTAGAATTCATTTATAGAGATTGCTCTCGAAAAGAGCCATTTCTAACCGAATACATATTTTAGAGCTTGTCATAAGTAGAGCAAAATTGCATTAAATTATATTCATTATCTTAAAAAGATTTTTTTAACACAAGTACACTTGAACTAGTACAGATGTCTTTAAGCTGTAGTAGATACTTGCCACCATCTAGTGGTGAAACTTTACTAGCGTTTTGTAATATATATGATGTAATACTAGTGTATTACAAAACGTATAGTATATACTGTATACTGCCTATTTTTTTTAGTTTTTACATAATTTGAATATTTTTTGTATATATTATGTATGCCATATTTTCATATATTAACCTATTAAAAATAGTAATATTAAAGAAAATATTTGAAGAACTCGACTTTAATTAAATACGTCCTACAACACACAGAAGCCTTATTGTTATCACGCGACCCTTTTATGGCTCGAAAATATGAACAATGTACAAGACACATTTTCAAAAACTTTTTATGACCTTAGTTGGCTTTGACAAACATTCTTAAAACTGCACAGTAAAAGTAGTAGTCACCGATAGACACATGAAGGCATGGTATTGTTTTCAGGCTTCATTTTTTATTTTTTAAATAGTATTTGACTGCAACAACCCATGCAGATAAACTACATATTTTTACTTTTTTTTAAAAAGTACAAACTATTTTTACAAACATGGTTTGATCAGAGCTGCCAGGGTTTAAAACTTACATGCAAGTAATACAGCAGAAATAGTTTTTAGATTAGAAAAAAGGAGGTTGCATCAGAACCTTGAATCTAGAATCATTTTCTTGAAGGAACAAGATATGCATTTGATTTGAATTTACATCTTACAAAATTTTAAATAAATGTACAGGTATTCTACTCATTGCAGGCACTCATTGCAGGTCATTTACTCGAAAGGTCCTCGAGGCCATATATTTGGCCCCTGCCAGTTAATGCAGTGGTGAATAAGCTTATGTAGGATTAAACATTCATTCAAATAAGATCATGATGGATCATTATGTCTGATGCAATGTTGCTGGCTTCAGTCACGGCATGCAAAGGCCCTCTTGTGGTCAGTTTTGTAAGTGCAGTCTGACCTCACTTGAGGTTGGCTTTGGGTTAGTAACAGCAGCATGAAACAAGGACGTCTTAAACTTTTAAGAGCCCTAATTCTGGTATAACTAAACGATTCACTACAACTGTATGCTTTACTTGGGAAGGCAATGTATGGAAGATCAAATGTTACAATGATCTTTCAGATTTTTTAGGTCCACTATGATTTATACATTCATTGAAGACTACAGTAAGAAGGTTAGTACCAACATTGATACAACAGCAGCATTTGCTTGGCAAAGATTAGTTTTGTTTTTCCTTAGATGAAGGAAATATTAGATTTGAAAACACTGAGATTACAAATGTTAATTTGGCACAACAGAACATGATTGCTGTGAGAACATGAGTAGTGTTTTGAGTGAGCAGCCATGGACAAATAAATCCCTGAAGTGTTAAAGCACCCTGTGTCCGGAGACTCAGATTAATGTTCAGAGGTGGGTTAGTTAGCCATTAACAACAAAAATCTGTGTCCGTGCGCTTGCAATTCTGCATGTCGGAGTGGTCATAAACTGTTCAACAACTGATTCCTTTGTGTCAGCTGGAGCAGAACCACTGAGCATTTTCCGACAAGTATGTGGATTTTGGAAGTACCAGATAGCTATACATCAAAGATCTCTTTTCACCCCTTTAAAGTCAATGTCTTTTCATGCTTCCAATGTGCAGTTGGTGAGTTGAATATTCAATGAGCTTGTTGTGCAATTCTCTTGAAGTTTGTTACTTTGTTTTCGGGCGATATCGCACGCAATGGCCAAAGCTCCGCCTTTCAAGAACCGCACAAAGTTCTCGCCCACCAGCGGACCAACGGCATACATCCCTGGCTCCTTCACGCACTCATACGTGTATGGATCCACATCTAGTGGGTTCCGCCGACAACTGATCGACTCTTCTGAGTCCAACGCTAGTGGGCGACCATGTTCTGGGAGGAATGACAGGTTGGGATGGGCACCAATCAAAACGAGCGCCATTGAGACTTGCAGCACTGTCTGTATCCCCCTCTCATCCTCAAGCACACACTTGCCATCAGGTCTGAAGGCAGCCACATGGTGCTTTGGGAAACTAAGGTAACCAGGGTAACAGGTATATGGGCTGGTGCTATCATCAGGTGAAGAAAGAGGTTGGTTGGACAGATTGACCACCGTCTCACCCACTTTGTGCTGCTGTCGGCTCATCATTTGATGCACTTTGTGGTACTCAGGGTAGAGGAGCTTGGGAAGCTGGTTGAAGATGAGCGCCGGATCGCTCACAGGTCGCCTAAAGGCGTGATATACAGGAGTGTTCAAGTGGTGAGCTGCGAGAACGGCATCTGCCGCCGTCAACCCAGCACCAACCACAAGAACCGGCTCTGAAGCACGGTCCAAGCGGCCTGATGAAATAGCAGCCTCCAGCTCCCAGAAGCTGTGGCACACGAAGGGAAGGTTTTCACCTTCCACGCCGAGACGGGCCGGGATGTCGTGGGTTCCTGTGGCAAGCACCACGTTCTCTGCATAAACTGAGAACGGGACTTCAATTACTTCATCTCCTTCACCACTGCTTGCTCTTCTCTGGAGGCCTTGGATCATCCAAACGGAGCAGCCAGATTCAAGGGAAACCCGAGACACTGAGGTTACGGTGGTGCTGCAAGCAAAGCTCTTCTCCAGACCCATTTTAGTCACATAGTGCTGGTAGTATGACGCAATCTCAGCTGGTGTGGCCCGGTCATTACGTAAATTTCTGCATACATAAACCAGTACGTTAAATTATCCGTTTTGATCATTTGTAACATCTTAAAATGTTCTACTCTTTATGCCTAATTTATTCACAAAAAAGTACAATTTGTAAAAAAACTAAACTTATTTTACAAAAACCATATTATTTATGTTTTTGAGAGAGATTAAGATAATTATTGCTTACTTGTACTTCTCACATTATGTTAGAAAAAGAGAACGTATTTCAACAGAAAAATGTACACAGAGCAGCTGTAAGTTGCTTACATAACACAATGGGGTAATCTTATTTCCACATCAGACTTATTTCCAAGAATCTGACTAAACATGTATGAAATACGAGCCCTTTATTCTCTGCACTAATTTTAATGTTTCAGTTTCTTTTCATTTATACCTTCGTTTATCTCTCATCCACTCCTTCAGCTTCAACCCAGGAAGTTCCATCCAGTTAGCCAAGCTGAGTGTCAACATTGAGCCCTCCATCGCCTGCAGGAATCGAGCATAAGAAACAACAATTTGACATCTTGGAATGAAGCAGGCAGAGCACAAGAAAAACATCTGATTAAACTGGTACAAAACCTCAATAGAAGACACTGTTGCCATTATTTTCAGGCACGCAACGATTAAATCACATGAGTTCTTGTGGTTTTTTTCCCCCCACAGGGCTGTACTTTTGTATTAAGGTGAACCTCATATTTCACCCCATTTCTCATCACTGTAATATATATGAACATTTTACTTCTGTGTTTTACTCATTGCTCTTTATCACATGACAGTAATAGGAACGCAACTTTGGAAAAGGTCTCCAAAATCTGAAGAAAATGTAATTTTCAATATGTCTGCTGAGGCATTGGATCAGAAGCCAGAAATATTTTAGGTGTGGTTACTTACATGCCAGGCCCCTCCAGGTGGTCCCTTCCCCAGTACAAGGTGAGGTGTGGCCCTTTCCGGCTCATGTCTCCATATCAGCGGGGAGGCGCAATCCACCCCAAAGTCACCATCTGGAAGAAGGAGGGCATCGAAGAGCACAGCCACAGGATTTGATGAACGGCCCTCTAAACCCTCACACAGGTACTCCAGATCCTACATGCACATAAGACAAAATGTTTTTTTTTTTTTTTTTCTGTATTCAACATGAGAATGTGTGATCGACTACATTCACTAATCCTTTTAGAAGTCTATAGAGGCTTTTGGTAAAAAACAAAAACAAACAAAAAAAAACCATACAAGTCACCACTTGTTATGTAAAGAGATGTGGTAAATGTATATATGGGGATTATGTGTATGCATTACCTGGTCAAACAAAGACAGATGAGGATTCTCTGTCAGCTTGTTATGCAAAATTGGGTTGGGATGGAAGCCATCGGGGGAAAGGTAAGGTGTGTATCCCGACAGCAAATAAGAGAGACAAATCCCTGATGGTCCATTACCTGAAAGACAGCCATGCATGTGAATACTGGAAAGCTCTATATATCAGGAACTGCAACAGAATAAGAGTTTTTAATCTGATATAATCTCACATTTAAACATGGTAAATGTAACTGAGGTGAAAGGATTATCAAAGTATTGAAAAAACAAATGCAAGGGATTCTGGATGTGCAGAACATTTTTGAATAACATGCCTTCCAATTCTGTGTAAGGCTGCTGAGCTTTCTGTAGAGTTCTGCACGCACAGATTCCATTTGAGCCTGGTCATTAGTTAATTCTGGACCTTGGCTGCAATACAACATTTCAAATTGCTCAGAGAAGTACAGTCTAGAACAAAGATAACAATGGGAAAGAAACAACAGAACAAAAATAGAATGCTTTTGCATGCATTATGCATGTAAATGTGCATTAACAATTGCGAGTGCTCATGGACAACAAATATATAATGACAACTCTTACCAACAATGACAACAGGCAGAATATCCTCAGAAAATGTGTCTTTGTTGTACAACTCCATAGTGGCTCACCTGTTACATGCACAAAAAAAAGAACAAATGGCGAGCTGCAAAAGCTATAAACACAACCATAAACCCCCCTCCCAAGATACAAACAACCAGATCACTTCATCCGATTTAGACTTTCTTAGTCATGACCAGTGATGGTGACTAATATTGTCCTCTTGTATTAGATAACCCTATATAATCTGCATTATAGTAAGGCAAACTATAAGCTTCAGCCGGTACTTCTTATGAATCAACCGATGTATTGTTACGTAACAGGAGAAGTTCAATGTAACCATGAGTATGCAGAATTTTTTTTAAAGTGACAGCGCATGTTTAAATAAAGCGGTTCGCGCCAGGGTCGAAATCGCCGAGTCATTTTGAATAGCGACCAGACGACGTGCCAGATGTCAAGTACACTTATTAATACACAAATACACTTAAATATAAAGCTCTGCTTAATATTTTACTTAATTTTATAAACGTGTAACGCACGTAGGTGAGTTTACAGACTTCGTTTTCTTGAATGGAGTCAAGGGGGCGTGTGTGCCTAGCTTTAAAGTGTGACTACGCCGTTACCAACGTGTGAACTATAGTTAAAATTGTCGGACTGCTCATTTAAGACACTTGAGACGTTTTCCCCCACTGCCTTGCAAACTGCGAATAATTTTTGATTGACAAGTATGTCGCCGTGACAGCGACCCGCGTGCACAGGTCAGTTCTGAAGTCCATTCAAGGAACCAAACCGCACGCTTTCACGTGTGCCTGTATTTAAAGAGATAGTTCACGCAAAACTAAAACTACTGTCATCATATACTCATGCTAATGTACTTCCAAATGTGAAGAAACCAAAAGGAGATGTTACACAGAATGACAGTCCTACCCATTTACATTCTTAATGTGTGGGCAAAAATGCTATGGAAGTGAATGGTGACTGAAGCCAAGTCCCTAACATTCTGTAAATTACATTTTCTTTCACTTTTAATATACGCTCATACATGATAATGCATTTAATAACTGAGGTATTTGTGCTCCATAGAACTTTCCAGAGCAGTCGACATGCGCTTCTCAGTGATGGCTTCATCGTTTCACAGTCGCATTGTGCGAAGCATGCCTCACCGCCCCCTTTTTAGCTGGTAAGATGCGCGAATATCCTGATCAGACACCCCAGACTGCAGGGCGACTGGATTGCAGTTACGAAGATTACACGAGAGCCGGTAACCGTCTGCTGCGTAACCCAGATGCTTGTATTGTATTTCAGTCTTGCGCGTTTCATAACTGTAAGTGCGCTGTCCACTGTCCAGACATGCCCAGGGGGCAATTTCCATATCCGACGGACACATTACAACGCAACACCAAATTAAGGAAACAAGAACAAAGATGACTTAAATTGACCCAAGATGAGATGAGTGCAAAATATGACGCAATTATTTAAAAACAATTGATAATGATGTCAAGTTTTCTAATGTATCTTTCATTAGCGTAAACCATCACGACTGGAATGTAGAAAAAGCACGTACCTGTAATGCAAATTTCCGAGATCCCAATAACTCGCAGTTGACTTAAGACAGCAATTCTTGAATATACAAGCAGAGCGACTGCGTTGATATTTTAAGTATACAGTTAAAATACAACCGCAGCTTTCTCCCGTTGTTGCCTGTGTGTGGCTGGAAAAAGAGATGCCGCACAGTTACAGCACCACGACACTCGTGCGGTGATGGGTTTTATAATTCTTCTTCAGCGACCGCCCATACGAGCCAATCATCGAGCGAAGACGTGACGCTTAGCATTATGATTGGTTGGATGAGGGTTGGCGCAGGAGCGTGTTCTAGCTTGTAGTTTTCCATTCACTGACAGTGATCTCATCCCTGATTGGTCTGAAACTAGCTCTCACTCCACATTAGCCAATCAGCAATCGCAGCTGCTTGAACGGTGTTTCTGCCATAGAATTACTAACGTAACGGCTTAAGGAAAGTAATGTTAAGACCTGTTTTTAAACAGTCTATGGTTAAAACCCATCACATCTCCATTACAGAAAATTATTACCTTTATTGGCCCCATAAACAATTATGTTAGCATTTCTTTTGTAATACAAATGTGAATTATTTAACGTTACCGAAGATTCTTTATTCACAAGACAAAAACTTTGACGTTGAATGTATCTTACAGAATTGCAACAGCAATGAGAACTGCTAAAGGTTTGTGTATTTCGTTTGTATTCTTAGTTTGTGTATTTGTCTATATCTGTATTTGTCTGTATTTCAGTTTTTCATTCATTATTTAAAAAATTTAAAAAATCATTTTGATAGCCCTGGCTCTTTTCTCCTTAGGCCTATATTGATCGCCAGATACAGCATGAAAACAGATTTATTATTACTTTTTTTTTTTTCTGACTGGGTGATATGGTTGCTTGGTCAGGTGACTCACAGCTAGCAGACTTCCTGTTACTTTGTATGACCTCATTTTTGTAATTTATATTCCTTTTGTACTGAACTTTGCGCGTGCTTAGTGTGCTGTTGTAAAATAGATGTAAACCCTTTCCATCAATCCTCATATTTTAGTTACAACATAAAAACAATAATAGTACGTGACTGGGTGACATGCTTACAGGTCAGGCCATGCAATATAACTAGTAAACGTCTGTGTTACTTTCTTTGACCCCCACCCTGCTCAGAAGAGAAAGAAAGTTTCCATTGTTGGGAACTAATTACTTAAATCCTCATTCAAGGTCTTTTCTCCTGGGTGTATGAACATTTTGTTGAGTTCTGAAAGGAGACTTTTTAATAAATTGTAAAAGGGAACAGTGCCTGTTTGGCAACTTCAGTGCGTAACTTGAACAGCATGTCTAGAAATATGATCATACGTTCGAAAAAGAGAACCATGTTGACTGTGGACTGGGATCATAGATTCATATTGTTCATACAGTTCAGATGAAGGACAAATACAATAGTATTCTGTGGCAATGCCATGGTATTTTGATAACCCACGACATTTACATAATACTCCAAGGCATTTAAAAAAAATACTACAGAACTGCAAAGATTACCATTGCAATGGCTCTAAAATGGTATGTGTAAGAAATGAAAAACAATTATCATGGAACCTTTTCTAAATATCATCACAACGTTGATTGAGGTGTTGATAAAACTTTTGAGATTTGGAAGGACTTGTTCTTGCTATCTACCAAACATTTAACCAACGAATATGCTGTCTTGTGAACATTGTGATCCTTTATTAAGATTTATCAAGTCTCATCGCAGTTAAGACTGTACACATATTGGAATATGTTTTTTCTCTTTTGGATTGTATCTGGACTTGCGAGAGGTTGACAGTGTTACTGTAGTTATCAGATTATTTTAGCTGCATTTAAGTTAATCCACAGATTAAATAACTCAAATGTTGGCATTTTTTAATCATTATACATTTACTATCTGTAATTAATGGGTTTAAAACAAGCATTTTGTCATAGACCAAATGTTTCATTTTAGTCTTTTACACTTTACTTCAGTAGCCTCTTGCATTCTGCTGGCTAGTCAGCGTATGACTCAACAAGTTTCCAGTTAGACAGAATGAGGGGCCCTTTTCAAAAGGCTTCCGAAAGCATTTCTCTTTAGTCTATCCAAGAGTCAACAGCACTCACAAAGAGAACCAAGTCTATGTTATTACAATGCATCGCTTCATCAGCTCAAGAGCGAAAGAATGGTAAAATGAAAATCTGATTCAACAGGTCCTGTGCAGTTGTCATGGTAGCTCAGAAGTTATGTAAATGCTTATGCAACATTTTTTGGGCAATGTGCACAGAAGCCATGAGAATGAAAAGCAATTGCGGTGTTAGGCAAACTTGGGTTTGTTTACGTGTCATTTTTTTTTTTTTTTTTTTTTTTATGTTAACATTTGTTAGCATATACAGCAGGTATCACGAGCAAACAATAGCTTTCTACCGCTTGGGTAGTGTTAACGACGTACATATGATTCATAGTATATTAACTTGAAATCTTAAAACATTTTGTATTATATGTAGAAATTAACGTTGACCAAGATTAATAAATGTCATGGAAGTACTTCTCATAGATTTTGTTCATTTTAACTATTGTTAACTGATGTTAACATTAACAACCTTGTTGTAATGTATTACCTACCTTACTCTTAGAAAAGAAGCGTTAAAAAATTACACACTTTATGTGTAACACTCTAATTTACACATTTTGTGTCAATATTAAATAAAAATGTTGAAAAGAATAACCTCTTTTACACATGTTTTTGTGTAGTTTAAAAATCAACACAACTTGTGTATTTACACACAGCATTTAACACAATATGTGTAGACCGATGTGCTGCTAACACTTTATATGTAGTTTTTAAAGACGTCCGTTAGTAGTAGCTAGTGTGAACCAACCAATAGGGACTAACGTTAGGGACTTTGAACAGAATCCAGTCTGTAGTCATTTTAGTCTGTAATGACAGCGATGTGCTATTTCGTTTTACTTCTGTATTGTTGTAAGTAAAATATCGTATTTATACCATAATCGCTTTATTATGTTAATCGACTAACCCTCAAGTCAAAACTTCTTGTCAAAACCACCTTTTTACTATGGAGGAGACAATTCGCTCCATGTCCCGCCAATTCGCGCTGGAGACTGCTAGCAAGATTCCTCAAGTAAGATGTACTTGAAATCATATTTTGCTTACATTTATTAACAAAAGCAATGTTTCCTGATGCTGTTGTTTTAATACTGTTTTAAACGTGCAGGCACAGCGAAATTTTGTGGGCAAAACCTGGTCATTGTCAATAACGTTAGCTGAAGCATATTAACGTTAGTCATGTAACTGTAAATCAAGCAGCTTTCTGTTGGTTAGCGCAGCGAAAACGCGTTGAAAACTGATTTCAAATAGATCATCTTTTCCCACTTTCACTCGAAATTCCCGAGAGTGAAGACACCTTTACAAATGACTGAATTTAGCACTCGAAATTTCGCCAAGCAGTGGTAAATATGACATTTACATTTACATTTAGTCATTTTGCAGACACTTTTATCCAAAGTGACTTACAATTGGGGAATACATAAAGCGATTCATCTTGAAGAGGCAATCAGACAGAGGAAGTGCTGTTAACACCAAGTCTCAGGCATTGTTCAAATAAGTACAAGCTAGCAAGGGAAGGAATAAATAAAGAGAAAGATAAAGTTTTTTTTTTTAAGTTTAGGATGAATTCAAGTAACGTTAGTGTCGAAAGAGATGAGTTTTCAGTTGTTGCTTGAAGATTGACAGGGATCCAGCACTCCGGATAGGGGTGGGAAGATCATTCCACCAGCCAGCTACATGCAAGCATCAATGTCTTGAACTTGATGCGAGCTGCAACCGGTAGCCAGTGCAAGGAGATAAATAAAGAGAGGTGTAACATGGGCTCTTTTGGGCTCGTTGAAGACCAGTCGTGCCGCTGCATTCTGAATCATTTGTAGAGGTTTGATTGTGTTTGATGGAAGTCCAGCCAGAAGAGCATTGCAGTAGTCAGCCTAGAAATGACAAGGGCCTAGTTGTGCAGCATGCTCCGTCAGAAAGGACCTGATCTTTCTGATGTTGTGTAGTGCAAACCTGCAAGATCGAGCAGTCTTTGCAGTGTGCTCTTTGAAGGTCAGCTGGTCATCAAAGATTACACCAAGATTTCTGACCGATGTTGATGGGGTAATTGTTGAAGTACCTAGCTGGATGGTGAAATCATGCTGTGGAGTCGGAGTGGAAGGGAAGACAGGTTGAGCTGTAAGTGATGTTCTTCTCTGTTCGAGATGTCCGCCAGGCAGCCTGAGATCCGTGCAGCTACCGTTGGATCATCTGGTTGAAAAGAGAGATAGAGCTGTGTGTCATCAGCGTAGCAATGGTAGGAGAAGCCATGTGTCTGTGTGATGGTACCCAGTGATGTGGTGTATGTGGAGAGGAGCAGGGGTCCAGGAACCCCCAGTTGATGTGCTTTGGATACCTCCCCTCCCCAGGCCACCCTGAAGGACCTACCAGTGAGATAGTATTCAAACCAGCAAAGTTGAATCCCTGTGATGCCCATGATGAGAGGGTGGACAGGAGGATCTGATGATTGACAGTGTCAAAAGCGGCAGATAGATCCAGCAGAATGAGGACTGATGATTTGGAATTGGCTTTTGCAATTCACAGGGCTTCAGTGACTGAGAGTAGCACAGCCTCAGTTGAATGGCCACTCCTGAATCCTGACTGTTTAGCGTCCAGTTTGTTGTTCTGTGAAAGAAACAATGATACCTGGTTGAAGACAACTCGTTCAAGTGTTTTCGCTATGAATGGAAGGAGAGAGACAGGTCTGTAGTTTTCTATAAGAGAAGTGTTTAATGTAGGTTTTTTGAGCAGTGGGGTTACCTGAGCCTGCTTGAACGCAGTGGGGAAGATGCCTGTGAGGAGGGATGTGTTGATGATGTGTGTGAGTGCAGGTAAGAGTGTGGGTGAGATTGCTTGGAGAAGGTGTGAGGGGATTGGGTCTAGAGGACATGTTGTAGGATGGCTGGAGAGGAGAAGTTTGGATACTTCCGCCTCAGTGAGGGGACAGAAGGAGAAGATGGGAGTTTTAGCAGTGGATGTGATTGGTTGGAGGTCGTGTGTGTGTGGAGATGAGAACTGACTACTGATTGTTCTAGTTTTGTCTGTGAAAAAAGTGGCCAAGTCATCAGCTGGTATAGAAGTGGTGGGAGGTGGTGGAGGGGGACAGAGAAGAGAATTAAATGTTCTGAAGAAATTACGCGTGTCTGGAGCGCTGTTGATCTTGTTGTGGAAATGTAAGGATTTGGCAGTGTGGACTTCAGCAGAGAAAGATACCTACTCAGGTCCTACGGATTGTTTGATTTGCGCCGCACTTTTAGACTCTGTATTTTACTCTGTATTTGTCAATAAAGAAATGGTGCTAGCAATGCTCTTTATTTATTATGTCTAAAGTATTTTAAAGTTTACTGAAATGATTAGCAATGTTATAAGCGCTTTGGAGCCACTGGTGCAGACCAGGTAGCTTACAATCTAAATTTGCTAACATTATATCAAATACTGTAAGTGATGTCTAACATTATGTTTATTACACAGAAAATGAACCAATCAGAAGATGGACCATTCTCGATGTTCACCATTCAGGTAAGCGCTGTGATAAAACTCACACTAAATCATTCATTCATACCAAATCTTTAATTTATAAACTTTAGTTTATATTTTAGCATTATTTTGATCTTTCATTAGGCAGAAGACTCTCTGCCATTGCAGTCCCACATGACCAGGAAGGTACTATTATCAGCGCACTAGTGATGGGTCGTTCTTGAACGATCGTTCATTTTGAACGAATCTTTAATGTGACTCGGGAAGAACGAGTCGTCTCGGGGAGTGATTCGTTCAGTCGCGCATGCGCAACATCCTATAGGTTCTGCACTGAATTAATTCACCTGCTTTGAGTCTTTGGGTTTTTCGAGTCGTTTGTTCATCACGTGACAGCCCCATAAGCTAAACCTATGCAGTCTGAGGGAAAAAGACTTAATAATAATAATAATAATAACCAACTCTTTAGTTTATTACCTTTGTTACCACATTCAGTGAATCATCATGACAGAAATTCATGTTTGCATTTGTGGTTGTGGACATGCATACAGACCAGGAAACATTCTGATGTTGTCAGTCAAGTTCTGAGCAGGTTCCAGTCTTCGGAGAAGTTCATTTATTCCCAAAGGTGGACAAAAACATTGTGTTGGTTTTTAAAAGACTATTTTGATAATGACTTTTACTCCTGTGCTGTGGAAAAGATGAAGGAGTACAGACATTGATAATAAGAAATGTTTTTTGAGCATCAAAGAGACTTCTTTCAAAATACTGTTGGCCACCAGTGTACATCAATCCAGCAAAGTCTGGAAAAAAGTGAAATGATTATGAAGGTGGGGTTATGTCATGTTACCTAATGAGATGAAAAGAACTGTTTTGTCCTGTGTTGGATATTTCCTTTTTGACTGCTTAAAATTGTATATATATTCTGCAATTCTATGAATGTAATTGTTGATATTTAATTATAATAAACATTTTGACAATAAGCTAACCAACCAACCATTTGTCCATTTATTTTGTCAAATGCGAACATTTTGTTTAGAGATTTTTAACACAATGTTTGTAGTGAAGGACAGCACATAATGTGTTAAATTATACACGTTTACACATCTTTGCAACAACCTTTCTGACACACTTACTGTGTTAAAATCATAAACACAATGAATGAGTAAAAATCTTTTACCCATCACCCATTAATGTGTTAAAATTTAACACAGGTTTTGTCATTTTTTAACACATCTTTTCTAAGAGCAGTGACAGGGAATGTCAATTACTAAAATGTCAAAGAGAGCTATCAAATATTAACAAACTATGATTTATTACTGATAATTTGACAATTTTGTAGCTGAAGATCAATATTCAAATATAAATGATCTAAAAACAAACATCTCAAGATAAATATGATGAAACTTAACCTGTGGTTAAGTAATAATTTAATCCACCGAAAGAGGTGAAAGGACACCAAAACAATGAAAACGGAGGAAAAAAAAAAATTGAATAACATGATTTATGCAGAGTCATTCTGACTTTGACGTCTCCCAGTAATGACTTACAAAAAATGATTATGTAATTTGTGGCAAATGCCAAGAAGCAAGTCTGTACAGTCTTTTTGATAACTAATGTTTCAAAGTAGAAATGTAAATTGTGTGCGGGAAAAAAAAAGAAAAAGTGCATGTTAAAATGAACTACAAACAAAACATGAATTTCACAACGCAGATGGGTTGAGTTTGTGTAATTAGTGGGAATAATGCTAAACCTCTTCATTTCACTCCAGACAGCTTAAAGTATTTGGAAAACTAAAGCAGATGGGGTGCTCAATTTTCTCGTCTGTCAGCGAGACTTACAAAGCTCTCATTGACGTGAAAGTCTGTGACAACATTTTGACAGTGTTTAAAGGTAATTCATAACTACAAAATGCGTTTGCAAAGCCTATAGCATCTATAGAATATATAGAAAACTAATATATAGAAGTCTATTCATTAGTTGACTCATCAAGTCATGATTTCAGCAATGGTATGTACGGACTTGAACTGGGATACACAATACTTACTGACATGAGAGATTATACTTCTTGTTTCTACATAAAAACCCATGACAGGCTTAATTTAAAAAGCACTTTTTCTTAAAATCATGAACCAACTGAACCAATTTGGTTTAACAAAACAACACAACTGAGAAATAAACTTTATTGGCATTTTAACCACCACATCATTTACAAATAATTTCAAATCAGTGTCATGACATCCAAAATGGCCCAATCTTTCCTTTCAGGCCGAAAGGGGAACCAGAGTAATGTGAAATGGAGGTCAAGTAATGTGTAATACTTCAGTGTGCACATTTCTGAACTGCTGGTAGGCATTCAAAGTAAAAGAAAAAATTCCATTACTAACTTAAGCAAAAGATTCCCTGCAGTTCCATCTCTAATGTGTGCAGGAGAGAAGCCCTTAATCGTGCCAACCACAGACATGACATGTTTACATTTCGCAGGCCATTCAAATGTTTCTAACTTGGTACCAAAAAGCACATTTATGAACTTGAGTCCATTGTTCACCCAAAGAAAAATGAATTCAAAAGAACACTATAAATAATTCCCATGAGGACTGAAAGAAAGAAAACAGGACTGGCCAGTACAACAACTGCTCAAAATGGTCAAAGTCAGTAGTTTCAGTCAAAATGCTGTTTATTATACTACCAAAAAAGTTGTCCAGTAACAATATCTTAACAGTGTCAAATCAAAATAAATTTACTTTAAAATTGTACAAGATTTAATACATTAAATTTTTTTCTTACATTACTGATGATTGTTTTTGTTTTAAGCATAAATTAAAAGTTTTTGCCAATGTGGGAAGAGAAGCAAACTGAAAATGTATTCTGTGAAAACAAGTATTACCTTAATTTTGCTCGTTTTTACTCAGTAACAGGACAAAAAAAAAAAAGGGATCAAGAATGAATATATATATATATATATACATATACATATATAGTGTATATATATATATATATATATATATATATATATATATATATATATATAGTGTATATATATTTATCTTCCTGCTAACAGTTTCTTGGTTAAAATACAGCATGATATAAAATACTTTAATTGTTAGTTAAACATCCATTTGTGTTGTAAATGTAATTTAAGGTCAACAACAAGTATGATAAGGTATGTCAGTGCATGTGGAAATAAAATGGCAAGCATGTTCATAAACTTCAGCATCTACATCTTTATGACTTCCACACACTAGACTTTAAAACAGCTGACCTCATTATCAAAGCCACCCGGATGTTTGCGTCTTCATACCTGACCAAAGGGCGGATTATTAGAAAAGTCTGGAAACAATAGGAGGCAATGGAAAATTCCACCATTTAAGAACTAGAAGGAAGGCCTACCCAAAGGAGGGAGGGGTTATACAGGTGTGCAATCGATAGGTTCACATGCCCTGGTGTTAGATCAAAAGCATGGATCAAAGTAAATCTAGGCGGTTAATTCTTAATCCCAAAGGAATCATAAAACAGAACAATAAACCCAATTCAAACCAGGGCCAATTTAAAAATAAATAAAATCACAGTGCAGTTTAATCCCTCATTAAGAACATAAAACAAACAACCAAAAATTGTTGTACAAAATGTACCAAATCTATAATATTTAAGCAACTCTTACTCCACTTGCATTATTAAGAGGTTAAAAAAAAAACCCATTAACCAAGAAAAGCATTCAGAGAACATTTGAACATATCCACCTCTTCATGTCGGACTCTCCGATAAAATGTCCACGAAGTGTCTTCAGTTTTGGCCCTCTGAAGTCAACGTTTATATGATCACTCCACATTCATGTTCTGCCCTCTGCTGACCACGACTTCAAACTGCACATCCAACCAAACAACCTCACTTTTTCAATGGAGTTTTAATAAAGAAAATAAATCCTTTGAAACAATGAAAGACAAGCAAATCAAAAGTGAAAATAACTTTGTACCCACCTCATGGGAGCCAAAATAGTAAAGTTCTGTATCACTCAGATATCTTCAGTCAACCCCCATTATCAAAAAGTATCGTACAAAACAGCTTTGGTCCAAGAGGGGGTCAACATTCAAACATGAGGTAAAACGCTCAAATGTGCAAAGGAAAGTAAAGGGGGAAAAAAGCAGGGGAAGGCGTATTGAGGTGAGAGAGAAAAAAAACTAACAACAAAAAAAAAAATGTAGTGTGAATGGACAATAAAAAAATAAAAAAAGAGCAGAGATATGGAGGTGTGAGGCAGTCGGTGAGATCTCCCAAGTCCTGTGAAAGAAGGTCACTTTAACACTAGAGTGGCTTCAGTGCCATCTTTCTTCTTTAGATAGAGGCCGTGTGTCAGGTGATGTTCTCGACGCAGGTAGGCGTAGAAATAATCCGATACCAGGAGGATCTGTGGTGGTGTAAACACACATGACATTAGTTCATGTAATCTGTCAAATTTACTGTGAATTTTCACAGTGCTCACTAATTGAACTTTGGTTCTGAGGTCAAACTGACAAATCCCAGACTTCTAATATCTACAAAAAGATGGGATTTGTTCCAAGATTGTGAAGCAAACGTGAGGTGCACGTGCCTCACGGGTAACGTGGGGTGTGCCAGCTGTCTTGGTTAACCCAATACGGGACTGTTTAGCTGAAACTAATACAAGTTAATGAATAATGAAACCTTGTTCCTACTTCGATTTTTCCACCCACAATTTGTCAGCCAAGTAGTTGTAAACACTATCGTAGCTGAGCCTGTCAGACACCAAAAGCTACAAGTGGATAACCGCTGCTATCTTTACTGCTAGCCAAACAACAACTAGTTGTTTAATAGCCTTTCTTTCGGTCATCTTTCTTGTAACCTGACACTACCACCATGAGTACAGGTCAGGAAATACCTGGCATGACAGCGTCTGTCGTTTGTCTAACGAATAGAATCTGACTCTACCTTGAAGCTAAGAAAAAAACCTTTTTGTTACCTTAAAGACTTGTTGCTTAAAGTGTGAGCAAAACAGACAACGTGCCAGCTGTATTTCCAATTGTGTTTAGTTGAAATGGCTCATCAAGATGGACCCTTTACCTGTCCAAAGTTGAAGAGCAATGTAATGGCATAGTAGAAATTAGAGTTGGCACTGCCAGCGTATATCCACAGATGCCAGAGCACAGGGAAGAGTGCGGAGCATGCCAACAGCACGCACGACACCAGAAAGATGTTCCTCAAAACTGAAATAAAGAGCAGAAAGAAATAAAAACAAATTTCTTACAAAGCTTTTTTTCAAACAGATTTCAGCTTTATACATACAGGGTTCCCACTCTTTCATGAACACCAGACTTCAAGGACTTTTTTAAGCACCATTTATTTCATATCAAGCACCTATCAAATTCACACACCAGCATATATAGTGTCATGAAAGACCTTACAGTACTAAACATTTTACTTACACTTAATATTTACATCAAAAATATCAGAGTAATAATGTTTTGAATGTGTAGGTTTCATAAATTTAGACCGGTTTGAGCAGTCGTGTTCAAAGGAATTTAATGAAATCCATTGAAGTTAATACTGGTAATATTCAAATACAATTTCTAAAATATTCATAAAATATGCACCAAACTGGTTTTTGCTGTAGTTCTTGTACAAGATTTAAATTTGAAAGAATTTCGCAATTTTTAAATTAATAAAAAGTGGTTAAATGTTGTAATAACACTGTAAAACCAGCTAACATTAAAAATGTGCACATTCTCTCAATAGAGACGTTACTCATTAATAAATAACTCAAGTCAAAATTATTTTGTAAATCCCAATTTTTCATCTTTGACCTAGAAGAATGCAGGTGCTCAAACATGCAGCTGCTCAAAATTTCAATATTTTTAAAAATATGTCATGAATATTTTAAACCTTGTACATGTGCAAATCTGCAAAAATAAATAAATAAAAATAAATAAAGAAAAGAAAAGAAATAGGACTTTCTATTTGCTTTTAAACTGTACACGCTTTTCACTAAGCTGTTTTTCTTATTTTTCAAGTTCTACATTTTCTCTTTAGCTCCATGTCGCAGTAAGTTCTGGGAGTTCATTTTTAGTCCATCTCCTATCCTGAAAAGTCTGTCTTGCAGAGATTGACTAAAAATGAGCTCCTAAAACTTACTGCTATTCTGGAAGACAAATTCTTCAAACAGTGGTAAGAGGATGTGGTGCTGGTCCTTCAAGAGCCACTCTCAACTTATCTGTCTATAAAGCCTACAAAAATTAGTCCTCATGTATTTCACAACACTTCAATATGTTATTCTTATTAAGTGAGGGTCATTTTTTAGGATGTTTTACCCAAGCAAAGTCTCTGAGAACTTGACACCTTGTAATTCTAGAGACTCCAGGAAGGTTGCAGCTCTGGAAAATGGTGGCGCTGGAGAATAAAGGTTTGATGGTTTACACCTAATTCTTCACATTAATTTTTAATTATTTTGCAGTTACCGTGTGTCTTTTCTTCTCCACCTGTTTTTGTCTGACCCCGCTGACTCAGTGAGCATTTCACTGACCAATGGTCATGTCTTAACTTTACAATTTCTGTATTGCATTAGTTTTGAATATTTCTCACTGGGGATTTAATGATTTTTGACTTTTCAGTTAAATCTATTTTTGGCTCATTTTATCTGTAAAAGAAAACGTGCCTAATAATTCTGCACACATGAATATAAGGAGATTTTCACTTCCAGCCTTCATGGACAATTATACATCACTTATATATATATATATGATTAAATACAAAATTAATAGTAGTTATTAAGATCGATGTGGTTTGGAATTGATAAAATGTGCTTGGAAAAAGCACATCAACACACGGAAAGTTATTTTTTGCTCTACCCCATCTCCACCCCAATCAGCACATATAGGACAATTTTTCAAATAGCACCATAAACTAAATTTATTTCAAATTTAATTCAAGCACTTTCAAGGACCTATGTTTGTTTTCAAGTCCTTTCCAGGCCTTGAATCCATATGTCTGAAATTCAAGTACTTTCAAGAAGCGTGGGAACCCTGTACATACTGAAATAAATACAAACTTGAGTGTTTGTCTATGCAGACTTGCACAGAATCTGCATTGGATGCTCTAGATATTTCCACAGAATTTGAATAGCAGTCATTCTTTAATATTCTGCAAATACAACAATGCTTTCGGCTGCCAATACAAGTGCAGTGTCCCATTTAATGCATTTTATCAAGTTTAATTTAGATTTTCCTATGAAATCTGTGCTGAAAATCTAAAAATAGTACACGTTATTTGTAAATGTGCTTTGGAAAAGTGCTTAATATATTGAACAGTACAGATTTGATTAATTCACAGAGAAAACCCACACAAAAGAAATGAAATGAAATTGTATTTTGTTCAATTTACACAACTCTTCAAAAGTTTGGAGGTCAGTAAGATTTTTTTATGTTTTTGGAAGAACTCTCTTATGGTCAGCAAGGCTGCATTTAACTGATCAAAATACAGTATAAGAAACTTTGTGAAATATTATTACACCTTAAAATAACTTTTATCTGCTTAATATTTTTGTAGAAAGTGTGATGCAATTTTTTTGAAATTGAAAGTTCAAAACAACAACATTTATTTGAAATATAAAACTTTAGCAACATTAAAAATGTTTTTACGGACACTTTTAATTCATTTAATGTGTCCTAGCAAAATAAAAATATTAATTTCTTTAAAACTATTTCTTCCTGACCCCAATCTTTTGAATGGCAGTGTATATCATCATTAATAGCGGACATATTCATAAAAGCTATATTATAAGCACTTTCATATGACTACAAACAAAAGACTAAAGAATGAAATCAAAATTGAGGTTCTGTGGCTTTTCTTACATGAGTTTTAGCTTATATGATGGTGATAAAATAAACTTTTAAAATTGTTAAATTCTTTTCTAAGAAAATGCACATAAAAGACAACTTGATATATTAGAATAAATAATCTTTTTTTCTATAAAACGCTCTCTGTCACTGACTAGCAATAGCAAGTAGCAAATGGCTCACGGTTCAAAAAAAAGGACATGCCCTTTGATATGCCCAACTCCATTTTCCAGCTTCGATAGCAAATCTGTCAACATGTTTAAAGGGGTGGTTTACTGCGATTTCACTTTTTTCATTTTAAATAGTGTGTAATGTTGCTGTTGGTGCATGAACAGTATCTGCAAAGTTGAGGCGCTGAAAGTTCAACGTAAGCGGAGATATCGTCTTTTAAAAATCAGGAAGTTTAATGCCTACAAAAACGACTCCTATGGGACTACAACGAGATACTTCCCGGGTTGCATACGTAAAAAACCCATCAAACCCCTGCCTCCAGAACATGCAAAAAAGGGGGCAAGGCCATGTTCTGCGGCTGTGTCGAAGAGGAAGAGTTATAGTGGAGAGTTGTAGTCATGCCGTCGAAACGGTGTTATTTTCACCCAGCTGTCAGGTCTTCTGTGTTCGGGCTTCCTAAGGACGCTGTAGTTCGTTAACAATGGTTAAAATTTATGTTTGATTATGTTCCTGACAATTACAATCCTAATTTAGCTCTCTGTGCTGCGCATTTTACGGAAGACAGCTTCCAGAATCTACACGAGTTCAGTGCCGGATTCACACAGAAACTATTACTAAAACATGGAGCAGTTCCAACTTTAAAACCAGAGGCAGCAGTTGTTGGGCCACAACCTGTAAGTAAGATTTCATCATTTTAAATGTATTTGCATGTATAATTTCAGACGTAATGTTTTAGTTTTATCAAGGACGTAAACAAATGCCAACGCTGGCTTTAGTAGCCAGTTAGTTAAAAGCTATTTCGTGTGTCTATGACAAACGCGTACAAACATTTTGGACCCGAATTTGTAATTATGTACTAATTTTGTAAATGTATTTTCCATGTATACTTTATGACGTGATTTTTCGATTTGATCAAGACTGTAAACACAAGCCAACGCTGTTTGGTTATAGTAGCCAGTTAGTTCGATGCTATTTTGTGTGTATAAGACAAACGTGTACAAACTTCAAAAATTGATATGTAATCACAACAGCAAACTTCCATTCAGAAACGTTTGTAAGAGCCGTGCTTGCGGAAGTTCTGCTTGACTCTCTTCATTACCGCTTTCTGGGTCTGATTCTGGCTCAAACTGATACGGCAATATTGACACCATTATTTACATTTGACCGCAGCACATGCAGCGGTCGCCCGTGAAGGTAATGGGCGTGACGTTTCCGGACAATGTGCAGTACGCAGTTTAGCCAATCACAACACACCGGCCCAACTAACCAATCTGAGCCCATCGCCTGTTTCTGAGGGAGTGGTTTCAGAGAATCAGGAAGTCAACCGGTCGTTCAAATGACAGAGGAGAAAGCTGCTTACAATAAACGTGAAATATATGAAAAATAAGGCGTTTTTTAACAAACGAAACACGAAGACATGTTATATTGCACCCCATAAACACAATCAAGCAAAGAAAAAAAGCAGTAAACCACCCCTTTAAATGAAAACAGCTACTCACATCGGTAAAGGTGACTCCAGGCTGGCAAAAATGCCATGTAGAGGGCGACATCTCCCACAGTAGGGTATGACTTAAAGATGGAGATGATGGCAATCTGCATGAAGATCAGGAACACTGGATGCTCCCTGTTTGATTGAATTGTTTACCCATATGAGTGCTATACACGCTAAATGAACGCATTGCTCATGTTCAGGTATAAGCAGGACCTACTTGAGTTTGATGGAGAGGGGGATGGTGTAAAAAAAGACATTTATCTGGAAGACACAGATGAAGAAGAGACGGAAATGCTCAAACATCTCTGCAAAGAAGTACCAGAAGAGTCCGATGTTTGGAGTCAGGTCTGGAACAGAAAATCTGTGGAATACACACACAGTAAAAATTTGAATATTAAATATGTATTTGAAAATAAAGAGTGTGGCGTATGACTGCTCACTGACATGAATCCATAGACAGAAGGGATGAAGTCCCAGGAGCCCAGGAGGAAGAAAGAGAGTCCAGTGATCACCACCAGACTGCCCACATATATGAACGCATACTGAAGAGTGAAGAACCAGAAACTACTCCTCCTCAGGTTCACTGGGATATATAACCTCTGAAAGAGACAGAGAGAGAGACACGTTTCATTTTGGCCATCAGAGCAATGTATCTGCATTAGTCTGAGTTCAGACTCTCACCTGCAGGAAGAATAGGAGTGCAGGAGCAAACAGGGTCAGAGGATAGATGGACTGATATGTGGCCAAGGCCAACAATATCCCACTCAACAAGGCACTACCTGAAGAAACCACAACAACACCACATACAATTATTTCATACTTCATACAATTATAAATAATAGCCAAATATGAGCAGCTGTTCATTTCTTAATAATTACTCCGATCAAAGATGCTGAACCTAAATGCGTTTCTGATCATGTGCGCTGCTGATCTTTGTGACATGTTCACTGAGATGCTTCATAACCATTAATACTTCTGATTATACATTGACTATTTCACAATTTGTTTATTATTCACAACCGTTTGGGGTCAGTAAGATTTTTTTTTTTTTTAAGTTTCTGAAAGGTCTCTTATGCTCACCAAGGCTGCATTTTTTTAAATTAAAATAAAGTAAAACAGCAATATTGTGAAATATTATTACTGTTTAAAATAACACTTTTTTTTTTTTACATGTTTTAAAATGTAATGTATTCCTGTGATGCAAAGCTAAATTTTCAGCATCAGCAATTCTTAAAAAACAACAACAACAAAAAAAAAACGTATTGACCCCAAGCATTTGAATGGTAGTGTATATTCACACACAAACAATACTTGGCAAGTGGGTCTATGCTACAGTCCCAATACTGGCATATGTTTCACAACATACTCAAATGTATGTACTTTACCTTCACCAACAAAGAATCTTTGATGCAAAGTAGAAGAATGCAAATCAGGAAGTTTAAATTTTTGAAAGCTCTGGCCCACCTTTAAGTGTACAAAGGGAACACTCACCTTTCAATGTGCAGAAAATGAAGAGAGCAATAATGGCATTGTTCAGCCCACAAGTTGACTTTGCCACACAAGACAGGATGGTGAAGGGGTTTAACAGATAACTGGAAGACAATTAGGCAAATGCAATTACGTGCCTTACTTTTAAGGCTGAGTTTCTTTTTTGAAATGAAAAAAAGCTATAGCATAATCTTGATTTAAAGCCTGATCAGAACTTACAACATGGCAACCTTGAGGGGGATGTAGAACATTTCCTTCGGAGAGCGGAGGAGCTCCAAACAGTCGGCGGGATACCGGTCAGATTCCAAGGCATATTTCTGCTTTCTAAACTACAAAGCACACAAAGATGAATGTTAATTTATAAAATATTTAAAAACATAATAATAATTTGAAAATATAATAAATTAATAGGCTCTAGCTTATGAAACATACACAGATATCAACAAAAATACAAGCTATAACTTACGACATTCTTGTTATAAATCTGAATTGAGAGATAAAGAGCCACCGCTGTGATTCCATCTGCTATCTGGTGACATAACGTTACATGAGTATGTTTACATGTGTACAAGAAGTGAAACGTACAAAACACAAACACACGGTAATAGTTACAAACTATGATTTTAATTCAGAGCAACCTGGAAAACTGAATAGTAAATCAGATTTGGGATTGTTGCCATTTTTGCACTGTCTAATGATGTAAGGAAACAAGAAAGACAATCAACAAAATAAGGACTTACCATAAAAACAATCTCTGCATAATCGACCATAAAATGAAAGAGGTATATCATAAGTGGTGTCTGGAAGAAATAAAAAGAACAATTAAGACACATCGGAGAATAGACTTGAAAAGAAAATGAATCAAACACAAAGTCAAATAGAACTTACTTCATGAAACACATCTCCTGAATAAGGCGAGACCCCCAGATCCAACAAGGCAAGACCCTCTACAACTGTTTAATTCACAAAATCACTCATATTATGCACTTAACAGCTTAAGAACTTAAAGACATTTCCCATTAAATACATAAGTCATTTTATTCAAGGTAGTGAAGTGAAAACTACTGTAACTGAAACAGGTCTGTATGGGTTTTCTACTGAAACAACGCCCAAAAATCACATCACTTCAATGAGGACACCGGTTTATCGATATTTGACAGACTGTATAAATATAACATGGTTGTTAGATTTAACATTGATTTGATGTAAAGTCAAACTTAAGAACAATCTGCAGTAATGCAATCAAAAACAGATAATAAGCTGTGTGCCACAACAGGCTGTGGAGTTCAAAATCTGCGTATTCCACTGATGCTGAATATTTAAAATCATATATATATAACTAAACAATAACGTAACTAACAATAATTGACTTAAAAACAAAGCATGAAAACACCATGTGCTGAAAATATATTTAATGCATGTCTTCATTTGACAGCTCAGCAATGCTGCTATGCACGAACATACCATCAGTATTACAGCATTTCCATACAGAAAAAAATACATAAACATACCTCGTTTCCACGCATTCAAAGGCGACACCACCTCGACCCTCTCTGAAATTAATTCTGCCAAACTAGACCGGAATAAAACGGCTCTTATTGTAACAGCCACTATCAGCAGGAGTGTTAAAGGAGCCGCCATTTTTGTCGCGAGGAAGCTGTCAGCGCGATGCACTCTGGGAAACGAAGTTCACCGTCACGTTCCTGCTCAAACGTTCATAAAGGAGGAAATTGGACTCATTTAACAATACAGCGAAATACAGTGAGTAAAACATGACTGTGTGAGTCCTATTTTGGCCAATCATGTTATTCACTTACAGAATTCTTCTTTATACTGTTCTCCATTGGATCCACAGTTTCTGCTTTCCTTTTCAATGCCTTTTATTGTTATTTTGGTACTATTTTAGCAAGTAGCCCAATTTTCTAAATGAATTGTAGCTATTAATGTCCAAACTAAATGCAACGATAAAGAATTTATTAACTGACCTTCTCACTACATCTAAAAGTGTTCCATCTATATTTAAGATAAAATAATAACTTTTCATTATGATCAATTATCATAAAATGTCTTATTTGTAATGTAGGCTGGTTTGTAAGGATGATTGTATCACGCATAAAGAGCAGCGTGAACATTAATCAGAACATTTCCTTGTTTTGAACAGAAAGTTAAGTTCGTCGTGAGGCTGAATGACTATTAAAATGTGGTGCAGGATTTGAAACCGACCAGAAGATGGCAGTGGATGAACACTCAATAGCACCTTTTCATAAACCAATAATGGCCCAAGATAGTAAACGAGTTTCTTGTATTACCAAAGAACTCATTTTGGTCATATGCAATCCAGCTTTATGTTCCATTACAGTCCTTCTGAACCTATCAAGGACATGCTGACCCAGAAGGATCCCTATTACAAAGGCCAAGAAACATTTATGGATACAATGTCACATTATGGAGAACCCGTGTCCATATAATATGACACATCAGCAAGTGAAGGCTAAATGGAGCTGATGGGGAGAAGATGACTAGAGCGTGTGTCATAAACCAGAGATTCAGGTCATTTAAAGATGCCACTATGAGCTTGATGCACACAGGTTCATGAGGGTCTCAGCGGGGGGAAGCGGCATAGTTCAAGGTCTGAACCAAGAGAGATGATGTTGGTCTGGGGATGTAATGAAGTCTGGGAGGAGAGCGCATTAAATCCTTCCCCTCAGACACAGTCTGCCCCTCTTTCTTGCTCTGGGCAGGGCTGTAACGGGCCGGTGAGTGGATAAAGATTATCGAGCAACCGTGTTGACCGACACTGGCTCACCCTTCTGAAGAGCGGCCAAAGCACCAGGCCAGGTAACAGCATGTGGAGAGAAGCTGAGCAGCGAGTCTGTGAGATGTGGATAGAGAGGGATTAGAAAAGAGAAAGTTCAGGATGAGAAGAGTGACCTTAGAAAGAGCAAGAAATAAGAAAGTGTGACTGAAATAAATTTTTAATATAACACGCTGAGCTTCGTGTTCTGGTGAGATTGACTTTCTTTATAATTTTGGAGTCCCAGAGACCCCAATTAATCTATAATTTTACTTTCAACATTTTTTTTAAATGTTCCTCTGAACTAATCAAAACCCAGTAGACTGATATTGAAGCTTTAGCCCTCTGTTGTATCATATAATAGGCATGCATTTTATCTTTATACAATTTTTACCTAGAATATTAATATCGTTTCAGTTTGGGCTTAAGTTGACCTTGTAGGAATGTACTACAATGAGCAGGCAAATTCATTTGCATTTATTCATGTTTTAACTAGTGATATTAGTTTATTGTTAAGCAATAGACCCATACCATATTGAGTTGCACAGATCTTGTTTCACGACTCACAGTCTACTTTGTCTAGTTTTTTTCAGAAATTCTTTCGTCAACTGGATAAATCGTTATGTTGATAAGCAATAGTACAGGCCATCGCACGTACTGTACATCCCTCACAGCCTTCTTTTCATTCCTGTCAAAAATTAAATATGGCACTACCCTGACTAAAGCGTTTAGCCAAATGCTATTTAATCACTGTTTTAAGCTACTGCTAATGCAGTATTTCTAAAATCCTGTCAGTAGAATGTGCAATAATAATTGGTCCTCCACATTCAGGCCGAAAAAGCCTCCGCAAAAGTGGATGTCAGCTGCAAACTCAATTCAAGTCTGGCTCTATTCAGGTATAAAACGCCCACTTTTCATAATCCAGCAGCTCCTGTGGGTAAAATCCACATTTCTTCCATTTCACTGAAAAAATGCATCACATTGTGGAAATCAAATAGATTGTTAATGGATTCCATGACGACTTCTAATATATATATATACATACGTGCATACACATATATAATTTATTGGGTTCAATGTGAGTTGTCAGTGTTTCCAGTGGTCGTATCATTAAGTTACTCACAGCTGCCAATAACATTATCAACCAACTCAAGCTGACTCAAACTTTAAAATGTTTACTGCAACTCTGAAAAGGATTCTTTGAAAGGATGAAAAGCGTAACACCAGAAGCAGAAGTCAGACAGCTATCAAAGGCTGTGCTCACCTTTCAAACCCTTGCCTGTGATGTTTTCTCCATTCTCTTGCTTTTAATTCAACAGGAGTCTCCTTCTGTTTGACTGAGGATAACTTATTCCATCCCGCCTGAAATTCTGTGTATGTCTTTCTCTCTCTGAATCTCAATTTTCTGACTTGCCGAGAGAAGTCTTAGCGTCTAAGAGTTTGTAAAGATCAGCAAATAAAAACCTGGCATACGATGTGTGCTCATAAATCAAGGTGACAATGTTTTACACTCAGTCAGAGATATTCAAGTTGACTTTGAACATGGGTTTTGTGTTGACAGAATGAATAATATCCAGAAGAACAAGGTAATCATGCAACAATCAATTTCAACTTTTTATAATACACCTTAGTATCTAATAACAAATTGAAATTAATATTTATTCAATCCCCTTTCTCTTAGAACTTGCTTTAATATTTATTAATTTGATATTAATTTGACTTTATTATTTATTAGCTTTATTAATTTGCTTGATTTAGGCAGCAAAATGAGAAACAAAATTCATTCAAATTTAATCCTGTCTCACAGGCATGAATTAACATACAAACCAACTAGCTCACCTGTCCAGAGGGCACCATTGACCTCAGGGCCCTGCACTGTCACAGATATACCGTGCTCGTACAATTAAATTCATGTTTTTGATAGTGTAAGTGAAAATTATGCTATGCCTAAGGTTTTGTGATATGAAGCAGCATTTTGCATGAAGGAAGAATAGAGTGCAGATAATGATCGGCAGAAAGGTGTTTTTAGGCAGCTGCACAAATATCTTTTATAATCAAACTTTGGCCCAAGAGATGCAAGTAATCATAATGCTGAAGGAAAGGCCTCCTTCCCAAATGAGATGTGTGTCAACAACAACATGGCAGTCCACTAGGATATCTATCTCCAACTCTGATCTCTAATATTACAGGGACAACCAGGGATTTAGTGACCCAGTGTTATACACAATGCCAACAGTGGTGATGTGAGAAATATACTGATGTACACTACAGTTCAAAAGTTTGAAGTACTTAAAAACAGTATTTCTTGAGCAGTAAATCAGCATATTAAAATGATTTCTGAAGGATCATGTGACACTGAAAACCTGGGTAATGATGCTGAAAATTCAGCTTTGCCATCACAGGAATAAATTTCATTTAAAATTATATTTAAAAAGCAGTTATTTTAAATAGTAATAATTTTCACAGTATTAGTATTTCAGTATTTTTAACTAAAATAAATATATATTATATTATATTATAGCAAAAAAGTGTCTAAATCTACTTGAATTCTCCCTACATGTCACACAAAAATTATATATTTTTAAAATAATATAATATAATATTATTTTAAAAATATATATATTTTTTGTGTGACATGTAGGGAGAATTCAAGTAAATTTAGACTTTTTTTTTTTGCTATTTAGATGATATAGCAGTAGTAGCATATTTATACACAGGCCATGCTTCCACTGCAATTTTGTAAGGGAAATCAAGAGCAGGTAGAGTAAATAAACATATTGTTAAGTCAAATCATTGTCCCTGTAAACATTTTTACAGAATCTAAAATATGAATGATATGGATCTTTATCCATACAGGTTCCTTGACATTATAGTTCTGTAAACCACAGGCCATAAATTGTGCATTTGAGTGCACAGGGGAGAGTGCGGTGCAGATTGGTATTCATGAGGATCTGGCAAGGGTCTTCATTTACTAAACACAGAGACACTGAAGATTCAGAGTTCCAGCAACATGATTACCTGAAACATGATGACATTTCCGGAAGTGATTGCGGGCTGAATTAGGAATAGCCTACCAGCTTTTATTATTACCTTTTACCTGTACTATTCCTGTCCTAAAAAAAATGTACAGAAGCTGTCATCTTTCAAAGCTATTTAATGTGTACATGTGTACATTTAAGTTGTATACCTTTGTGGTACTAATATGCACACGTTAGAGGTAAATATGGTACAAAAGTGTACAAGGTGCACTCCCTAGGAATTTTTTGGGAGCATTAAATTTTAATGGGACAGGCTAGTGCACTGACTATTGAACTGGCTATGGTGTGACTTGGTGTAAGAATGGTTTATACTAATTATTATGAATTATAAATGCATTGATTGAACATCGGTGTGTTCTATCATATTGCAGTAATTCACACAAGGCAATGATTTTACCTCAGATTGTGTCTAAGAACACCCCTACCCGTGGTAAAATCACTGTAACACACTGCCTCGAGTGGCTGATTGCTTTAATCTAATAACCTGATGGCACTACGGCTGCAGCAGTTGCTCTATTCACAGGTAGTTTTCAGAAGGCACCGTGGCAGGACAGCACGGTTAATGTCTCCTGTTCATTTTTCTTTGTAATAGAACTGTCAGTGGGAGACACGTGGCAAAAAGGACGCGCTCTGGCTCAATAGGAACAGAGTTTCTGCACGTCGTGGGGGAAAAACGAGACACCCGCTGGTTGGGGGGAAATGAAATTCACACCGCCTGCCAAGCACCGGGGCGATTCATCACCTCTAAACTGTTCTGCCGCGGCTGGTGTGGAATAATTCACCGTTGGGCGACAGGTCAGGCCGCCACGGGAGTGATCGCACCTGCCCTCTGCTCCTGACGTGCATCAACCGCCCGAGAGACACACCGCCGGGTGTGCCCTGTCTGGAGCGATGGTATACTCCAATTAACCCTATTAGCACTAAAGACCCATGCCATGACCCCAGTGATGGAGGAATTAGCTAGAGCCTCAAAATGAGACTGATAACTTGACTAGTTTATTTACTAAAGCTTACAGTAAATTTAACTTATGAATTGATCATATTTAAGAATTTTATATGCTTAGACTACTAACATAGAACTTAGTAAAGTAAATATGGGGCCTGTATGAAAAACTTTAAATTTGCAATTTTATCATTTATTTGACAATTTATAACTATACAGTCTCCCAGGCTGGTACAAAAAAAAATCTTTTAATCAAAAGTTTTTGTTATTTATTCATGTTGTTCTTGTCTTTATTCCCAAAAGACGGTCAAATAAAACATTTCTCTCACGTGCACGGCCACGCAAAACGACGCCATATGGAGCCAGCGTGCGTTGCCGGAAGTGTCGCGATGGCGCCAGTTTTTCACGCTCAACTTCACATGTGGGGATGCGTTAAAATCGGTTCGAAGATTTGAACACCTGCTGGAAGGGACTGTATATTCACAAAACATAATTAATATGTATATTATATCGCTTGAGTTTTATTTAGGACGTTTTTAAGATGGCTGGCGTTTAGTTATCTGAGCTCCAGGTGAAAAAGGACAATTTGGGTTGTACGAGGGAAACCATGACAGATAAGAGACCAGAAAATTACTGACAGAAAGCATTTAAAAGTAGTATTAAGTTGCATGATACCTTCACATGTTTGAGGTGAAGTAGGAGGATTGGCATAGTTTTGGATCAGTTGTTCTGGAGAATGATTGGGTGAGTTTGAATTTTACTTTAAATGGCCTTTAACTATGGTACTTTGGTGAATAATATAATTACTATGGAAAATTCAAACCTTCCTTCACGAAAATGTCTTGTCAAATTCATAATACATTTTCTTAGACTTCTCAGCATCTTTTATTACCTGCTCTATGGATTGCATAACATGCTGGGCAATGGGTAATGTTTTGTACTCTTTCTGTTGTGTGATTTAATCAGTTTTTCTACCACTAATGAAAAAAACCCCCTGAAAGTAATAGCACATACATTTATAGCTCATTTACAAAATTAAAAGAGGCATATAAAAACACACGATTTCTGTGATTTTCAAGCATGTGTAGCCTACATTCTACATTTATGTAGTTATTGCAATATATCATATATGCCTAAATTCTCTGTCCGATTGCATTTTTTCAGTTAAAAATTGTTTTAAATGCATAAAAAGATACATATGAAGCCATATATATGAAGTATACCATTTATGTACTCTACCATTTATGTACTCATTTTAACTTTTCAAAAAACATTAGTTATTTGTAATTTTTCTGTTATTCAAAGTGTCAAAATATCATGTGGTGCGACTGTCTGGCCATAACTGCTGTTTTGGAAACATCTTTGAAATTACCCTAAATTTGTTTTTTCTGCACTATTTGGCATGATTTCCAAAGTGTTTTGTAATCCTGTATAAAATTTGTATTTATATTTCCATCATAATAAACAAACAAACTTTGTCTGATGATGTCCATTTTATGAAATATCATGCGTGCGACCATCAAGAAACTACCATTTCAGGATTTTTATGTTGAAATCCATTCAAAGATAGGACTTTGCATCATATACCAATTTGCCAAGGACCCATGGAAGCATCAAGCATCTTTCAAATTTTTAGTTTGGTAATTATCCAATTATTAGTAAATTATTATTTATTTATTAATAACCATTTTAATCTATTTTACCAGATTCTACAGCCAAGCAAAGTAAAATAAACGCTCGCAATGGGCAGCATGCTAATTCTGACCCTGCAGTCAAGCATAAACTCCAGATGTCATTTTCTACAGTAAGAAAGATGTTCATGCTGTCATCTCAGAACCTGAGCCAGCAATCTCCTGCTACTCTAAATTGACCCTTTGCAAAGACCCCCTTAGTTACTGTTGCTTCGTCTGACAAACCATGGCACTTTTACGCCACACATCATGTTCTCATGCAGTGAAAAATACATCACAGAGCAAAGAGGACACTGACAACGCGCCGACATACAAGACAGAGCAGGTTACTTTTGGTATGAAAAAGTCTGAGTTCAAATTTTGTCACTTTTTTATTTTTTTTTTTAAAGAAATTCAAACAATAAATACTGTTTTGTGGCTCTTTAATGTGTGACAGATCGCTGTAGCACCTCAGTTCAAGCAGCACATGAACCGATCATCTCTTCATCTTTACTAGTTATAGCACGAAATAAACATGAATGAACATCAGAAGTTAATGGCTCATTCAAACACACCCCCACATGTCTACGTCACGGTGTGGAAATATTTGTGTAATGCCACCCAAATGTTCACGCAAAGAAAGAAGGCGTGGTTTCAGTAACCGCGGTAGTGTTGATGCAGCCATGTCAGGGCAAGACGAGAGGGTTTGGCTGCAGAGCGAAAATACGTCACCTCCACGAGTAACGCGTCCGCCATGTTGGTCCGGGCAAGACTTCCTGTGAAAATACGTCACTTACACTAGCGACGCGGCCGCCATGTTGGTCCGGGCAAACTTTTAAAACGTCATCTTTTTCATTTATTTTGTTAAAGCTTTCGTTTTGTAATATTTATTAATTGCTATATAATCATATATAAATGGTGCTTTGCATATAGTCACCTCTTTGTAAGCAATGTTGATATTTTCTGTAATTTTATCTTTGGTAATTTTACCTTGGCATTAATAATAATAAACTAAGCTTTTACGGTTTATGACACGACATCGCTGTCTTTTATTTTTTCCCCCAGCAATTTGCACTACAGACATTAAAACATAGCAGTAGGTTTAAAATACACATTTTGAGGGCCTCTGCCTTTTGTTCATGTTTGTTTTTTTTAACTATACATATTTCAACTACCAATGTAACATTCTATACATTTTAGAAAGTAAACACTATGTTTGTGATATTTAGGAATACTAAATAGGAATACTAGACACTTACGTGTCAATGTCCCATGTAAAATGATTTTGTATTTTAGGGTGGCAACATACATTTAAAATGTGACGAGTGCTCCATCCTCCATATAATCCTATCCCTGGAAGTGAGTGAAAAATTAAATGTGAAAACAACCTCTTCATATGACTTTTTAACGTTATACAACAAACGCTAAATGCATACACATACAAAACGATCATGTCCATTATTCACTACGTTATTTTAACACAAGCCAACAAAACAGGTTACGCCTATGCTAGCCGTCATGCAACATCAGCTAACATTGGAAAGACATCAACATTGCTCGCCAGAAATGTATAATTCCATTGTGTTTATTCATCCTTTTGTGCGTAATTTCACCCAAGCCCTGTGTGTTCTGCTTGCACTGCATGTTAAGACAGCGTCAGTTCGCCATTGTAGCGATGATAAGATAAAATTACCTGAGTTAAAGTTCGAAGAACTCACAGCGACGCCATCTTGATTAATTCAAGTGGAGGTGACGTATTGCCTGTTCGAGAGTGGCGTTCCACTCGCCCACGGTCTGCAGCCAGACCCCTCTCTGTCAGGGAGACGCTGTGTTTCTATGCGAAAGCAAAAGCACTTTATTTGGCCTTCCGAAAGTAGATGCATTACAACAGATAACTTACAACAGAACAGCACAACCCAGATATTCGAATTTGTGCAACACATTTTATGGACGACAGTTTCGTGAACCTAGGAGAGGAGGTAATTCTGACTTTGCTATGACAATCTGGCACTTCTGAATCAGCGACTGTAAGTATGTTTTGTTATTAGTTTAAGTGTTTGCTATTGACTGTTCAAATGCGGAGTTTTGCGCGTCGTGTGTGTGTGTGAGAGAGAGAGAGACAGGGTCACACATCACAGTGGAGTCAGCTTTCTTAATCGCAGCTTGTGTGCAAACACATACGAGCTTCACTGTGGCTGTCACGGGATTCTGTTCCCCTTTCGGGCTTGAACTGATTGTAAATCTAAGGACATGTCTTTATATTTACTTTGAAAGCTGAAGCTCGTGATTATGGAAAGGGGCGTTACACTGCCGAAGCCTGCTTGTGGTGTTCGGCCAATCACAATGCACTGGGTCAGTTGGCCAATCAGAGCAGACTGCACTTGTTGGCAGGAGGGGCTTTTTTGAACATTAAAGCATGTCAACATATTCTGTTACACCAAATACACAAAATAATGATCTTTAAAATAGCATCATATGACCCCTTTAAATAGATT
The DNA here is from genome assembly GCF_012432095.1 of Onychostoma macrolepis. NCBI lineage: Eukaryota > Metazoa > Chordata > Actinopteri > Cypriniformes > Cyprinidae > Onychostoma > Onychostoma macrolepis. The sequence goes on from NC_081160.1 coordinate 28,793,067, forward strand.
TTTAATGATATAAGGTTTTTGATCTTTTTGATCCACTTCAAATGTTGACTACTGTGTATATATACACACACACACACACACACATACATACAATGCAAATATTTTTTAAATATATACATGTATGTGTGTCCATTTACTGTATATACACATAATAGTATTTAATAATTTAAAGTCATAGTTGAAATGTTAAATTTGTAGGTTAGTAGGTTAAATCTGTAAATCCTAAGAGCAGTGCTGTAAGTGAATGTTCATTGTAAATTTAAGTTTCATATCTACACACAGCACCCTTGGTTTGTCTGTTCAGCCTCTTGTCTTGATGAATTCTCTCTCTCACACACATACATGCTCACACATCAATCAGCTGCCCCAACTATCACGTCTCAATCTCAGACAGACCGCGCTCTGGAACCTGATCAATCAGTCCCCCTCTGTGGGCACCGCGCACCCGCGACAAGACAAGGTCTCAGCTGTCCCTCGAGGTGCCTGTCTGAAACCTGTCACACATAAATAATGACAGGAACATCATTACAGGCCTTATTTATAAGGACCCTGCTGGATAAATCCTCTTTATCGTGCTCTCTTTTTATCCTCCATTAAACTTTATGCACAAGCCCCCGTGGACGAGTACAAAATACTGAGGTTCATTCAAGTGAAGGAGAAACTATAGACTGAAGGTGGTTAAAGAGCAGTGCTTTGGCCTAAGGCCCAAAATATACTCTATGCAAGTACGTGAACGCAATCGTTTCTAGCCAAGCAAGCTTGATTTCATGCATTGTTGGACTGTATCAGACTGCAATTTATAACGCAAACCAAATACGCACAATGTTCTCTGCGTTGCTGCAAGGGCCAATATAACGGACATTACTGTAAACAGTTTCCTTCTGCAGCCAGTTCTCTCTTTCAGGTCACTTACTGACATGGCAGAGCAACAGTTTGAAGAAAATCTTGCTGAGAAAGTTAGTTAAAGTTGACAAGTTAACATCTAGCTGGCAGAATAACAATATCAATTTTGATTTCACAGACATTTTAAATAACTCTGTTTGTGTGTTTACATTGTCGCAAAGCAATTATTTGTACATTTGTGTGCTTGAAATATGTGTCAGGCTTTAGTCATAAACACTAAAATTGAAAAGCCCCAATCCCTAAATTTATCTGTGGCTCCATTAGCATATTCATATGCATATTCATATTTTTCCATTTCATATTCATAGCAGCGTACTTATTCTAATGGAGGTTAATGTAATCCAGAGAGGCACTTAAAGGCGTATCACATGACTGAGTCTGCTAGTCCTCTAGTCCTTCACACTCCAGAATCGCAGTCTGCCGCTGATGTTATCTCTAATAATTGTATTGTTCTCGCTGCGCTTATTATCACATTAATAATATTTGGCAAGTCTTCAAAGGGCATTCAGATACACTCCTAACTGTGGTTAATCTAATTCTGTGTTTGCCACAACAAGACCTAGTCCTGGGGCAAATGAGTCAATTATTAAATATATGTATTATGTACGTGAGAGGTTAGAACAATGACGTTTGAAGCTTGGGGAACTATTTATAACCAACTAGATTTTAGCAGAAAGATTTCATTTCAGCTTTAACTTTTACATCAGCTTCTTTCTATCAACATCATTCCATCATTGAAACTAAATGGTGACATGAAAGCTGCTTTCAGCAGTGATAGATTTAACATGATATGAGTTAATTATTTGGATTTATCAGTTTGATTTATCTCTCTAGTGTTAATAAATTAATGCCAAGACCAGAAAAATAAAACTCCAGTCCTCAGAGGTAAAGACGCAGAGAACAAATGCAGAAAATAACTGCCGAAGGGAACAGACAGTCAGTTTTAATTTTTCGGTTTATTTGATGAATTTTTACCTTTTTAAACTCAATTACCGTTTCTCTGATGCTATTAACACAATTATTATCCACAGTCTAAACATAAGGCTACATTTTTACGAAGGAAAAATAGTACTGTTATTCAGGAATATTATCATTTTTTTTGATAAGTTTTGATAATTAACGCCTCCATAAAGGTGTTTTTTTTTTTTTTTGTTTTTTGTTAACAACTGTTTATTGAATTGTTTTTTTTTCAGGGAACAGTAATATAAAACAAAAAGCAGCTGTACAAATTTAGAACCCACCCCAACCCATGCCACCCCCGGTAGACTTAAATAAAATAAAATAAAGTAAAATAAAACAAATAAATACAATAAAATAAATAATTTATATTAACGGATAAATAAATAACAATGAAATCATTTTTACAAAAATTTTAGAAAAGATGACAACATTAAAAGCTGAATGCCATCGCCTCCTTAAAGGTTAAGTGTGTAATTTCTGCACCGCCAACTAATGATTGTTTTCCAACGGCATAGTGTTTACAATTCTCTAGCAAATCAACCAACCAATGGTGTATTAAAGTTCTCTGTGTTGTATATGTACGGAGGAAGAAGAAATCTGCTTCATGTGTTGTGTGAACACAGTTGAGAGTCATCAGTATTTCTCCATGTGTTGACCTCACCCTCAAACTCAGGATTCTGAGCACAGATCTGTCTTAATATCCCAGAGCAGTGAAATATGTCTACATAGACATTTCAATTATTCTGAATTAGACTGGAACCCTTCATTAATGTTTAAATTCAATGCAATGAGAAGTACTGTGAAAATTGAGACAAAATTGTGTTAGCATTGAACCTTGGTAATTAGAGATAAAAATCAAATGATTCTGTAAAGGTAGGATGAATAGAACTTTGGTTTAAGACTAAAGTTAATTTGCGTATGCTCATGCAACCTTAGTAAATCGATGCATTTGACCTTTTTATTTTCTCTAATGGAAAGTAAATTAGTTTTGAGCTGGCAAAGTGTCTGAAAGATGGCAGCAAGTCAAAGTTTATTTAGCAGATGCATCATACAGCATGATGCAGCAATAATTGCTGGCAAATCGTAAAAAGAAAGAAAGAAAAGAGAACTTTCACATGGCAAAGTTCACCAGCGTGCTCTAATGCACTTCCATAGTATTTTTATTCAATGCATTTTCTACTGTTCCTACGTCATCTGGGGATTAAAAAGTGCCTCATGTCTGGCATCATTTTCTCCTATCTATTTTGTCTGAGGCAAATGATAAGTCATTATATTGGCCATGAATGTATATTCCTAGAAGATTAAACTAATTCATTCATCTTTGCCACAGCTTTGATGATTAATTGTGTCTCATTATAGAAAATGATGACAGTAATATGCATACTGCTGTGTGGCATGAGAGATGAAAGCAAAAACATTTCAAGAGTGATTTTTGTTTGGCTTTTTAGCAACTTGTCACCCATTATTAGAAAATGGCTATACAGACGTGTTTGTGTGCAATTGAAATCTCGGTAAAGGTTGGAGAGGGAAGAGATGTATCCTCTGCACATCACACTAATTAGAAACAGCTTGTCCCCAGTTGATTGAGTAAGAGAAAGAAAAGGAAAGTGTTTCTTTATGTGGAAGATTCTTTGAAACCATGGTGAGAAATCAAAGGTTGACCTTCTCTGTCTGTTCAGTGCCGTTGCTGTAGAACTCCTGTGGCGAGTGGAACTCAATTCACCGTAGTGGGAATCAATATGACGGAAAGGTGGGATAACTTTAGTTCCTCCTCACTGGATATGTGTGCCTTTTCCTCTTCAGAATAGCAGTCTTTTATGTTTTGATTTCTAATGTCACAAGGTGATGTAGCTAATTTAAATTTTATTACTCAGTTATGTCACTTTTTAGTATCAATTTTGTCTTTGGTGTTTCTTCTAAAATTAGTTTTAAATGGCGCATAATGTGTATTAGTTTTAATAAATGTCATTTGATTGTGTATGATTTTATTTGCCATAATCGTTGTTAAATATTATGTAACCCATCTCTCTATACATATTAGCAAAGACCACTGAAAAACGTACATCGGTCAGCCATTAGCCCGTTCTATCCTGTGAGATTCTGGTGTATCTGTGCCTATCGGCTAACCACATTTCAGCTCACCCATATCCTATTTGGCTGGTGATTTCCCTGAGATGAGATATGATTTCATTACCACCCATTTACTTCTAGAATGGCCTTCGTTTAGAGACGTGATGACACATTATCCTCGGAGGTAATGCCTCCTCTGGGGCTCTTGATGTACTTTCTTAGAAACTAGTTGGCTAAGTCATCGTGACCCAAAAGAAGAGATGTTTTCCCTTTCGCTAATATATCCCTGATGGTGACGCAAATCTATGTATGTATTCATGTGTTTGTAGAAGTGTATTTATAGTCTAAAAATGGATGCAAAATATGTAAAGATATGTCCCTTTATGAATTGGGAACTGCAAAACATTTTAAACTATAGAATTATTCAGTTTTCACTGTCTAAAACACAAGAACAGGTGTTGTGTTAATGGCTCTTCATATATGATATCCATATAGGTATGGAGAGTATTCATATAAATTCCATTCAAAGCATGTAAAGCATTTCCTCAGATTTTGTTGTTTTAGGCAAATTGATTGAATGTCAGTAAGAGCAAACTGCACCTGAAATGAAACTGCCCTTGTAAAAGTCTCTCATAGAATTTTTAATCATTGTCCGCCCACCCTGACAAGCAAGGTTCCCTTTGATTAATTGAAAAATGTTCAGATGATTAAAGTAATATTCTGCTAAGGACCCTTTTCATTATTTTCAGTGAGCTTTTGAAATTACATTTATTGATTCCTGACTTAATGGCTAAGAATGCACACAGGGCTTTACCTTTAGTTCATTAATGAACTGAATGCACAATACACAAATACACAAATCTCTAGAGATGAAATGGTTTCAGTTTTTTTTCTCCCAAGCGAGGGTATGCTGCCAACACTGTAGCTTCATTTTCCATGCAGGTGTGCGGTGGGATTTGGAGATGTCATTCAAATGTGGTGTTGGAGTCCCCTACTGCTTTCCCTGTTCAACTCAAGATGTGCTTAAGACTGCTTTTCATTCATTCATTCAAGTAATTTTTTTTTTTTTTCTAAAAGCATAATTGTTTTCAGTACATTAAATAAGCAATTAAATACAAATGGTTTTATTCAAACTTTTTAATTCATTTTACACACAAATTTTTACATTGTGGTAAATTTATGTATTTTTTTTAATGTGGAAAATATTGCAAAAACTATTTGTGAGCAAGGCATTGTTTTTAGCCCATGTATTAGGGAAAGCAAAATTGTTGCTTGTAGGGAAATCTTTGAACTAATTATTCAGTCCCATGACTTGTTGAGGTAAAGTCACCTGGCTTAGTTTTTTGAGTTGCTGGTGGGACATCTTGTTTGCGGTGGCAGGTTAGGAAAGGTGTTCAGGGGAAAGCTGTTTGATGATGTGGCATAGACTTTTAAAGTTCAATTGGTAAAGACAAAATGACCAACCAAACAAGAAGGTTTGTTTTACTGCTCTTATAACATGTTTTGCAACTTTTGATCGATTTCTTACAGTCAGCATTTTGTTGTTGTCATTAATGTTTGTATTCGTAAGAAATTTGCCAGCAAATGGCCATTGTGAGTACTTTTGTGTTTGCCTGAGTATATTGTGTGGATGGGCCACAGGTCCTATTTTCCTGTCAGAATTGTGTGTTTACACCGTCACTCGTTTACTTCTTAGCGGGAGGCAAATCAGTCGAGCTGAATTCACAGATAAGACGGCACTGTCGTATAAACAGTGTTACATGAAAAGGTTCCATAAATCATGCACGACATTTCAATCTCTCCTCCCTTGTCACTTCAGCAGGTGACATTTCTGATGAGATGGAAAAACACTGACATGCACCGTGTGGTTAAAGGGATTAGCTTTGTCTCTGATTCAGAATATCTCACTCTCTCAATTTACCACTGCGGATGAACTTAAAAGTAAATCGAAATTAAAAACACCCTTCACCATCAATCTGTTGATGGATGGCAGACGTTTTGTGCGCCGCAATATGAGGCGGTTTCATTAAGATTGAAAGAGGAGATAGTTCAATCAAACTAAAGTGTCTCAGACTGACTGTTTTTGCATACAGACTGTTTAAAGATTTAATTAGCCAAGGCCAAAATAATCACATTTTCCCCTGTGGTGCTGTATGCTGGTCATTACGTCTCAGCGCAATCTAACTGTCAAGTATCTACCAGTTTATTTTTGTAAAAGTAACATGACATATTTGTAAAGTTGAACTTAAATTATATTTTAAATGATTTACAAGATGCTGTGGTTGGCATTCTATAAATCATCCAAAATTCAAATTACTAATACTCACCAAGTTTATTGAAACAGCTTGGCTTACTTGCTAATTTTTGATCATTTTGACCTGTTCTGCAGCTTTAGAGTTATGCACTTTGGTTAAAGAGCATAATATACACAAGTAGAGCTACAAAGTGAAGTCTGAAAGTTGAGAACTCTTGAGCACTTAAGGTTATTTAGGCCTTACATTGTTTGAAAATATGGGCTAGTTGGTTGCTAAGTTGTTTCTTGGTAGCTGAAGATCTAGGAGAGATTGTAATCATAATATATACAACATAACATGTACATATATACAAAGTTGTCCTAAAACCAAAACAATACCCGTTCTTGTCTTAGGACAACTTTTTTGTTCCACTTCAAATGTTGACTACTGTATATTAAAGCTATCTAAGTTTGTAGCTTAAACTCTTTAGTTATAATTAAGATTTAATTATGTACTTTTTGGCATAATAAAAACCATTTACAGTAAAAATAAATGTACACTTTTCAGATAATGGCTATAAATGGCACAAACTCAAGTTGTGAATTTAACTTGTTAAAAGTTGGAACTTTGCATATTTATATAACTAAATATTTAGTTTAGTCTCTATGAATGTGTGTTATAGTGGCCCTTGCAGAAACTAGTAGTCCTGCTTGCAATACCACAGAAGTCTCAACCAAACTGACAAAACAAATTTGAAAGTCATTTTAGATGAATGACGGCCCTTACATGCTCATTTAGATGCCGTTCATGAGGTAGGTTGCCACATACTTCCACAATGAGTAATTGTTGGTTGCTTTTGTCCTTCATTTCAGCAGATGAAAATGTCTGCCAGGTACATATCAGTGGGGCATTTTCACACTGATCATGCTGTGCTATGCAGTAATTCATATTCAGAGGCTGGGAATCGCCTTTAACTGTGAATATGAAGCCCCTTTAGGGGGCACGACTAGTATTGTAGTGTTGTGCTATGAATACTGACACAGTTAAGAAGTGAATGCCATAATGTGCCACATTGTTTAGTTTGACATTACATGCTTTCAGAGGTTCCAAACAAGTGCAAAACTTGAGTTTTGCTGGGTTATGGTGTACTTCACCTCATTTTGCCCCAGACCTGTCTGCTTTTTCCATGGATACCCAAGTTATGATAATAGTGAAAATATTCCATATGACATTATATTCCAAGTCTTATGAAAATAACCTTAATTTACCTTTCAATTTAAGTATGGCATCTTCTGAAGCATCACATCAAACATCATTGGCTGGATTACATTATATCTTCTGACAAAGCGTTTACCTGACACCATATTTGATTTGAGAGGTACAGATGAAGGGAAAGATTTTCAGTGAATAATTTTGGTCTTAAATTTCAGTCTTTTAAAGTATAGCTTTTTTTTATTTTTTTTTTATGTATGTTGTGATAGATACTTCTGACAATGGCAGAAGTGGTATGGGTAACACTTTATTTTGATGGTCCCTTTTGAACATTCTGTTGACACGAAGTAATGTTGCAACTACACGTCAACAAACTCTCATTAGATTGTTAGTATGCTGTCTGCTTCATATCTGCTAACTCTTTATTGTGATGGTCTCTCAACAGATATTCTACTGACTATAAGTAACTTTGCAAGAACATGTCAACTTATTCTAACCCTAACCCTACCAGTCAACTAATACACTACTAACAATCTAATGAGAGTTGGTAGAAATGTAGGTGCAATGTTACTTATAGTCAACAGAATGTGTTAAAGGGACCATCAAAATAAAGTGAAACCGTGTTATGACTATGACAAGATGGAAATGTTGGATCTAACACATCTGGCATTGTTGGTATGATCTAACAGCTGAGTTTTGTCCTTTGGAGCTAATATATTTGCATTTCTTGGAAAAAATAACCGCAGTTTTGGACTATTCCTTCACAGAAAAGAACAGGCCCTTCAATATGCCATTAAGGAATGCATCAAAAAGGACAGAAAATTGTGTTCATGCACCAGGTGATTTCGTAGAGTCGTTTAGGTTTATTTTACAGCACTGGAATAGAGATTGAAAGACAAATAAACACTGGTGAATATTATTGGAGATAACTAAACCGAACAGGCTCCTTTGATAAAGCTTGATTGTTCCAAACTACCTGTCTGCCCTCTATTCTCAGATTATTGACTGCATTAGAAGTCATTTCTTTGTTCCTCGGGGCTAGTGTGCTTTCTTTATCTACTATATCAGTTCTCTGCTGTAGAAACAGACTGTGAAAAAGTCAGAATGCGACTACATTATCTGTTTTGGGTTTGTAATAGTTCAATATATATTTAAGATATCTGAGGTGGAAATTCTGAGTCATCATTTATCTAACTGTTATCTTCTGTAGACCATATATGCAACATCTCCTCATATTTGATGTCCTTGTTCTTGTTACTCCTTTTACGTTCTTTTGGTTTGCATGCAGTTTGGTCTGTGTTTCAGACACAGACTGGCCTTGAGTGACTTTTCCTCAGTCTGTTTTATGAGTGATCGCGAATTAGCATCTGCTTAACACCATAAAACCACTTTAAACCACCGGATCAATTAAAACGAATCAGATAATTTAATTCATTAGGTTGTAACATCAAAGTGGATGGCCGTCCTCACTTCCCTTGAGAATTAGAAATGTGCGGCGTGTGCCATAAAAAGGGAAAACGTTTTGATTAGACTCACATACTGCAGATAAATTGACTTATTGAACATTTTCTACTGGATGTTTGCCAAGGGAAGCGTGGATTTCTGTCCTTCATTTGTCAGTGAAGGCTAATTCGAGGAATTGGCTAAAGCCCGTCTTTCTTTTCTATTTGAATAAAAAATAAATGCAAGGCGATCAACTCCTTCATTCAGGGATTGCTCTGTGTCCTTGGAGCATTTACATAGGTTGTTTGTCTTTCACATGAAAAGCAGGAGAGAGTGGGCGTTTATCTGCTTTGAATCCCACCTGATTCCATCCCCTCGTTCTCTCCTTTCATCCGAACATCCTTTGCCTCTCTATAATGCCGAGCATTAATCCTTGAGGAACACCAACAGTTTCTGTATCAATTATTAATCCATTTCCATGGCAATAAAATGCAAGGAAGAGAAGCCATTCATTGGTCATTAAAAGATTATTCCCACATAGTAGCACATTCATGTGCTTGAGGATTACATTTTTTTTTTATTTTTTTTTTTAGTATTAAGTATATAGGTTTAAATTCTGATCTGATTTCAAAGAATGTGACTCCACGTGCACCATGGTCCAGGGAGGATATGTTAATATATATTATAAATAAATGATTCTCATAATCATACAGCATGCCTTTTTCTTGGAACTCCATTGAGCTTCAATAAATAAAAAGATATTACTATAGTACGTGACCAAAAAAACATGGTACAACTTTTTTAGACTTTTTTTTTTTTAGGAACTACTTTGATGTGCCATGTAAATACCATAGTTCACGTATTTTAATATTGAACTATGATAATATTACCATTTGCCAACGTTGCTATACCATAGTACTGCTTCAGTTCTATTTTGTAAGGGTCCAAAAAAATCCATGATGTTGATATATGCCATGGTACTAAGTGATTCCCTTATTCATGTATGTTAATATTTACTGTACAGTGTAGTTCAAAGAATAACGTTATTACCAAGGTACGTCAACCCTCCACCATGGTATTGATATATGATAGGAAATTATTTCGATATGCATTTTCCATGGTGTTTACACTTACTTCACTTATGTAAATATGTGTATGTGTAAATGCACAAATACAATAGTACACTTTTCTTAGAGTTTATTTAAAACTGCCTTTGAGCAGCATTTCTGTATGTATGCATTAACCATGTCTTTCCAGACTGTTCCGTCAAATCCACGGAGCCCGCATACAGACACAATGCTACACCCTGCTGCGCTGGTGTTTATCTGTTATGCGTGTTCCCCTCTCCAGCTATCCACGGGAAAAACAGACGGAATAAATGAGTCTTCTGCCAGGGGGCTGGAATACACAGGTAGAAGGAACTCCCAGCTGTTTTGGTTCAGCAGCAATTTTCATACTAATGCAGAAAAAAAAAAATGTGCAAAAAGCCGCTCCTGTGGTGCAATCTAATCACTGATATTGACGTGAAAGAAACAGGTTTAATAAAGAACACGTATCTTAGAGCTAGATGGCGGCTGACGGATGCGTTATGTCAAATAGACCCCACAGAGAAAATGTTTATAGAGCCAGTGAACACGGAGCAGGGACGTGTGTGAAAAATGAGAGCTGGATGAAGTTGGTGCAGTAGTGTGGGTTTATTTTGTGTTTCTCTGTGGATATGAATTTAAAAGAGAGGCGACTTCGTGTGTGGGTGTAGTGTCTTTGTTGAGAAAAACTATGCCTAAATAGTGTTTACATAAAAAAATGGATGGAGATTCATATGGTTAAATGAATGAAAAACCATATAGAAGTAATGCATACAACTTCTGTGTTATATTCAAAGTCTTCTGAAGCCATTCAGTAGCTTTATGTGAAGAACAGACTGAAATGTAAGTCTAAAGCTCTGCCATATTCCTCAAATTTCCTTCAGATGATTTGCATTGACTAACAATTTGCACCATACATTATGCCTGTATGGACAAGAGCTCAAACATTTTGAAAGCATCTCCATTTGGGTTGAAGTGGAGTCCAGTGGCTTTGGAACAACATGAGGGTGAGTAAATGATAAAATATATATATTTTTTTGTGTGAACTGTCCCTTTAATTGAAATTCTACAAAAATTATGTACCATGATATGTAAACAACTGTATGTGTAAAAGGCAAAATGTGGCTGATTATTTCAAGTCAAATCACTTTTTAGCACTGATTTTCATGAAGAAACTCCAGAATGCTGTAGTGCATACATGCTTGTCTTTATTTAACCTCTGAATAACAAACACGCAGTCTAGATCTCAGTTTTAGCACCCTCATCCACTCGGGAAAGCTCTAGATTGTTCCTCCAGTCATCTCAGAACTAATTTAGCCCCCATTTATTAGGAATTATGTAACTTCTGTAGCGAATGCTCTCGATTTAGAGTGCAGGTTTTATATTTAAATGCTAACTAAGATCCGTACCTACCTGAAACTGAGTGACAGATGCCTTGATTAATATCCCCCTGGCTTAGGCCTGATAAGAACCTGTGCGTCTTGCTATCTGCCTCTGCCAGACCTGAGACAATCCATCAGAGGGTCTTAAGAGAGTGAAGCATTCAGGGTTTGGTAAGGGATGTAAAGACGCATTATCTCTAGCTAGCGGCTGCGCGCAGATAGAGGCTGTTGGTTTTGTGTGTGTGTGTGTGTGTGTGTGTGTGGTGAAATATAGCACCTGTAGACCGGATTGGTCCCAGTGTTATTAACCTGAGAGTGATGGGGTAAAGGTGAGTAAATCGCTGTTCTATACCATGATAGCCCTCTAAAGCAGTTACTGACGAGTTAACGAAAACACCCACTGGCATGACACTGTTGCTGTCTCCCTAAACAGCATGTGAGATAAGATTTAGAGCATCCCATATATATGTGGAAAATAGGACCTTCTCCGTTGGACTTTTTAAGTGAGGGACTATGCATGCTTTTCACCTAATGTTACCCACAAATTCTGTGTGCAACAGAAGAGGTGGTCAAAGATGTTACAGCACATTTTAAATTAACGTGAAATGTAAATAATAATAGAATTTTAAGGCAATGGATTTAGTTAATGTGCAGATACATGTATGTATGCGAAAAGAGGGAGTGTATAATCGAGACGTGATAATCTCAGTACTGACATACTGTTTCACTAAGTTTCGCTCACAAGTTGCTGCAGTACAGTAAAAACAGTAATATTGTGAAATATTATTACACTTTAAAATAAGTGTTTTCTATTTGAATGTGTTTTAAAGCGTCATTTATGCCTGTGTTGCAAAGATGAATATCAATAGTTGTGCTGCTTAATATTTTTATGGAAACCGTAATAGTTTTTTTTTTTCAGGATTTGTTTGAATAAAAAGTTCAAAGGAACTTCTTTGAAGTAGAAATCTTTTGTGACATTATGAAATCTTTACTGTCACATTTTATTACTGCATCCTTTCTAAACAGAAGTATTAAAGGGGTCATAGGATGCAAAATTCACTTTACAAGTTGTTTGAACATAAATGTGTGTTGGAAGTGTGCGTACACATCCATCCTATAATGCACTAGCGTAGCCAGAAATTTTTAAGTGGGTGGGCCAGGTGTGTATATGAAAACTGCATGTCAAATTGCCAACAAAAAATAGAGCACCAAGGTTCATTACACAGTACTTCTAAAGCATGCATTAACCTTAGTAATTTGTTATATTAATGTTCATTTCAAAATGTACTAATAGAACATTAAAATTAAAAGTTGTATCTGTTAACATTTGCCTGAGCTGGTTAACAAAGATGAATAAACATGGTAACAAACGTATTGCTAATGTTAGTTAATGCATTAACTAACGTTAACTTAAGAAAGTTTATTAAAAAGCATTACCTCAGTGTGAAACAACGAGGCTTCACTGATGATTTCATAATCAAACATCTCTGTCAGTTCACGCACATCGAGGACCACAGAAATGTGCACAGCTGCAAATTATGCAGTTTGTTGTGGCGACCAGGATCTAGCACAATGTTTATGTGTTTCTTTCTACAAAGGACGCATCTGTTTAACGGATCAAACTGTACCTATGCTAATATGATTTTTCAAACACGCTTGGTTCAGAAGTTTCCGATCGATAAATCCAGCACCCTCAGGTGGTCTGTCGGGTTTCATTTGTAGACGGTCCGGATTTATTGCTAAGACTTTTACTTTTTAAAAGAATTTATCTGATTTATGTTTGCTTCACTAGGCTATTTTCAAATTTAATTTCACAAACTCGCACATTTTACTATTATATCCGTATGTCGTAAACATAACATTGTGGGTGGGACTAACACAAACGGACGAATCATCATTTTGACAAGCATATGATGCACCTATAGGAAGAGGGAAAACAACCTGTAATTGACCATGAAAACAAGCGTTTGATATGGTTAATATATAAAGTTACAGTGAAATAAGACGTTTATTAGTATCGTTAAATAAATTACATCTATTTGGAAAATTACAAACTTCTTATTGGGTGGGCCACAGATGAAAGTGTGTGGGCCCGGGCCCACCCAGGCCCACCTGTATAGCGACTGCTATAATGATAAAAATTTTTTTTTAAATCCCCTTTCTCAAATCAGGCTGTTCTGAGATTCCGCTCAGAATGACGTATTTTTGCACAGGCCACTCCCATGATAGTTGATTAACAAGGCCGTCTTACCTTAGACCCGCCCTGAAGCCCCGTTCACACCGTCAGCAACACACAGCGACAGGATCCCATTAATTTTCAATGGAGAGCTGGCGACAAGAGCAACAGTGACCATTGGCGATAGAATGTAGGCATCAAGCGATGCATGTCAAGCAACAAAAGCTAAGGATTGCTTAACTTTATGCAAATGACCAGCGAGCGACAGCCAATAGGAGTGAAGAGTCTCGAATGCACGCAAGATGGTACAGAGCTCCGGAGCGATTTCACTGTTTTAAAATGATTTGACTGTAAAGACATAAAAATGATGCGTGGAAAATAAACTGTTGACAGTCTAAAGTGAGTTTGAGTCATACATTGATGGTTCGTGTTGTTAATTATATGATGCAGTGAGAAGTTTAGCACCGGTTAATGATTTAATGCACTGAGCACTGCTGTAGTTTATTTAACGACACTCTCCAACAGCAGAATGCTACTTTTATTTATTTTAAGTCTAATTCCTAGTCAGATTAGAATGATATCTTAGTTTAACCGGCAATATATATAGTTTGTGATTGCATTTTCTAAAGATATGTCCAGAAGTGCAGTCTACCAATAACATTAGAGGGACAGCAGTAGGAACTCCCACAAGCGTCTTCACAGTACAGAGTCTAGCTACATATAGCGAAAAAATCGCTGGCGGTGTGAACGGGCCTCGAGTGAGCTGTTATCCATTATGTCGACTGCTGCCAGGCGAAGACAAGATGTCTCAGATTAAGCGATTGAGGTGTTTTGTTGTTGGATGTAATAATGAACATAGCAGTCGTCATTTACTCCAGACATCTGAGTCGCTGAAGACACAGAGGATTAACATTACTTTCGTTTTGAAAGGAATGCGCCGATCTGCCTAAATGCGTCTATGTTCGCACAAATCATTCGTGATCCAGCTTCATCTACAGAAGAAGCGAGTATAAGGGTTTTTTATGAATCTTTGCAAATCGCCTTTCCTAAGATATGCTAGTTAGCAAGTTTCGTGGCTGAAGTTTACAGTCTGCTCGTCACCCCACAGAAGAGAGGGGCGGGGTCAGCAGAGCTCATTAGCATTTAAAGCAACATGTACTAAAAAACGGTTTGCTGAAAGCAAGAGCTGATTTTACCAGGGTAAAAAAAAGGTGTTTTTACACTACCATTGAGAAATTTTAACCAAAGTACGTTATAGACTTTTCATTAAGACCCTAGAGAATCATATCAAATTGGGTAAAATGGCCCCGATGACCCCCTTTAATGTGTTTCTTTAATAATAATAAAAAAATTACTGACCCCAAACTTTCAAATGGTATTATACCTTTATTTAGTAATGCAAATAGGAGCACAGCACCAAATTTAACGCATACTAAGAATGAAATTTAAGTAACAAGTGGCTTAGGTGAGTTCTTGCTAGCTGGTTGGTAACTTTTACATGTTTTGGGGGAATTTTATATGGTCAAAAATGATATTCTGGCCCTTGCTAATGTTAGTGACATGAGCGATTCAATACAAACAGTCTACTAAAGATTTATGGCCCTGAAATTTACTCCGTTCACCTGTCCAAAGTTGTATTTGGGCCCTGGATGCAGTGAATAGAAAAGGTAGGAAATGTCAGATTGATTGTTGACTGCATTTGCATGTTGTAGGCAACTCTGTGAAGATCAATTCATTCTGAACCTGGCTGTCGTGAACAATCTGGCTCGGCTGATGTTTTGAATTGTTAATTACGCAGTGTAGTCAGCTGTGCTGAACGTGGCACAATGTTTGATGTGTATCTGGAGAGACAGGAGCATAATTTATAGTAAATAACAGATGATTAATTTACATGGTATTCATTGGATCATTATGATGTGAATGCTAACAAATCTGAAAATGATTTACACTACATTAAAGTCTCCTCGAACAAGAATTTGGAGAGCTAATTGCTTGGAGTAAAATTTTCTTGTCATTCTCTCATATTGTTCTTACATGTTAAATTTTCTAAAGAAAATGTGAGCAAACCAGTCGCAATGATGCTATGGT
Source organism: Onychostoma macrolepis (assembly GCF_012432095.1). Taxonomy (NCBI): domain Eukaryota; kingdom Metazoa; phylum Chordata; class Actinopteri; order Cypriniformes; family Cyprinidae; genus Onychostoma; species Onychostoma macrolepis. The sequence goes on from NC_081160.1 coordinate 28,808,620, forward strand.
ATTGTAGGTGGTTACCAAGATGTGGCTATGTGATTGCTAAGGTGTTTTGAAATATCCATGTACAAGCTCAATAGCTTGTCTTATCAATGATCCATTTCCTTCAACTATGAAGGATGTAAACATACTGTAGGCAGGCAAGGCAGCTGTATAGTTCTCTTCTTTGCATCTGTTATCTGATTTCCTATTGGCTTACATCTGTGGCTTGTCACACTCCACCTCCTTTTTATGTTCAGATGATGTATATATTGAGGGTTTTTAATGTAACCTGATGTCACAGCTTCCAGAATGCAATCCAGGTGTCTGTTAGTCAACCAGTCGAGCTATGACAACCACAGCCAAACATTCTGGAATATTCTGTTTCAAAAACAGTTTGGAAAACAGTGAAGGATATCACTTGGGATTAAATAATAATTAAATCATAAAAATGAAATAATTAAAAAATAAAAAATAATTCAAATCGAAAAATATGCGAACGTGTTGCTAAGATTTTAAGTAAATATTTTAAGTCAAAGAGGTTTGACTGACAAAAATGTTTGGAAATCCCTGGTAGATGTTGTAACTTCTTAAATTATTTTGGTGTTTGTTTCTACAGTATCACAATCTTCCAAGCTGCCTGCAGTTTCCTCATAACCTGTAGGCATTTGGGAAACCCTGCTGTAGACAACAAATGCCTTACATTTCCCCTCGTAACACTGCCAGCACATGCTGCCAAGATCTTAGGCTCTTCAACATAATCTGTTTCATTCTGTCTGTCATATTCATTGTAATCATTCTGACGTTGCCTTTCATTTGTTATAGCAGGAATTCTGGGTACTGACTCCTGCTCCCAGTCTCTAACTTTACACAGGTCTGGCATTGGGCCTAGAAAGAAGACTGAGCCAAGAGACACACACACTGTTGCGTATCTTTCAATGCCACAGACATTCAAGGACGGGCAAGAACTTCATTTGAGCACATACATTCACATTTCAAGTTTATGTGACAGTTCACGTATATACTTTGAGTTTTATGAGTAGAAGAACCAAATCATAAATTGATTTTATGATTTCGCTGATGTTGTTATACAAGCCTTATACCAAAACTGCATTATGAGGACTCATAACTGCATTCTTGACATGAAAGATGTTGCAATATAATTTCTCTATCACTCAGTATGTCTTAATAACTGAATTTTACACTTGCGTAAACATTCTTGTGTAGATTCTTCAAAAATGTCTTTAAGAATTCCATGGCCCAATCTTTGCCTTTTTTACCCTTTCCTCCACCTTTTCTTTTAGAATCTGACCATTTTACCCTACAACATCTGTAGCCATTTATCAAATATTGACTTTTCACCAAACTTCTTAGTTTCTCCACTACTTATGTATAACATACAGAGCTTAAAGTTAATGAGGTCGCTGCATTGCTTATTAGCATCAGTGGTGGCTTCATTAGCTGTGGTTAATAAGGTGTAAAGGGTTCACACTGCTGGGCTGCAGCCAGCTGGCGCTTTAGCACTGCACTGACAGAGGATTGGCATGATGGGATTGCTTGTCTAGAATGAGAGTATGATTTGGGGGTTAATGACACAGTGTCCTTGTTGTTGTAGACAATGCAGTCACTGTTGCTGGAGGCTTGTGTCAATCTATTAGGCCTGTGCTGTAGAAAGAGACAGAGGAACTTTAGAACAATCGACTGAAGAGATACGGAACACTGACTAAGAGACCTGTTTAAGTTTAGTAAATGCTGTTACTTAAATGTTTTTTTAATTTAGGAAATACACTACAGTTAAAATATTTGAGGTTGGTAAGATTATTTATTTTATTTATTTATTTATTTATATATTTTAAGTCTCATGCTCACCAAGGCTGCATTTATTTATTTAAAAATACAGTAAGAACAGTAATATTGCAACATTATTACAACTGTTTTCTATTTGATATTTTAAAAATAAAATATTAAAAAATTATTCCTGTGATTGCAAAACTGAATTTTCAGCATCATTACTCCAGTGTTCAGTGTCACATGATTTAGAAATGATTCTAATATGCTGATTTGCTGCTTAAACATTTCTTATTATTATCAATGAGTTTTTTGTGGAAACTACTTCATTAAAGTATCCTTGAAACATTTTCAAGGATACTTTAATGAATACAAACTTCAATAAACAGCATTCATTTGAAATATTTATAAAATAGACTACAGTTAAAATATTTGAGGTTGGGAAGATTATTTATTTATTTATTGAAAAGTCTCATGCTTACCAAGGCTGCATTTATTTATTTAAAACAATATTACAGTAAGAACAGTAAAAAGTAAAATTGTAAAATATTATTACAATTTAAAGTTACTTTTTTATTTGATTTGTATTTTTGATTACATTAAGCATTCTTTAATGAATAGAAACTTCAATAAACAACATTTATTTGAAATATAGATATTTGTAGTCCTTGCTAAATATTATTCATTTAAAATTTTAAATTAATTAAAAAAATAAAATGTACATATAAAATCTTACTGACCCCAAACTCTTGAACAGTAGTATAATACTATAAACATTGTATTGAAAGCAGAACACAGTATGCATTTCATTACACATTTCATACAGCAGTATGTTGTACTCACATGACTTTACATGAAGTTACTTGATGCTTCTGTTGTTGTTGTTATTTTCTAATACAATTTTGTGTAAAAAAAAATGTCCTTGTTTTTGGCAGTCCAATCAAATAATATGCTAAAAAAAAAAATGCAGATATCACTTCCAGGTAATTTGTCACACTGGAATTGGAAGGTTATATTGAGCATATTGCATTGTGGGAAATAGTATTGCACACAGTGTGCTCTGATTATTGCACATTTTGGACAAAATTAGTATGTTATCCAGGTATCCATGCATGCAAAACATTTAGATACAATGCACAGCATACTTGACCTTCTGAGAGAACCTTAGTGAAGGGATTACATTCCTCTCTTTTGTCTGGAACAACCCCACGAATGCTGTTTGTTTCCTGTGGTGCCCTTCAAGGGTGCAAAAATGTCATTTGGAATTCGCTGACATTGACAGTGTTTTCTGCCAGCACTTCACTGTCAGAGTGAATAGGTCTATAATACAAAACTGGCACACAAATATTTAGCATTTCAGCTGGTTTTAGATGTGAATTGTGATCTTCGGTCATGGTAGTACTGAGGCAGTAAGTACTGAGATTTCCAGATTGATAAACTCTGCTTTGATCAACGTCCCTTTTCTCAGGAAGTAAATAAGTAATACTGTTGCAGGATAATGGGTGGCCTCAGATAAATCCCTTTTCACCTCCTTAATTATTAACATTGCATTATTTTTCACCGTAGGGATCAATACCTCTCTAATGACACGCAATAATTTCAGGCTGAATTACAGCCTTAATCCTGTCCCTGCTGGCTTCATCCTTCAACACACGCACACACAAAATCATTTGGGATTCAGATACGTTTATCCCATTTAGTTGGTCCATGCTATTCCCTTTAAGCAGAGATGCAGTGCAAGTTCTTTTGAGTCAAGCCATACAAAAACATTTCATATTTTTTAGACCGTGATGACTTTATTTAATAAAAATTCCAATAAAAATTGCCTAGTGTTTTTATATTTTGTATTATTCAAACTATTCAAAATTTGATGTTTGAAGATGATTGTTCAATGAAATGGTTTAGTAAATTATTACCTTTTATCTGAGTTTTTTTGCTCTTTTTATTCTACGATTGGAACAAAACATTAATTGGAACCAAAAAAAAAAAAATTTCCCATGTCAGTCTCATTTTCATGACACTGATTTCCTTTTAAAACTTGATTTATATGTGATCATGGTTGAATTTTGCAGTGCCATCAATATGTTTTTGACATCTGCCCTGATATCCAACAAATGTGTTGCAAAGACAGACACATCTTTAAGACATGTACATAATTCAAATAGCTTGCAGCAGTTCATTCAAACCTGCAGCATAGAATACAATTGTTGGAAATCAAATAACAGTCTGTGTAAGTGATTCACGGTTAAATAATGTGTTCAAGTATATATGATGTGCAATATCGTGGGCCTTTGGTATTTTCTTCAGGACAAGGTTGGAAGATTAAATTAATTAAACATAAATTATTATATATATTTTTTCTGTAGAGCATTGTACTATATTCTAATGGAACATTTTAGCATAAATTAAATAGCTTAATGTATTAACAGGTCACAACAAATATGAATGTTTCTGGGCCTGTCATTTTGTCAGTTCTAATTTGTTTATTTTTGGTTAATATAGCCATTTAATTCATTTTTAAAGATTCTTAAAACCCCAAGACTCCACATAAGAGTTTCTTTTAACCCACTGTTTTCTTGCTTTAATTAAATCACCAAATAATCTCTTGATTTAACAATATTTTTTGTTAATTTTTTGTCTGCTTTGTGAATTTTTCATGCAATGTTTAATGCATGGCTTAGTCTAAAATAATGTTATATAATGCAGCATAATCATTTTATAAAATTTTTTTCTTGGTTGCAAAAAAAAAGAAAAATTAAGATATCCTGGTGTTAAACATGACTATGCCGTGATTTTCTATCATGTTGCATGTTAAAGGTTAATTAAATCTTGTTCATTTCTAAGCTGAAATGACAAACACACTGAGGCTGATAACTTGAGCATCTCTAATGGTTTCCATGAAGAATGGACTTCATGCGATGGACACTTGATTAACAATTCTTTTAATGGAAGAAATAATTGGTTCAATTAATTCACCTAAGATCTTGACATTTGACACACGTGTGTTTTGGTGCCTGAATGATGACATTTGATTAATTTAGCACAACATTATTCATAGTGAAAAATGAATCAAACTGACTCTCTTATGCTTTTCATCAATTATTAATGTGTCATCTAATTCATTCATTTTTGAACAATTGACACCCATATCTGATGCGAATGTTTATTCAGATAATCTTATTTTTTAAACTGTTTGAGGTTTGCTTTTTTATATAGGTCTGTTTTTAATTTTGTATTAACTTTAAATATGGACACATGAGACAACTGACATACGAACTATACAAAAATGCATTTTATTTAGGTAACCCAAAATATGCTTCATATGTTAAACTTATTTATACATTGCAATAAAAATTAAAGCTACAAGCAGCGATGAATGGGCCCTCGCACCCGGGCTCACCGCCGACCGGTTGCTTCAGGGAGAGAGGGAACGGTGAGCAATATGCATTTAAAAAGTCAAACATAGAGGAATATGTCAAAGTTATTTATATGTGCCAAACCTGCTGCCAGCTGGTGGCACTATGTCTATAACTGAATATTGGCATGTAGATGTCTTCAGGGTAGCACTTTTATCAAACATATGAAGTTTGATGCAGATTGAAAGTAGTATGTTTGAGTTACTATACAGCATGACATTTCCTATTGCCAAAAGGTAGCGCTATGATTATAACTGAATATTGGCCTTTAGGTGTCTTCAGGCCATGACTCTTACCAAACATGTGAAGTTTGGTGCAGATTGGACATTGCATGTTTAAGTTAGTGTAAAACAAGCCATTTCCTGTTGCCAGCAGGTGGCGCTATGATTATAATGGGATTTTGGCCTTTAGATGTGTTAAGACCATTACTCTTATAAAACGTGTGAAGTTTGGGACAGATCGGACATTGCATATTTAAGTTGGTGTGAAACAAGTAATTTCATGCTGCCAGCTGGTGGCGCTATGTATATAACTGGAAATTGGCATGTAGATGTCTTCAGGCCAGCACATTTATCAAACATATGAAGTTTGGTGCAGATTGAACATTGCATGTTTAAGTTAGTTTAAAACAAGTCATTTCCTGTTGCCAACAGGTGGCACTATCACTATAAATGAATATTGGCCTTAAGATGTGTTCAGGCCAGGACTCTTACCAAACATGTGAAGTTTGGGGCAGACCGGACATTGCATGTTTAAGTTAGTGTAAAACAAGTAATTTACTGTTGCCAGAAGGTGGCAGTATGATTATAACTGAATATTGGCCTTCAGATGTGTTAAGGCCAGGACTCTTATCAAATATGTCAAGTTTGGGGCAGATCAGACATTGTGTGTTTAAGTTAGTGTGAAACAAGTCATTTCCTGTCACCAGCAGGTGGCGCCATAATTTTAACTGAATATTGGCCTTTGATGTGTTTAGGCCAGGACTATTATAAAAGGTGTGAAGTTTGGGGCAGATAAGACATTGTATGCATGAGTTACAACAACTTCCTGTGTCATGGTATTAATAACACGTTTTTAGTACTTAGTAAGTGTTGCTAGCATGTTTGACCATTATTCTAGCATGTTTAGCACACAATGGCATAATTTACAGTGTTGCTAAAAGTGCATCACTGTGTAAAACATGTCACTTCCTGTTGTCAGTAGGTGGCGCTATGACTATAACCAAATACGGGAATGTATATGTGTTCAGGACAGGCCTCTTATCAAACTTGTTAAATTTGGGGCAGATTGAACACAGCATGCCTGAGTTACAGCAACTTCCTGTTTCACTGCATTACTAGCATGCTTTAGCACTTAGCTAAGTGTTGCTAGCATGTTTTAGTATGCTTGTAGCATGCTGCCAGCATATTTATCACTTGTTGACACTTTTTAATATGCACCTAGGAGTCCATTACAGTGTTAAACATGTCACTTCCTGTTGCCAGCAGGTGGCGCTATGACTATATCTGAATATGAGCATGCAGATGTGTTCAGGACTGAACTCCTATGAAACGTGTGAAGTTTGGGGCAGATCGGACATTGCTTGCCTGAGTTACAGCAACTTCCTGTTTCATGGCGAAACATCAAACTTTGTCAGGCCCCCAGGGACATGCCCTTGACGAAAACTCTAGATCTTCGCAATTTAACATCGCAAAGGCCTTATGATTACACTCAGCAAATTTGAAGACGATCCGATTAAAACTGTAGGAGGAGTTCGTCAAAGCACGAAGCCTGAAATTGCAAAACTGCACAAAAATCGAACAGGAAATTCAAAATAACATACTTCCTGTTGGGTTTTGGATTTTGTACCAAGAGGCTTTTTTGTAGGTAATGGTGTGTTACACGTGTGTACCGATTCTCGTGCATGTACATAAAACGTAGCTCGAGGCGCACTCTTTTGAAATATTATAGGTGGCGCTATCGAGCCATTTTGCCACACCCACTTCTGAAACCCATATCAGATGTACATTTTCGCCAGTTCTGACCCGTGTGCAAAGTTTCATGAGTTTTGGAGCATGTTTAGGCCCTCCAAAATGCGATTCACTTTGGAGAAGAAGAAGAAGAAGAAGAAGAAGAAGAAGAAGAAGAAGAAGAAGAAGAAGAAGAAGAAGAAGAAGAAGAAGAAGAAGAAGAAGAAGAAGAAGAAGAAGAAGAAGAAGAAGAAGAAGAAGAAGAAGAAGAAGAAGAAGAAGAAGAAGAAGAAGAAGAAACGGAGCAATTCCAAGAGGGTCCTCACACCTCGGTGCTCGGGCCCTAAATATAGGGCTATGAAATAAGAACAGGTTGGATTATTCTGTCTTGGCAGATTTTGATAAATTCATATTAAAATCATTAACTTCTCATGGCAGACACTGGCATCTTGAAAAATCTCATCACAGATTGAGAAACTAAGTAAACTGGGGTCTTTTCAGGAGCAGAAGCATGTGATTCTTTAATGAACACACACCCAACACAAAAGTGGAGCTCAAATTAAAACCTGAGTAATTATGTCACCATTTATGTGCATTCATCTCATAAATATGATACTTCTGAAATGACTTGAAGGCTGCTAAAGGTCTCGGTGGTGTCCAAGCCCACCTGACTGGGTTAGCAGTGTTACTTTGGTCCTTCTCTTCATTGTGTTTTTAATTAAGGACAGGTGTTGTTAATTATTCCTTGTGATCATAGGTTGCCTAGAATGAAAATGACAGGTACACAGAGGTCTCAGCCTCACCAAGCACTAATGCAACATGAATGTATATTGTTGTCCTTTTGGCATATTGGCACCGGGCACTCTGTTGTGTGTGTGTGCGCGCATGATGGTGTATGTATTTGTGCCTCAGATTCCCTCACGCAAGCAAGTTTGGCACTGGACAGCGGGCATCCACTTTGCCAGCAGCCAGAGTCTCTTGGCACCATCACCTCTCGCAAAGCAAAGAAGCGAAATGAGCTTTCAGCTTCAGAAAAAGGCCCTTGTAGGCACACACATCATGTGCATCCAACGACCTATTCTTCATCCAAAAGCAGCATTTGAGTTCATTTTGCATGGCGGGAAATTGTGCTAGTTAGTATTCTTAATTAGTATGCTTTGAGGTGTGTAATTTATTCCTTGCTAATGCAGACGTGTGTTCTGAACACAGCGGTCACATTTGGATGACTAGGAGGAACAATAGAAGGTTCTTGATGGGAATGAACTCATTCGGTAGTGTGCTGCAGTGGTCACTAGAAAATCCCTCTGGATCCCCAAAGCCTCAGGGCTCTGCAAAGCCGTAGGTAGAGACAAAGAAAGCATCCAGCTTCCATAGAGGCATCTAGCTATGTATCTGTTTGTCTGTCTGTCGTTCTGTTTATCTATTGTTCTTTCGTTTTATCTGTCATTAGCCCCTTTCACACTGTAATACCAGTAAACTGCCAGAAAATTACCGGAACGCCTTTACTGGTAAATTCAAAAATTCGCTGTTCACACAGGCAACGACGTTCTGCCTTTTTTTCTGGAAAAACACCATTCACACATCGGTTTCAAATTAACGGTAAATTCTGTGACATTATTAACCAGAAATGACCTCTAAACGGCTGCGCCTCCTGGTGTTGTGTTTGTAAACATGAAGGGGTATACACGGTCAGTGTTCTTGTTGATGTTTTAATTTTTGTGTCAAACGTTCACATTGATGCAGTGCTTTTTGGCCCAAAGACATCACAGCTTCAAACTGAACTACACCGCATGGAGTAAACGTGTCATCTGCGTCAGAATGTTATGATTGGCCCAGAGCCATTGAATTTTGAATTTCAAAGGCTCTGGATTGGCCCGGAGTAGACGTCTTACGTCACCACGTTCTGAACTCATACATGCTCATACCGGTAATCTTCATTCTGCGTTCACACACTGCATCATTCTGGCAATTTATTGATAATAAGCCTTTTCACACATACAGACTTTTCCGGAAAATTACCGGTAAATTGCCGTAATGAGATCATGTGTGAACAGGACCTTTTCAAAAATACCAGTAAATTCGTTCCGGCAATTTACCAGTATGAGAAGTTGTAACATTACCAGTAAATTGCCGGAATTCTGCTGTGTGTGAACGCAGAAGGAAAATTACCGGTATGAGCACGTACGAGTTCAGAACGCGGTGACGTAAGACGTCTACTCCGGGCCAATCCAGAGCCGTTGAAATTCAAAATTCAACGGCTCTGGGCCAATCATAACATTCTGATGCAGATGACGCATTTACTCCGCGCTGTGTTTGAAGTCGTGCGATATCTTTGGGCCAAAAGAAGCAGCATGAACGTGAATATTTGGCACACAAATGAAAACATCAACAAAAACACTGATCGCGTTTACCCCTCCATGTTTACAAACATAACACCGTGATGCGCAGCCGTTTAGAGGTCATTTCCGTTTTATGATGTCACAGAATTTACCGGTAATTTAAAACCGATGTGTGAATGGTGCTAATGTTACAACTTCTCATACCGGTAAATTGCCGGAACGAATTTACTGGTATTTTTGAAAAGGCCCTGTTCACACATGATCTCTTTACTGGAAAATTACCAGAAAATTGCCCTAAAGTCTGTATGTGTGAAAGGGGCCCCTCAAATCATCTCAAAGCAGCTTTACAGAAAATTAAAGTTTCTACATTATATTTAGTAATAGCTTATCAGTGGTGACTATCTCAAGCTGATGTCCATATGACAGAAATTTGCAGTAGTTAGTTAATGTCATGTAGCCTAATCAAACAGACGGTGAACACTTTTAACAGCAATGATTATATGTTGCGATCAAACTTATAGCAAAATTTTGTAGTTTTGTATATTGTCTGAGGTTGGCATCATCTGAGGTCTTCTGAGGGGTTGGTATCATCTCCTCTCAGGTGTTCGGTCACCTCAGATCTTTGTAAGGGCTGGATCCAGACTGAAGCTTGTGTAATTCCTAGATGCCATGGGATGCCAGTATAGATATCGTTCTATTGTTCTACCCATCCATCCATCATCCACTGTTCTATCATTCTGTCCGTCCGTCCGTCTGTCTGTCCGTCCATCCATAGTTCTATTTGTCCGTCCATCCATTGATCTAATGTTCTATCTTTCTATCGGTCCATCCATCCATCCATTGTTATATCGGTCTATCGGTCCATCCATTTATTCTGACATTCTATCCATCCATCCATCCATTTTGTCATTCCATTCTATCATACATTCTATCTGTTGTCTGTCTGGCCTATAAACTTCTGACCAATTTGTAAACTTTGAATGAAGGTTTTGTCATGCCAACATTTACATGCTTTTCCTAGGTACACCCACCCGGAACGCTCTTGCAACCACATAGCAATGCCCTAGCAACCACTCTGAACATCCTAGTAACTGCATTGGTAAAGTAAAAAATCCTATCGATGCCCATAGCAAACACTCTTAATATTTTAGTTACCGACAGTGCCCTATTATGAATGCTCAGCTACTCTGAACACCTTAGTAACTGGCAATATGGCAAGGGAACCACTCAACCACTCACCCCCCAAAAATGTAGTTTTACTGGTCTTGAATTAATTAAGCCACATTTATGAGTTTTCATCAGGCCACTCCGATATTGGAGTATTTGTTTACACTGAGTAATATAATATGTTAAGAATATCCCATATATTTGTGTTTACTGTGAGGGAACAGACTCATTTATCACTGCGAGCCAGTGTGTGTTTTTCTTCTGAGCAAAGGCGATGGCAAACGATGCCCCAGCCAAACGGTGGCAATAAAAGAGAATTTTATTTGCATGAGGTGACAGTGTGGTCTGTGGTGGAAGGCATCAGCTATTATCTGTTATCATAATAACACATTAAAATGCCACAAACTCTCCTCTCACATTTCTCCCCAGCTTCTCAAAGTGCTGTCTTAAGAGTTTTCCTACTTTTGCAGTTCTCATCCTTCATTGAAGAGTTCAGATATGCAAACTGAGCCCAGGGGGAGGCTATCTGTGCTTGACAGAGGGGTTAAGATGGTTAAGACGTGGAGCTCGGTTAATTTCGGGACTCTTTCAGAAGGGGGAGTGTGTCGCACTGCTTTGGAAAACAGCTTTTGTGAGATTATCGTGTGTGCAAACAGAGGGGGAAAACTTGACAAAAGAGATGGCTCTGTTTAAAGCCGACACAAAGCTGGGAGCACTTTATTTTTATCGTGCCTTGGTGTTTGTTCACAGGATTTAATGTGCATTGCTCTGTATTTTTCTACTCCCAGTTTCACACAAACATTTTAGCGCTTTTCCTAATGCCCCCCCCCCCCCCCTTCAGATCAAGCATGTGGCTCAGAGATATGTGTGCATTATCAGATGAAAGATGAGAAGAACCAGCAGAGAACCCACTGACTGAGACTAAAATCTCTGATTAGAACTTAAGTTAACCAAAAAGGAGTTCCTGACAAAAAGACGTTCAGGAAGAGAATGTTCCCTGTTTTAAAATCCAGATAAAACCATCTTAAATTGGTAGCTGCTGTTACGTGGTTTCTATAGAAATTATTATTATTATACATTACTAATCCAATTTCACTATATAGACAGAACACTGTGATTGTCCACAAACTGTTTAATACGTAAATACGTATTACAAACAAACCAACAAACACATAAATAAATAAATAAACAACAATCAAACATAAATGTTACAAACAAACCAACAAACACATAAATAAACAACAATCAAACATAAATGTTACAAACAAACCAACAAACGCATAAATAAATAAATAAACAACAATAAAACATAAATGTTACAAACAAACCAACAAACGCATAAATAAATAAATAAACAACAATAAAACATAAATGTTACAAACAAACCAACAAACACATAAATAAATAAACAACAATCAACACCATGCATTTATATACATATACATTAATTTAATAAAAAAAAAACTGTCCATTGTGGCTGGCATATTGGTTTTGGCATTATGATACATTAAATGTCAGGGTGTCTCTCAACTTTGAAGCATATTCAGTGTTGAAGATGAAGTGTAGAACGGTGTTCACATCGTCTACTTCTCAGACCTCCTCCCCTTCCATCATTATTTCTAAAAGAGACTCTGCATCCAAGGCACGTCCCTTTATAAACAGCACGGGGTTGGGTGTATGTGGTTCCTAAACAAGGAGAAAATAATGTTATACTATAACAATATTTAGTAGTTAAAGTGAATTATTATTATTATTATTTTTTTAAATTAAGATTAAAAAATAAATCTTCAGTGATAAATCTTCGACTATTTTTGAACCTGTCAATGTAAAAGAGGCTTTGAAAAGAAAGACGAGGCAGTGTAAACTGTATTATCAACATAATTAAGATAATAGAGAGGGTGGCAAGTAGTCATGAAAAACTACATTATGAGTTTTTTGGTTGCAAGAATCCCTTACTAATAATTATAAGTTGACATCAGTGAGAAAACAATTAATTCTAAATATAACAAATTGTAATCAAAAGTATATGACCCATTAAAGGGATAAAGAAAGAAAGAAAGTCATACAAGTTTGAAACAACATGAAGGTGAGTAAATTATGACAGAATTTTTATTTTTGTTTGAATATTCCCTTTATTCATTCTTGCTGATTTTACTGTGGAACATGCACGGACACAAACCGTTCCACAGAATAACCCCTAACAAAATGTTTAGAAGAAATGATAACCAGGAGAAGGGGTTGAAAAAGAAAAAAATATAGATTTAAATATTATGGATACACTGTTCCAAATGCACTCACCTCACTGATAACATGAAGAGATCTCTGATTCTCCTTTAATAGAAGTGGAAACAGCAGGACAGCAGCAACCATTGAGACCTTAAATATAAAATGTGTTAAATTGAATATGGCATACTTTGTTTCTGATAATTGTGATTCTTAGCATTACTGTTCATGTAAATCAGTGATTTATTACCTTTGTGTGCCAAACCAACGCAGATTTGTTTTTCTTCATTCAACTCAGTAACAATATCTACCCCGACTGCTCTTCTTTGGCACTCGTTGATCACTGTCTGTGCCACCAGACTCTGTCTGTGACACTTACCCCTACTGGCCTTGGCCTCTTTTGATACAAATCTTGGCCAGATAGATCATCCATCTACAAAATAAATAAATAATAGAAAAATAAACATACATGAAACATTCTCACTTGATAATAGAAATGTAAGTATCGAAGTGTCACTTTATTTTAGCAAACCTACCTCTACAATGGCTGCCATATTTTTGATGGACTCCTGGTAAAATGATCTGTTTTCTTTGCTGAACCTGCAGCAAATTTCATTTATTTCTTCAACATTAATCAAAGGTGATCTCTTTTGGAATTTGTTTTTAAGCACATCCTCTGCCAGTCTTTACTCTCAAGAACTGGTATTTGGTAACCAGGGCTGAAGACATCTTGTTGTGTTCGCCTGTTGCATACCTGAAAATAGAGAGAAACATTTTTACCCTCATCATTCTCTACAATTATAAACTTAATGCATTATGGAAATTACCATGTATATGTGCACATCTAATCAAACAGACCTTGAATTATTTTTGATCTTGTTTGCTTTGTCCTTTCAGTCTTTTAAAGTCTTTTTTTTATTGCTACAATATGTTGCTACAAACAAGCAATATGTTGTCTTGAAACTGATCCAGGTGAAATATCAATAAGAAGTCCTACAAAAAAAGTTTGCAGAAAGGTGCATGTTAGTACGGTAAAAACAGCTCAATGATTTGCAAAGATCACAATATAGTTCGGCTAAACATATGCGGACACCTGACCTGACCATTACACCTAACCCATTAAAAGTGGGAATGCACTGAAAGTTGCTTTGTAATAACAATGTCAACCAAATGCATAAATGTGAGAAAATGTTAAAGTCGCTAAGTTATTCCGTACATCCCATTAAATAATTAGCCTGAGGGAAGAAACTGTTCCTGTGTCTGGTCGTTCTGGTTCTCAGAGCTCCGTAGCGTCGACCAGACGGCAACAGTTATAATAGTTAATAATAATTAGTAGCCAAAATGTGCCCCCAAATTTTTAAACCCGTAGAGTAGTAACTTACTCGTGGTGTCTGTGGTCTTGCTGGCATCCCAGTCTTTAGGTTTTCTTGTAATCTTATGAATTTAACTTAATCCTTCATTTTTGGTAATATTTAAGCTTTCGTAGTCTCAGCTAGGTTCATTAAAATATCTCCATCAATTTCAGGAGTCATGAAATTATAGTTATAATGTACATACAAACAGTATTATTTTAATTCAACATACTACCTTGATAGGGACAATGGTGTCCCTTTTGAGAATTGATGATAATAGCGCTGCTGTCGTCCAGGTTCTTCACGAATGAAGTTAGCGGCACGTGACCAAGCACTCAATGTAGCTCGCAGCGCCCTCTGTTGGTGAAAATAATCAATACACGAGTGCTCTGGTAACCAGCAGGCTAAAATCTTAAAGAATATCTTGAAATAAAACATCTGAGAAAAGGTCTTCAGGTGTAGTAACCATGGTATATGTGGAATAATTAACTCTGGACCGGTAAACTGACTTAATATTGTGGCCACATTAACATCGTTTGTACTTAATTTTTCTAAACTTCTGTGGCCCGTCGTCATTTATTCATTATGAAATACACAATTATGACATTACGTAGGTGTTATTTTCATAGCTTTTCAAAAAGATCGTAGTTTATTTGAAAGGTTTTGTTGTCTTACCTCAGATATTCGTGCTGCTCCACTGAGTGCCGCTGCATGCGCTTGAATGTTTGTTTGTAACGGTTTTTCCGCGTGACCTCTGACCTCGCGCGAAACAGTTTCAGTGCTTTGCTTTGCGTTACACACCAAGCCCAGAAACCCTCGGCCTGGTTTAAATGTTTTTGTTTTGTTTGTTTTTATTCTCAAAATCGAAACAATATAATCAAAATAGTAATAATAATAGTATAATAATGATAATGATAAAAACAACAACAATAATAAAACTACTAATAAAGAAAGAGAGAAAAATCTTGCTGATGAAACCTTACACAACACATAGATTTGCTTCACATTTGAAGGAGTGTTACAGAATGACATAATGGTGATCCTCAATCATATAAACACGTGCCCAACCTGATCATGTCTAAAAGGTGTTTGCCAACTAGATTCATTTAAAATAATTCACTTTTGTCACTTGTTTTGCTCTGAGCTGAATTAGTAGGCTTTCTGAGATTTGAAGGTTGAATGGTAAATGTTAAAGGATGCACAGGTGTAAAATATGAAGATAGCCTATTGAATATAAAGTTTGGTCCCATTTTATTAGGTGGCCTTTTTATTAATCATTTGGTACAATGCACTTATTGTGTACGTACATGTTTTTACATTGTACTTATATTTTTAAAAATACCTATATGTAATTACATCTGTAATTTTAATTTATGCAAGTACATTTATAATTACACTGTTGACCCATCCTTACACTTTAACCCACCCTTAAACCTACTCATACCACCAAACCTGTCCCTAACCTTACCCGTATCCCACCTCAAAGCAGCAAAAGTGTTTTACAATACAATATGAACACAATATTTTTTGATGTAAGTACATAGTAGTTAAGGCCACCTAATATAAAGTGTGACCTAAAGTTTATTTTTAGGGGTAAGAATTTCACCCTCTCAATTTAACACAGAATAGCTTCTTGTTCATTTATGAACTTTGATTTTTGTGATTTTTAATTTGTGTTCTAAAAATGGACAACAACATGGTGCCCTAAAGGTTATTGTGCAATTAAGATATATGTGAGGTGCATGGGGCACAGACGAAACACATTGTATCAACTCAAGGCCTAAACATTTTGGTTAAACTGATGGAGGCCACAACTGCATCTGACATCACAATTAGTAACTGAATAAGAGTAAATTCATTAATACTGAGTTTGTGAATTATTAATTTACAAATGTAACAAGCAAATGGTGTTCTAACTGTACTCAGTCTAGTCTTTACAGTACATCTTAGAAAAGGTTCATGAAAGAACCTTAACTATGCTAGGTTCTAATATGAACCTTTTACCACAACAAAGGTTCAAAAAATAACTGCTAAATAACCAGTGGATCATTATAGAACCTTTAAGTTCAACTTTGAACCTTTTTGATAGCTAGAAGTTCATATTTGCACTTTAAAGTTCTTTTTTGAACTCTAAAGGTTCAGTCTCTTCTAAGAGTGTAGTTTGTTCAGACTGGTCATTTATGGTCATTCATTGTTCCAACCTAGTCATCTTTAGCTTGTTCAATCTGGCAATTTATGGTCTTCAGTTGGTCATATATGCTCATTAACCAACCTAAAGCTCTTACAAAAACATGAAAGTGAGTTCTTGACCAAAATTTTCATAAGAACAATGTTCCCCAGTTGGAAAATCCACCTAAAACAATCTTAAGTTTGTAGTTGGTTCAAGTTTCAATGTAAAATTCATATACAATCAGCCTAAATTATCTTAAAATCTATCTTCTACCTATCAAACACCCTCGTTTGGTCTTAACAGCTTGTTTGCTAGAGCGTCTCACTATGAATAGCGAGCCATATCAGTCCTTTTTCATATCACAGGTTATGCATTCATATTGTGGAACATGTTCGCATGTGTCTTTAGGCACAGTGCAGTATATCGGTATAGAAGCACTCCACTAGAATCTCTCTATCTGTGAGAATCCCTCTCTGACCTCAGGGGTTTATGTCTCTGGTGCATGTGTGCTGTGGAGTTGTAGTGTCTCATGCTGCTTGAGGAGATATATATATATATATAGGGTCTTTCACAGGATGAGAACCTATTATCTCACTTTCCTGTCTCTTTCAGTCTGTAACATATATATTTTATTTAATTATATATTACTCAGTTGTGGTATATCAGAATCCTTTTTCATTGCTATTGTATTAGCATGATAAATTAATGAATATTTTCTTAACCTTTTGACAAAAGGGTTCAATAGTTACATAGTAGTTTATCACATAATCTAAAAATAGGCTACCTCTAATATGATTTAATTTGCTTGTAGTATTTATTGTAAATGTTTAAAAATTAAAAATGCATCGATGCCATACTTTTAAATGTTTAAATGTGTACGCCTATAAGCATATTAATATGGCAAAGTTTCCAATTTTTTAAAACACATTTGGGGTTCCTCAGGTCATCAAATCAGGATCAAGTCTTCACCCTGCACTTCCATGTAGCTTCCATAGGAGGAGACAGAGCGATTCTCATGGTTCTGCCTCATTTCACTGGCCTTTGAGGCCTGTATCAACATTTACAGGCGATAATTCTACAAACACGCATGAACCTTCAGATAGCAGTTCAGAGGAGTGAATTTATATTTAGATTTTGGGAATTTGCAAATGCAAAAAGATTTTCAGAGTGCCTGAGTGGTTTTTCTTTTCTTTGAGCAGAACTTCCCTATCGGTACAGCAGGTTTTAAGTTCTATCTTCTTCATAAAAAGCAATAAGAGCATAGATGTTTCATATCTTGGTGAGTCAGGAGGCGGGTCATTCCTGTTCTACAGTACTATTTTTTAAATGCATGCGTTTATGTTTGCAATTTAAGGAAATAGTGTAAACGTACCTATTAAGCTCACCAAAATCCACATTGAGCCATTTTTAGTGCACAAGATA
This sequence comes from Onychostoma macrolepis, assembly GCF_012432095.1. NCBI lineage: Eukaryota > Metazoa > Chordata > Actinopteri > Cypriniformes > Cyprinidae > Onychostoma > Onychostoma macrolepis. The sequence goes on from NC_081160.1 coordinate 28,826,419, forward strand.
TTGGTTTCAGTACAAAAAGATATGTTAAAATAAAATATTAATCTCTCACACAAAAATATTTAATTTTATTTTAAATGACAAAAGCATTTAAATTAAGATATACATCATTAAATTCAAAAAGTCTGGATGTGCTAAATGGGTACATTTTTGTACCCTTTAAGCACACCCCTGTTCCCATTAAGCTCACATCATGTTTTATTAAAAATTTAAAGAATAATTTTAAAAATGTTTTACATTTTTTTTTTTTTTTTTTTTTTTTGAAGGTACAAAGTCAATCACAAAAAAACAGAACACTAAAGTCAAGCAACAAGGCATTCAAGTCGATCAGTTATATATTCATAATGAAGTGTAATCTAATTACAACATCTAGTCCATATTCAGGTAAATAACACATTCAAAAATCAAATAAAACAAACCAATAAAATATTTAATTCATGGGGATGAACACAGAAACTAGCCTCATTATGAAACCTCTTGTTAAATGGATGTCAGCTTATCTATGGTCTCTTATGGCTGGAATACACTACATGATTTTTGCCCCGTTTAAAGAGAGCACACTGAGCTTAATTGGAGCAGCAACAATTTTTAATAAATTTCATGTAATATTTATTAAAATGACAGGATTTTGCTAAATAAATAGTCTAGGTCATGTATTAAGTTCATACATATTTTAATATGAACAACTATTATTAACAATATCGATGAAATTATAATTTTTCTTATTGATTTCACACCGAAGCTGTGTGATTTTAATAGTAGTGCACCCTTTAAGTTCACCTTAAAATAATATGAAATCTTAAATTACAGCACTGTAAAACGACAGACCAGCAATAAACTGTTAATTTATAATATTATGGATGTAAAAGTACAAGCCAGTAATGCCTGTGAAGTAATATGTTAGCATAGCACACAATCTTATACAGCTAATCAGCTAACTGTGTTCTGTAGCATCTGCGCTATGTTGCTAAAACTATATTTTGGATCTAATGTAATTATTTCCCACATCCAAGTTCCAGATTATAATATGCAAAATCTGAACATTAATCTCTTAATTTTACAATAAGTAGTGAAATTTACCCAAAATAAAGGCTTAAACATCTAAAAAATGCACATTTAAGGGGCTCCTCTTTTGGGGAAAGTTTTTAGACAGCTTTCAAAATGGCTGCCAGACAGCGTGAACACATGGAGATCCATACCTCAGTGTGTAATGATCTGATTGACTTGAAATTATAGGAGGTATATAGTAACAAACATATCAATTGTTTAAGACATCAAGTAGGATAATAAATTATTTTTTCTTTTTATAATCTGATCTCAAAAAATGGAAGTGTGGGTACGTGAGCTTAATAGGTACATTTACCCTATTTCTGTTAGGAATGCCAGACTTTCAGAAATATGCCTAGGTTATTTATACAATGGCAGGAATATTAATTTATTTCCAAATTGGCCACTATTTAGTGAGGGATGGACATTTATATTGCTTCACACTTAACTAATTAGATGGATCATTTTAGAGTAAAACATTGCAGAATTCATTTATTGTTGTTTATTCAGTTTTTTCCTCAGCGAAATTATTACTTTTATGATAATGTCATCAGAAACTGGCTTTTGTTAGTAAAATGGATTTTTCAAAAGATTAAAAGGATAGAAAGTGATATTGAGGACATAAATTGATTACTTATTAAAACAATATTCTCAAGAATATTGAATAGAAGAATATAATGTGATTTCTTTAAAAGATATGATTAGAGAGAACCAAATTCTGAAAACACTTAGAATATTTTATGATAATATATTTTATATTATATCATTTTTAAAAGTTTTGACTAATATTTTGCTAAGGATATTAAGACATACATATGATGGGGACATGAAAACATACTGCATACTGAGAATGGCCGAGGTCTGGAAACCATCTCTCTTTCCACCTGGTCTTACAGGGTGGATGATTGCTCCAAGTGCTGTATTAGAAGTGTGACAGGGCTTTTGGTATGAATCCCTTGCCATAAATCCCTCCAGTCGGAGAGAGAGAGGACGAGGGAGATTGAGAGAGTGAGAGATAGTATGTCAAGTGCCACGCTTTAGGGGACTTTAATTAGGATTTGTCAGATTGGAAAAGCTAATGCCTCTCCCTGACTCCGACACGGATCAGAACAACTGGAGTGGGCAGAGAAAGAGAGAGAGAATAAATACTTGAAAATCAAATAAACTGCGAAATGGCCAGCCGTCTCCCCAGAGAGCACGGGGAGGTTACGCTCGCTTCACTGGAGTGGAGAAATGTGGCAATGAAGAGGCGTACTTAGCTTTTCCACACACATTCTGAGACTGAGGGGAGATTTCCACGCTCTGTAATGTTCTGTGAGGTTTATCACTCATTATTTGTATCTATTCAAAGTAGGTAGCCAGCAGGGGTTTAGAGAAGACAGGCTCCGTTAGAGCTACACTGAGAGTGGAACGACCCCAGCGAGTCCTCAGAGGAACCTAATCCAAGGTCATTTTGAGGATTGCGTGGTCGAGTTACATCCAAATCCTCAAAATCCCTCCGCAGCAATTTAGGGTGTCTCAATCCAAGTTGACCCCTTTAGGTAAGCCGGAAACTAACCTGGATTCAAAGTAATATCCTCATTGTCTGCATCTTTTTATACTTGGTGCTTTGCTCTAAAACCACCATGAATCGTGAAACTGTCTTAACTCCCTTTGAAACCATTTACAATCAATGCAGCTTTTAGACTTGAAAATGTATAAATGTCTCATTAGGCAAATCAAGTGGTTTCTACAGAACAAATACCATTTTTCTTCTTTGTTGTTGCACAATGACTTCAAATAGTGTTCTTTGATGTACAAAGTGCATGCATTTTTTTTTAATACATAAAAAGCATTTTTCATGAAATATTTCACTCAAAGTGTGCTTATGCTTTTTCTGTAAAATAAATGCAATAATTTGCCAGTGCATTGACATTCATACACCATCAATTTTTAAAAACGTTTAAAAGTTTTTACAGGAATTTAAAGACATGCTGTTCTTTTGAAGTTTCTATTCAAAGAATCCTGAAAAAATATATCATGGTTTACACAAAAAATATTAAGCAGCACAACTGGTTTGAATATTGACAATAAGAAGAAATGTTTCATGAGCACAAAATCAGCATATTAGAATGATTTCTGAAGGATCATATGACACTGGAGTAATGGTGCTGAAAATTCAGCTGCATTAAAATTACATTTTAAAATATACTAAAATGCAAAACAGTTATTTTATTTGTAATAATAATTCACAATATTGCGGTTTTATTTTTGATCAAATAAGTGCAGCCTTGGTGAGCAGAAGAGAACATTAACTCTTTCCCTGCCAAACACAGGATTTTCCGGGTTTCCGTGTCTTCGCTATTATACACTCGGGGGCACTATTATGCATCTCCTAAATGAGTCCAGCATCACTCAATCAAAAACAGGCGAGGAAGATTAAAAAATAAAAAAGAATGTTTGAAGCTACAATAAAACTTTTTTTTTTTTTTTTTTAAGTAGAGGCTCTGATCTTTATTTTGAAGTATTGCATGTTCAGATATTCATACAACTAAATATTCTGGGGGCCATGAAATTTTAGTAAAAATGATCAAATTGCTGGCGGTGGCTGGCAACTTTTTTCAAAAACACTGGTGGGGAAGGAGTTAAACATTAAAACAAATCTTTCTGACCCCTAAACATTTGAATGGTAGTGTACCGTTTTAAATGTGACTTAGTCCAAATACCTTTTTGAGTGGCTGTACACTCTCAGAAAAAAAAAAAAATAAAAATACAAAAGCTGTCACTGGGGCAGTACCCTTTCAAAAAGTACACACATGTACCTTATTTACCCCTAAAGGGTGCATATAAGTACCATAAAATTATACATTAGTACCTGAAGTGTGCATACTAGTACCTTAATGGTACATATTTATGTCTTCTAAAAATGTACTTGCCCCAGTGACAACTTTTGTACCTTTTTCTGAGAGTGTACTGTAGCTTTAAGAACGCAAAAGCAGGCCAAAATGGTTTATTTTTGGTTTTAAAAAAACCTTGACAAGCTTTAGCCTGTAATATAGAGCTTTATTCTGGGAATGTAATTTAATGTTTGTGAACATCAGCACACCAGTCATAGAAATCACTGTAATACTGACTGAAAGATAGAAGTCATCAAGAACATTAAGTTTAGTACATCACTCTGCTTTGCTAATCTAGTATGGGCTTGTGGGTCTTTATCACCTTAGTTTGACTTACTGATGTGTGTTTGTGTGTGTTGGTTGTGAAGTACAGTCGTCTACTTGCAAACAGACTCACAGACCTCCCACTGATGTGGCAGACACTTCACTAAGCGCAAAGACACACATATTTGCCAAAAACATGTTGAAATCTCAAGAGCTATACACACTGGAGAAATATAAACAACTGAGGAAAAACATAACAGTGAACGCTTGTGTATGTATGTACTATATGTATGTGTATATATATGTATATTATTTATTAATTTTTTTTATACCAAACTAATGGTGCTGTTAGCAAGTGTATAAGAGATTCAAAAGTCTTTTTGAACTATTTTCAGAGCTTTATTGTATGGGATACAGAGAGGGAAGACATTTCATGAGGATTCAAACTTGCATCTCCCAAAAGAGCACCCAAAAGCATCTGTTTGTGAAGCTTTCTTTATATTGTTTGATGCTTGGTATAATTTTGCTTTTGTATATCGAAACAAAACTTCAAAACTAGTGAGTGTATTGGGTGGTGTGAGAGTGTGTAACAGATGAGTGGGGTGTGTTCACAGGTGCTGCTTGGCTCAGAGTAAGATGCAAAGCAAACAGAAACTCTTGATAATTGTCCAAATTTGATTTCATTTGTCTTCTGAACCACAAGGCCTCTGGCGAATGATGTACTGTATGCCTGCAAATACTGGAGATATTAGTATATGTGCACAGTATTTCTACTCAAAACACAATATGTATTAGAATTAGGATTAAAATTAAAAACCATTTGCATGTATATTTACATTTTAAATTTGATTATTAGCATTTTTATTGAAAGCTATAAAGCAGCTCTACAGAAGATAATGATGTCATTCAGCAACAGTATCGTTGTGAAGTTCATCAATTATGAAACCAATTCGATTTAGTTATAAAGCATCTAGACAATAGTGTCATTATTTAGATCAGATCAGATCAATGTTGATTAAATTCAGTTAACAACTATCAATTATGAAACCACATCAAAGGAATTCATTAGAATTAGAAATGACTTCAAACTTCATTAGAATTAGAATTTGTTTGCATTTTATGTACATTATTAGAATCCAGCTATGTTAAATTTGGAATTAGAAGCAATTGGCTTTTTAATTTAATTTTCATTTAATCAGATTTAGAATCCAACTTTCTTTTTTAGTAGTACTAGAATCCATTTGTTTTTCCATTTTACTTGAGAATTAGAAACCATTGGCATTTAGGATTAGAAATAATTAACTTGTTGGCCACAATTAGCATTCACATTTACATTTGAATCAAGATTTTAATGTGGATATGAATTACTTTTGAATGATTTTTTTCATCTCTCCCAAGGCCTAGTTGATTGTGTTTAAGTACTTCAGCGGTGTGAAGTGTTTATTTTTCCGGTGGGACTGAAAAGAGCAGTGATGAACATCAGTGTGTCCTTGAAATAATGCCACTACTTTCATATTACTAGCAATTATTAGTGGGGCTTGCTAAGGTAAGCATCAGGACTAAGTAGACCTATTAAAGGAGATTTTCTTCATGGAGAAAGCAGTGTTTTGGATAAAGGACTCATCTTTTAGCCGAAAGCAAAGGTTTGAAGTTCAAAACATCTTAACGATGGATTTGTTTCTTGATGATGGACTGGAGTTGTGTGGATTATTGTGAATTTTTTTTCAGCCGCTTGGACTGTCTTCTGACGGCACCCATTCACTGCAAAAGATCCATTGGTGAGAAAGTGATGTAATTAGGGATGCACGATATTGGATTTTTGCCGATATCCGATACGCCAATATTTTTCAAATAATTTTGGCCGATACCGATATATTTCCTTTTTGTTTGGAAACAACACCAAGTCTCTCCTGTGCAGAAATTATAATTAAAATATTTTTAATTTTGGTTAGTTATTAACAATAACTTATCTGTTAGAATTAAATAAACCATAATGAAGGTTTTTTGACAGCACATTGAAGCTTTGAAAATAATTATAAATAAACTATATATAAATCGCTGCATTTTTCTTTCCTCCAGAAAGATGCAGTTAACCTTAACATTTTATTTTATTTATAAGATTTAACATTTGTAGATGGTCTAAAGCAAAAGAGTTGTAAAAATTCTGAAAATCTTTTAGAGCTTATGATTTGTTTAAAAAAAATAAAACATATGACACATTAATGAATAAATCAGTATATATAAAATTATTTGATTTACAAGTGTCATGTTTGTGATTTATTTTTCATGCAAGCTATAGCTTCTGACCTTTAAATCAATACATACTCATTATTTTATAACATCAATTACTGCTTTATTTAATCAGAAACATTAAATGTTACATGTGTAGGCTATTTTACTTTTAATTTAATTAGAAGTAGGCCAACAGCGCCCCCTACAGATTAAAACTCCTTACGGAACTGTCATTAGGACCCGGGGGAGGCTGCCGCTGCACGTGCTATTACTGGTCACTCTATCACACACGAACGTTCATTCTGTTCCTGCTTTCACAGATTAAATGCAGCAATCCAAAAGAGTGAATGTAATCATCATTCAGACAAAACTTTGCTTCAAGAATGAGCCACACTGTTGACATGATCTAATCACTAGCACACCCTGAGCACATGTGAGTTAATGTATTCCTCTGATCTGCATGACATAGCCGCATAATGTTTCATATCGGGCCGATGCCGATATTTACATTTATGGCCATTATCGGCCGATTCCGATATCAGTCCGATAATATCGTGCATCCCTAGATGTAATGCTAAATTTCTCCAAACCTTTTCTCCTTAAGAAACAAATTCTGACCCCAAAGTCCGACCCCAACTGTGTTTTAGAAATGCATCTAGAATTCCACCTCAAATCATAAGTGATCAGTCTGTTTTTTTCTTTATGGTCTTTCACTTGTTGTCTTTGGGTCGTTCTCCCTCACTCTATTATTCAGCTTTGCTCTTTGCTGTGCTTCTTTCCTCTCCTCTCTTCTTCATTCATATGTTCATAAAACGCTTCATTAGCTACAAGGTTCCAAACAAGAGAGAGAGTAATTTAAAATATGTTTTAAGAGCACAGGCACTGTTTTTGCACTTTTGTGGTTTAGTATAGTAAGCAAATTATCAGAGCATGCAGTGCTGAACACTCCTACAAAGCAATGCATTCAACTTGACCTTCCATTTTCAGTGTGACAGATTAACCAGAATATCTGCCACAATTTTTTTTTAGCATGTTTTACTTAAAATGTAAGCCACTGATTTTGTTACATTCTTATAATGTCGGTAAAGGAACAATGTTTATTATTTTTCTGTGTTGCCTGCACCAAGACATCCCTGTTTATAATTTGTCAGTAAAATGCATCATTGCGAACCTCTAAGGCTTTTGTGAAAACTATAGATTGTACTTCTTCATTTTTGTATCCCTGCTCACAGCTAGTATGATCGATTGGGATGCATTATGGGTGTTGAAATTTTCTTTTCTCACAACCCTTTTTCTCTGTTTTCTATAGACTTGTAGCACTGAGTTAAAAAAATGAAAATAAAAAAAACCTTCTGCATAGACAGCCAACTTTTATTAAAACCACATCTTTCCGGTGGTGAATAACTCCTTTAACTGATCAAATCAAGACATTTCTATGCAAATTTGAGTTCAAAATGTAAAAAAAATGTTTAGAATTTCTAAAGTTAGAACTAAACAGTATTCACTAAATTAAACATGCAACTCTGAGTCAACTAAATGTTTTAGTTAAAAAATGAGGTTGAGGATTTCCACAGACCAGGTATAGAAGGTCAAGTTACACATACCCAGTAAATGTGTGGTATATGCTTAGAAAAAATATGCATACTTTGCATAATGTAGAAATAGTATGAGTAGTGTAGTAGTATGCTATTCTGAATATAGCCACTGCCAGACTTCTGACTTTGTGTGTGTGTGCGCAAAGGAGATCCATCTCTGATTAAATCATGTTCCAGCTATCACACCACCTGTTCAACACGTCCTGACTCGCACACACCTCATTACCCCCAATATGGCCATTACATTGATTAATCACGAATGTTAATTGAAATATGGATCTAAAGCCTGCTACGTATAAATTAGAACATTTAATGAGCAGTGGAAAATGTCTCAGCAGTGAGGCAGAGTCCCTTCAGACTTTTTCACTACTAAAAAACAAAAAAAAAAAAAAAAACGTGTAAATATTCAAAATCTAAATGCATTTAGTAAATTAATGAGATAATGTTTTTATAAAATATGTCTAATGTGTCTAATTTAGGCCAGTTATTTTTTTACCATAAATCTAACCAAACTTAATAATGAGGTTTGTGCTTAAAAAGATCAAGAAAAAATATTTACAATAAATATCATCTTAAGTGTTTTTTTTTTTTTTAATTTAAAGTTTCAAACATCTTGATGGATTTGTTTGATGATTGACTAACTGGAGTTTTGAATGACTTATGGATTATTGTGATGTTTTTATCAGATGTTTGGACTCTCATTCTGACGGCACCCATTCACTGCAGAGGATCTATTGATGAGCAAGTAATGTAATGCTAAATTTCTCTAAATCTGTTCAAACTCATTTACATCTGGAGTCCATTTTCAGCAAAATTTTTGAGTGAACTGTGTTATATGTTGCTATGTAAAGATTTTACATGCTTTAGGTCATGTGGGTAAACATGAGTGTGTGATTTGAGCTAGTGAGGGAGACGGACGACTGTTTGAAATATTGGATGGTAAAATATTCATGGTGCTCCTCAGGGTTATGAAACAGCTGGACAGTAGTGAAAACTAAAGCTAACGTGAAAAATATTGAGAGGAAAAAGGAATGAGAATGTTTTATTAATGTGACTTGTCTCATCTGATGAAACACATCACAGATAAATTTGGGTCTCTTGTTTTATTCGCCAACATCCACACTCGACAAGGATCACCTGTCATAAGCTTCAGCTTATTAGAGTATCAGAGCCAGGCAGAATAAATAACCGCGCATGTGAGAAAACTCCCAAAGACCTTAATTACCGCGGTAATGGAGCCAGAATTCCCATTTGTCTTGCTGTAATTCCAGAGCTGGAACCTGAGCGTATGTATCGTGAGACAACCAAGATTTACAAGTGCTCCTGATGGTCGAGGTGTAGATTTATTTGCTACCGCACACATACACACACTTACTCCGGACAATGAAAGTTTAATGCATCAGAGGCTGTAAGGCAAATGACCCTGCTGATTACAAGTGGGAGTGTGTCCACACACACACACACACACACACACAAACTCACAGAGTCAATGGGGAGAGGGAAGTAAATCAAAGAGCAGAATGAATAGCCTGAGGATATAAACAGAGCTCATATCTTATACAATGGCATAAAGTAATAACAAACACACACACACACACACACACACACACAGAAATTACTGATGATCTTGGTGAAATCAAACACCTTCGGCATATTTCCCAGTGTCACTCTGCTTGTGATCGGATGCTTTGAAAATCCATAGAGGAGATCCAAAGCACTGGGCAGCTTTCAAAATATTTGTTAAGGTGTAAAATGATAGATGAGGTGATAAAGTGATGCTCTAAATTTTAACTTAATTTTTGATGTTATCTCTCTATAATTAAACAACCGCTGTGATGCATATTTCAATAAAGATGGCATTGTTCTTTTTTTTTTTTTTTTTTCATATTGCATTTTGTTTACAACCAATTTTTCTTCATGAAACTAGGACATGTCAGTTATGAAAACCCTATGAAGTCTCATCAGCCACTGCTGAGAGGTAAAAACGCAGCTAACAGGTATAGAGATTAAACAGATTAAATTGAGTACAAGTGGAGCCTTTTGATTAAATGGATTACTTCTCACGTTTCTCTTTAGAAAAAATATGTTTGTGATCTTACAAGCCTCTAGAATTTTAGATCTTAAACATTTCTCCAAACACGTACTGTAACTAAGATACACTAAAAATTGAGGACAGAAAGATTTTTAAATATTCTTATGCTCATCAAGGCTGTATCTATTTGATAAAAAATACAGTAAACCGTAATATTGTGAAGTATTATTACAGTTTAAAATAGGTGTTTTATTTGAATATATTTTAAATTGTGATTTATTTCTGTGACGTAAAGCTGAGATTTCAGCATCATTACTCCAGTCTTCAGTGTCATTTGGTCCTTCAGAAATCATTTTACATGCTGATTTGCTGCTCCATAAACATTATTTTCATTTTTAAGAACAGTTCACATTCATATTTTTGTGGAAACTGTAATTCATTTTTTCAGAATTTTTTGATGAATAGAAAATTTAAAAACAAGTTTTATAAAAGTATGAATGGCTTTACTGTCACTTTTGATCATTGATCATTCAAGTCATTGCAGAGTAATAAGTATTAATTTCTTAAAACAAAAAAAACTAAAAATAATTTTCTTACTGATCAAAAACTCTTGAACTTATATCTCTTACTGTATGACAGTTGTCTTATTTCTTTCTTTGGGAGAAACATCTGAGACCGCTGAAACTTAAATGATTCATAACTGAGAAACTCTTTTACATTTCCTAATGAAACAGCAGACTCTGAGCAATTAGTTTTCTTTTGGTTAGATGGAGAAGAAAGAACCAGAACAAAGATGTAAAACAAAAGTAAATCAAGATAAATATTTAATTGTACAAAGTGTCTGAAGATTATACTAAATGCATTTTATCATCAGTTTCAGACATCCCTTTTGAAGTCAGATGCTTACTGAGGAATGCCAGACATGGACACAGTGGCGCAGACTGGCAAATCGCTGGCTAACAGACTGTTTGAATCCCTTTATAAATGTGACAGACACTGATGCTGTGGCCACAGCCAGACAGTTATCTCCAGACTGAAGGGGACCTTTTAAAATGTGACGGTTGTGAATCGCATCTGTCAAAACTGAAAGGAGAAAATGAAGATTTCATCCCTGTTAAGCATCAAAGATGGCATTAACCTCTACAGAGCTTGATTCAATGTGAAAATGCTGCTTTAAAACCTCAACAGAGAACCGTAACAAATACATTTTCATAGGCAATAAAACATACAGTACGTTTATGAATTCATATTAGATGTCTTTTGAACATTTGACAACTTCTCTTTTTGATCTAAATGCAATTGTGGCATTTGCTTAAATGCTTTGTCCCATCCCAGTGTAAATAGACCCTTGTTATGTTCCTAATTTATGTACACTACTCAGTGTTGCATGTTATTCCAAAGAAATGCTCTTCTTTGTAATCTGCCATCAAACTTGTTCCTCCTCTGAAACAACTTTCCTTTTCAGGAGACGTTTTCCTTCCCTATTAAATCTCTTTTCTCTGATGTATGTCTCAATCCTGAAGAAAAGATCTAATGCTATTTTTATTATGCTGCAACTTTCTGTAAGTCTAGAGTCTAGAGTGGTCTGCATGCACAATGTGGATGCCAAAACCACGACCCTTGCAAAGTATACATCCACTATACAGTAAAACCGATAATTAAACTCACAAACAGCCCTCAAGTTTAAATGAATTTGGAAATATCCATCCATCTTCATGAACGGGTTTCGTCCCCCTCACCTCCATCACCCCCCATAGCGCAGCTCCTCTTTAGTCTGCACAGGGATTAATTATTTTCATTCTCCATAATTTGGTCCCAACACCTGTGAGCAATGAGGACAGCGAAGTCTATAATTACAGCACTCCATCATCCAAACAAGGTTTCCACCCTTAAATCTAACGCGATGAAGTCGTGATAGCGAAGGAGGATGTGTGTCGTGGGAAATGTTAGAGGTTGATGATGTACGTTTGTAATCATTCTTTTATTGACTGCTTTCACAGATTCGTTTTCTTTGGCTTATCTTGAGTTGGAGAGTTTCTTGGGGCTGCGCATGAAGAGAAGCTAGATTTGAGAGATATTAGAATATTTCAATGAAGCTGGAATGGAGATTGAAATGAATTTATTGAAAGAAATATATGATTGTCATATTATCTCACTATGAGATGAATTCATTCTAAGCATCGTATTTTCATATCATGCCTCAGTTTGTGTCAAATATAAACTTAAATATTTGACTTTTCTTATACTTCTTAATAGTAATATTTATTGCTATTGGAATGTTTTTAATGTTAACATATTTTTTTTGTTTTGCAAAATGAAACCATTTCTTGTAAACAGCAGTGAGATTAAGTGAGGTGTAAATGAAGTTGAAGTATCTCACTTTCTCTCAGAATTTTCTATTTTTATGAGTTACAAAAGATCGATACAAAACATAAAACAATTACAATTTCCCCACTCAACACATACAACAAATATATCAAATAACAAGAAACTTTAAATAAACAAATACGAATAACTAGCTACACTTGTCTCATATGTGACCCTGGAGCACAAAACCAGTCTTAAGTCGCTGGGGTATATTTGTAGCAATAGCCAAAAATGCATTGTATGTCACAGATCAGTCAGGCTCCACCACCAATCCATCACAACGTTCTCAGTCACCTGAGTACTAATTCAAAGTACCTGCACCTCATTGGCATCCAATCACCCCAGCGCTACTTAAGCACACACCCCACTCCAGTCAATTGTCCGATCTCGTCTATATGAAGTGGACTCTCATTACTCTTCGCTACTGCTTACCTGATACTAACCTGTTTGTGTACTTACCTCCTGTTTATCTCCATCGTTGATTCCCGCTACACTCCGTTAATCATCCACTCTCTCCTCCACCAGCATTCTGGTGTGTGTGCTGCTCCTCAGCATCCACGAGTTCCTGGCAAGACATCAGTTTATCCTTTCTCCATAGCATCAAGTATCCAAGACTCTACTCACCTCCATCGACTGCTTACCCATTGCTGAATTCAATAAGCATCACATTGTATTATAATCCTCTGTGTCCAGTCTGCTTCCCTAACATTGTATGGGTCAAAATTATACATTTTTCATTTATGCCAAATATCATTAGGATATGAAGTAAAGATCGTGTTCCATGAAGAGATTTTGTAAATTTCTTACCGTAAATGTATAAAAACTTCATTTTTGATTAGTAATATGCATTGCTATGAACTTCATTTTCTCAATATTTAGATTTTTTTTTTTTTTTGCACCCTCAGATTCCAGATTTTCAAATAGTTGTATCTCGGCCAAATATTGTCCGATCCTAACAAACCATACATCAATGGAAAGCTTATTTATTCAGCTTTCAGATGATGTATAAATCTCAATTTTGAAAAATTGACACTTAAGACTGGTTTTGTGGTCCAGGCTCATATATTTTTACCTTATAAAAGACCCAGTTGGTGCGATCAAAAGTCAGAGATCTCAAATATTTCTCATCAAATTCTTCCAAGACCAAATGATGTGAAATGCTATCCACTTTCATTTTCTTGCCACAAATCATCTCATTTGTATCAATTTTTAGGAAATTTTGTGTTGGTACTTAAATGAGTCATAATTTTTCCTCAGAGGAACTGCTTTCGTTGTACATGGCAGTACTGTAATTCAGGGCTGTTGAACGATAAACTGTGTTGTTTTCATCTTTGTTGACTCTGACAAGTCTCACTGTGTTTGCAGCAGATGTATTGTGAGGTTGTCATCAATAATCCACTCCACAGCTGTATGAAACAAATCAGGGAACAATACAGGGTCTAGAATTCAGACGAGTCTTTCTTTGCAAAGCACATGGAAAATACACTCAAAATGGTGCAGGTGCAGCTGTTAGGATCACAATGAAATCTCAGAGGTTGATGTACTTTTGACCCCTATTTAATCTGAAAGATGTGTTTATTTACAATAGGGAGGTCATGTATAAGCAGTAATGCAAATCGAAGTAAGCATAATTGCATGTTTTTTAATTTTATTCCTAAAGGGCATTTACATTTTCACTGTCATTTCAATATTCTTACAGATGTCAACAACTGCCGTTCCGTAGGCTTATTTAGTGGGCTCATTTCTTAAAGGGCCTTCTTTCTGAAAGTGATTTACAGATACAAAGCAGCAGCAGTCATTCGTTGTGAATTATTCAATTGATTTCATTCATCAGCAATTGATTGGGTTGTGAAAATTGGACATTGCATGGGAAAGCACGAGGGATTTATGATCAGAGGACCATCAGAGGATGGGCAAGTTGTTACATTTTAACGCATGATTTTTTATTTGGAATAACATGCACTTTTCATGCATAACAAGACCAGAAATGTGCATTTCAAAAGTAAATAGGATCCATTTTAATGTGGACTTCAAAACCGTTCATATAATATATAATCTGATTTTTTTATGGCTTTGTCACACGTTGTAAACACGCTGAATGATTGATGGGTCATGTGCACTTAAAAGCTTCTTTCGAGCAGAAATAAAATGTTTTCTCTGTGCAGCTACAGAACACACGCTGGTCACAGTTCTGCCAGTAAAGATGATTTAAATGCAACCTTTTTCAGCGAAGTGTCTCTTTAACAGCACGACACTTATAAACAGGCTAGCTGTCAGAAATCAACACTTCATCGAAAAAATGGAATTTCGCCCCAGGATACTTCATGAAGTAGTTCCTAACGCAGACTTATGTCAATAGATCAACCCCCAATGAAGGTGCTGCGGTGCCTGCAAGAATCCGCTCAAATCCGTTAGGATGAGACAATCAATTTGCAGAAGTAATTAGCGTACCAATTAAAAGTTATTACATTGATTCTCATTATATATCAATTTTCCACTCTGTTCTCTCTCTCTGCTGTTGAAACAGCTAATGAATTAAATTGAATGTAATTGATAAAATAATTAGGCATCATTTAATATGTCAATTATCAAAACGAGGAGACTCATGGGTTTTTTCCTCCATATTAATTTTTTCTCAGCACTAGGGGATTATGTAAAAGCATGTGCCAATTTTGAAAATCCAGCAACTCGTGAAAAGAAAATAATCTGAGGATTATAACTAACATGCTTTGCTCAAATTTCATGCCAGAGTTTTGTTTTAGCACTGGTGTAAAATTACAAGTGGAGGATTTATAAAAATGTAAAAGATTCATGTGTTGATATATGAGACCTATTTTGTTGACTTTCTTTGATCATTTTCCCTCCAATACGTATTGATCGATAGTTTCATGGCAGCAGTGTTGCAATGTTGCTGGGTTTGAGCGTTTTCTACATTTCGGTTTGTACACAGGGAGCTATCAGAGGATTTTCAGTCTGGTCTGGGCTCAGAGACGGCTGTTCGATTTGTATGGTGGAGTAGTTAGGAATAGGAAAGTGTTTGATCTTGGTGGAGGCTGGGTTATTAGAAATCGAACCTCAACCACACATACGCTTGACATGTTTTATTTTTATTCGTAATTAAATCAGATATCTTTATTTGAAAGAATATTTCAATATTCTCATTTAAAATATAAAAGTAAACATATTTAGCCTACATAAGGATAAAAAAATAACATTAACATTTTTGGAGTACTGTACTTAGAAGTCAGTCATTCAGTAGCTTGATATTGTGGCACTAGCTGGTTACCCAGCATGCTTGCTTTACAAGTTTGAATCTGATTTGAAGTATGTAAAACTGGTTTAGGGGGTAGTTAGTTGTAACTTTACATTTCACTGCAATATCATGTGTTGTGCATGTGCAATTGTTGTTAAGCTGTTCTGTCTAAAAAGACTTTGCTGTATAGGATTTGCTTGTATTATGTTGCTTGCTATGGTCTGCACTCACTGTGTGACTCTTGTTTTTTTTAATTAATTTTTTTACTTGTTTGTGCTGGTTTATTTGTATGTGGAGGAAGGCTTTCTACTTTCCCACACAATTCTGTTTTAGCAAATTGCAAGCATTATGGGCATTTGTTCCTTTTGAATATTCTCTGAATGTTCTGAAACAAGTGGTAGTATCATTTTAAAAATTTCCCAAAAAAGTTTCATGAATGATGTGTAAATATTATATTAAAGACAACAAATACTTTTTTAAGGGCTTCTGAGAATGTTCCCTGTTAGCTGATTTCTACTTTGTTTTAATTTCAGCTTTATTGCAACTGCAAAGTCAAAGTTTTTGTGTGTTCTATCTTACGTGACTAATACAAAATCATTCCATTTCTAATTCCATTCTGGTTCTATATTTGAACTCTTCTGTGTTTCAGACTGCAGAGTGAAAGTCACCGTACGGAGCCATTTGCTTTTTTTTGAGGGAGGCTGAAATCAATAAGCTTAGGTAAATGTGCATCCCACACACTACTCTCTAATTAATGATGGCAAATGTGTCATAAAGGTCGTAAAGGATATAGATGAACATTCAATAGTTACTCATTTCACAGGATGTTCAGGAGGGTCGTGTGGAATGTTTATAGTAATTACTTGTTGACCGGGGGAAACGTAGGCGTGTTTATTTTCCGATTCACACACCCTCATGATTAGATCGCCTGACATAAGATCTTGAAAGAAAAGCTGCAGCGCTGAGATAAAACTGGTGCAAAATCTTTGAATGTATGTCTAATCAGCCCTTTTCTTGCTTCAGAGAACTTTATATGGTAATTATGTCACTTGTTTACATTTTGTTTTCTGCAGTCTTTTGTAGTAGTGTTATCACTATTATTATTATTGCTCATACTTTGGGTAAGTGATTAAAACAAACCCTTAACCCTAAGTATAAGTTTTAACCCTGCATTGTTTGTTCTACAGATATGAATATTTGCTCAAATAGTGCAGCTTGTGAGAAAAGATGCGCCATTATGTTTCTAATTGTTTAGATTTACAGTTAAGAACGAGGGACCTGAGACATATCTATAAGAATCAAAATATCACAGAAACTTTGTCACTTGGACCAGAAACCACCCATTGTATGCACACTCTATTTTCTTTGTATAAATTGAATCCATATTTATTGTATTCTGAGCAGACTTTAACATACAGTATTCATACTACCATTTCAAAATAACAGTACAGTTTATTTAATATGTCAGGTCAACCTATCAAATATATGCTTTTCAACAGACAGTAATTATCAGTGCTAGTGATAATTAGCTCTTGAAGGTCAGGTCAGTGACCTTCAAGAGTGTCAGGACAGGCTTTGCCCTGGGCAGAAGTGTTGTTTAATATTAAAGAACTTTGCAATTTGTCAATTCAGATCAATAGCGTTCTCATGCACATGCCTCAGGCTGTATACATATTTCATTAATTTGAGACTTTATGGCTGACTATCCGAGTGTCACCTTCGCCGGTCATTGTTTGTACTCTTGATTCTCTTCAAGTCAATTTTCTTTTTCAGCAAATGGTCAGTGAGCAGAGACACAGAGATGAAAATGTTGATCATCAAACTCAGGAGGTCAAATTAAATATTATATGAGCTGTTTCATTTGCTATTCATTTTGTATGAGGTTCGTAATTTCATTAAATATTATATCAAACAGATATTATAATTAAATCATAAATATTATATAAATATTTTCATTATACCTAAATTAAATATACAAAATTTACAAAATAATAAAGCCAGAATGGTGAAATGCATTGATAAACTTATATTTCCCATAAAGATATTTGATATTTTGTCTTATAATAACTTCTCAAAAATCTCAGAATTTAGAAACAAATTTTTTTTTTTTTTAGGCGATAGATGCTATTTACACTGAGTGCAAATAGCAATTAGATGTTATTTACACTGTGCAAATAGCATATTTTCTTAGGGACGGATGCTATTTACACTAAGTGCAGGTAGCTATAGATTCTATTTACACTATGTTAAAATAACAAGATTTTCTGCTATTCTGGCAATTATCTGCACCTCAGTATTGTAGTACATTATAAAACAGTAAGCAATAATAACGTATTCAGTGTAAATTATAGTTTTAATTCAAATTATTAAATGGATGCCACCTTATTGGGACAATAAAGCCCTCCCTACACCTACCCTAACCATACCCGATACTTTATTTTCAACTTTTTGATTATTTCCTTCATTTTTATTGAAAATAAATGCTTTCCGATGCGATATGAGATTTGAAAAGAGAGAAAAAGAAGTTTGGCAAGAGGTAGGTTCGAACTCTGGTCGATTGCATCAAAAAGCATGCGCCGTACCATCTACACCACTGAAACTGATGTTGAACAAGCATCTTTTTCAGTCTTGACTATCCCAATAACACATAGCCTTTGCCAACAGGGTGGGCTATTTGCACTTAGTGTAAATAGACACTGCGTTTCTTAATTTTATAATGGAGGAAATTTATTAAAAAATTATTTTTATTACAATGAATTTGACATACATTTAGCAGATTGTATAACATTTATCATTTTTTGTGTTAGAAATTACTTTGATAACATTGCACCTACATTTCTACTAACTCTCATTAGAGTGTTAGTAGTGTATTAGTAGACTGGTAGGGTTAGGGTTAGAATAACTTGACATGTGCTTGCAAAGTTACTTACAGTCAGTAGAGTGCCTGTTGGGAGACCACAATAAAGATATAAAGCAGACAGTCTACTAATACTCTTATGAGAGTTTATTGACATGTAGTTGCAACATTACTTAGTGTCAACAGAATGTTTCAAAAGGGACCATCAAAATAAAGTGTTAACGTACCTTTTTATTGAAATACACTACAAAAATGAACGTAAGTTCTCACAACAAAAGACATGGGATTTGTAATGCTTACAAAATTAATGGGACACCAGTTTGTTCCCTATTAATGGAAAGTGCCTTTCTGTCTCTTTCTCTTGTTTTCTAATCTTCCCTTTCTGTCTTTCAACCTTCTTTTCTCTCCATCACACTTTTTTCCTGTGGCATCAAGGGAACAATAGCAACCTTGAACTGTTGAATTCGTTTAGTCAAACCGGCTGACTTCTTGTTCAGAGGAAATCATCCAAGACCAGCGTGTCTGTCTAGATTAAAGGGTGCTGGGGAGGTTCTGAGATGTTGAGGAGAGAGAGAAAGAGAGAGTAATTAAAGCTAATAAGTCAGAGGGGCCTTTCATTCGCCCAGGGTTACTAATGAAACCAGCTCCACCAAATGCTGCACCCGCTAGCTGGAGACCACATGAACTGCAGGTGGAAAGACAAATGAAGGAGAATGAAAGGAGTCTGTTTATCTGGATGTAAACGAATGGATGCAACTTAGTGAATGCTAGTGCCTTAGATGATGTAAATTAGCCTCACCGAGACTGTGCCATGTTGTTTGTGGAGGCTTTTTGTTTTTGATGTCGTGAACCTTGTTTGGTTTGTTAATGACTAGCCAGCACGAGTCAAAGTTCAGGCTTTGGTGATTTTCATAGTTCTCACAGACAGTACAGATAATAACATAAATGAGAAGGTAACTAGACGACTCCTGAGGCACAAGTCAATTAAACTCCTTTAGGGCTGGCAATTTAACATGTTAATTAAATGTGATTGATTGATAGATAGAAACTAATATAGTAGACCATCACTTGTTTTATTCCTATATGAATAAGAGTTGTAGAACAAATCTTGTAAATGTTCAGTGACTCATTTTAGACAGCTGTTTGTTTCATTCCTAAATGCAAGTGTTTTGAGCAAATCAATTATATCTTAGGATATCTTAGCCTTAAACACCACCCTGAAGCAGTCATAGTAGTAATGTGGATTATGTGTGCATTGAGGGCACTGAGCATTGGCATTTAGCAGACATGGGCCAGTCTTGCACACTTTCTTTCTGTCACACATACATGTTCTCAAATGACCATTGCAGGTGTCGCTGTTGCAAAAGGCCCCGTGTCATTATCAGGGAGTCTTTGAATGTTTCATTTGACCCATTCATTCAAAAACACTGATTCATTCAGGAACGAAACAAGTGAATGTTTTAATGAGTAACTGAACCAGTCACTTGATTCATTGAATGAATCATTGCTAAGTTAATTGGTTGAATCAATTGGCTGCAGAGTCAGATCCAAGTTTTGTGTTTTATTGATAATTATTTGGCTTACTTTTTTTATCTTAATACTGGCATCTACAAACATTAAACTTTGCTCAAATTATTTTCTCTTCAGTCCAATAAGTCTGTTTAAGTTTCTCATCAAAGCCAGTTTTTACTTGAATTCATCACTTTGGAATATGTTCATTTTAGACTGTAGCTGTGCTGTTGATAAAACATATTTCAAGAAAACATCACTTTCCCATTCTTTTCAATTACACACACCCACCCCTTCATCTGCCCACCCTTTCATTAAAATGACAGTAAACACCCCTCAAGTAAAATTCACCCCCCAATTGCAGAGGGTGGCAATCTGTGTGATTTGTGAAGTGCGAAACATTTCGCAACATTGATCGTCGCTGATTGAAACTCTGTCTCTTTAACCATTCATTTGACATTTAGAATGGCCTGCGGTTTCCTTGCATCAAACCCCAAATCTTCTCCGCCTCACTAGACTTTTACCATTTAGCCAAGCTGTAAATTCTATCATCACAATTTCATCATTATGTGTTGCACGAATCCACAAAGCTATTACTGCTCGATTTGTTCTTCAAATAAGATGTTTAACTTTCTCATCTGCCACAGTAAAGATATCTCATCCTTTTAATTGTCTTTATTCTTTTCTTCCCTAAAAGGTGAGAGTGACAGTTCTCAATCCAACGAGGGATGAAGCACAGCTCAATCCATTTAGAGCTCTGTGCATAGTACAAGAATGAATCATTACAAATGAATAAAGATTCGTGCTTTATGAAATGTATTTCAAAAGCAATTTCGGCACAAAGCCATGCATTCTGGGTAGAGTTTCCTGCTGGAGCCAAAGCTTTTAAAATTTTGTTCCTTTTTTCTAACAAAGGGGATAAGAAATGGTCAGATGATAAATGGACTTATATTAACTTGAATACAATTAAAGGGCAAAATAAAGGGGTCTTGCAAGATTTTGCCATGAATGGAATGCAATTTTCTGAATACGCAGAGATGGGCCCAAGGACAAAAGTAGTCAGGGCATACCATTCACAATGAGCGCACGCTATACGGCTCGCTCTTTACCAGAAAACTGAGATGATTTATGAGCATGGCTCATGAATTTAGACACACAGGCATAATATTTTCTACATTTCTGAGCTTGCCCAATTTTTATGGCCCACAGGAAAATGTTATTGGTTAAAAGTTTCTCTTTAAAGCTCAGGAGGTTTAATGGAGTTCTCAATCATGTCTGCTTAAATGTCTCTTTAGAGAAGCAAATAAGATAGTTGTTGACATGCAGTAAGAGAATAAGGCTTTAAAATTAACATGAAATCAAAATTGACTATTTATTTTCTTGATCCAGTCATTTCCTAATGGATAAAATGAAGTCCTGGCCTACATTATATATTTTGTGATTGTTAAACATCTTGCTTTTCTTAGAAATATGGAATTACTGTATTTATGGCATTTCATGTTGACTCAAATCAGTATGACACATATTTTGGTTTTGGAAGATTATTTGTATTTGTTAAGAAATATTTGAGCTCATATTGAAATATTTGGATTTTTGATGGCAGACTTTGGCATCTTGGCATATCAGAGCATATTTGAGACATTTTAGATATTACATTTTCTAAGAAAAAGTCATTTTTATAAAATAAAAAAAAAGAAAAATGTAACAGCGGCTTTTTATCTTTTTAAAAAAATATATTTTCACAAGATTCATTTTATCGTACAGTTCAACTTTTTTTCTTGCAATTCTGCATAAAATCTAGTGAAATGTAAACTCTGAATTCTGATTGAAAAAAATCATAATTGCGTGATGTAAACTCAGAATTCCAACCTTTGGTTTATAGTTTATAGCTCACAATTCTATATCCTGTCCATATTCCGTTGAGCACTTTCCATTTCTCAGATCATCCCATCACTGGGCAGCTGAACCTCTTCCTGTTATCTTTCCTCAGAAACTAGAGATATGTTTATTACCCCTTGACTTCAGACCAAAAATCTCATTAATGTAATTCCATTATCTGTCTCTGGTAATTCTCCACTAATGACCAGCTTTTTGTAAGAGTTTTATCTGACATGGAGCTAGCCCTTCACAGTAATCCCTTTTACAACCCGCCAATGCTAACTAAAAGAGAGAGAAGGATGAAAAAGAACAGAAGGTTACATGCTTTCTGAGATCTCACCTCATCTGTAGCATTTGATATCTGTCTCCCCTCTCATTTGAGACCCTCTGACCAGACCATTGTCGAAGTAGGAGGTGTCAGCATTCGACAGCTAAACCTTACCCAAAGGTTTTCTGTGTTGGTGACCTTTATCGTACCTCAACATTAATCTTGGTTTTATCTGTCCTCTGCACTACATAAAGGCAATACTTACACAATGCCTTCTTTGGAAGAACTCCAGCAAAGGTAGCTCACAATGATATTTTGCTTTAAATGGTGATTGAAGTCATGGTTTTTTTTTTTTCAGATGACCTCGACTTTCTTGTTCAGTCTTGTAGTGGTGCAAAGCTTTTGTAGGTGTGAACAAAAGCCAAAATAAAGTCTTCACAGGGAGAACAATCAGTCTTTATTTCTTGGCAACCTCCAGTTTGAATGTTCTTGTCAGATAATTAAAACAAGCACAGGCAACATTCTTTAAATATAAAGAATATTGTTGTGTTAATTTCTGCTCTTCTGTTGCCACAGGTTCGCAGTTTTGAGTTGCAGCATGCTGAAAATTCAGTTTGGCCATAACAGGTATACATTTCATTTTAAAACACATTAATATATAAAACAATTATTTTTAAATGTTTGTAATAAATGAAATCTGACAATTTTATAGGACCGTTACTTTTTTGTGAAATCATTTTTTTTTAATCAAAACTAAGCATTTTATTTTTTTTTTTCACAAATTCAAATAATAATGAAAATTATCCTGCCAGGTCACAATGTTTATATAAATTTGAATTGTGAAACAATTTGCTTAGTTTTGGTGAAAAATAATGCCACAAAAATTTATGGTCCTATAAAAGGCCTTTTTATGCAGATGGTCATATTTTTTTTATTTCGCCTAGTTGTTGGATTGACTGTAAATTAGGCATCGGTGACAGTGAAACAAGATTTCCTAATGATTTGTAAAGCCAACCAATATACTAAACAAATGTTAACATTTGGCCTCGCAGGATGGAGGTAGTTGCCATATTCTTCTGTGCTATTAGATTGCCTCCATCAGTCCCAGATGTCTGCTTCTTTTTTCAGCTTATTCTCTCATTAAGGCTTGTTTGCCCTCTGCAATCGGGAGCTCGAGCTTATTGTTGGACATTAACAATTTAAATTGTTTTTGCTTTTTATCCTGCCAATTGCAATTACACTCTTCCAGAGGCACCAACTAATGAGTTTCCTCTTTCATACTCCCAAGACTTACGGCTGAATGGATCATCCTTCCCTCTCTGAATTAAATATATAAATAATGGCCGACAAAGATTAACACAAAAGGTCTGTGCGAACATCTCGGGCCGCCTGGAGACTGCTGTTAGTGGAGATTGTTTTAATGAGAATGCAGTGGAGTAGAAAGCCACGCTCGTGGGTTCCGTCCCAGCGTTATTTCCACACATCTGAGGTGCTGGCCGGTTGAAACGAATGGGGGATGTTACTAATTATCAGACCTCCGGTGTCGAGTTCTTCGTGAATGGACGTAAGAAAATTGCTCAGTCCTCCAGGAGACTCTTTGAGCTTCTGGGTCGGTGGGGTTCATAATCATTGCTTCTGTGGGCTCCAAAAGTGATCTAAGCCCACTAACCATACAACGCATTCAGAGCCAGTTATTAACACGCAAATAATCAAGAACTCTTTTTTTTTTTTTTGGAAGATTTCAATGCAGAATTGTAAAGCCCAGCATTGTATGAAAGCATTTGAGTTTCAAAGCAGTTTAAATCATTTTTACAATTGTTTTAGGCAGTGTTCCCCAACCCTATTTCTCGAGTCACCCCAACACTACATATTTTTGACCTCTTACTAATCAAACACACCTGATTCAACTCATCAGATCATTATTAGAGACTCCAAAACCTGAAATTGATGGGTTTATTTACACGTTTTCCTTTTACGTTTACAGTGTCATCAAAACAATCCCCATTCACACTGATCCGCGAAAACAACTGTATCATGCATGCCAGGACAATAGTTGGCGATGTCACTTTGTAAAGAAACACTACGCAAACATGTAATACGCATGTGTGTGACGTCACCGTTTTTACAAATTCACATTTTTATAGTTTACACAGAGACGGTATCGTTTACAAAATTTCCAAAGTTTGCATTTTCAGGGCCCCAAAACGTTATCATTGTGTAAATGAACAGCCGAAACACATCCAAAATGTGTACTATTGGGGTGCCTTCAGGAACTGAGTTGGGAAACACTGGTTTTAGGGTTTACAGTATTACATTTTCATTGTCATGTGGTTTTAAAATTGGATATACTGTACCTGCAGAAATTGTAGTTTTTTCACACTAAATTCATGTCATGTATTATGGTAATACTATTGAAGCATTGAGTATTGGATTTTTACAGATTGGCCCCATTATGCTTGTTCGTTGAGCTTAATGTACTGAACCTATTCCTTTAAAGCATCTTTCTCTATTGACGGCCATTCAAAAGTAGCTGTGCATTCTGTATTTCTAAAGAGTTCTCAGTTATATTTCTCATAGGATTTGAAAAATTTGAAATCTTTGACTTTTGATCGCAGACTTTGATATTTCAGCACATTTTAGCACAGAAGGTCTCTTCTGAATCTCTAGAGGAGACCAATATTTATTTCAATGAAATGTCAAAAGTAAAAACAAGCACATTTGTGGGGATCCTCCACATTGTATCCAATTACCACCAGTGTTAGGCTGCAAGAAGGAAGTTCCCTTTGTAGAGATTAACGAGGATCGATCGGCAAACAGATTCTCATCTCAGAATCAATTAGCATCCCCTTTAGCGCTCTGAGAGAGGGTTTATAGCGATGGCTTTGTGCAGGATGCAGTGAGAGCATCGATCAGACCTACTGCACTTCAGACTCTTAATGTTCTCCACACTTTGCTCTCTCCATCCCTCTTGTGTTCTCTGAAGCCTGTTTTTCTCTAATTCATCTAGTGTAATTAAGGCAGAGGATAGTAAGTCAACAGACCTGAAGATCCACTAAAGAATGAGCGAGCAGTTTTCGCTGAAGAGGATGTGATTACACTTGGATGCAAGTTGCTAGATATAAGTGCTTGATATAAGACTCAACTCATTTCTTCACTGATTGTGCCTTTGCCTGTGTTGTGTTTTAAATCTGTTGGTTGATTTAAAAGTTTTATTAACTGGTTTAATTTTTTTTTAGAATGTTTGTTTATATACACAAAATACTGTATAGCCAAAAGCCTTCCTTTGTGTTCCACCAAAAGAAAGTTGTACAGGTTTGGAATGACATGAACGTAAGTTTTCATTTTTGGGTGAACTATAACTTAGGGTGACACACATTCTCTTTGTAGGCCCGGAGTCTGGACATGCCCAGGATTTCTAAAATGCCTTAAATTTCTGGGTTTTCACAGCACTCGGCGCTCAAATTTCTTAAATTTTCACTTTGTTTTCCTATTGACATGATCTCTACAGTCCTCATACATTATATTTATGCATATGCATTGCTTTCGTGCCTTCTCGCACGGCATGATTGGTTGATTATGGACAAAACTTGCACACTATTGGTCAAACCAATTTTCAGTCATAATCTTCAGCAAGTATGAAAACGATAGGAGAATATAGTCAAAACCCAAACATTTTAGGAATCCCAGCCAGGACAAAAGAATTTATACGGTTATTGTATGTTAATTGCACTAATTTAACATGTAAAACAGACAGTCCATTGTATTGAATGCTTGAACCGGTACAACAATTTAAACAGTAAAGCTGTTTTTTATATGATAGCATGTTTGACGTTCCTTCTTCGAATGTTATTTGCATTGACTGACTCTCTTTATAGAAAGCTGGCTGCAGACTTTCTCAATCTCACAGTCTGCTGGAGCTGCACATGACCTCCTGTTCTGTCTGGCACGTTTCAAACACACATGCACACAAGGCAGACTCACTCCCACGGAGCCATAAAGGTGCTTATGTGTAGGGGGAAAAGTCCGCTGCGTCAGGCCTGAGTGCTGTGAAAAAGTGTGAGGTGTAATGAGTAATAATGTGCTGTATAGCTGCAGCTGTTATTGCAACTGCTGTTGTTTTTTCCTTTCTTACATTTCTTATTTTCAACTAGTAGTTTGACCACATCAGAACACATAATCTATTTATTTTCTTATTCTTGTCACACCAGTACTTTTTATTAATCACTTGGCTAATATTTATTTATTTATTTGCCCATACAATATCACAAGGACATTTTTTTAAACTATTTGTAATTAATTGGTATTTTTATATATCTGTTTTAATTTTGATTTTATTTAAAGTTTTAATAACTTTGTGTGTGGGTGTGTGTTGTCATTGTGTTTGGCATTTCAGTTATTTCAGTATTTATTTCAGTTTTGAATTATTTTAGGACATCAATGAAAATTTGATATATGGCCTTGGCAACTGGCTGAAATATTTAATTTTTCATGTTATTTAATTAATTATTTTTTTTATTTTTTTTTATTGTTTTAGTTAAATATAATAGCCCTGCTTACGTAACATCACTATTTCTTTCTTTTTTCTTTTTTTTTTTTTGCCACTGATTTTTAAACTCTTATTTTCAGTACATTTCTGTGTTTTCTGTAGCATGTTATAGGCGATTCTTAACTGGTCGAAGTCAAAAGTTTCCACCTTCAAGTCTCTAAGCTACTTCAGTCTCTAGATATGGCTCCAGTGCTTCCTTCACTGTAAATCTGTAGGATTTTTCTCCCTCGTTTTACTATCTGCCAAGTAAAAAAAGTCTGATCACTTAGAAAAGTAATAAGACACACCTCCCCTCAATAAACCACTCGATTTGAGTTATCATTCACGTCTAGCACAAATGGATGGTTGCCTTTGCAAGCACCACTAATAAACCAACTGACCATTTAAAAACATAAACCTACTGAAAAAATATTAGGCTAAACGCTCCACTCGCTACTTCACTGATATGTCTTTGGCAGTTTCATTATTGCTCATTATTGACTGACATTTCAGCTTTTGTTTGATTAAACTGTAATGTCTATATCATGTATCAGCACATTTGACATTTACCAAGAGAGCGAGTGTGAGGTGAACACTCATTTACTAAATGAGCTCTATCGCTCAGCTCAAAGATATGAACCACTGAAGAAAATGGATAGGGCCATTTCCTGCCCGTTATGAGCTGCTTCTTATTCCTCTTTCTCAGTCACATTCCACATTATAGCACTCATGTTTCTGTTTAATTATATAATATCTGAGTGATCCGAAGAACATGTGCTTTGTGTCATTGTTTAGTGGAACTGCTTGTAATTACTCATCATTGTGGCTAAAATCATTAATTTTATTCACATACACAATTAAAAAAAATTGCATCAAATGTTTGCATCAATCTTTTTGAGTTATGACAACTTCAAATAAAATTGTTCAACCAACAAAGTACATTTGGTACTTGCTTTGTAGCATAAACAATTTTTTAAGTTGATTACTCAAAAAAAAAAGAAGAAATTAATTGACTTGTGGTGGCCCTGGAACCAGATAATCTTATCTATTTTAGTTCAAATCAACATTTACACAATGCACATACTAAAATTTAGCATGTCAATTTAATGACATTAGTTGTCACTCGCATTAGCGCAGCCGTTATAGTTTAAGTAGTGTTTGCCTTCATGTCTTCAGCACAACGAAAACTTTAGCATAATAGTAGCATTAAACTCTGACAGGTTTTCCCTTCACTACAAACACATAACACTTCATTTTAACATAATTTATTCAAAGTATGCTGGGAACTGGAAATATACTGCCCAAATTCAATTAAATTCAATTAATGCAGAAATTTGAGTTTACATTATACACAATTTAGAATTAATGTATATCAACATTACATAAGCAGAACTCATCAAAATAATGTTGGCAACACAGAAGCTTTAATTAAATGAATAAATTAGATTTTTTTTTTTACTTGCAACCATGCATTTATTTAAGTTATGATATTTATTATTTTAGAGTGTATAGGAATTCAATTTTGGGGGAAATTGATGCTCTTTTTTTATTGCATAGAATTTCTAATTGTTTAACTTTGTCTCAGATGTTTGAAATGTTTTAGTTCATTTGTAGTTTCTGATATTTTGATTTTTGATATTTAGATACTTAGATTTCTTCCTGCACTTTCTCATGATTTTTCTAACAGAAATGTTAACTTCTCACCTCCCCTTCGGGATTTCTTATATTTGCTCTTCTCTCTGTGTCAGCGCCACTTCATTTCATCCGTGGCATGTCCCCTGTGAGGCCACTGTTCCTCTGACCGATGTGACATTTGACTCAATTAAAAACTGAGATCCATGCCACTCAGAGAACAGTGAGAAGTAGAGATTAGTTTATTAAGTTCATTAGTTTTCTCCCCATTGGTCATATTTGAACAGATGGAACACTATTTTCATGCCGCTAATAATTCCAGATCAGTGTGATTTGCTTAAAGGTTAACAAGATAGCAAATTTATAACTGTTTTAAAGCAATCATTATTTAGAAGTATAAAAAGAATATTTGCCTAGTCTTGATTTTTAATAAATCTGGCATTGAATATTGTTGGCTCTGTGGCAAATTACTTATGTTCTGCTATTTTAAGTCACTTTGGATAAAAGCATCTGCTAAATGCATGCATGTAAATGTTATACACTAAATAAACACAAGGTAAAATTAGATTTCATTATTTTTATCTGCACAAATACACTCTAAAAAGTGAGTCAGGGACCTATTACCATTAACTTAATTAAATGGATGGTTGCAAGACAAAAATGACAATTTATTGATTTAGTTAAACCTGGCTAGTTCCAAACATTATTTTAAGTTCTGTTGACATAATTTTGTTCATTACATCAACTTAGAGATTTCACTCTTTTTCACAAAAATAAACATTTTGTCATCATTTACTCATGCTCGTGTTGTTCCAAAACTGTATGATTTTCTTTCTTATGCTTAACACACACAAAAGATATTTTGAAGAAAACAGTTGCTGGCCCCATTGACTATACATATTATGGAAAAAAATGAAAAAATACTATGGAAGTCAATGGGGACTACCAACATTCTTCTGTTCAGCAAAAGAAAGAAAATCATACAAGTTTGAAAAAAAAATAAATAAATAAATAAATTGTGTGTAATTTAAACATTTCTGACTTTTTTTTGTAGTAACTTGATGAAATTCTTTAACTTGGGTAGTGGTAACTGGGCAGTTGATTTCTTGATTGTTGATTGGCATGCATTGTATAGGACTGTATATTATTTTAAGTCGACGTTTATGAGCAATAACTGCACCAATGACAGTAACAAGTATATTGCTTGTTCATACAAGTAATTCTAATTACTAACTAAACAGTTTACCTTTAGCATGTGATGCTGTAATTTAAACTGAAATATAAGATTAATTGGTCCCAGAGTCATCACTCGATTTATGAAACTTTTGAAATAATGCCAACTACATTTTTGAGGGATGTCGAAAAGGCTATCAGCGCCAACTCAAACAACTTTTTGAAT
Source organism: Onychostoma macrolepis (assembly GCF_012432095.1). NCBI lineage: Eukaryota > Metazoa > Chordata > Actinopteri > Cypriniformes > Cyprinidae > Onychostoma > Onychostoma macrolepis. The sequence continues at coordinate 28,856,150 of NC_081160.1, forward strand.
CGGAGATGATTCATTGGAAAAGAACAGTTCGAACTGACTCAGTTGTTTAGTTCAGTTCATTTATTTGAATTAGAAACTTCTAGCTACTAAATTGTATATCGGAGGCACTATTAAACATGCCTAATGCTTATTTAATGTTGCAAGACAAGAGGGAGTCAAGAAGACAATGACAGTAGTCTCATGTGAAAAGCACATCAAAATCGGTATATTCAGTTCTTTATTTGAATGTACATCACCAGAAGTATTATTACAAATGTACAGTGCGGATGGCTCTAAATGGCCATTATTAGTGAAAAGCCAAGAGCTTTAAATCATCTTTAACAAGTCCTGTCCTTCAAGTGTGCCATAAAGAGCTTCCAGAATTATACTAATAGGCCTTTGTTACTGTTTGATTTGCCACATGGGAAGAGCCTCCGGAGCTGCGATGTCATTGTTCATTCCCTCTCTCTCACTTTCTTTCCCCAGATGTTACTCAACTCTATCAATTCTATTTTTCCTTCCCTCCAGGATATTATTCCACTTTTAATTCTGTCGTCTTTGACTCTTCCTCTTTTTACCTCACCACGTTCCTTCACGCCGCTCTTGTCCTCATTCTTTTTCCTTTTGTTCCAGCTAATAGTCTCGGAGACGGTAATAAATCTCGACTGGCCCGGTTGAGACAGACGAGCGGCGACGTTGACGGATGGTGAGGAATTTACAGGATTACAGGTGGAGTCGGCTGATTGATTGGGTTTGCGTTGCACACGAGAAGAATTACTGTCGGAAGATGCGAGATGATGGGCTGATGTATTGCTCAGCCAAGCCTGATGAAGAGGGGAAAATGGACTTGAACAATGGTTTTACAAGCTTCCATCTCACTCCCATTCACTTCTGTGGCACCATGTCTGTGTGAACCTGGTGCTTTTCCAGAATTCTAAAAAAGAACCCAATTATTCTTTGACAAGAACAAGCTGGCAATAGCAGTTCAATCATATACTGATGTAGGACCTGTAGGCCATAAACACACTGCAGCTAAATACAGTTGTCACTCCTCTCAGCTCATATGAAGAAAAAAAAAAAAAAAGGTTGACTCACAAACATTGATATTGTCTCTCCCCATTAAAGTTTTTCCCTCCAGCCATGCGGTTTCAGCACTACATGCTGCCAACAGCAGTGATTGCCAGATGATAATACTCCAAAAAAAAAAAAAAAAAAAAAACAGCTCCACCAAGGTAAAATCCATTTTGCAATCCATGTTGAGTTTTGGGTGTTACTCACAGTGGACCAAACATTGGTCACTTTTGTTTTTGTTTAATACTATCTATCTATCTATCTATCAATCTATCAATCTATCAATCTATCAATCAATCAATCCGGCAGCCATGTCATCCTGTAGCCCAAGACTGGTTACTCACTGAAGCTAAGCAGGGTTGAGCCTGGTCAGTACCTGGATGGGAGACCTCCTGAAAAAACTAGGTTGCTGCTGGAAGAGGTGCTAGTGAGACCAGCAACGGGTGCTCACCCTGTGGTCCGTGTGGGTCCTAGTGCCCCAGTATAGTGACGGGGACACTATACTGTAAAAAGCACCGTCTTTCGGATGAGACGTTAAAGCGAGGTCCTGACTCTCTGTGGTCATTAAAAATCCCAGTATGTCTTTCGAAAAAAGAGTAGAGGTGTGACCTCGGCATCCTGGCCAAATTCGCCCATTGGTCTCTGACCATCATGGCCTCCTAACAATCCCCATATCTGCTGATTGGCCTCATCACTCTGTCTCCTCTCCACCAGTAAGCTGGTGTGTGGTGGGCGTTCTGGCGCACTAGGCTGCCGTCGCATCATCCAGGTGGATGCTACACACTGGTGATGGATGAGGAGACCCCCCCCCCACACTGTAAAGCGCTTTGAGTGCCTAGAAAAGCGCTATATAAATGTAAGGAATTATTATTATTATCTATCTATCTATCTATCTATCTATCTATCTATCTATCTATCTATCTATCTACACACACACACACACACACACACACACACGTATATGTATGTATGTATATGTATATATACATACATATATATGTATACACTATATACTATATATATGTAATATCAATGTAAAATCTCAGTCCTGAAGCAAAACCAACTCAGAAGCACTAAGGTACAGGACTTTAGACATTAAAAATAAGCTTAATGCTGTTTTTGCCAATAACTTCAATCAGCCCTATTATAGAATCTAGGCATGTAATGCATAATAGTAATATTATTACAGAATTGCAGGGATGTTCATGATGAAGGTATTGGTGCGAATGTGCGTGTATTCAGTTTACAGACCCTAAATCTGAACGTTCCTTTAGTGTTTCATATGCATTGTCCTCGCAAAATATGGAACAGTGTCAGGGAATAAAGACAATAGGCTTTTGTTTGATGTTTTACACATGGTAATTATATTGTATGATTGAATCTGGCATCTGAACCTAACTTTGAGGTTGAGGAGTACTGTTAATGAAGTACTTTAATTATGTCACATAAGCAATTAGTCCTAAACTAGCAGCTCGTATTGAAAGATAGATTTGCTGTAGTTTTCTTTGGCAGAGCAATAATTAAAAGCCATCAAGAGACTGACCCATTGACACCAACTAAACAGCTATTTTGAGCACAAATTAGCCATATAATTCTACCATTGTTAATACTTCAGTATATCTAATAAATGATGCTGAAGTGAGATTTACTGTTTTATATATATATATATATACACACACACACACACACACACACACACACACACACAGAGTATATGTACTGTATATATACACTGTATATGTATATGTATGAATTTTGCATGCAAGAGATTTCTTTTTGGGTCACATTTTATATTAGGTGGCCTTAACTTATGTACTTACATCAAACAATAAGTACAATGTACTTATTGTGTTCATATTGTATTGCAAAACACTTTTGCTGCTAATGAGGTGGGATACGGGTAAGTTTAGGGACAGGTTTGGTGGTATGGGTAGATTTAAGGGTGGGTTAAGGTGTAAGGGATGGGTCAACAGTGTAATTATAAATGTAATTACAGAAATTAATTACAGATGTAACTACATATAGGTATTTTATTTAAAAATATAAGTAAAACGTAAAAACATGTATGTACACAATAATTGCATTGTACCAAATAATTAATTTAAATGTAAGTACATAGTAGTTAAGGCCACCTAATATAAAGTGGGACCACTTTTTGTGTTACAGAGCTTGATCAAACAGCTCAAACAAGCAGCAGGAAGTTATTAAACCAGGTCAGGCTAAGGTATTATAAGCTAGAAAAATGACACAAATCGATATTAAGGCCATTTTTATAAAAGGCCCATAGAAATGTTTGTCTCCTGTAGGCCGGAAAGGAAATGAACAGTGTAAAGTGGATGGAAAGCAGAAAAATGAGCAACTGAATGTTCATTTGAGTGATGAATCACGGTGAGTCTGAGCTGCACCCACAGCAGACTCGTCCTCGTCTGTCAAGAGCTGCATGAAAGACTTTATTAACCTCATACTCAAATATGTGTTTATAAGTCACAGGGTGTATTTACAGAGGTTATGTGTGTAGATTAGATGTTCAGAGTGGTATTTGAAGACATTTGATGGGTGTGTGCCTGAATATTTATCGTGAAACTCTTTTCTCAAACTCTCTTTTTTGTTTTATTTATTCCCCACAAGGCTCTTCATCTGTTTGAGTGGACAGCTCTCCACCACAATGCTGTATTTGTCGCTTTTTTCTTTTGATTCTCCATTTGCACTTCGCCAAACTCTACGAACCTTTCATTCCCATAGACACACTTGAATAGGAAGCGAGTTTGATTGACACATACTGAGTGGAGAAAATAAAAGCTCTCTGTTGAAATGTATTTTTTACATTGTAAACATGCTTAGACGGAGGGAATCTTGTAGACATTGACACATAGGTTGGTCTCAAACTGACAACCACTGATTCTTCTATCGACTGCCTACAAAGCTCTGTAATGTTTTCTAAGTAGGTGTGATCTTTCCTACTGTGGAAATGATCATTCAAAAATCAAAATTGTTCAAAGTTGTTCCAAACCCATATGATTTTTTTCTCTCTCTCTTTGTGGAACACAGAAGTTATTAAATAATAAAAGTTTAGTCTTGCAGTAAAATGAATGTTCTGTTTTTCTAAAAATACTAAGAACTACATGAATCACTCAAAAGTGATTCACTAATAATGCATTCATTGGAAAATCACATCCCGTAATCTAAAATTACTTTTCACAGAATCTTTCTCAAAGGAGATCAAGTAGTACAATTGCTATTTTATTTGCAGCTCATCAACATGTAGGCCTTCAGACTTTTTAGTTTGGAGTTTTGAGGGTTAGAGTAAATTCAGATATGTTACTTGAAACATATTCAATCTTTTTCTCTCTCACTCAAGACATCTATGATGCAGTGCATACTGGAGTGTGTCCCAAAATGAGCTCTGGTTTCTCAATATGGACTCCAAGCCGATACTCCTAATTGAGTGCGACATGTTAACGACCGCACATCAGTTACGTCCTTACTTACTCGGCGTGCCTGATAGAGCTTCGCTCATCATGCTGGAAAAGTCATTTATATCATTGACTTTCCCTCTGACGGCCGGCCAGATGAAGAGGTTTTCCTAGACTGTCCGTTAATGAGCAGACAGTAATTATCACAGCAACCTGCGTGAGTCAGATACATCCATTCAGCTGAACTCATTCATTAGGCCTGAAACTGATATATACTGCATATTTAAAGGCCTGTGGTTCATACCGTCACTGTTGCTCTTGTATGAAATTGCTTGATTTGTTAGTGCTCTGTGTCTACACCTACACTATGCACCCACTTGAATGTATTTCTGGGTTTATTATATCTTAAACAAGCGTTCAAAAGTATTTGACTCCAGCGTTTGGATACTATGGCAGACCATTTCCCACTGAATAAGAAATAAAAAAGGTAATTGTTACTTTTTATCTCACAATTCTGTCTTTTTCCTCACAATTCTGACTTTGTAACATGCAATTGCGAGTTATAATGTCAGAACTGTGAAATAACTTGCAATTGTAAGAAAATAATCAGACGTTTTTCCCTCAGAATTGGACTTGCAATAGAATTAGAATTGCAAGTTTATACCCAGCAACTCTTTGACTTTATAATTCACAATTGCGCATTTATATCTTGCAATTCTGAGAAAAAAGCCAGAATTTTGAGATGTAAACTAGCAATTGCAAGAAAAAAGTCAAGAAATGTGGGCTACATTTTTTTATTTTATTTATTTATTTATTCAGTGGCAGAAAAAGGCTTCCATAGGATCCAATGTATGAATTTAGTAATATATCCAAGTGGCATCTACAAACAAATAATGCTAAAACTTTCTCATCATAAACTTCTGTTCCTCCAAAGACTGACTACTGTTTAAATAGAAAATAGACGTTTTGAACAGTATATGTATTGTTTTATCTTTTAATGCCTAACAAAAAGTGTGCTTGTGCTATCTTTTTTTTAACACAAATGCCACTTATTTAGATTTTTTTTGTTTGTTTGTTTTTTTTGTTGATATTTTGCTATCTAATGCAAATGTCATTCATCAAACTTTCTGTTTGTATTTTGTCTCAGATTTGACTTTTTAATATGACAGCTTTTCGGGCTAACATGCAGAATGTCTGCTGCAAATGGCAGAGTTTAAACAGCACTCATGGGTAAATCTATCATTCTTTACATAACACGCTTCAAACAGCTTATTGTTAATACTCATTTCCTCATAAAAAGCGATCATCCCTTAAACTGCATTTCATATTTAAGACACATCACACGCACAAAGTGTCTTTGTTCAAAAAAAGGCCTCAATCCCTGATGTTATTTACTGTTGTCTGGCATTATAGAGCCTAATCTTCTTCTCAAAGGCAGTATCCGGTCATTGTCAAACGATATGCTAAAGAGCTTTTTAGTCTCTTTTCAGCGTCACAAAGGGTTTTTTAAGTACTTAAAAGGATAGTTAATCTTTTAAGTGTGTTCGACAAGTGCATTAGGGTCCCTTGGCCTGCGTTCTGCTCTTATTCATAGCCTCGCTGTCTGTTTTTTGGCACTCGGACCCACTGACCCAGAAATCAAAGCCCTATTGTTTTTAAGCCTTCTTTATCTCACAATAGGGATGGTGTGGCACAGGGAATAGGACTGCCGAGTCCTGATCTTTCATGTTTTTTAAACACAATGGTTGCTTTTAATGGATGATAGTGTTAAGACAGATTTAAAAGTCATGCGAGTGCAATTTCAGTTCATTGGAAGGTGGACTCAACCATGAGAACCTGAGAAAAACATCCTAAAGCATAGAGGTTGTACGCTTTCATCCGTGTTCTGTTAACTGTATTTTGTGCAGTTACAGCAAAATGCATGTAAGCTGCATCCCAAACTTTCCATTTATTGTGTTCTGTCAACACAAATGAACTCCGAGCTGCAAAAACATGCATAACGGTACAGATTAAATGCCGTGGGTTATGTCTCAGACACGCATTCACACTCATATCATTACACCATCGCCTGTTTGTTACTGTCAGGGCCGCAATCGTAAATCTGGCAGTGTGTCAGTTAGAGGTGGCTGGAAAATTAGGATGTTATGGATGGGAAGCTCTCGTGCACTTGCACACACTCACACACCCTTGAGATGGCAGATGAGCGATTTTCAAAGAATAGTAAAGCTGTCTGTCTCTCCTCTGTATGTCCTTGTCCGTTTCGTTCCATCCTACCGTCTGTCAAACGGAGCCCTCCCATGGAGACTGACACACTCTCACAAGAATGACACACACACACACTGTTCTGTTAGTTCTTTTTGAGTCTTTATCAATAGAGAGCTAAAGTCTTACCTGAAAATCTGAATAGCTAAACATTTTTTTGGTACTTTTACAGACATGTTTCTCATGCCAGTACGGTCACATTTTCTATAGGCTTTGTGATATGTACATACCAACAGACATTTTTGGAATGAAATGTTTCTATTAGATGAATGTTAGCGTCTAAAGCATACAGCCCACTCTTTAAAAAATGATATGTGAAACAGCACCCAAGTATGCAATCAAGAATGGTTAAAAACGCTAAAAAATGTTACATTTTAGATGTTGAATCTAGCATGTAGCAAAGTTATTTTCATTTACATTTTCTGAAAGCTTTTGTCAGTCTTGAGAGATTTAACCTCTACAAGAGCAGCCAAACACATGCTACTTGTTTACATCTGAAAATAAACTGGATTTATCAGTATGGAGCTGGAGAGACACTGTTGTCTTTGATTGACTGCACATTTTCAAACATTTGTTACTGGTGAAGTGTGCATTGACGCTACCTGTCTTTTGATGGATTACCCCTTTCATCCATAGACTTGATGCGTGTTTTGTAACAAATTAGAATAAGATGCTGTTTTCAAAGAGTGTTGGATTTGCCAATTACTATACGACAGAAACAAAACAAATCGCCTTATATGAAATTGCATTTTGAATATGCCTTGAGATTTCAGCTGATAAATACTGCATAAATAGAGGGAGTTGGAGATTTGTAAAGGAAAGGTATCGAAATAGTCCACTTCAAAAATTTAAACTCCCTCTCAAGTTGCTCCAAACTGTGTGTGTGTGTGTGTGTGTGTGTATGTATGTATATATATATATATATATATATATATATATATATATATATATGCATACATAACATACAGTAGTGTTGAAGTGGTACAGTAAAATTGATTCATTCATAAAGACAGTCATTTATTTCAGTCCTGAATAATCAGTCATAATCTGTTGAACTAATCAGTTGAATGAATGATTCAATGACTTGCTTATAAAAAATAAGTCATTTGTTTTGTTTGCTGGATGAATCAGCATTTTGAACAAATCAGTTGAGTGAAAGATTCTACAAAACAGAAGAAAAAAGAGCCATACAGTTTTGAAACAACATTAGGGTGAGTAAATGATGACAGAAAAGTATTTATTTTTTGGGTGAACTATTGTTTGAAAAGTGAAGCTGTTTATGGAAATGACTTTCACTGCATGAACTGTTTGTGATTCAAATCTTATTTAGAGGTTTGTTGCACACAATTACAGAAGGGTATTATGTAGTTTTGTCATTTACTGCAAAGATGTACCACAGTTTGGCGTTTTAGAGCAACATGACCTGTAGAAGATGACAAAATTTGGAGTGTCATTTTGTTGTTCTTTTTGTTTCATCCTCATCTACTTTTGCTCCTTCACAATGGGCATTTTGTTTTCAGGACTATCTTTTCTGCTCCTCTCAGCACTCCTCTGCAGGAGACAAACCGCACAACATAAAACCTTCTGCCTCCCGCTACTTCCCCTCTCGTTTCATCCTTTTCTCCCTCTCATCCTGGCATTTTGTCATAAGCTGCAGTCAGAATCAAATCCTCCGATTGCCACATCTGCATCAGAAAGGAGGACAGAAGATGATCTGTGTAACAGAACCGTTTGGATACAACAGGTGCTCAGCAGTCACACTCAAATCTGTCTTTGTCCCTTTCTGAAGACATGTTTACCATCCAGAAAAGTTTGGAAACTCTTAACTAGATTTTTACATTTTCCTGTATTAAATGTGAGTGGTGCATTTCTATACAAAACTCACCAAATTCATACTCAGGTGTTGTGATTAGTCGCCAAGGTGTTGCTATACAGTTGCTGAGGTGTTGTTCATTGGAATTGTTCATAATATGTTTCTTTGCACATAGTGTGTTTTTGGTGATTAATTACTTGCCCAGGTCAAAATCCATTCATGTGCTACTGAATAAGTTAAATTCTTAAGTCATATTTGAGTTAGTAGTTTTTTCAAATCTTTAACACTAAGTATGAGCAATAATAATAATAGTGCTGCTTGTCTAAGAAAGCAGTCGAGGCCATTTCTGTGGCCTTTTTCAATATGCAGCGTGAAACCGAATATATCATTCAAAGTTTCTCTGATGTGATAAATGAAATCTGTCAGGACCTTATCCACTGGGAGATTTCATCCAGGATCCTTATGCTACCAATCTATCTTGAACTTTAGCTTGCAATGATATTGTGCTATTTCAGTGAAAAATGGTTAAAGAATACTTGCACGTTGTTCAGTCAATGAAGTAATTATTTATGAGTTATTCGGGGTGAGAAATGTCATACACTTCAATACAAAGTTGTTCATTGAGCAAATCGTGAATTATTGAACATTCAATTTTCCAGCCAGCTATACAAAGCAGTACGACATCTGAAGAACAGTATAGAAACTTCTTGTAAAATATGGTCATCTACCACATTTCACTGATTTTTTTTTTTTCTTTTTCTGATAGTGGGTGACAATGAGTCTCTTGATAATGTGACTTTGGGCATTCAGACAGCACCTGTAGAGATGTGGCTGTTCAGTGACACTGTCCTCTGTAGACAATAACCTGCTGCAGTATGACCTTCAGGCTCCTGAACACAATCTGTGTGTAGCTGTGTTCCAGAACCTAGTGAGCTGCCTTGCTGACTACTTAACCTACTTAAGTGGTAGGTAAGTGAGATTACTGTGTGCAATCTTAAACATCTTGTTACATTTTATGGTCAGAACAAGGTGTCAAATGGTGAGCAGTGAGATATTTTTAAAATATTGTCAAGTGAAACATTGCAAGGTGATAGTGCAAATAACAAAAAAAATCAGAAAAGGGCTTTAAGCACTATAATTGACACAATTAAATCCTCAAAAAAATAATTAAACATTTTATACAAATATATATTTTTTTACAATGTCCATGGCAAAATGTAGGAAAATGTTTTCAGTGGACTTTTAAAATATACATTTGCAAGGTTTTGTTTCTTCTTCATTTGATTTAGTCGGCTTAGCTTTGCATCAAACCTTGTGATTTTTGGCTATTGAAATCGAGATTGCGCAGCAATCCTGACAAGTCAGTAGATTTAGCAAAAAAATGACCTTTTGGACAAACCTTAGCTAATTACCATTTAGCGACTTCATGCAGGCTTTAGTTACTTTCCATTGAAAATAGTTGGCAACAGTAACAAAAGAGCAAATGTGCCAAATCTGCTGTGAATCTGCTTACCTATAATTGGAGAAGATTTACAGAAAACCATCGTCATTTGGCAAATAAATAATTTTACATTATGATTCCCAACATTTTATTATGTAAGCTTAAAGTCACATTTCAAATGACAAGGGGTCTATGTATAATCATGTTTATATTAATTAGCCAGTCCATGAACTCATTCTCTCAAATGGCTTGGGTATGCAGAGCATTCGTAGCTTATGGATGGAACACCCAAGGGAAAATAAAGAAGAAGATACACAGTGTATTTAGAATAGACTGTAAAAAAAAAGATAGACAACACGTCTCTATTTGCTTCCATTGTTGAAAATTGAAACCTGAATGTCCCAGATATGGCACTGCCATCTTGTGCCAATGACATTTTGAGCCTGAGTCTGTGCAGTAGTGATTCATTGGGAGCCCGAGTCGTCACAGTAGTGATCATGAGCTGGAGCTGACCTATTAGCAAACAAACACTTGAGCATATATCAGCGTGATATGACCTACCTAAATGACTGAAAACATCTTTGGGAAAAATTTATTTGAAGAGTAATTTGATTTTTAAGTTCACGTCTCATAAGGGTGGGGTTTATGACCTATACTGCAACGCGCTACCAGGGAGGCGATCAAAATGTTTTAACTTCACTTTGCAGGATGTGTGTGGCACACTGGGTATTTATTGTTGCTTTTTTCTCCAGTGTGCTCCACAGTTTAAAACTGAAAGTGTTCTTAGACCACACCTAAACAGACATCTTTAATATGGAACAACTAGAGTGCATAGAGGCAAGTAAAAATCCTCTGAAAAGTGTTTGGCCTGATGCCTCCTGACTCTTTGACTTTATCAGCAGCTCTGACTTGTCTAGCTCCTCTCATCCTCCATTCCCTCCTTCATCAGTCACTTCTTCTCAGAGGGGGTCAGACTCACCAGCAAACACTCGATCTAACTATACGCCACTGCTGCTTCTCTTGCCTGACAGTGATAGAGCCCCGGGACGATCTGTGAGCGACGGCTACAGGAGGTGCTGAAAAGGGAATGTTTAGAGAGCTGGTCAACAGGAGAAGGAAAACAAACAGAAAACTAGATTTGTGACATTATCTGAGGAAAATGTGGTTACTAGAGTATTTGTTGCTAATGTGCTCTGAGTTTATTTTAGTGTGTTGCTATGTAGTTGCTAGGATGTTCTGTATCATATTTCTCTGGAATCTTCTGGTCACTAGATATGGTGTGCGTTCCTCCATTTTTGAACATATTTTTAATAGTAATGCTCACCTTGGCAAACACTCATAATGGAAACATAAAAATATATAGAGAGATACAAGGAGAGCAGGAAAGAAGTGCTCTCACTCTGGATGTCTGATAGAATTAAATGAAGCTGGGCAGCTGTCACCTGTTGGCTGATTTGCAGGTAATATTGCAAATGTGGTTTGATGCTTGTCATTCAATTTACATCTGACAGAGTACCGCCTCTGTTAAAACAATTCTACACACTTAAACTCATTCTATGCCCGTTGTTTCTCAAATCCAAATGTCAGCCCCCTCAATGCTGCATTTTCATGCCTTATTAAGCACACTGTGCTAACGAGAGGAATAACTCATCAAGAGGATTTGGAATGGCAGAAAGAAAGAGGGAAAAAAGCATGGCAATGACTCATGATTCAGTCCGATTTGTGAAGGTCATTGAAATTCACAAGTGCAAGATATAATGGCTGTGAGGTGATTATGTTTGTGAAAAATCACAATGGGCATGTCTCAACTGTTTCTCTTTTACATTAATAAGACTGAAGTGAGCCAACAGACTTTTGTTTAAAAAAAAAAAAAAAAAAAAAAGTTGCCAGCCACCGCAAGCATTTTTGATCATTTTCACAAAAATTCCATGGAACCTAGAATATTTTGTTTGTATATTTGTATATTTATCTGAACATAGGAACTGTATGTCAAAAGAAAAACAAAACAAAGCCTCTGCTTTTAAACAAAACAAACCTACAAATAATTTTTTTTATCAACACTTGAACTTGGGTAAGTTTAATTTAAAAGCAACATTTTGAACAAAAAGCTGAGAAAATCGCTTTTTTTCCCCCCAAAGACTTCATCCGGACCAGATTCAGAATGATCAAAACACTGATCAAGTAGATTATGTCTATCAATACCTCTAAAGAAGGATGGGCAAACTTTTTGACTTCGAGGGCCACATCAAGGGGCCACATAATATATGTATGACAAATTTTATTTAATTTTTATTAAATTGTCCACTACTGTATGTATACTTGTACATACATGGTAGTTCTATTCTTCTTGTGTCATCTCTGCCTTATTTTTTTATGAGCACTTTATGACACAGATTAGTTGCATTGGTGTATAAGACACATTTTATTATTTCATTCATAGATAATGTAAAATAAGCTAAACGTTTACAAACATTAGAAACATGTATTTATATTCCCCTCACTCCACAAAAAATCCTGTAAATTTAGCAGTGTTCAGAACAGAAAAAGGAACAAAATATAAGTAAAAAAAACAAACACAAATTATTGTGACATTCATAACATTTATTACAAACGCCCAACCTAAATATTTAAAGAGAAACTGAAACTAACGGCGTGGTTGCTGGAAAATGCGCGATACAAACCCACTTGCCTTTCTCATTCGTCACCAATCCAAATGTGTGCGCTTTGCGCTTGACCTGATTGCTTTAAATACGCCTAAGTCGCCTTGGAAATCGCAGCACGTTTCAGATGATTAAAATGTGATTTATAATGCAGAAAATGACTATCCATTTTCATAAGAATATGTGTGGAAAACCTAATCTTTGCAAGATAAAACGACAAATTATTTCCATGTTTTTCCCAATAAGTAACAGTGCCTGTGAGCAGGAGGATAACACTGGTATTTGTTCTCCTAGGTCTACAGAGCATAAAGCATTTTTAAAATATTTTTACCAATACAAGGTATTTTTTTAAACAAATGAACACTTTTACGTTTTTAAAACAAGTAATAATTATGCCAATTTTGCACAGGGTGTATATTTTTATTTTATATTTGAGCTGTGCGGCTTGGACGCAGCATCCGTCAAAGATAGAATAAATCAGGGGTTATATACCGCACTACAGGTTACAGCACCATCTATTCGATTTTACTGACATTGCATCAAATTAGCCATTTTGGACCACCTCCTCACGGGCCGGATGAAAACTCTCGGCGGGCCGTAGTTTGCCCACCTCTGCTCTAAAGCTCGTACAGTCCTACACCTGGGTTGACATTTCATTCAGTAACATTAGGCAGTTTGTATTCATATGATGTTGAATGTTTGTTGATCGCATTATTTTACATATGCATCTGCCTACATATGCAGTCGCTTGTTTCTGCTTCTTCACCATGTTTTGATCTAGAGATTCTGTACTCTTTTACAAAATGTGCAATAGCGCCCCCTACCACATAACAGTAAAAACACGGAAATCAGTCAAAGGTGGGGAAAGAGTTAAGCAGATATTTCTTTTTTATAATCATTGACATATATGTTGTAGTTGTTTTTGGAAAATCATCACACATACACATGCATGAATCCATCCATCCATATTTTGTCTGAATTTTTTGACAGTGTGCTGCAAGCACAAACCCACAAGATGTCTTATTTATTTTTTGCTCTCTTACATGACCAATCAAAGAAGACAGGAAATTACCCTTCACCTAAAGCCACTTCTGTTTTCGTAAACAACAACACTATCTGTCCTGTGTTGCCCGTGATGGAGTGCTCTCTAATACATGTGTGTCTTTGTGTGTAGCTGTCTGTCAGCCAGTGAGTGTTACACACGTGTGTGTTTGTGTTTGTGGGGGCTTCTGGATTGAAGCTCCTATCTCTGGTGTGCAGCTGTGAAGCAGGTCGTAGGGACACATCTCAGCCTGTAAATATAGCACACACACGTACACACACAAGCACTGCCAAACCAGATTAACACCCAAATAAATCACCTTCAGAGATGCTCCGCTGAACATAAAGTAGAGGATCAGGCTAAAAAACCCGCTCTCTGTACTGTCCTCACCATCTCGCTTCTCTTCTCTTAGTTAATAGTGCATTTCGATAAGTTTGGGTTGTTTTAAAGTGTATGGCTATTTGTTAGATGCTTCTGTTTGTTCTCTTTATTAGTTAACTGTATTAGCTGATCAGCTCATATGATTCTTGCAATATAAACTTGAATTTTATTAATAATAAAATAATAAAAAAACAAAACAAAAGCAAATAATATTTTGGTCATTCCTATTATGAAGTATGTTTTAATATGCCCATGATATATTTATTATAAAATACATTTTAATAATAACAACAACAACATGTAACAATATACAATACGTTTCCTTGAAAACACGTATTGTATATTAAAAATAAACCCCAATGTTGTTAGGCATGACACGAGGCAGTACATTGTTTCTCCGTGAAGTACACTCTTAAAAAAGGTTCTAATATGGTTCTTTAAAATTTTTTTCACAAAATGGTTCTTCAGGGAACCAAAAATGGTTCCTCTATGCACCGCTGGTTCTTCTTGGCACCTTTTATTTAAGAGTGTATGACTCTTCATAATGTTAGTTATTTGTAATAAAAAAACTCCCTTAATGACATCGTCCTCCAGGAAGTGACATCTTTTTGGACATAAATCGACAGCAAAAATATGAGTATTTATAAGTCATTTTTTAAAAATATAAGTCTTTTTCTTTCATTCTCATTCCCTCATTGAGCAGTAGTTAACTTAATAACTTGAGCTCTTTATTTATTCAAGTATACTGTACGCTCAACTAAAATCAAGTTACAATAAACTTTGAAGGCCATAGGAACATCCCAGAAGTCTCACAATAAAGCGGTTGTATTCATCCCACATCATGTGGGTGCTTTTGTGCTGTTAAGCAGCATGTTTGGCAAATGCGTTACTTATTTGCCACGCTCATGGGATGCTTCACGTTTTCCCATTCATTGTTTTCCTTCACAAATCCGGCATGAATTTAAAGCCTGTGTAAATGCTGCAGCTTGTGTTTGTGAGTTAAGAAATGTTTCTGAGGAATTTCCAGCACCAGTCACTGATGTAATTACATTTTCTGCTTTTGTAATAGTAAGAGTTTGCATGACAGTTCAATATTCTTGGCTAACATCTGTGCTGTACATGGCTGCAAAGTTTTAAAAAGGGCTGATTAGCATATTGTAACATAAAACTTTCATGGTGCCTTTGAAAGAAGACTTTTATATGGGAACCAGAATGTGATAGAACCAGTAATTTAAACCTAAGCATGTCAAAAAAAAAAAAAAAAAAAAAAAAATATATATATATATATATATATATCCACATTATAGTCAATATTTTACCAGTACCAGTTGGTTTACTACTGGTTTTTCTGATGCTGATGCTGATTTGCTAATGCAAAGTACAGGCAATTCACATCAAACTTCTAGAATTCAGTAGCGTGCACTTGCTACTTATTTTTCACTGTAATGGAGACCTGGAACATTACAGTTTAATTCAGGGTCACATCATTTTCAGTCTCAAACTTCATATGTCTAATTCAACTAATTACTGCACCAAAATTACATTTCAACCATGCACAACTGATCACTTGGCTCTCTTTGAGTAAAGAATTTTTAATTTTCTACTCATTTTTACGGTCGAGAGGTTAGTTAGTGAATGCGCTGTGGCCAACTGATAAATTATGCTTTCCTAAATTAGATGTTTTAAAAATTGCTTTAGGAAAATAGGCTCTTATTTCATACCCGAGCACAGATGGTGCCAACCAGAATGAGAGCTGGAAAATAAAACAGCTCACAATGGAATTAAATATGCTACACAGTGCGCCGGTGTTTAGTAGCTATAAAAGTCTGATCACACTTTACACTTCATTACACAATCCTGCTCTTCTTTTGTTGCATTTCCTCTAGTTGAATTTTTAAATAATTATAATTTTTTGTTAGATATCGTGTACAGAAAAAGACATAGATATTTGCTTTTTTTTTTATTTAAAATTGCTCACCATTATTTTACATGACATTTTGAGATTCTTCTGCCATTCTCTCTATATACATACATACATATAGTACTATAGGACAATAAGAACTAGATTGTATTTACATGTTCATGTTTTAAAATGCATAGTGTTACCATGGTACCATGTCCAAAAAGCATGATATTTTTACAGGCAGTAAAATGCATCCTTCCTTTTAACAGATTGAGTGCGCTTCTAAATACAGTACGTTATTTTCAGATAAATTGCTTTTCTAGAGGCTTCTGATTATTTGGAGGCAATAAGACGCTCTGCTCAGGTGAGGCTGTAGTGGGAGAAAAAAATCAAAATAAAGTGAGAAATTTAGCATGGATTGGATACTACAAATTCCTCTTTGTTTGTAAAACAAATGCTGATATCACAGTATTAAAAAGGCATTGAGGTTTAACACGATTTGTGGTTTAAAAATGAAATAAAGCCCAAGCCGGCGCGGCTTTATTGCAGAGAGAGGAAATTGTGCTCTCCTATCCCCTCGCAGTTCATTTGCAGTCATTCTCCACAAAATCAATTTTCAATTTCCTCCATGGGAAAGCACCTTGCTGCACACAGCAACAGCCATGCTATTTGCGCTTCATTAGCCTAGCCCTACATTAGTTTTTTTTTTTTTTTTTTTGTGAAGATTGTGTACTTGAAGAGCAATTCTGAAATTTTTCACAGCTAACGTTGCATTACTTAAGTTAATGTCCACTGGGCGATGTTTCGCATGGGTTCTGAATTTCACTTAGTGCCAAGGCAATGTTAGCTAATGTTTTAGCCTAGAGTGCAATATACAAGCATTTACCACTAGCTGTGTTCTGTGTCTTTATAGGGTGTTTATTGAAAGTGAGTATCAATGGCTGTGGCATGAATTGTTCTAATCTAATGTGCATTTGACAGTGTAACATAAGCTTGCAAATAAGTAAGATGCATGATAAGTAAGTAGTGACTTAGGAGATGCTTTTATTGAAGTGACTTGCAGCATACTTACTAAATGCAGCAACTCAATAAAAGAAACTGCTGAAAATCTATATCACCTTGAGAAAGCTATCCATTAGCATTGCTATTCATTTCAATGGCTCATATCTGATGAATGTCATGTAACTGATCACAATACAGTAGCCTATGTGAAATCTCTTTGCAGCAGACATCAAAAATAGTTGAATGGTTGCATATTTATTTCATTTTCATTTATTGTAAAGAATGTATTAAGACCAAATGCACAGCTTTTTATTGGCTGTCAATGAAGAAATATATTTTGCAAGCATAATGGTGTAGTTAAGAAGATATTTATTAGCTGCACAATTTGAACCAGTCGAACCATGACCTCCTCCTTGGACTGATTTTATTCAGAAAAAAAGTCATAACTAATCCTCCATGGAAAAGGTGTTTCAACTGACATGCAGCATTTTTTTTTTATTTTTTATATTTAACATTGAATCGCAATTATGGAAAAATGGTGAATTCACTCAGATCTCTTTGTCCCTTTGACACTGTCAAGTCTGCTGTTGGTAATTGCTCTGAAATAGGTGGGAAAAGGCTCTGGAAGACATTTGGTTTTCAGGAGGTAATTGAGAGTCTTTCTCTGTCCTAAGACGCCGAATCGGCAAGAACAAAAATGCACAGATGAGCCCTGATAGTCCATTCAAATGGGAACACGAAATTGCTTAAAAAAGATTACATTTCTGGAAAAGACTGTAGGCCACTGGTAAAAAAAGTATGTGCTTCAAATCTGTTTTGAAGCACATTTGAATCAAATTAATTACATGATATGCTGATTAATTAGTCAAATCACAATTGTGTATGCAAATATTTGCAGAGAAAAGAGTGAAATTAATTCAACGAGATTACATTATTGTGGTATATTCATTAAAAAATATATTACAAAAATGGCTTTAGAAGACAATTTTTTTTTTTTTTTCTATATCTTTTGGCAATGTCATTTTGATTGTATACATCCTGAAGTGCATTTCCCCTTAAAACTGTGAATTTTGTGACCTGAATGAATAATAATAATTAAGGAAAAAAACGTAGACAGAAAATGTCAAATACAAGGTTGTTTGCGGTGAATGAAAGAAAGCAAAAGAAAGACACTGACAGAAATGTTCTGTAAATAATGAGAGGTGCACGCACCCCCTGCTGCATTTACTTCAGCACATTTCTGTATGCTAGGAGCCCTTGTTTTATTATTTTTATAGAAATAAGTCAGCCTCTTAAAGCAGAACCTCTAGGCCACAGTTATTGCTTCATTTAAGCACCGTCAGTACCCATTTTCAGCTTGTGGCAAAAAGAGAGACAGAAGACAACAAAAGAGAGGTTCTTAATCCAGGGAAAGCCTGTTGTCTTGCTTTGGAGTGGAACAGAGTAAGACATTTTTGGCACATTCTGCTACATTCTCAAACCCTGGCTAAAGTAAACCTGCTGAGGTAGTGTTTGAGTTTAACATGAGTGAAGCTCTATCAACATTCATAGCACAACTTTGATTATCATGGACACTAATTTTGGATGAATTTTCTGATACATTTTACTTAAAAAATGTGGTTGCAATAATTCTGAAAGTAAAAATATGTGCATAAGAGTACAGAGGCAGAAATATGTTTTTTTTTTTTTTTCTTTTAGCACTTTAATTGTTTGGTAAACAAGTAACTTGCTTCAAAACTGTTTTGATTCCGGACTTTTCACTCAGCTTTTTTGGTCAATGGTCTCTTTCTGGTCTCTTTTCACATATTATGAGATTGAAGTTGAAAGACTGGATGCAACTTTTCCCAGACAAGGTCAGTAAGTGCTTCTGTCAAACTAGTCTGATGTTAACATTTATAATCATTCTGTTTGAAAGAGTGTGTTTTTGATGTTTGTCATCTGGCCCTGTGTATTTCCACTTCTGTAGACACTTTATTGAAAGACACACACACACACACACACACACACACACGTTGGTATTTGTGGTTTCGTGGATAGGCATAATGGTTTTTATACCGTACAAACTGTATGTGCTATTGCCCCACACCGACCCTAAACCTACCCCTTACAGGAAACTTTGAGCATTTTAAGATTTTCAAAAAAACACCATTCAGTATGTTTTTTAAGCCTTTTGAATTACGGGTACATAGGCAGTGTTCTCATAAACCACCTTCAAATTGTAATACCTCTGTTATACCCATGTCATTAAACAAATGTTTTTGTCCCCGTAAACCACAAATACCAACCCACACACACACTATATATACACTATATATATATATATATATATATAGGCTATATATAAAATCTTAAGATATCAGATGTGTGAATTTCATTATAATGTCCTTTAGATGAAGAAGAAAAAACCTTAACTAATGCTTTAAAAACTCCAGAACAAACAGAATTCATTCAGACACTATGAAAATGTAAAAATGTAAACAACTTTTTTAAAGGAACGTTCTGTTCAATTGCATTTTAATACATTAGGTATGCTCTTTTCTGGGTCCTGCCTCTTTATCGAAAGCACATTATATTCAAATTCACCCAGCTGATATCTGAAGAGTACAGTAAAGCAAAGTGCCTTTGTTAGAGTCTCAAAAGCCACTGAATGGCTAAGTGTGATAATTCAATTTGATAGATTTGTGGTTCGGTGTTGCAATTAAACCCAGGTGATGTGCGTGACTAAAGATCCCAGCCTTTGTGAGCGTTTTCAGGAGGATCAGAGAAGGCACAGGCTGATCTTGGACCTGTCAGCCGAGCTACGCCATCAGCATTTCTCATTTATCTTTAATGGACTCTCGCTGACACGGGTCCTGTCAGATCTGACTTCTCAGCTCAGTATTAGCTCAGCCACACTGTTTCAAAGAGAAGCAGGACCTGGAGTGTTTGATCAGGCCTGTCAGCCTGTCGGTACACAAGCGATGCAGGGCTCGACCAGGAGCGAGTTCAGAGGACGTGAGAGGAATCAGACCTTCACCAGCCTGACCAAGCAGAAATTCAGAAAAAAAATCCATACAGTAGTGGGCATCCCCATTTTTACCTGGTTTACCTGTCATACCTGTATTTTTACAGCATATGATTATTTATGTGCCTTCTAGCAGTTTTTGACATTGTATAGTAAACACTGGCTTAAAAATGGACTCCAGGTGACGCATTGGAAACACTGTAATATTCTAGTTAATTATTAGTCATTTAGACTTATTTTTGAATATCTATCTATCTATCTATCCATCCACACACACTTACTGTATGTGTGTGTGTGTTCATTTTTATAGTTTTAGTCATAGTTTGTTTTTTGTCTATTTTTAAATAATAGCATGTCATAACTAGTCTAAAATGGCATTTGATTTTAATAATTGCTGAAAAATTAATTGAGTGCAAAATTAAAACAAATGTTCAGATGATTTTTACATTCATTCAAAATATCTGAATATTTGAGCTATAACTACAAAAAAACTGGCCCGTGTTACCCAGGCAAATCTTGACCACCCAATGGGTCAAGGGTTGGCTAGTTAGCAATGGACCAGTTATTCCCTGCTGGTAGTCCTTTAACTTGTCATTTTATTATAATTTTTAACGCTTTCAAAACTGTTATGATACTGAATTATTTCAACCTTACAGTGTCACATAAACTTATAATCACACACCCATCTCTGTTTGAAATCCATTAGCGAACAAAATCAAACAGTTAAACCATTTCCCTTACGCAATGGAACATAAACCTCACAAATACTCACTATCCAACTCGATCCCTAGGAGTCGGTGAGTTGAATAGTTTTCATGTTTCAAAATGCATTGTACAGCGCTTCCCAACCCCTCAATAACTGCAATCTTGTAAATTGGATCCAAAACGATTCTCTATGGATGGCGTTTCTTCTCGCAAATCCATTCAATCAGCGAAGCCTTTAGCTGTCTTTATAGAATACTAATGAAACTCAGCTTATCATATAAATAAGAAACACAATGGTGACAAATCATAGGTGTTTGTCTATACATCAGCGCACCTCTGGAACATCACACTGCTTGTTTCCTTGCTGCATAATCACCTCCTTCTTCAGCTCTTACTGCTCGGACAGTGGTCAGTGCTTCTGCCAGCTAATAAATATTTTGTTATGAAGCAAAAAGTTCAGGAACTTGGTAAAATAATCATTGGCATGCTGCAAAAACGAGAGTGATGTCTGTCTCATGAAAATACATGAACCCATCACGTCTCTTCTCCCAAGGATAAACTCGTCTTGTAGTGCCTTGGAGAATTGATGGTTTTCGAGCTGCATAAATCCTGTCTGACATTCATAATTTATTATTTAAAACCTAGCAGTTACAATTGCAGCCTGTATAATGCCGTTCTAAAAGTCTGCGTTAGACGTTAACAATATTTTAAACTCCAACTTCCCAGGCTAGTCATACTTTAAAGAACATAAACTACAGTCATTCGAAAAAGTAGTTAGATGGACTACAACCTACTAAAAAAACGTTACTATAGCTACTTTAAGGGAGATGAATCTAAACTTTCTTTCTTCTGTGAAACAAAAGAGGAGATCTTATGATAAGTCTTTCCTTTAGCTTTGTTTGAGGAAGGAACAGACTGAACTTTTCAATATCTTTGCCTCGGTGAGCTGTTAATTCAAAATCTATGACTGGAATGAGTCAGTGAGTTAAACTCTGATTCAGATCACTCTAAAAGGATCATTCTGTCCATTTCGTGAAGAGCATCAACTGGTTAATTTAAACGGAATAGAAAAGAATTATTCATTCACTGATCCTGTTTCAACTATTACTGTATATGGCTTCAGACGAGCTATATAGCACGCAGGTCACAAGAACTTTTTATGGGGCTTTCTTTTATCTTTTGTCAAGTTTGTCTCATTTTGTGTTCAACAGGAAAAATAAAGTGATGCAGGTTTGGAACAAAATGAGGGTGAGTGAATGATTATAGAATTGTATTTTAGATAAACTATCATAACTATTCATTTAACTAAATATTTAATGCCTTGCCTTAAGTAATCTTGTTTATGAACCACTTGATTTATATGAACCGTCTTATTTAATAAATATGAGAATATACCAGATATGGGTAGTTTAGGAGAATGTGTTATATGGTAAATTTCAACAAGGATACATTCAATTGATCAAAAGAGGCTGCACATAAATACATTTCTAAAGTTACAAAAGATTTCTGTTTCACATAAATGCTGATCTTTTGAACTTTCTATTTGTCAATGTATCACAAAAATATTAAGCAGCACAACAATATTGATAATATTGATGATAATATTAAGAAATGCTTCTTGAGCAGCAACTAGAATGATTTCTGAAGGGTCATGTGACACTAAAGAAAATTCAGCTTTGCATCACAGGAATAAATTATACTTTAAAATATATTCAAACAGAAAACAGTTATTTTAAATTCTAATAACATGTTACTGTTTTTATTGTAAATTCAGCCAAAAACATTTAATTCAATTTAAGTACTTTAGTTATTAATGTAACTATGTTTAGTTAGCAGCTTTGCAGCCCTGACAGCCATGCACACTCGTCAGCTGATTTGGCTCTTGTTTTTGTCTTCCACCCCTCTGGTTATGCAGTCGATCTTCGCTGCTGCTCTGGCAGTTGCCTTCATATTTATAACTTTCACAATTTCACCCCTCCACACGGAAACCAATAACAAATTCAGCGGGAGAAGCCCATGATTCAATTCCCTTTAATATTTTCTTATTACCCGTAGCGCTGGGGTGTCAGTGCTTAGAGACGGGGGCGGTGCTCGTTCCCTGACCTGGTTTGATGAAGTCACAAAGGACAGTGGGTGGCAGCAACCTCGGTTACTCAACGACACTGTGATGAAACACGGCCTCCTGAAGCATCAGCGACTGGCAGATTTAAATGACATCAGAGCAGAGCGCCACTCCTGCTCCGGCAGGGCAGAAAGCTCGACGGAAGCACTGCTCATTTTTCAAGGGCAGTGATGTGTGAGGAGGAGAAGAGGTGTGAGGAATTGCAGTGCTAAGAACTCAGGAGGAGAGGGTGTAGAGTCTCCATCCTCAAGAGAACAGACCCTCACCCCAGGTTCATGTGCTGCCAGTGTTTGTCATATTGAACTATACAGAGTTCAGACTCATAAAGAATCTGTTTTTGGTAATTGAAATAAAGGTGAAATAAAATGACTAATAACTAATGATAAAATTTTTAATTATTATTATTGTAATAATTATTATAATAATTTATTATCATCATTATTATTAAAATAATAATAAATGATGAAAGTGTCTGCTAAAATATAAATATAAGTTGAATGTTGTCTTGGTAACTAATAAGTTAACCTTAAATTAAAACTGAAGAAAGAATCCAAATTAAAGCTATAAAAAACTTAAAAGCATTAAAAAAAAATGTCTTGGAAACTAACTGAAATAAGTTAAAGCACTAAATTAAGTTTTATGTATTAATGTGACTAAAAATAAAAATAAATTAAATCTCAAGAGAAATATTAAAAAAATATAAAAATACATAATATTATTAAAATGTAAATTATTATTTTTTAATCATAAATAATAGATTTAATTTTGAAATTAAATTTGAAATTAATTTTATTTTAAAATAAAAGCTAATTCAAAATACCAATAAATAGCATAATAGCATATAAATAATAGATTGCAATTTTTTGTCTATGTCATGAGGAAATTGAATCAAAATCATAATATCTATGAACAAAATCTCAGTGATTGTCACACATATTTTCAAAACTTTTTTTCTTACTGGAAAATTTGGCATAGCAAAAAGTTGGTAATGCTTTTTTATGCTTTAGCAGATCATGTCTTTTCACAAAGATTAGATGTTTGCAAATATACAAACGAAAAACAGCTTAATAATTAATTTGCCATGTAGATGATTGTATATGTCATGGGTAATGTACAGTCATCTGGTCATTATCGCAAAATATACCCCATCAGGGTATGGCAAGCCGTTTTGACTTTTATTCATTCTCAGGATATGAATTCTTGATATCAACAATTCAGTTTTTACTAGTTAAAATGTTAATTCTTGATATCAGGAATTAGATTTCCACTAGTAACAATGTTAATTCTTGATATCAACAATGACGTCATCACTCGCAAAAATGTAATTCTCGATATCAGCAATTAA
Organism: Onychostoma macrolepis; assembly: GCF_012432095.1. NCBI lineage: Eukaryota > Metazoa > Chordata > Actinopteri > Cypriniformes > Cyprinidae > Onychostoma > Onychostoma macrolepis. Next base: position 28,880,293 of record NC_081160.1, read on the forward strand.
ATTTCTTCTAGTAAAAAATATTATTCTTGATATCAAGAATTGATATAATGGTAATGGCAATAGGCGAGTTAAATTCTCACTAGTTAAAATGCCAATTCTTGATATCAGGAATTAAATTTCAACTAGTAAAAATTATAATTGTTGATATCTGTAATTGTATTTTCACTAGTCATCATAGGCTGCCATTCAAAATCAATTGGTGATATCAAGAATTGATTTCTTACTAGTTGAAATTCCAATTTCACATATCAGAAATACAATTCTTACTAGTAAAAACCTTTTGATATCAGTAATCACATGGTTACTAGTACAGACGTCTATTCTTGATATCAACAATTAAATTGTCACTAGTGACAATGATCATTCCTGATATCATGAATGTGATTTTAGATTTTAGATATCAGAAATTATATTGATCTCAGAAATGCATTATCAGATATCAGAAATAACAAATGTAACGTTGAAATACACCAAGATTTAACATTTCAACTAGTAACAACTGAATTCTTGATATCAAGAATTCACATTTTTACTAGTAACAAAATAATTATTGATATCAACAAAGGCAGTTGATATCTGAAATTGCCCTTGCAACTAGTGAAAATAGAATTACTGATATCTTAAATAATATTTTAACTAGTAAAAATACTTTTACAGATATTTAGAAATGCCATTTTTACTAGTAAGAATAGCTATGTTAATGAGTTCATTAATATTAATGAGGTCTGGTTTTCCCATAATCCTCTTTGTAGCATCAGTATAGGCCAAAGATGGCGGTAGAACATCCATGTGCAGAAACGGCTCCTCCTTTATTTATTTATTTACACTTTCTCCTAATATATCAAATAAAAAATACAACCAAAATGAAAAATAAAACGGATAATAATGCGTCAAACAACGTTTTGCTTGACTTTTTTTTTTTTTAAACTATCATTGGTATTTACATGAATGAGTCGTCATATTGCGTACCCAAATTCGTACAATATTATGTTCACCGACGTTTTATGAGCCAACATATTTTCACTCTCTGCCCAATTCGGCTCGAATTTTCTTGACCATTGGGAGCAAACTTGATACACACTGTAATGTCCTAATACTTGCATCATTTTTATATAACATGTTGTCCAGTTCTTGAAGTATTGGTGGACAAGATTAATGATAAAGTCTATTGAACCTCTTTCTCATGTCTGTCTCAGCCATTTCAATGTTACCTTAAATATGATTTAATTGTTGATGTCAACACTACATATGTTTAAATGTTAAAAGGGCGACAAAACTATTACAGATATCAAGAACACATTTCTTACTAGTTACAATTCTAAATGCACATATCAGCTTTGTATTTCTTATTAGTATAAATATAATTTTTGATATCAACAATTTAATTCTTGATATCAACAATTTAATTGTCACTAGTGACAATGTTCATTTCTGATATCTGAAAATTTATTTCTGATATCAACAATGATATTAACTTTAAAAAAATGAGGAAACCCCTTGCCTTACAATTTTTAAGTAAATGATAATTTAAAAAATAAGTTAATTGAATTGTCAAGTTCACTTAATTTTTTAAATTATTATTATGTACTTAAATGGGTTTAAGGCAACGGGTTTCCTCAATTTTTTTAAGTTAAGTCAACTTATCACTTTTTACAATTGTAATTTCTGATATCAACAATTTAATTCTTGATATCAGAAATTTACATTGTCACTAGTGACAATTAAATTGTTGATATCAAGAATAGACAATTTTACTAGTAAGAATTGTATTTCTGATATGTGAAATTGGAATTTCAACTAGTAAGAAATTAATTCTTGATATCAACAATTGATTTTGAATGGCAGCCTATGGTGACATTTAACTAGTGAAAATACAATTACAGATATCAACAACAAGAATTAGCATTTTAACTAGTGAAAATTGAATTGCTGATCTCAAAATTAGCCATTGTTACTAGTAGAAATCTAATTCCTGATATCAAGAATTAGCATTTTAACTAGTAAAAATTGAATTGTTGATATCAAGAATTCATATCCTGTGAAGGAATAAAAGTCAAAACGGCTTGCCATATCAGGGTGATCTTGCTGAATATGTCCCGCTATTACATGGCTACTTAGCAAATAAACAAACAAGCGCTCATTAAATATTAAAACTGCGTTCAAATGACCTCAATATGTAAAAAGAAAGCGACTGGAGTGACACAAGAGACTTGCTATGGAGGAACCATTCCGATATACAGTTTAACAAAATATATTTTTTAATAAAATAATGCAAAATTCAGTTTCATCCCCTTTTTAGGTCGCTGCAAAATGATGATGTGTGTGAAGAGCTGTAATTGGATCTTCTTAGAGACCTTTAGGAGGCTCGTGCAATCTAGTCACTTTGCAACCATCAACCCTTCAACACAAACATTTCATCATCGGTTTTTGGAGCGCCACAAAACAAGCCGCGTGTATTTACACAATTAAATTAGCACGTCCGTCTTCGAGAGACAATTACTTAGGGAATGGTTACGTCTGGCAAAATTGTTGTCTAATCATAGAAGATGCATCACGCCTCGCATCAGATGCTGACCTTCACAGTCGGCTTGCGAGACTTAAAATTAATCACAAAAGATTGTGTTCAAAGAAAATTGCTATCTTGTGGCACATGCAATTATCGTGTTGCATAACCATTATCATAGTGACCTTATACAACGTGGTAAAAATTCTGCTCTTGTTGGCTTTTATTGGAGGTGTGAAAAGCTTGCCGCAGCCACGTGTAATTGTGTGTATGCTTGTACAATGTGGCCCTTACACACCAGACCAAAGACTGTATATCGGAAAAGCACGAACCTTTGCAATTTTGTAAAATTACATTGTGCTTTTTGCCGTCTAACCCCTGTGATTGGCCCTGTTTGGGGAATAGCGAATAATGACAGAAATGTACTGAGAAAAGATACTATTAGAGGGAATCTGGGCCGTGCTGTTTAGGGTTATCCATGCCGTCTGAGGAAGAGGGATTGGAGCTTGGCTTTGAATTGCCTGGACATGTGCGATTGGCAATCAGACCTGGTCCAGCTGTCTCTTTTGTTGTAATGTGTGTAATGTGGGTTCAAGCCGAGGTGGTGTTGCCCAGAGGCTTCAGTAATATAATGGTGATGATGATGATGATCATCAACTTTATTCTGCAGTGAGCTGGATACAAGAACATCGGCCTTGCCATGGTGATTGTCTGAATTTAGAGCCAGTTCTACTTCCCTACACTGTCTTATACAGCACCAGGGAGCAAAGTTTGGGGTTGCTTATGCTCACTGAGGTTGCATTTATTGAATCGAAAATACAGTAAAAACTGTAATATTGTGAAATGTTTTTACAATTTAAAATAATAATTTTCTAATCGAATATATATGAAAACCTAATTTATTCTGTGATGGTAAATCTGAATTTTCAGCATCAGTCCTCCAGTCTTCAGTGTCACATGATGCTTCAGAAATCATTCTAATCGGGAAACATTCCTTGTTATCAATGTTGAAACGGATGTGCTGCTTCATATTTTTGTGGAAAACATGATTTTTTTTCAGGATTCTTAAAAAAAGAAAAGAAAAAAAAGCAATTATTTGAAATTTTGTAACATTGTAAATGTCTTTCTAGACTTTTTGTAATTACTTTTGATCAATTTACTGCACCCTAATTGAATATTAGTATTTTTCTATTTTTTTTTTTTTTAAACTGACCTGATACTTTTGAATGGTTGTGCATAATGGTGTAATTAAAAAATATGTGTTTTGGAATTTTGGCTAGTTCATGACTAAAACCAGTTCCAGTTTGAACATACTCAGAACTTTTACTTATTTTTTATTTTTTTTGTTTCAAATAAAAATCCAATACTCTGTGCTTTTATTTAGTTATTTAGTTTCTTAAGATGACCCAGCACACAACAACATTTCCTTTATTCAGCTTTGTCCTGTTTTTGAGCCATTTCTAACCTTTCTTTTTCCAGTTTATTTTCTCTCTCCATCACCTTCAGTCTACTGTACATGTCTCTCCTACTCTCCTTTGTCCCATGTGGCCTCTCCTCCTTACCCAGCCTGCCCCAGTCTGTCACTCTCAGGAATCAATAGCATGTGAAATATTCCCCTCGCTCTCTCTCTCTGCCCTGCTCATAGCTGTGTGAGCACAGGGCTGTTTCTGAATCCGCTGGCTGACCTCCACTTGTATCAGAATCCGCCACCATCTGCAAGCCCCGCAGCCTCCCAGTCCTACAGTCGTGCGCCGCCTACCTCTGAGCGTCTCCAAACAGCCCTGACTGTCTGCCAAGAACCTCCGCCAACGCCAGAGCCTGACAGACAGGGGCACCTCCGTCTCTCTGACCGCCTTCCCTGCTTTCAAGGTCGGAGAGGGGGGAAAAATCTCTGTACTTGACCCAAATTGCTCGCCATCTCGTGCCACTCGTCGTAATGTTGCCATTATGTGCCAAATGGGTAACCTTGACAAATTAAATATGTAATTCCCGGTGGATGCGTGATTCCTTGTTGCGAGCCCAGATTTAGAATTGAATTTGAAATGATTGACATTAAGGGATTGGCAGAGGGATGATTCCAAAGTGTCTTACAAATGACTCTGAACAGATTGCCATTCATAAAGTCCTTTTACAGGCTGTCTAATGAATTCTACTCTGTCATGGCTTTAACTGTAAGTCCTAATGTGTTTTTATATTGCTTTTTCCAAAACTATTACCCTAAAGTATTAAACGTTGGGGTGTAACTCCTCCACATTGTTCTCTGGATATGAACTTTAAATCATGAGCTGGAATATTAAAAGCAAGCAAGCAGCCAGAATAAACTAGAACTGTCGCATCCAGTAATTGTTGTTCTGATTTTGGTTTAGTGTACTGAATGACAGTCACAGCTGATCTGGTCATAACTCGATCATTGCCGGGGCATTTACTCCATTTAACTCAGCCTGCAGGTTTGTGTTATGTCACGGCCATCAGTTCATCATGCTGGATAAGACTGCAGTCTGTGCCAACCAGCCAAGCGCTTATCTTATGCCATCATGTCAAGTCAGTAATTTGTTTTTGTTGTTTTTATTATTTATTTGGAACTTTTCATGGTTTGGAAAGATGTTTATACTTGGCAAGGCTTTATTTTATTTGATCAAAATTACAGTATACAACTTATATTATTAGAATTTAAAATAATAATATTATTAGAATTTAAAACAAATACTTTGTATTTCAGTATTTTTAAAAATGTAATTTATTCCTGTGACACAAAAAAGCTGAATTTTCAAAATCTTAACACCAGTCTTCAATGTCACATGATCTGTTAGAAATCATTATGTATTTTTTCATTTATATATTTAATTTGGGGGCTTTTATGCTTTGGAAAGAAGTGGCTTATACTCAGCAAGGCTGCATTTTTATATATTAAATATTATTACAATTTAAAATAACTATTTTGTATTAGAATATATTTTAAAATCTAATTTATTCCTGTGACACGAGTGTGTTTACATTTACTTTTAATCAACCATCCTTGCTAAATAAAAGCATTAATTTCTTTAAAAAAATCTTACTGTATATACAGTATATATATATATATATATGTGTGTGTGTGTGTGTGTGTGTGTGCGTGTGTTATGTGCACATAGATAAGCATAATTACATTAGCTTTTTTTTTATAAATTTAATTTTAAGGGATGCTCATCTTTTTAAAGCAGCCTTAAAGCAATCACCTCTCAGATATGTACTTACATCTGCACTGACATATTATCATCTTGTTAAAGGTTCATTCAGTTGTGATCATTTAGCAGATTTTTCTTCATCTGTCAGTCCTGTAATCTATAATTAAAGCAACACAGTGCAATCAACCACAATTCCACATGTGATTTTCAATGAGATCAAAGCGTCAATTTCTTGATGTTTCCCAGCCTCCCCGAGCGGCTCGCACAGCAGTGCAGTCCAATCTTCTGACAACCTTGGATGAGCTTTACTTTGACTGATACCGCTGGCAGCGGCTCTCCATAGGTTCCTCACATATACCACAGGTGTAAAAAAATAATGTTTATAAACAGTGTTAATAATTCATCAGTACTGACCTGCCTCGCAATGGCCTTGCTGTGAGAGGGGGATTAATAATTTGTGGATGTGAGAGAAAAGCCCGCCGGCGGACAGAACTGACTGACAGACGCTATGAAGTGATCGCTGCGACAGACAGGCCGGAGAACCGGACCACTACTACCTTCTAGTGAAGGAGTGACCACCATTACAGCAGCGCCCGTGGCTGTAGCTCTGCATTTTTAACCGCTTGTAGTTTCTCAAAAAATGAAGAAAAGCTCGGAAAAGGATTGTGGCTCTAGATTTTTACAGTTTCAAAGAACAAAAATTACAAATTCTCAAAGGCAAATAGCTATATAATTTTAGAATGTGTGTATATATATATACAGTGGGGCAAAAAAGTATTTAGTCAGCCACCAATTGTGCAAGTTCTCCCACTTAAAAAGATGAGAGAGGCCTGTAATTTTCATCATAGGTATACCTCAACTATGAGAGACAAAATGAGAAAAAAAATCCAGAAAATCACATTGTAGGATTTTTAAAGAATTTATTTGCAAATTATGGTGGAAAATAAGTATTTGGTCAATAACAAAATTTCATCTCAATACTTTGTTATATACCCTTTGTTGGCAATGACAGAGGTCAAACGTTTTCTGTAAGTCTTCACACACTGTTGCTGGTATTTTGGCCCATTCCTCCATGCAGATCTCCTCTAGAGCAGTAATGTTTTGGGGCTGTCGCTGGGCAACACGGACTTTCAACTCCCTCCAAAGATTTTCGATGGGGTTGAGATCTGGAGACTGGCTAGGCCACTCCAGGACCTTGAAATGCTTCTTACGAAGCCACTCCTTCATTACCCGGGCGGTGTGTTTGGGATCATTGTCATGCTGAAAGACCCAGCCACGTTTCATCTTCAATGCCCTTGCTGATGGAAGGAGGTTTTCACTCAGAATCTCACGATACATGGCCCCATTCATTCTTTTGTTTACACGGATCAGTCGTCCTGGTCCCTTTGCAGAAAAACAGCCCCAAAGCATGATGTTTCCACCCCCATGCTTCACAGTAGGTATGGTGTTCTTTGGATGCAACTCAGCATTCTTTCTCCTCCAAACACGACAAGTTGAGTTTTTACCAAAAAGTTATATTTTGGTTTCATCTGATTCTCCCAATCCTCTTCTGGATCATCCAAATGCTCTCTAGCAAACTTCAGACGGGCCGGACATGTACTGGCTTAAGCAGGGGGACACGTCTGGCACTGCAGGATTTGAGTCCCTGGCGGCACAGTGTGTTACTGATGGTAGCCTTTGTTACTTTGGTCCCAGCTCTCTGCAGGTCATTCACTAGGTCCCCGTGTGGTTCTGGGATTTTGCTCACAGTTCTTGTGATCATTTTGACCCCACGGGGTGAGATCTTGTGTGGAGCCCCAGATCGAGGGAGATTATCAGTGGTCTTGTATGTCTTCCATTTTCTAATAATTGCTCCCACAGTTGATTTCTTCACACCAAGCTGCTTACCTATTGCAGATTCAGTCTTCCCAGCCTGGTGCAGGTCTACAATTTTGTTTCTGGTGTCCTTTGACAGCTCTTTGGTCTTGGCCATGGTGGAGTTTGGAGTTGGACTGTTTGAGGTTGTGGACAGGTGTCTTTTATACTGATAACGAGTTCAAACAGATGCCATTAATACAGGTAACGAGTGGAGGACAGAGGAGCCTCTTAAAGAAGAAGTTACAGGTCTGTGAGAGCCAGAAATCTTGCTTGTTTGTAGGTGACCAAATACTTATTTTACCGAGGAATTTACCAATTAATTCTTTAAAAATCCTACAATGTGATTTTCTGGATTTTTTTTTCTCATTTTGTCTCTCATAGTTGAGGTATACCTATGATGAAAATTACAGGCCTCTCTCATCTTTTTAAGTGGGAGAACTTGCACAATTGGTGGCTGACTAAACACTTTTTTTTCAATTTGAACCAAATTTACTAAACTTAGAGTCACAGTTTGTGCCTGGTCTACATAATTTCCGAATCCTTTAATTTGTCATTATTCACTGAAAATTTCAGTCGAATGAAATACTTTTTGTCCTTCTCATAGCTTTTGATAGCCACTGCTTCCAGTCCACTTTTGTTGTAAATTCCATTCTGTTCCTTGCACATTTTTATAATCTTTAATTTTCATTTTTGGGTATTGCTTTAATTTAAATCGAGATGTGCTTGTTTGACGTGGTGCTGTGAAATTAGCAGCTTAGCACTGACGCTACAAGCTTTTCTTTTTTTAAGAAGAATCTTTGCCTCTTCACCTGAACAAGCTTTTCCAGCACATGAAGGAGCATAATTGCTGTGTTGTGTGTGTTATAATGGTTAGTCCATAATACAACGGATGCTTCACCTATTAGCCCACACGACATGCTAACAACACAGTGTTTATATATCTCTTTAGCGCGGCCGGAAACACATTTGGTGCAGAGGTTCTTTTTTCATTCCTGTTCTTTCTTTTCATTCTTTTTCAAGAAAAACAGCCCCTACTGAGCCCTTGTGGAAAATTGAGGACAATTACTTTGGTGTGAAAATGACCCATTCCTCTTATATTAGCCATTGCTAATTCGAGTACAATGGCTTTAACGCATCTTTTAGTGAGTTTGTCCCCAATGCTTTTCAATAAGACATAGAAGACATAGAAACGGAAGTTAAAAACTAGAGAGAGTCGTCGTTGTGCTGTTTCCTATCAGACATTCTCTGCTCGTACAGTATATACTGTATATGACATCAAAGCCCGCAGCGGCAGGTTATTTCTGTACTTGGCAGTCTGAAGTGGATCTCAGAAGACTCGTCTGTCTTTACACGAGTCTCTGCTGCAGCCTGGGCCTTGACTACTTAAAGAAGCACCTTCACCCTTTTGAGTTCTCGTTGTCTTTGATGTTGGTCCTGTACAGGTGGGCATGAGGGGAGAGGAGCTGAACACAGTATACTGAGAGCACAGCCCACGTAATGGCCTTGTGTCTATCAAAATTTCAATATCTATTTCTTTGTGTTTTAAACAGTTTTTGTTACATCTTGACTTTGTTAGATATTTTTAAGTGGTACATTATATGTAATATGCAAATGTTATAAACAGCAGCGTTGCCTTTTGTCATTGTCATAATGCATTGTGTGGCGAGTGGGGCGGGGCCGAGAGCCGTGGGAACGGAGCGAGGCCGGTGGAGTTAACGATAATGAGCGACACCTGCGCCACTCGCCGGTCTCGAGTCCCACGGAGGAGCTCCGGAAGGATAAAAGGAGGAGTGACGACAGTGGAAGAGGAGAGAGGACCAGGCCTGGACTTTTATTTTGTATTTTATGAGCGGCAGTCGTCCGTGAGGGGCTGCCGCTTTACTTTTATGTTTGTTTATTTTATTAAAACTTTGTTTAAATGTTCGCCGGTTCCCGCCTCCTTCTTCCCGATCTACGAACTGTGTTACAAATTGTTTGCTGTCTCTTTGTCTAGAAATATTGTAATTATTATTATTGTTTTTACTTTTTTGCAGGCTAACCCAGCTAACAAGGAAAGTTCTCAGAACTTTGGGTAACATTCTGGCAAGGTTTTCAAAGTTATGAACAAACATTCTTCCAGTAACGTTAATAGAATTAGTTTGTTCTAAGTTACGTTGTTTTAAATAATGTTCTCAAAAACAATATTTATACAATATTAACTTGGACATTCGTGAGATTTTTAAATGTTACTACTCGTTTCATACCGTGTTTAGTTTGCATTGAGAAAACATTTAGTTTGTATAACCAAAAGTAAAAAAAAAAAAGTAAAATAAAAATTTAATAAAATTTTGAACATTTCTGATAACATTCAGAAATAACATTTTCATAAATTAATGAGAACGTTAGTAATGTTAAAAATCGTGTTTGATATTGAATCTAGTTCATGCAACTACATGTTGACATGGAAGGTCAAGTCCAGTGCCTTGCATTATGGGATACAGCATACAATGCCTGGTCAAAGACTTTAGATCTACAAAGACGGTGCACTGATATTACTTAAGAATGAGAGAAAGTGCACAGTAACTGGAAAAAGACAGAAACCAGGGCCTTGGTGCCTTGTTTCTTCAGTCTTTTATCTCGCATATGAGTGTGCCGACTTTTTTCAACATGCAATATGCCGGTATAGTCCTGCCTTCTGAATAAAAGAGCCAATCGCTAATTAGTAAAGTCATCACATCCTTGTAGTTGCCATTAGAAGTTCTCTTTGCTATAGAGACCCGAGACACGTTTAAGACTGCACATGCTTATTGACTGGTCTTGCCTGAAAAATCTGCAATTCGAGCATAAAAAACTAAATTTATGATACAGATGTTGTCAGATTTCATTTGTGATTTCAAATATGAAAATTAACTGTGAGCTTGGTCAACAGCTTTGAAGAATTGAATATTTCCCCTTTCAAAGAGATAGGAGCAGTACTTGCATGACTGGAATAGTTCAATGATGGCTGCCGAGTGAAATTACTTGCCTTAAAGGGATTTTTGTAGCATGCTGCAGTACCAAATTTCAAATGAAATGATTAAATGAATGAAAATCCTGAAATGTTCAGGCACAAATGGCACTGTTTCATCAGAATGACCCCATAACAGTTTAGTTTCCTCAGTGTCTGTAGGACTGTAAAGAGGTGCAGATGTTCAGCTGTCATTACTGGAGACCGAGGGATCGTAAGCAGAGGTGTAAAATACTTGAGTAATTGTACTTGATTACTTAAGTATTATTTTGGGGGATTTGTACTTTATTCAAGTACAATTTAAATGGGTTACTTGTACTTTTACTTGATTACATTTCTGGAGAAAAAAAACAGTACTTTTTACTCCTTACAGTTTTATTTCATCTTGAAAAGTACATTACATTTTTATTTTATCATATGCACAATAAATATGGTAAAGGGAAGTTCAAATGTGCGTGCTTGACGTGCTTTTCATCAGATAAATGTCAGGCTTCAAACGTTCAACATCAAATCTGAGGGAGCATATTGAGGTAGCAAAGTTGTTAATTAATCTAATTAGTCACACATAATTGAGAAAAAACTCTAAATGCCCCAAATAAACAATTAAAAGTTGAATTATCCTTTTAGAGCAGGGGTGGGGAATGTTGATACTGGAGGGCCACTGTCCTGCAGAGTTTAGCTCCAACCCTGAAAAAAAAAATACCTACCTGTATCCTGAAGACCTTGTTCAGGTGTGGGACCTCCAGTATCAACATTCCCCATGCCTGTTTTAGACAGTGATGTTGAACAGACAGCACAAAAAAGTTGCCTTTCAAGACTTTAATGTTGCATGTTTTAATTCTATGACTCTCCTCATTAATTCAACACATTCTTGTATTCTGTCTGGGATATGTTTTAGCCTCTGCATCACATCTTGCTATTCAAAGGAATAGTTCACCCAAAAATGAAAATTCTCTCATTATTTACTCATCCTCATGTCGTCCCAGATGTTTATGACTTTCTTTCTTCAGATGAACACAAGAAAAGATTTTTAGTCTGTATAATGCAAGGGGAGAGGACCACTTCAGAAACCACACAAAGTGAACACGACGGTTAAGTTTAAAATATTGGTATTTGTATTTATCGTTTCACTTAAGATGACACTGATTCATTAACAGGGGTTGTATGAGTTACTGTAATATTCATTTTTAGACGTCCCATACACTTGCATTATACAAAGGGAGATGTTTTTTTTTTCTTAAACTTTTTTTTTTGTTTTTGTTTATGTTCATCTGATAAATGAAAGTCTTATATATATATATATATATATATACATACAGTGGGTACGGAAAGTATTCAGACCCCCTTAAATTTTTCACTCTTTGTTATATTGCAGCCATTTGCTAAAATCATTTAAGTTCATTTTTTTCCTCATTAATGTACACACAGCACCCCATATTGACAGAAAAACACAGAATTGTTGACATTTTGCAGATTTATTAAAAAGAAAACTGAAATATCACATGGTCCTAAGTATTCAGACCCTTTGCTGTGACACTCATATATTTAACTCGGGTGCTGTCCATTTCTTCTGATCATCCTTGAGATGGTTCTACACCTTCATTTGAGTCCAGCTGTGTTTGATTATACTGATTGGACTTGATTAGGAAAGCCACACACCTGTCTATATAAGACCTTACAGCTCACAGTGCATGTCAGAGCAAATGAGAATCATGAGGTCAAAGGAACTGCCTGAAGAGCTCAGAGACAGAATTGTGGCAAGGCACAGATCTGGACAAGGTTACAAAAACATTTCTGATGCACTTAAGGTTCCTAAGAGCACAGTGGCCTCCATAATCCTTAAATGGAAGACGTTTGGGACGACCAGAACCCTTCCTAGAGCTGGCCGTCCGGCCAAACTGAGCTATCGGGGGAGAAGAGCCTTGATGAGAGAGGTAAAGAACAACCCAAAGATCACTGTGGCTGAGCTCCAGAGATGCAGTCGGGAGATGGGAGAAAGTTGGGTAACACTTCATAATAACTGCACACTATGAATCATTAGTTAATCATTAGTAAATAGTCAATTCATCATTTATAAAGCATTGTTCCAACATTAATAGGCATTAGTAAGCAGTTTATAAATACAGCTATAAATGTTTTGTTCTTGAGCATATCTATAATGTTTAATAATTGTATTTTCATACTTTATTAATGATCAATTTATCATTTCTAAATTATTACGTTATTTACAAACCAGTTATTTAGGAGTTGTCAGTGGTTCATAAGATCATTTAGAAAGTGTAAGTAAATGATTAATAAACTATTTAAATGTACATTTATAAATCTTATTATTTAGACACATGATAATAGTTGCTCAGTGTGTTAATAAATGCTTTATTAACACATATTCTTGCTGTAATTCATGATAAAGTCAGGTAGTTATAAAACATTTAGTAGTTGCCAGCCATCTATTTTTGTGAGCTCATCTAAAGTGAGGACTATTCATACCTCGTAAAGCGTTTACAAAGGAGATTTAAAGGCTCATTTATCTTCCAAACAGACAAGTTAAACAAACACAATACAGAGGGATACAGAACACAGAAATATTTTTTCAAGATGCAAAAATGAAACTGTACAACTAAAAAGAAAAATTAAAGTGTACAGTTGGACAGTTTCATTTTTTTTTTTCATCTTGAAATAAATATTTTTGAGTTCTGTATCCCTCTGTGTTGTGTTTGTTTATTTTTTTCTGTTAGGAAGATAACTGAGCCTTTAAATCTCCTTTGTAATAGATATGCTTATAAATCAAGAACAATGCATTTATAGCTGTATTTATAAACTGCTTACTAATGACTATTAATGTTGGGACAATGCTTTATAAAGGATGAACTGACTATTTACTAATGCTTACCTAATGATTCATAGCGTGCAGTTATTATAAAGTGTTACCGAAAGTTGTAGAAAGTCAACCATCACTGCAGCCCTCCACCAGTCGGGGCTTTATGGCAGAGTGGACCGACGGAAGCCTCTCCTCAGTGCAAGACACATGAAAGCCCGCATGGAAGGACTCCAAGATGGTGAGAAATAAGATTCTCTGGTCTGATGAGACCAAGATAGAACTTTTTGGCCTTAATTCTAAGCGGTATGTGTGGAGAAAACCAGGCACTGCTCATCACCTGTCCAATACAGTCCCAACAGTGAAGCATGGTGGTGGCAGCATCATGCTGTGGGGGTGTTTTTCAGCTGCAGGGACAGGACGACTGGTTGCAATCGAGGGAAAGATGAATGCGGCCAAGTACAGGGATATCCTGGACGAAAACCTTCTCCAGAGTGCTCAGGACCTCAGACTGGGCCAAGGTTTACCTTCCAACAAGACAATGACCCTAAGCACACAGCTAAAATAACGAAGGAGTGGCTTCACAACAACTCCGTGACTGTTCTTGAATGGCCCAGCCAGAGCCCTGACTTAAACCCAATTGAGCATCTCTGGAGAGACCTAAAAATGGCTGTCCACCAACGTTTACCATCCAACCTGACAGAACTGGAGAGGATCTGCAAGGAGGAATGGTAGAGGATCCCCAAATCCAGGTGTGAAAAACTTGTTGCATCTTTCCCAAAAAGACTCATGTCTGTATTAGATCAAAAGGGTGCTTCTACTAAATACTGAGCAAAGGGTCTGAATACTTAGGACCATGTGATATTTCAGTTTTTCTTTTTTAATAAATCTGCAAAAATGCCAACAATTCTGTGTTTTTCTGTCAATATGGGGTGCTGTGTGTACATTAATGAGAGAAAAAAAAAAAAACTTAAATGTTTTTAGCAAATGGCTGCAATATAACAAAGAGTGAAAAATTTAAGGGGGTCTGAATACTTTCCGTACCCACTGTGTATATATACATATATATATATATATGATGGCATGAGGGTGGAAAGGATAGAGTTTAATTTAAATCCTTTTCCCTGTATTTGTGTGTATGTTCCACTGTGCTGCATTTTAAATGTTGTCGTTGCACTAGATGTATGCGTTTGACCTGTGCATTTTGTTTTGTTTTCTCCCTTTAACAAAACTTCTGTATATCTGTTAGAAAAAAAAGCACTTCTACTTTTTTAATACTTGAGTACAATTTAAAGTTGTACTTTTCTACTTTTACTCAAGTATGTTTTTGGCCTTTCACTGAGTATCTGTACCTTCACTTGAGTACAATTTGAGTACTTTTTACACCTCTAATCGTAAGTGAAGCGACAAACAGAAATTCAGCGCTTCAGGAAAGTTGCTGTTCAACATTTTGGTCCCTTTATTAATGTTATCACAATTCCAAGCAACAGAACCACCATGGTCATGAAATCACCAGCTCTATATACCACTTTGCTAGACAAATAAATGATAAATAATCATTGAAAATAAGTAAAAATACATATAGTGAAGTAAAACATAAAAGCAGGCAGTGAATTCATGAAAATTCAAAAAAAGACAGTCCAAAAAAAGAGTAAGTGCCGTAACCTTGTGTGATGGCTGGTTTTCAGTGAAACATTCATATATTCTAAAAAATACGGTTCAGAAGCTCAGAAACAAATATCACAGTCATATCACAGTTTTCGTGCAAAACTCTTGGATTTACAATTAAATTTACTAGCTTTTATCACACTGAAAAATGCAGACGTTTGAAAAGCTTCTCAACCAAACTGTGGTTTAGAAAAGAGTCGCCAGCTGTTTAATGTTGGAAATGCAGCTACGCATTGTTCATGATATGAATCTTGTCTGTGGTTTGGTGGCAGTCCTTCTATTTAATGTGAGAAATTGGCACTTTAAATCAAATGATGCAACAGGATTTACAAATACAAATACTTTGGGGGTGAATCTCACAAAACATATTTTATATATATAATACAGTAATTATGTATTTATTTTTAAGTGTATATTTTCATATTCCTGACAATATTTTTCTCGCGTTACAATACACTATTAACAGTTAAGCAATTACTGGTCCAAAATCGCCTCCATTTTCATGATGCTAAATATAATTTCTCATTATACAACAGTATATCATTATTTGTGAGATTCACCCTTGGAGGTAACAGACATATAAAGTGCAAATGACAAACAGAAAATACTTCAGATACATATTTAATCTTTTACATTCACTGCCTACATCATGAAACCAAAACCAAAATGGCAACATCTATTTTTAGAAAGAACAAACACTAAAAGAAAAGACAGAACGGCAATAGAACAAATATTACCCAAAACGTCCAACCTTTGAGAAATCTTTATGCTGGTCTGTAGGCGAGCGGCGTAAGTGTGTGAGAAAGCAGGCAGAGTGAAAACGCACCAAAGGGAGGAACCACAAAAATCATCAGAATAACAAAAATATCCGTCCTCACGTTTCTCTGCAAATTCGCTTAAGCTTTGTTTTGAATTTTTTTTTGTATTTTCTTTAAATCTGTACAGAGCTCAGGGAAAGTCTATTTGGTTATTCCCAGCTGGCATGTAGAAAGAAGCTTTTTTTTTTCTTCACCGTTGTTCTTTACATTGATGGGTAACATTCAAGGCGTATAGCTAAAAAGGAATAGGACTGTACAAGATCACTTCACGGTCCAGGATACACGCTCTGATGCTGGACATTGACAGAAGAAGAAAGAAATGGCAAATAACGTTTTGTTTTATTTATACAGTATTTTACAGCGAAGGGTTGAACTTTAGTTTCCTGTTCTCATGACAGAAGCTCACAGGAAAGACTGAACGATGACGAGTCTGTGATGAGATGACATGTCATTCTGAGGAAGAAGAGAAGATTGCTTTGCTTGTTTTCCCCCTTGTTTCAGAAGGCATTCAAGCTTTCCAGAGCCACCTCGTAACAGAATTTGTACTGCTCCTAAACAAAAACAGAAGCGATAGCAACAATGCATTAGCAGTTCAAAGGCAGACGCCGCTCAGGGGACATTTCCCTACAACCCCTGCGTTAATAATGCAACCCCATCATTACACAGTCACTTTTATTAGAGGAAAAACATCTGCTTATAAGAGAGAAACTTCAGTCTCAGTCTCATCAGCTGTCTAGATGTCAGAGGGCCACTTTTACAAAGTTTGTTAACATTAGGTTCATTATAATATCATGTTTATAATAGAGATCGCAAGCATAAATAGAATTATCTAGAATCAATTTTTAAAAAATAAATAAAAATTACTTTTTAAAAATCAATGCAATCAATCTTAGCCTTAGAGGAAATTAATTAGCTGTAATCATTACAAATAAATAAATAAAAATTAGGAATCTAATAGAGAAATAAAATGAATGAATATACATAAATAAATTCAAGAGACTGCACTCACAAACAGGAATTTCTTTTTTGAAGTGAGTACAAATAACAACAAATTTCTAGTCTAATGGCCATAAGTAACCTGACGTTAGTCCTATTTTGGTCCAGCATCACATCAGACGCGCAGCTGTGGAGTTTTTCGGTTCTCTCCAGCTGAGCGAGATGTTTGGAGTGCAGTCGGCGGAAGAGGTGCAGGACAGATGTCTAACTGCACCTGCAGCAGCCTCCTATTACACTCAAGAATTGCAGAAAGTGCATCTGTGACTCTCAGGGGTTTGAGGTGAACGAGTAATTACACTCCTTTTCTGTCTCAGACATGCTGCGGAGACTCAAGGAACTGTTGCTTCAAGTGGAATCATCAAGACCACCAACAAAATTCCTGAAGATAGTGAGTATCTGAATATGGAAGCCTTCATCTGGTTGAGAACTGAGAGCGATGAGGATGGAATCATATGCTGGCAAACAAAAAAACATAACACAAAAATGCTCCCCGTAGAGAAGACTTGTGATTGGAAGTAGCGTAGAGAAAGAAATAATACCATCTCTAAATGACTAGCTAACAAGTGGCAACGTGTGTTAATGGATGCAATGTAACTAAAGACCATTGGACTATGTAAACTTCCTATTTCCTTTGAAATGTGAATACTGGAAAGAAAAGTGAATTAACAGGGTCTTTCATTTTACAAATAGCTAACTGAAAGATACTGACAAAAAGTTACTTCACTGAAGCCATCTCATTTATATTTATAGGATTACATGATTCAGCTAACAAGAGTTTTTTATTTCAATTAAAGTATCAAAAAATACGTTAATACACATAAATTAACACAATATTACTTAAAACACATTTGCACTGCTCAAAAATGCAGTAAAAACAATTCTACAATTTAAAATAACTATCTGAATATATTTTAAAATGTAATTTATGATGCAAAGCTGAATTTTGATGAATAAAAAAATTCAAATGAAGCGAATTTATTTCAAATAGAAATCCTTTATAACACTTTTGATTAATTTAATGCATCCTTGCTGAATCTTACTGACCAAACATGACACTACTCTACATTATTTGAGTCAAACAGCAGAGAGATATACATATAGCTCACCATTGTCTCCACCATGTTGGCTTTGTTGTTCCTCAGTGTCTTTACTGTGTGGAACACGTCCACGATGTTCTGCTGCTGGATCATCTCACAGATGCTACAGATGGCACAAAATGTCCCGCTGCGTCCTCCACCGGTCCTGAAGAGATCAACAACAATAAGGCATGAGAAACAAATCACACATCCCATAATGTCACAGATACGCAGAGTTAATATCCCATAAAATCACAGCTTGACTTGTGCAACATTTCGGAAGATCACAGGCCTCATGGCTCCAACCTTGAAGTGTGTCATTTTATTGAGATGTAAAAATAGCTTCTAATATCTCAGTTTAATGTGCAGCCATTCACAGTTTCATTTCCTCGAAAAACACAAACACTGATGGCACATTACACACGGTTTATAAGTAGAGTTTTCATCAGAACTGAGATTACGACAGCAAAAGGCTCGTTTTTTTAATCTGGATGTTTGCTTGAACAGAGGACATTGCGGAACTACTGGTAAATCAGATAACTAGCACTGATCACGGGTCAGTTTAACACCTGATTGGTATCAGGACAATGACATGACACAATCATGTAGAGAACTGTCTTCAAAGAGATTCCTGCTGTTTGCAGAATGTCAGCATAACTGTGACATTTTTAAATTATTTCTCTCGGGGAAACTGCTCTGCATTCAACAGCTGAACTTTTTTGACAGTGATGGGAAAGTAATGAAGTTGTCAGATCTTTTGTATCTCTCTGGCTTTAATTTGTGACGCTGATAAGATTGTCCTTGGCTCAAAGGCTGTGCGGTTTTATCCTTTAGTCCTTTTAAAGCTGCAGTTTTAATCTACGATTCTGTATCGACTGCTTCACAGTGCACACAGACTTTGGTGAAAAGCTGTGAAATATACATCTTGAATGATCAAAATTTGCTTCATTAAACTCATTATTAGCTACAACAGACAGTGTCTTAAATATGTTAAAATATATAGAGAAATCAGTCTATTCCAGTTAAAGGAATAGTTCACCCAATAATGAAAACGTGCTTAAAATATACTCACGCCATCCGACTTGTTAGTTTCTTCATTGGAGCAGATTTGGGACATTTAGCTTTATATCACTTGCTCACCAATGGATCCTCTGCAGTAAATGGGTGCCGTCAGAATGAGAGTTGTGTGTTTGTAAGAAACAAATCCATCAAGACTTTTGAACTTTAATAATAATAGTAATCCATCATAAGGCTTCTTCCAGTGAAAAAGTCCATCCCGTGTTGTCCTCTCACATCAAAATCCACATATTTGTTTAGGGCTGTTTTGGACAGTTTTCACTTGTAAATGGTGCTTGATCTGTGCATATTTGTCTCCTGATTCAGATGAGGCGACTTGTTTATTGGAGGAATCCAGAACATCTCAGGTCCTTACACTGGCTTCCAGTTACATTTAGGATTGATTTTAAAGTACTATCACTTGTTTTTAAATCACTCAATGGCCTAGGACCTAAATACATTGCAGATATATTCACAGAATATAAACCAAGCAGACCACTGAGATCATTAGGATGAAGTCAGCTTGAAATACCAAGGGTTCACTCAAAACAAGGGGAGTCCACTTTTAGCTATTATGTCGCCTGCAGTTTTAACCAGCTTCCAGAAGAGATCAGATGTGCTAAATCAATAGCCATATTTAAATATAGACTCAAAACTCATCTGTTTAGGTGTGCATTAACTGAATGAGCACTGTGCTACATCCAAACTTACTGCACTGTATTTTGTTTAATCATTTTTTTATTCTTAATTTTAATTCATTTTAAATCAATTTTTAAATCATAAAAAAAAAAAAACACAATTGTGATTTTTTTAATGATTATTTGAATTTCTATTATGTAAAGCACTTTGAATTATCATTGTGTATGAAATGTGCTATATAAATACACATGCCTTGCCTTGCCTTGAGGATACGTTACTTCAAAAAGGACACATTTGGAGTTAAAAACATCTTAATAATTGATTTGTTTCTTACAAAAATGCAGCTTTTGGCTTTACTAGATGTTAATTGATGGACTAAAGTTGTGTGGATTATTGTGATGTTTTTATCAGCTGTTTGGACTCTCATTCTGACTGCAGAGGATCCATTGGTGAGCAAGTGATGAAATGCTAAATTTCTCCAAATCTGTTCTAATAAAGAAACAAACTCATCTACATTTTGGATGGCCAGAAGGTCAGTACATTTTCAGCAAATATCTGGGTGAACTATTCCTTTAAGTACATAGAATGTGCATTTAATATGTCATCAAAAATGCATTATATTTCAGGTGGATTATCATTATCCTGCTATGTGTTTTGCTATGTTTCTATTCTGTCAAAACTGCTCATCACAGGGTTTCTCCAAACAAGACTAACTTGTTCATACATTAACATGTTTACGGGTTTATGTAAAACAGCTGTGTGTTTATGATGGAGCTGGTGTTGTGGAGGTCACACTCACAGACAGTGGACCACCGTGCGTCCGTCTCCTCCGTCATACTGCTCCTGCCACTTGGCCAATCGTCTGACCAGCTGCAGAATAGAGCGTTTGGACAGTGGCGTGTCTCTGTACGCTGGCCAACCAATATATTGGAAATGCTGGACCAGCCGGTAGCCATCTTGAGGCTGGAAGAAAACAGGAGGCGTTCTGAGAACATTTATCCAGAAAACATTTATGTCAACTTATGTTTCACAAAGTGAAAGTGTTGAACTTATAGTATAAGACCAACACCCCATAGTCAAGAGAATCCACATGAAGACATCTTTTTAAAGTCAAACGAAATAGAAATTGACTTTACTTATTCATAATAATGTTGATTTAAATATCTCAGTTGTCTCTTAGCAATGAGATTAAATTAAGATAAATGCTACCTGGTCTCATGGCATTTACGTACCTGGGTGCACTTTTTAGCGTGACATGAAATACGTACCAATAACTACATATCACTGCAGTTTCCAAAATAAATGAACACTTTCACACAAATTTACAGAGTTGCGATTAATAAAGCGTAATTTTCGCACAATTACTTGAAGAATATCATGCTATGACTTCAAAACAATATTAATATGCTGGGAGATTTGAAAACTGATACTTTTGAACGTTAGCATCGCACACATCCAGCTTCATATCTATGGGTTTTCATGGATGATAAGTTTGTTCGGTAGCTCACGGAGTACGGAGACGGACTTAAGAGACGAGAAGCACCGGTTCGAATCCCGTGTAACTACGGTTCGACAAAGCAGTTAAAATCTGCGTAAAAGGAAGTTCAAATGGCAGAGTTGCATCAGCTGATACGTTTTTATGTCAGTTTTGCATTTGTTAACACTATCGGGTAGGTTTAGGGCTGGATTTGGTGTAGGGCATATTTCCAACACAATAGAGCATTAACCTTTGGCGACAGTCCCCGGATATTTGAATTCTGAACCGCCGCAATACGTATCTGAAGCAACGTAATAATAAAACAGCAATACGTACCAATATCTACGTAATAAAAACGTGCCAGGGTTTACATATTGAACCTGTGTTTTAGCGCCACTCAGTGGACATTTCTATTTGAAACTGCGGCGAAACGTGCAGCAAGGTACGTAAAACGGTGTCGCACAAAAAGTGCGCAGAGGTACGTATTTTTATGAGACCAGGTTGGATAAATGGGGAGGTTCAGAAGAGATCTCCACAATGTCTCAAAGCCCTCAAAATTTCTCATCAAATTTTTCCTCAACAAATGGTCTGAACTGCTATTCACATTCATTTTATAGCTCTATAACTCTTACACTGTAAAAAAAAAGTTGTACATAAAAATGACTGGAATATGTTTTACAAGAAACATACATTTCAGTCTTTCTACATTAATTTCATTATTAATTATATGTTACTTGCCATTGTTTTGTAATTAATGGTGAAATTTACTAGCAATTTCTGATTGAAAATTGTTTCTACACCAATATTTTAGTGTATATGAACTATTGATTGATTTATGTTTTTATTTGTTATTTCTCAGTTTTTAGGAGAAGCAACAAAATCGATACTGAAATTAAACCCTAACAAAACACTCAAGCCTCCTGAGCTTTGAAAGTGCAACCTTGGAACAATAAATAACTGAAAGCTGGTTTGGAAAACGATTGTAACCATTTTGTCTGTATATATAACATTCACACTACCTCCAATTCTTGCAGTGACACTGAAAAGCAAAAAATAAAGCATCAAAAAAGAAGCGAAAGCAAACAGAGATGTCAGCTGGATACTGCAGTCAGACCAGATCAGCTAAATGAGAGTCATATTACACACAATTTGCCATCGATGGAGCCATTTCATGGCAAATTTGTGATGCTGTGGCACTTATTTATTTTGTGCCGCTATGCTGCGCCGGCACTGATTAGCTACCCGGTAAACCTCGCCTGTCACCGGCGGTTAAAGAGAATGAGGGGGAAGAAAAGAGAAGGGAAGCAGGAGGAGGTGGGGTAAGTCTTCTGAAACGTTTGACGCTCAAAACACGTCAAGCTTCAGTAATGACTGCTAATGTGCACGAACAGAAAGCTCAAGCTAACTCGCATGGAAAAGAAGAAAATCTGCACAAAAACCAGCAATGGCTTTTATCGGCTGTGGCAGGATGGTGGTCAAATATTTATGTGATTATTGTGCTCTTGCATATGTGTCTGGCGGAACGAATCGCGTTCAAAGATGCATGACGTGCTGAGTGTTGAAATCACGCGGATTGAGAAGGACTATATAGTCGAGGCCTGTTTCTGGTTTATGACATAATTTCTCACATCACTAACTCAGGGTCATAATCTCAGCCGCTGTTGATTTACTGTCACATTAGGAGCCAAATCAAAGTGACTGAAGTGAATTTTGATCTCTTCTTGAGCTCTAGGATTTCATAGAAAGGATGGATTGACACTTTCAGGGGGTTCAACTTGGCTTGAGGTTCATCATCAGGAAACTGTTTGAAAACCATCAGTATTTCTTCCACTTCAATTTGGTAGCTAATGGCAAAAAAAACCAAAAAAAAAAAAACCTACTACATCTTTTTAAAAAAACTCTGCAGATTAAAGTTTTAAACTACAGATTTTTGATAAATAATGACAGTGCTTGTTAACAAATCATTTTACAGGAATAATTTAAGCAGCTGTTGCTATGGTTTCTCAGGTCAACGTGACTTCTGTTCACAAGCATCTGTTTGGCGGCAAGTGAAAATGCACACTTATTTAAACTTATCTTTTGCTACAGAAATGTTGCTTGGAAGTTTTTTTTTTTTCATGAACTGGATTTATATGTATCACAGTTTCTGCAAAGCTATCATGCTTATATGGTGTTGTTCTGCCTAAAATATTTAGAAGAACAACTGTTTTCAACATTGAAAATAATAAAAAATGCGGTCCCACTTTATATTAGGTTTTTTATGTACTTGCATCAAAAAATAATTACAATGTACTTATTGTATTGCAAAACATTTCTACCGCTATTGAAGTGGGATACGGGTAAGGTTAGGGACAGGTTTGGTGGTATGGGTAGGTTTAAGGGTGGGTTAAGGTATAAGGGATGGGTCAACAGAGTAATTATAAATGTAATTACAGAAATTAATTACAGATGTAACTACATACAGGTATTTTTTTAAAATATATGTATACAATAAGTGCATTGTACCAAATAATTAATTTAAATGTAAGTACATAGTAGTTAAGGCCACCTAATATAAAGTGGGACCAAAAATGCTTCTTGAGCATCAAATCATAATTTCTGAAGGATTATGTGACATTGAAGACTAGTGTAATGATGATGAAAATTCAGCTGTGTCATCACATGAATAAATTACATTTTAAAACATATTCAAATAGAAAACAGTTATATTAAATTGTAATAATATTTCACAATGTTACAGTTTACTGAATTTTTGATCAAATAAATGCAGCCTCTGTACGCATAAAAGATTTGATTCAAAAACATTTTTAAAAAAAAAGCTTTAAAAACCTTTGAACAGTAGTGCATATATAAAATTTGCACTGAGGCCAAAAAAGATCTGGCAGACCTGGTTGGAGTCTGTGTATCAACAAAGGATCAAATGATGGAGTGAGAAGCAAATCAATGAACACATTTCTGCCTCAGTCACTCAACTGAGTCCCAAAGAGCCACTAAACTGCAGTCCCTTCCCTGTCCACTGACCCCACTTACCCGTGCCATGTTGCAGATCCTAAAAATGCGATTGATAATATCCTCGTCAATGTCAGCGGAGATGAATTCAACCTGAATGGGGCCGTAGCAGCAGGAGCCTTTCTCTGGCCAGTACTGCATGCAGAGCTGTAGCGAGGGAGAGAATTACAGCAAATAAGCACACTGAACGGAAGTCCACATTCAGACAACATGACTCGATAATGTACTT
Organism: Onychostoma macrolepis; assembly: GCF_012432095.1. Classification (NCBI taxonomy): domain Eukaryota; kingdom Metazoa; phylum Chordata; class Actinopteri; order Cypriniformes; family Cyprinidae; genus Onychostoma; species Onychostoma macrolepis. Next base: position 28,904,586 of record NC_081160.1, read on the forward strand.
AAGAGTTCATGAAGTTGAAATCTAAAGAGTGCAAGAGAAAATGGAAACAACTCAATAATTCTAAAGTCCACAAATCTAAACTCAAATTGCAGTACGCCAAATAAATCTGTTCCAATGATCCCTCACTTACTCACTCAAACTTAAACGAGTCACATCATAATGAACCAAATTTCCCTTGAGCTTCTGAGATAAAAGAGTTTGTTATACTTTGAAAATATACTGTGAATTTAGAACTCTTTACACTTTAGAAGTGAAAAAAGACCATTTATTGAAACTAAACAAATGAATCATATATATATATATATATATATACACACACACAGTATATTAGTTATATTGCATATATACACTACCATTCTAAAGCTAAGTGTTTGTACTATTTTTACACTCAACAAGGCTATATTTATTTGAACAAAAATACAGTAAATTAAGCAATACTGTGATATATTATTACAATTTAAAATGGCAGTTTTGCATTTGAAAATATTTTTAAAATGCAATTTATTATTATTGGAAAAGCTGAATTTTCAGCATCATTACTCCAGTATTGAATGTCACATGATCCTTCAGAAATCTTTCTAATATGCTGATTTGCTGCTCAAGAAACATTTATTAATATTATTAAAACGGTTGTGCTGCTTAATATTTCTGTAGAATCCATTTTCAGAATAATGATCAATGTAATGTGTGCTTGCTGAATAAACGCATTCATTTCAGCATATACTTTATATAAAACATCATTTATATTAATGTGTGCATAAAAAAACTTTAATTTAGGCTGCATTTTTTGGATTTGCCCTCCTTTCTAGATTAAGCGTCATCCACAAAAATCAATACAACACTATGAGGAAAATAAATCCCATCTTCCAACATCCAATTGCAACAGATAACAAATGGTGGTGAGGGTCAAGTACTTCACATACCTGTGCAGCATCCATTTCATTCAGCATCACAATAGTGGAGCAGTTGTAGTCGAACACTAGCCTCCAGAAGTCGGCCACAGTGTTGGGCAGAGGGTGCTGCGTTACAATGAAAGCCGCCGGCTGTTTGTGGCTCTAGGACAATCAATAACAGAGCAAGTTAACTCTTCCTTCCAGCACTGAAGATGTGCCTGAACCCAACACATCCCAACGTGCCTCACATGTGTAATGACCTAAACTAAATGGAGACCTGCAGAGGGACAGGAAAGACAGAGACTGAGTGATAACCTTGCCAAGGGATTCATTGACATGGACTGCCGAGGCTTCGTTTGAGACAAACACACACGGCCGTTCATTTCATTTGCTGCTTATCTTCTTTTCATCTTGTTGTTCTTTATCTGAGGTGCATGTCTTCTGTCTTGATTATCCTTTTTGGATGCTGAGTGAAGATGCTGGTTTATGGTACGAGTGTGATTATGATCTATGTGTGGAGATTACGGAGATGTGATCTAATCTTGTACTCTGTTAAATTGGCTTGTTTATATGAGATCTCCAGACCGTTTTGCTCTGCTTACCTGGAGTTTATCAGAGTGTACTAAGGCGAGCTCTGTAATGTTACTATAATATAGTTATTTACTGTAAAAATACTGCAAGTTTTAAAACTAAAATAAATTTCTTCTTAGTTCAAATAAACCATTTATCGACACTGAGCAGCAAAAAAACGACACTTTTAAATGTTCATATTTGTGACTAGATAAAATTGATGAGGCAATGCAAAATATTTAATATCACACTCGTTGTCATCTGTCTCAAGATGTATGCTTCTAGTCTGATTCATGCGAGTGACTAAATTCATTCTAAATGCTCCTCTAATACTTCACAATAGAACATTTGATTTATTTCAGTGATTGATTGATTTATTCCAGTTTGTTTGGACATCCTTGTAATTGAACACACTGAATAAATTGAAAGTCCCTACATGATATTTATTGCAAAATATTGTTTGGTTGTATATAATACACATTTTGATGTCATGATTTGATGTTATCATTCTAACTGAGTTTATTCGCTCAAAACCCTTATAGTGTTGTGTCTCATATGTAACTTCAGCTAGCTACTTGTTAGTAGCTTATAGCTAGCTACCTTTTCAAAAGAGTAGCTTGACTCTAATTCTAGTTTCAAGCTACATTAGAAAAAAGGTTCTCCAGAGTTCAGACAGCGAAGATCTGCGAACAAAAGTATAGCAAAATGGCAACTGCCAGCAATTTATTTGTGGTAATTCTGAATGCTCTTTTATAGTTTAAATCTCGAAAACTCTCGGCCCATTTAATCCGAAATGTATAAAAGAGGATGCAAAATAAATTAATAGCTAAATTTGGACTAAATTGTGAAATTACAAATTATGTTTGGCTATTATAAGTGGAAAGAAATGTAATATGGCCCCTTTAAAGTTCAGTGCAAGATTGACAACAGAATGCAATTATACTAGATTTTTGGTAACACTTTACTATAGGGACCAGTTCACACTATTAACTGGTTGCTTTTTAGCATGCCTATTATTAACATATTGGCTTTTTATTAGTACTTATAAAGCACATATTCTGTATGACCATATTCTACATCTCTAATCAATACCTAAACTAACGATTTCTAAGCAGCAAATTAGGAGGTTATTGACAAAAGTCATAAGCAATGGTTTATTAATAGCAAAAATTGGACCTTAAAATACAGTGTGATCAGATTTTTCAATTAAACAAAGTAGGCCAGGTGACTTCTAACAAAAGCGATCAAACTTACATCCATCAATGCTGCATTGATGTAATTGCTGGATTCGCCATCAACAGAAATGAGGAAAGGCAGGCAGCGGTCCACCGCGAGGACGTCCATGCTGCGGTTCTTATCGTGGTTACGCGGGAGCAGACCTACGCTGCAGTCCTCCGGACGGACACGCGGTGTCACTATATTCAGAGTCTGAAAAAGAAGACAAGGAGGACTGTAACATACACCTTTAAAACATAGAAAAACATTAGGCTGCTCTTGGGCTTACTTGGGGAAAAATGGTGCGTTTAAAAACCATTTCTGGTCCAACCACAAGCAATGCAAATATTTTAGTAAACCGAAGGTCAGTCATTGCTTATGTATAAGACAGACTGAAGAACAGAGACGTTGAGGGAGAGAGACAGACAGTGCAAAATGGCTTACAAGAGAGAATGATGCAGCGCTAGATAGAAAACGAAAGATCTGGGAGGAAAGAAAGATAGAAACATATTCATCATATTTTATGAGACACCTCACAGATCTGAAGCTTTGCTTCCCACTCAGATGGTAGCGACTCGCTCATTTCACAGGGAATACAAAACATAAAGGCACCATGAAAAGAAATAGCTCAGCTCTGGGCTTTATGGGGCTCCAGCTCCTCGTTGATGGCTCGAAAAGAAACCCTTTCTCCCTTGACGTTTGAGTCACCATGTCTACTCACCTGCCTCATCTAAATGGGTTAAGGATGCTGTCGTGCTTTGCCGATTGACTTATTTAAGAGCACTTTGAATTCAGGAGTAATCATGAAGAAATCACACCAGAGAGCTTGATAAAGTTGTTAGAAATAGCTGCGAGGCCTTCAGCCATAATGCAGTACTACCAATCGACAGCAAAAACCTTGGAGGATTCAGTAAATTAGGCCTCCACGTGGGCTGCTCGTGTATCTCGCTGATTATAGTTTAAAGAGCTGCAGGAACACGAAGCATGAAGTTTTTTAAAAAAAAAGCATGTTCCCACTGTTTTTAAGACTCAGAGGAAAGATCAATCACAAATGACATCTGCTTAGTATCTCATTTGCTCTTCCTAGACTCTAATGAGAATGAATGAAGAACAAATGGAGAAAGATATGAGAAATCAGATCTCTACAATGTCACAGACATTGACTAAGACTATGAACTTACTATGAACTCAAACATTTCTCATCAAGTTCTTCAAAGACTAAATGATCCGAGGTATGCTATTCACAGTAATGTTTTAGGTCTGTACTTTTGGGTTATGAAAAAGCAATTTTCCCTCTGGACATATTAATTCACTTATTGTTTTGCTGTGCAAAATGTTAACTGTTGTATTGATGGTATGTTCACATTTTAGAAGCAATCTACATAGGAAAAAACGACATTATTTTGGTAGAAATGGATCTATTTGTGTAAACGGCTCACCTGAAACTCATCTTTGATCTGGCTGGAGTTGGTCTGAGGGTCCAGTCTGCTGATGTTGTAGTAGATGGCTCTGAATTCACACACTGGGATAGCCGTGTTCCCACACAAACACGCTTCCAGAATGGCATCGTGCACAAACACATACTGCTCCTGCAGAGAGAGAGACAGATATCAACACTTACAGAAAACACAGTGGTACACTCATGGTAAGACATGCTAATATCATGTTAAGAGCATATATGAATGCACCAAGTTTAAAATCATTTGTTTGTATCAAATCAATGCAATCTGTATGTATCAAATAAACACAGCCTTGGTGTGCATAAGACATACTTTTTTTTTTTTTTTCTCAGATTTCAGATTTACAATTCAACCCTATTGAAGATACTTTTAATTATCTTGCTGATTCAAAATGATTGAAATGGCTGGTAGCTTGTAGGTCACATGAGAAAACCTCCCTTTGGCATTTTAGCACCAATTTTTTTATAATAAAAACAATAATAAAACACAGCTCTAAAATAATTAAGGGTTTGATTTAAAGTTTTACATCTTCAAACCACCCAATCTACATAATTCATGAACATCCAAACACATACGTTTAAAGAGCCCGACCTCAAGCTGAGAGCGACCGCCGCACAGCATCATAGCAAATCATAAGGGAAATATGGAGTCGATACTCCGCACAAACGTTAGTATGAGAGCGGTGCATGAATACTGATGCATGAAGCTCAATCTGCTGATGGCGAAATGACTCCAGCCTCAGGGATGTTTTACATGGATTACAGCGCTGCAGCTTCTGATGCTGAAATCCTGCGGTGGCAGCAACGTCCCCCTAAACCGTTCCAACAGCGGCCTTAAAAATTAGATCAAGGGGGCACTCAAAGCACCGTCCCCCATCCTGCAGCTAATATTAAACTCCTTCTTAAACCCCAGCTCCGAATATGGGCTGGAATTATCCATATTTTAACTCAACAATGCCTCCGGCTTAAAGGTTTGAACGCTAATGTAGGCCTTTGATCCACACTAAGCTAAAGTCAAGCTGGGTTGACCTCTCGTACCTATTACTCCATAACCTGGTGAGCACTTCTGCGGAGGGCTGAGGACAAAAGACAAGGAAAAACCCTTTTAAAGATTAATTGCTGTGTGTTGTGTCTGTGGAGGATTATCTCTGAATGGAGCTGCAGGCTGACACAAATTGCCTCCCAGAAGCCATTATCACCACCACTGTGTTTAGTGTTAGTCTTTTAAAAGCATACATCCAAAAAACATGGAACATTAGAATGGATCGAATAAAACGCCATGTTCACTTGATATAGTCAAGTGAGAATAAATAACAAGAATTATTATTTAAACATCAATAATAATAATAATAATTATTTATTATGAGTATAAATAATAGAAATAAATCATCATTGTGCTAAAAAATTATTCTGTTAATAATTCATCAGTTTTTCACGTCAAATGCTTGAATGATTTTCAAGGCTTAAAGGCTGATTTTTAAAAAAACAATTAACACTTGTAAAATAGGAAATGTAAAATAAACCATTTAATCTTTTATATTTATTGTGTCTAATTGTTGCATTAAAAATAGTGCAATAGTGCAATACTAATTTTCATCCACCACTAGGGGGCATGACTTTGAATTCCAACATCCAGTAAATTCTTGGTAGGGAATCTGCCTGTCAGAGCCGAGGCAAGTTCATGTTCTGGCTGTTTTGATGTTACAGTGTGGAGATTAATGTAGGGAAGAGAAAGGTTATCTCCCAGTTTTAAGCTGAAAATAGATGGCTTCAATATCATCTTCACAGACTGGAGAGCTTAGTAAAAGGCTTTGTGAGTGTGAGCAAGGTTCTGAAAATAGTGAACGGGTAAGTAAGCGACTGCGTGTGTGAAAGAATGAATCATTTAATGAATGAATGAATGAGTATATAAGTTTGTGCATAATCTGGCTGGCCGAATGACAAACTCTTGTCGTTCTGCTCACCTCTGTCTGGACCATGTTGACTCTCTGTGAGCGCAGCTCTCTGATGCAGTTGAAGATGTCCACCACACCTTCACTCTCTGCCATGTCCAACATAATGTCCACTGCAATGAAACAGCCTGTTCTTCCAGCACCGGCACTGCGGAAAATACAGAACAGGTTTACATGAGACTTTTGACCTAATGATAACCTTCTACCAGCTCCATTTCCGCTGTAAGACTGCAAATGAAGTGACATTAATAATTGTACAAAATTATATTTCAGAAACGGTATCTATTCAAAGAAAAACAGTACAATTACCACAAAAATATTAAGAAGCACAACTGTTTGTTTGTAAAGCAAATGAGCATATTAGAAGGATATCTGTAGGATCATGTGATGCTGGCTGCTGAAAATATACAGTATACTGTATATATTAAAACAGAAAACTGTTTTTTCTTATTTATAATATTTCACAATGCTACTTACAATATTACTGTTTTTACTGTATTTTTGAACAAATAAATGCAGCTTTTGTGAGCATAAGAGACTTATTCTATATGTTCATTTATTATTAAATACAAATAAATGTTTATATATTTATATTTAATAATATAACCCTAGCCCTTGAATTTATTTAGTTATTTATTTCTTTTCATTTTTCTTGCAGGAATTTGGTGGGTCTCCACACTGTACATGTCATGATTTTAAGTTTTTACTATGTTTCTGGGGACATTCTGTCCTCACAACATGGCCAAAACCTGACCCCCACACACAACACATTCATAAGACTGAGATTTCTGCTAAGATCCAAATGTTAGGTGTTACGAAAACAAGGCTCTGGCAGACCAAGATGCTTGTGTGTGTAAAAGAGCATTTGGACAGAAGATGTGCCATCAGTCAGTCTAAAACGACACACACACACACACAAATACAGAGCAACTCCATGGTGTCACAGATTGGCTGTCACTCACAGTGATTAATGGTACGAGTGGTAAACAACTGACAAAAAGAAAGTAAGGGACAGAGAGGGAGAGCCAGGCAGGATGTCCTTTACCCCTCACATCCTCAGTTGTTACTATTCGCTCACTATTATCATCATCCCCAAATTACCAGAAGTTTTCATTAGAAAAGCCTACTGAATCATAATTGATACGCACATTTCTAAAGCATCTAAATGATCAATATGATCTATACGTTGCAGAAAAACAGTTGTACTCAATCTACTACATGCCTTCTGGTGTTTGATTGACCTTTTAGTAAAAGATAAGACTACATTTAATATTGTTAGTAATATTTCAAGATGAACATTCACAAGACTGAAGCAACAATCATTAATGTGCGTTTAATTAAATTATTATTATTTTTTGTCTCCCACAATATAAACTACAGAGCTTTGATCATAAAACTACAGTGACCAACATTATTGTTTCTCACATATCCTATTACTGACATCAAACCTGTTGCGAGCAGCCAGGAAATTCTGCTAAAACTCCTTTTGTGTTTCATGGAAGTAAGAAACAATGTTTGGAACGTTCTGAAAAACTACTGCTTGAATCAAAATCTTAATCTCGGCACCAGTAGCCCCTGACACTTGGGCTAATCCGCTCTGAAAGTTTCTTTGTCACATCTGCTTCGTCTCTGGGATTGCAGGGCCGACTGCAAATTTACACTGCCACTTCACAGTCTCCTGCTGTCACCTTTCATTCTCAAACCTTCTTCCCACACGGCCCCCAATTACTCCCCACAATTGTGAGAGCGAGTCTGTCTATCCATGCATCCATCTGTGAGCACGTGGGCATGTTGTGGACAGATTCATGGGTGAATGTCTATCCATGTGCCGAAGCATCCTACGTTAGTGTGAGAATGTGTGAGTGCTCATGTATATGTGTGAAAATCGTCTTCTCTTGTATCTCCCTGGGTTCTTTCACTGTTACATGAGAAGTTAGTTACGCTGCCAGCAAGCGTTCATCTGGACTGTCAAACGTTTGCGATAAAGTAAATGTTTAAACTAGTGCTGTCAAACGATTAATCACATCCAAAATAAAAGTTTTTGTTTGCATAATATGTGTGTGTTCTGTGTATATTTATTTTGTATATATAAATACACACACATACAGTATATATTTTGAAAATATTGACATGTCTATATTTATATTCATATAATTTATATTATAAATAAATATATTTAATTTATAAACATAAAATTTTTCTGAAATATATAAATGCATGCGTGTGTATTTATATATACATAATAAATGTACACAGTACACAAACATATTATGTAAACAAAAACGTTTATTTTGGATGCGATTAATCGCGATTAATCGTTTGACAGCACTAGTTTAAATACATTACATAAAATCAATGCATTCACCTAATTTCACATTAAAATGGTTTCAATTGGTTCTACACTAACTAAAGATGCTCTCGTTTATCAGTAAATGATGGAGCAAGAGCTTCTGAACGGCAATGTTTGTATGGCAGAATTTAACATCACGGAAGCTCAACATGTAAAAGTATCATCTGCAAGATCACATGTAGAGTCAAAAGTTATTTTTTAGATTTATTTAAAAACCATTATATTATTAATAATAATATTTTAAATTCGCTTTTATTTTCATATTTCTTTTTCATTTTAAGTTTTTAGTTAATCAGTGTTATTAGTTTCATTTTTAGTTTATTTTGTTTAGAATATTTGAAATGAGCTTTTATTGTTATATTTTCAGTTTTCATTTAAGGATTTGTAATGTAGTTTTGTGCTTTATTTCAACTACTCAATATTATTTTTTAATAGTTTTAGTTATAACAACAATAGTGCAGTACATGGACTCTTTTAACTTTAGCCAGTAAGCAACCTCTCAGAAAACCTTAGCAACTGCATAGCCTTAATCGGCTAGTTTTATTCTAAAATGGTAGCAAATAAAATTAATAATTTTTTATATTGAAATTTTATATTACATTTTTTTTTTTTATCTAGTGACATCCATATTAAAAAACTACACAGAGCAGCCCAAGGACAAGTAAACAAACCTACACCAGCATTTAAAAATATTACAGTATATTCATAGCAGCCACTGAGAGCCCTCAGAGAGTTTGTCTTATTTAAATAATCAATGGACCTCTCATTGTAGATTCATAATCACATCATCAGTCCAACTTTAAACCAGAACCTTTGACTTGCAATAAATGTATGTAAGAAGAGTGAGAAAGGGACCGTAGAGATGCAATGATGCAAGAGAGGTTTAGATAGGAGCACACCTGCAGTGTACCACGATGGGTCCTGCATCTGGAGGATTGAGGAACTTGACCTGGCGGATGAAGCCCAGCAGGCCTGTGGCGTAGCAGGGAACGCCGTGATCTGGCCAGCTGGTGAAATGGAACTGCCGGATTTCTCGAATCTCATGGTGACCCTTCTGCAAACAGGAGCATGTGGTGAGCTTAATATCAACAGGTGTCGTCATCTGAGGGTAACAGGTAGGTGATTATCACAGAAGATGGCTAGGATTACCAGACCCAATAAATGCATGTCAATAACAATCAACACCATGTGGTATTTTTTGGCAGTGTATACAGTGTAAATACTATGGGCACAACATTATGGATAACCTGATAAAATAAATAAATAAAATAAAATAAGGAACTGCTGAACTATTGATCCTGCAGGATCTTTATTGTTGAGGCCTCATATAATTATGGTATCATGGAATAAGTCAAGGCATCACTGTAACATTTAGAACTTTGATTTTCTCTAAAATTAGAGCAAAAAATGTCATTCAGGGCCTCATGGTCAGTGTTTGAACCACTGCACAACTACACATTCGATCAGTGTGAGCACTGTTGTGTTACAGTAGAAACATTTTACCCTTACTTCCTTACTAGCACTTAATGCTCTGATAAGCTTTTAATTATAATTTGGGATTGAGAGCGGCGTAATCCGTGCCTGGAGGTGCTGATACCACCAAGCAAGGACCCGTGTAGCCGTTTACTGCAGCTTGTGTGTGTGTATGAGTCTGGAGAGTGTGTGTGTGTGTGTGTGTAACTGAGCTGCTAAAGATGACGAGAGGTAACAAAAGCTTTAAAAGAAAAAAAAAAAAACAGAAGACTCTCTGATATCTAACACTTGGGAATGAAATCCATAACTAGACACACACAAAGCCACTCAAGAATGGTCTTATGAAGGAGTCAATCCAACGTTGAATATTATTATCACCTTTTATAATTGATCATCTTCTTGAACGACTAATTAAACCATTTGACCATGAAACTCTTGAAATCCACAATACTATAGTATGTGGGATTTGAGTCACAGATCTCTCCAAGAGGAAAATATAGACAGATGGATAGATGGATGGATGGATAGATGGATAGATTTTGGGGAAAATGTTCTTAATTTTCAAAAAATGACAATGCAAACCAAACAAACTTTAATTGTTCTGTATATACATAAACCTTTATAATCTATAAAAATAAAATATATAAATGCACATAAATCCTTGATTAAATAACTTAACTAGACATGTGACCCAGACATGTTTTCATTAGACATATTTTCAAGATTTTAGCAAACTCTTGACAAGACAAGATTTCGAGGGCCCTTTCTCTGGAGAAACATCTGAGAATCAGAAGACTTAAGCAAAAGTCCCTGTTTGATATATCCATTTGATCTCATTGCTGTCTAAGAAGAACCAGAAAACATCTCTAGTCATTTTCTGCTCCCACTCATTATGAAGCACAACTATGCGCCGAGAGGAGGATGTACCCTAACAACTCTCTTTCAAAGTTGAGGAAGCGTTTGAAAGGCGGCAGCCTCGTGAGACAGATGGATTGAGTGATTTAAGAAAGTTGCTGATGACATGCTGTTCCAGACTGCGCTCTCCCCCTCAAAAACAACTCCCAAACACTAATTTCTCCCACTATCAAAGCTTCCCTACATCTGTTCTGTTTGGATTATAACACTCAACAACAAAACTCTACCCGCTCCTAAGAGCTTTCTCTGCGATTCGCTTTCGTTGCAAAATATTGTCTGTTGGCTTATGTTAAGATCTCGTAAAGTTTGTTTGTAAGTGTGGTTAGGTTTTTTTTAATTTCTGCAGATCTGACGTCAAGCTGTTCCTGAATGATAAGAACAATAAAACTGATTGAGTGAGAGATGCATTATTGGCTTAAACTCAAGCTGATGATTCATATGGTATGGATGAACATTAGACTAGATGAAGAGGTGCATGCAGAGGGTGCTAAAAAGTTTATTTTAAAAGTAAAACAAAAATTTTCAAGTTTATTTTTCTCATCCCATTAAACACACACACAAATTTAAAAATAATTGAATATTTATTATGTATATATGTATTTTATATGTATGTATAAATATGTATACATGTATTATACGTATGTATATTTTCTTTCTAATTTTTAAATTTATTAGATTATGTTTTATTTTTTTTAACATTCTTTTTATTTTCTATAAATATTCTTAAATTGTATATTAAACATTTAATTACATATATGCATATTACATGACATTTTAGAAAATTCCATTTTAGAATCATTTGTATCTAAACTGATAAGAGGAAATTGAGAACACCTGAGCAATGAAAGTGAAACCACTGAGAAACCTGAAATATTTCACATGAGTATAGATGGAGGATGGGTTTTTACCTTCTGAACAGTAAAAGTCCTGATCACATATTCTGCAAGAGGCTCCGTTTCAATCAGCGTCACTTTGATGTCTCCATACACCTCGGTCTCGTCAGGCCAATATCGGACACATTTCACCTTTATGGACACATAGGAACCCACACGAACACATTATCACACAACACCTGCATCTTAATTTGTCTGGGTATTACTCTATTTTACAGCAAGGTCTAAGTCAAATTGGCATTTGCAGAAACAGTATTATTAAACAAGTCCCTGATGACATTTTGAAAACAGAGAGGTGTAATTGGCCACCTGTCAGACAGGATGTTATCTCTGAATGAACGACCCCTGTGGTCCGAGTTCACTGGAGCCAATCATTGAACACCGCTCAATTACACTCAACGTGACATCAAACGGCTCTCGTTGGGAATGTTGTGAAGGACTTGTGCACCTAATTGTGCTCGATTATAGGATGTCCTCCAAAATGCTTGACTCACTCGCTTGAAGTTTCCCTTGTATATAAAAAATCTTTTTCTATTATAGAGAATCTTTTGTGGAATGGAGTGGTTCCATGGATGTTAAAGGATTTTCATGGAACCATCAATGCTAGTTGTAGGAGCATCCAAGATGTGTACAGGAATGGAACCCAAGACCTTGATGTTGCTTGCTATGCTCTATTCCTTGAGATCCAGAAACATATTGCACATTTGCATGGATTTCTTGCTAGATGTTACTTCCAAAATCATTGCACACGCACCCACCTCACAGATTTAAATATACACTCCGTTTAACCGTGAGACCGTAATTAAATGTGTAGCAATTGGAGGAGCACTTCGTAAATAACATTCTTAATCCTGTGATATTTATTAAGGGAAGAGATAATTACAAGAACCCTACCCTGCCCACTTCCACCAGGTTGGTTACCATGACGATACTGGCAGAATTCTCTTGCCAAATCATCCTCCAGAAATCCCTCACGGTTTCCTGCATGGGGCCTACAGGAGAGGAGGAGGGACAAATTTAGAAGATCATGCAATACTCACAAAACAACTAGAAATAAGATGGATTCACAGACAGTCCCTGAGGGAAAGAGCATCGCAGACCAGCATAAATGCCCACATTAGTGCACGCTAGTATGCAAGCAAGTATCATAGGTCAGTTTTTCGTCTGAAGATGGTTAACCAATCTAAAGTACTTAGTATCGTAACTTTACAGTTTATTTTTTATTTTGCACTAATAATATTATTGCAGTTTCTTATTTTGTCTAATATTTTTTATTCAAGTAAAAAAAGTGACAATGTGGCCTGTAAAAACTCGAGTGGAAAGATATTTTGGCTTGTTTGGCCAAAAATAAAAATTTGCTGAAAACCGGCCTCAGGTCATCCAAGTTATACTACGAGTTTGTTTCTTCATCGGAACAGATTTGGAGAAATGTAGCATTACATCACTTGCTCACCAACGGATCCTATGCAGTGAATGGGTGCCGTCAGAATGAGAGTCCAAACAGCTGAGAAAAACATCACAACAATCCACAAGTAATTGCGGATTACACTGTTCTGATGAAGAAACAAACTCATCCACATCTCGAATGGCCTATGGGGGAGTACATTTCTAGCAAATGTTCTTTTTTGGGTCAACTAATCCTTTAAACTGTTCACTTTATGGTGTGAGTTGGTTCTTGCAAAAGAGTAAACCCATGTGTGAACATCTAAATTTTTCCCCAAATCAAATCCTAAAAATATGTATTAAAAGTAAGTCATTTTCATTTTTTTTTTCTATGCAGATGTGCAAACTGCAGTAAAGTGATAACTAAACTAGTTAACTGTCTACATTAACAACTGTTAAAACAGCTAACTACACTGGGACTATTTAAGGGGGTGATAACTTTTTGAAAATTAAATATTACAAATTGAACTATTTCTAGCAGAGCTATGCTGATATTTAGCAGTGCTTAATTTGCATAAAAACAAACAGGATTTCAATTAGGGTGACATTCAACTTAATTTACCAAACTTTTTACACTAAATACAACCAATAAAGCTAAGAAACAACCTCATTTATAAATCAGAAGCCTATGAAGTGCAAAATGAATTTGCTAGGCTATAAAGCTGCATGTATAAACAATGTGACTCAGCATATCACACAGATGCATGCTTTATTTATAACATTCAAAAGCCTACATTAAGTTTAGATATTCTAATTAATCATACTTATAATTTTCCATGTAGTGACAGATGCATAGATCGTGTTCATGTCAGAAGACTTATCTTGGTTTTGCCGATGCTGTGCCTTTGTTATGTGTTTTGTTAATTACCTTGTGTGGCTATGTAGTGCCTTGGTCTGTGGTAGCCCTGGGAAACAGAATGAAAAAAGAAGATAAATTATTCAAATGAAACTAATTTTTAGACCTGCACAAACCGTATGCAACAATGAACTTGCTTAAAAAAAATCTTAGTTTGAATCCAATTCAGCACTCAATGAGACATTGTAATTTCACCTTTCTGATGCCTTGGCTTCATTAGCATTTTAACCACTGTGAAACAAATTGGTGACCAATGTAGCCTTGCTCATGTCAGGCTTTAAAGCGCTGCTGCGTTTTACGAGCGGGTCTGTGGTACAACAGAGCCCGTAATTGTTTTATTATCGAGAATGAGATTGGGTGGCCTGATTATAGCTGCCACGGGGCGAGAAGCCTCGCGCTGAAGCATATCCGCACGTGTTTACTTCCCATTTTGTAATGATCACAATCATATCGACTGTGTCATCATGGTGTTTAGATCAAGTTAGTGGATCTGGAGCAGCCAGGGAAGCACTTTCAATCGAGCTGTCGCTAGCTGTGGACATGGAGCATTTGCTCGAGTAATTTGCAGAAACTCAGAAGAGCGATTTAAGTGCAGAAATCCCTTGTATCCTTCATTCGTTGTAAGCGAAGCACATAAATGTTGCATTAATCTATTAAGCCCTTCTTTGACAGCAAAGAGTGAAGTTGTTCTGACATTTTAAGGTGGTTATGCAATACGCAGACTTTAAAGGTCATTAATACTATGTTGAAACTTGCAGATCATTTTTTTATTATCAGTATATGTGAAGCTTGTTGTATGTTCAGTTAAAATGAAATAAGGAAAATATCGAAATCTGAATAGATATGAATATATACAGTTCAAAAAATACAGTGCAGGGTTGGCAAGATTTTTGAAAGAAGTCACTTGTGCTCATTAAAGGTGCCCTAGAAAGCATTGATACAATATTTTAAATTGTTCTCTGATATCTACAGAAGGTATGTGGCTTAGGTAAGGCCAAAGTTTTTCCAAAAACGGTTTTACATGTCCATTTACAATACTAGGATTTGTCCCTAGAGTTAAATGGTCTGTGATTACCTTATTTGGAAGGGTCATGAATAATAATGCTGAGCTCTGCTCTGATTGGCTGTTTCACAGTGTGGCTCATTTCAGTAGCTCACATAGAAAACAGATCTCTACTGTCCAGCGTGAATGATGGGAGGATTAGGCATCCAACCTTATATGTTTGAGCCTGTATCAGACGAAGATGCAGATTTTGAGAGATTTTGCAAGAATGTTTAGCGTCCATGGTATGAAGATGATCACTGTGAGATGCTGCTGGAGTGAACGAGGCTTGAGAGAGAGTTCAGAGTTGAGAGTAAGGGCGCCGACGCAGCCTCTGTGTTGCCAGATCCAGCTGTTATAAGCATTTTTGGACTTGTCTTTTCACTCTTTTTGACACTTTAGAAAGTTAATAAAGTAGGACGTTGCAGTTTAGGGTCAGCGATATCTTTATTTTATCTTAATTGCAAAAGATTTGAAATAATTTCAGTTTATGTTTATTTATTTATTTACCTATAATTTTTTGTTTGTTTTAATAGCAATATCTGGCAACACTGCATCGATGATTTGGCTGTACAGGTCCGGCTGGCCTAGAACATGGACTGGTATACGTTATGCAAATGTTGGGGGCGTAAACAATAATGATCCTGACTGTAACGTCACAGTCGGTGTTATGTTTGGATTAGCCTCTTTTTCAGTGGTCTTTTGCACGCACAAAATTTACATAAGGGGGAGGAAACAATGGTGTTTGAGGCTCACGGTATGTCATTTCCATGTACAGAACTCTTATTATTCAACTATGCCAAGGTAAATACAGTTTTCCTTTCTATAGCACCTTTAAAGGGGTGGTTTACTGTTTTTTTTTCTAGGCTTGATTGTGTTTATGGGGTGCAGTCTAACATGTGTTCATGCTTTGTTTTTTTAAAAACGCATTATTTTTCATATAATTTACCTTTATTCCACACCGCTCCTTCCCTTCTCTGACAAACGCCTCGATTATTTCCTGTTTTTATGAAGCCCCTCCCTCAGAAATACGTGATGGGCTCTGATTGGTTAGCTGGCTCAGTGTGTTGTGATTCACTAAACCGCCGAGCGTGCGTCTAAATGTCCCGCCCCTCAGCTCAGCGGCATGTGCTCGGTTGTATTGTAAACAATGGCGTTGTCTATATTGCTTATCAATTTGAGCCCGATTGAGACTCAGAGGATATTAGTGAAGAGGATCGCGCAGAACCTGTGCAAGCACGGCTCTTAATGGTATGTTTGTTGTCTCATACTTTTAGATACGCTGTTATTATGCTACTGCTTATGTTAGCTTTTAATATACGGTTTTATTCTGATTAAAGCTTTAATACAGTACGGCAACCGCACACACGTCCATGTATAACGCTTCTCATTGCTATGTGAAAATGTATAATTGGAACAGTTTGTTGGAGCTGATCTGAATGAGAGAGAAAGAGAGAGAGCGAGAGAGAGAGAGAGAGAGAGAGAGAGAGAGCGACGCGAGGAACAGTATTAAGAACGGCTGTTTTAGAACATTAATTTTGAAACTTGTGAATCCATTAGAATCGCTTGAAGACAGAATCGCGATTCATATATGAATAGATTTTTACGTGCACCCCTAGTTTTCTCTTCCTCTTCTCTAAAGCAGCACAGCATGGCCTCGCCCCCTTCCTTACATGTTCCCGAGGGCGGGGTTTATCTGGGTCAGTGACGTATCAGATCCGGGAAGTAGTTCGTTGTAGTCCCTTACCAGCCGTTTTTGTAGGCATTAAACTTCCAGAATTTTAAAAGACGATATCTCTGTTTGCATTGAACTTTCAGCGCTAAAGATCATAATAAGGAATTAATAAATATCATTGTAACATTATATATGTATGTATAACGTGTCATACTCACGTCTATGTAGTTGGCGTTTATGTAGTCAGAGTGGGGGTCTCCCTCCAGCAGTTGCAGTCGGACACGAGTGTGATCGTCTGTGGGGTCAAATATTCACAGAAGAGCCGGTCTAAAGTTACACATACACTTTAAAGGGGAGCTAAACATGCATGAGCTGTCCAGGAAACACAACCGTACTGAACTGTAGCAGGAGTTTTGTGTGTGAAACAATCACTTTTGGACAGAGAAAACTGTCAAACTCTACATACATTCCTACTAATTTGCAGATTTAAATGAGCTTTTTTTCCCCTCCAGGGTCAACTATGATGTGGATTTGAATATATCACTTTAATATAGTAGGCACATTTGAGTTCAAAAACAAAAACAGCATCTAATGAGTATGAGAACTATGCCAGCAATCTCCTTAAATAAAAGACATCACATTTAGTGTGATTTACCAATGGTGCTGATGAATTATGTGCTGTTTTAAAAGACCTGCAACCTCAGAGTAACTTCCTGCATAAGGAAGACAATTACAATTTTTTTTAAATATCTATAATGATGGGGAACAGTTTTCAAAAAAGTTCTTGTTTCTAAGCAACTCAAGTCTGGGTGCCCCAAGTTCAGCGTTGCACTTTGGGAATTGACAACAAGAATCAGACAATTTTCCCATCCAACGAAGAGTGGATGTACAGTTGACCAGTGATGTAATTAATGCAATTACTCCAGCACCGCCAATCTTCATCTTGTCTTCGCTATAAACACTTGACCTGCTAATGTTAAGCTCAAGCACCGCGTCTTTCCATCCTTGAAAGGTGAAGCTGCATGTCTTGGCAATTACGACGACGCTTCTGGAAAAGGGGAAGAGGGTGGAAACGGAAAGAGAGGAGCGGTAAAGGAAAGGTCTGACACTAGCTCCCGCAAACCCATGTGGCGTTCTTCTTTGATCACATGGAGAATGCAAATGCGCCGTTGAGGCATGTCGACTCCAAGCCAGCGGATGTTCTCTGATGGCAGGCAGCTCTGCAGAATCCCTCCTGATTTCTCTCAGTCTTTCCGTTTTTTCGTTCTGAGGAGAAGCAGGTCCGTGTCTGGAGCTGTAAGCGGGTCGTGAAGGTTGTTTACTCTCAGACAGCCCCTCCTTCCTGTCCAAACTTGCTGTGTTTCTTATTCTGTCTGCTCAAAATTCACCAACTTATATTTTTTTTAACTTCAGACTTTTTTTTTTATTAGCTCCTTTCTCTCTCTTTCGCCTCACAAACATCTCAGCTGTCTCTCGCCGGCGCTTTGGTCTGTCTGCTGACCTCTCTGCTCCCTGAAAAGGAACGTGCGTGAGGGAAGCAGAAAAGAGGGAAATGGAGGGATGCGGAAAGAGAGCGAGAGAAAGAGACGGGGCTAATTAGACGCCACTGAGTCAGTTGTCATAACAGCAAGCACTCGGCAGGGTTCTTCTCCGCAGTGAGGGGCCAGACACAAAGCTCTAATTGGGAGAGAATGACCGGACTGCAGACGAGCGCCGTGATGCATGGGTACAGTAGTTCTGAGTCAGCCTGCAAAACTATCCAGATGTCTGGATGATCACCTGTTTAGATGCGGATGAGAGGCGTTACAGTGACATGATGATGAGTAAGGATCTTAATTCTGCACCGTTTGCACCACAGACATGATTCCTCACGTCATGCAGTTCAAATGAGGAGAGGTGTGCTATTACTTTTCTAAGTGGTTAGAGTTACTTTTCTATGCTTAGACTGCTTAAAAAAAAAAAAAAAGAAAGAAAGAAAGAAATCTGGGGACATGAGCCATATCTAGCTACTCTTTTGACTTGGGCCAGTAAGCAACGACCCAGAACACTCTAGCAATCTGCACAGGCAGACACTAGTCATTACAAATCTATTTTAATCACATTTTTAAAAAACAATTTATCTCATTATTGTTAATAACCAGTATGACTGCAGCTTTTTAACAAAAAGATTTAGTTTGTACACAATAGCATCAATATATTTTACATTATTCAAATGTAAATCTGGCACTGAAACATTTTAATGTACAGCAGACAAGATGCATGGCAAGAAGAGAATTTACAGTTTGAATTGGAAAAAAATAAAGTTATAAAATTACAGTGGCCACCTGAAATTGAATGAATGGCATAAAGAATTTGAAATATATAGAAGAAGCATCTGCAAACAAATTCTGCACTTTTCTGACCCATTTTTGCAATGACTTTCAAGGTCACTAAGATACTTTAGTGTCATGGCATTCATTCATTTTAAAGTCTATCGTAGTTTCCAAATAATTTCTAAGGCCATTGCATCGGTTATCGGCCTAATCATGCTGATGCAATCATTTGAACAACAACAACAACAAAACACAACAAACATCATTAGGCTAAAATCTCAGATAATGGATTTCAGGTGCAGAGGTAACATTAAAAATCTCTTATTTTGCACGCCATCCTAAAGTAAATGAATCACAAAGAGAACAACTCTGTTCGTTTGTGTGTTTAAAAGTACCGCACCCGAAAAATTTCAGCAGTCTCTTAATCAGCGCTCTTAAGCCCGTGTCCTCGCCGCTGCTCTTATATATAACCTCAGTGTGTTGTCAGCTGGCCCCAGTGCATTATACACCTAAACAGCCTATTAAATCCCTGCTCTGCAGAAAAGAGGTTCCTGTGTCAAATGGGCCGAGTGCTGTCGCACACACCTCGTGGCGTGAGAGCGAAGCACTCTAATCCAGTTTAATCCATTTCCATCCGCTCTGGGATAAGACGCTTTGCTCATGAAGTCTACCTGAGAGGGTTTTAGAAAGCAGCAGCAGAGTTTATGTGAATGCTTGAGCTTTGAGAGCTTGGTGTTAGGACAAGTGTCATCCTAATCTGAAAGGGATTCATTTCGGAAGGTTAATTTGCACCAACGGCAATAAAAAGGATCTTTTTTTTGCCACATACGCAATGATTCTTATTAAAGAAATTAATTTCCATCTGTTATTCGCACCATTTTGTAAGGAAGTGATCCTATTAGTTTATATAACAAGCTAAAGGATAGAAACATCACTCTTTAGTATCTCAATTTGTTTCTCCTAGACAGTATTAATACTAAATGGTTACTAGGGATGTAACAGTAAAAAAAAAACGAAAATTTCTTATCACGATTATAGTGACCAAAATTATCACGGTTATCAGTATTATCACGGTATTATTAAAATGTGCTGGAGATGTTCCAAAAGTACAGACACATAAATCCCTTCATCAAGTTTTATATTTAAAAATCAATAAACAACAAACAAAATGACTTTTTGTTTGCATAATCACTAAAACAATAACATTACCAATGATGTTTGGATTTTAAATGACAACAGTTTAATAGCATGTTCAAATATCTAATGTAAATGTTCAAATAAAGCATTGAAAAAGTTTAATAAAAAGGTAAACCTCACATTTCAGCCTTGAAATAAAGAAAAGGGTTAAGTCAAAATGATAATTGATGAATAAATGGTTATATGTATTTTATCTGCTCCATAAATAATTCTACATAACTTATCTGAATTGTTTAAATGTGTAGAATCCACATAAGCTTGTTTTTCCTCAACCGGGCAAAATTTAGAGCAGGGCATGCAAATTGGGTCCGTTTTTGGTTTTAATGATAATTAAAAAATGAAACGGTAATACTAACCGTGGGGAGTTTTATCATGATTTATCGTCAAACCGGTAATCGTTACATCCCTAATGGTGACTTTTGCTGGCCTTTTCCACTTCTTGAACGTTCATTTCTTTAGAAATCTCATAAAAGCTGTGCTTCTGCAATCAAAAGTGGAATTTCAATATCAACTCAAACATTTCTTATCAAAATTAAAAAGTTGATTCTTGAATAAAGCATAACAGAGTTTTCTGAGCTATGAAACAGCAACCTCTAAATATTGATGATGCCAAAATCCACTAATCATTTGAATGTAAACGAGGTATGAATCTGAATCTAGGTGTTTATTCTCGGTTAAGAGCATTAATCGACGACGATAAACAAACAAACAAACAAACAGAAGCGAGAGCGTAATACACTACACAGCTCATGTGAATGCTAATTCTCCAGCTTTGGTCAATACATCAGAGGAGGTTTTTTCCGCTAAGACTTCAAGGGAACCTGACGATTCTGGCAGCGCTACGTGAAAGGAATAAATGTCAGAATTTGAGGAGCTCAGAGAGAAGAAATGAGAAGGTGTCTTCATCCAGACACACGGATCCACGCATGCAGAGCACTTAAAAGAGCAAGACACGCTCTCCTCTGTGTTTGGACTAATGAAGATGAACAACCTGGACATTTATTATTCAGCAGGTGCCTTACCTTGCATATTTTAACCTCAGATCCACAAAGGCATTGATACTAACTGGTTAAAATGAATGACGGTTTGGATAATGAGCCAATGTGTGCTGGTTATCCGTTGGGGGTTTCATCCCTCTCCATGGGATGACTGTGTGATGTTGGTGTTCGCTACATGAATTGCATCATGTGAGAGTTTTACTCAGCAACAGAACTGAATTCAGTTCATACAACATAAAGGAAAATTTCCTCTGCACTACAAGTAGAGTTAATAAATGAAGTGACAACAAATAGAACACAAAATTAGATGGGGTCTGAACATCATTGGATTCTATTCATTGTAACACCAAGACATTTTTCATATCTTTTTTGAAAGTAATACTGGATTGGAATGACACGAAAATGAGAAAATGACCTCATATGGACAAACAAGGCAATCCTAGAATGTGTTGTGACAGATATATATACACTAATAAAAACAGAAGCACTTAAATGAAAATGAAAAAAAAAAATATTTATATATATATATATATATACAGAAATAAAAGCTGATTAAAACAATAATAATAATAAAAATGGTTGGAACAGGATTGTGATGCCTGAACTGAGGTTTGGTTTTTATTTTCTTCTGAAAATCTGAGATTCATCTTCCATAGAATGTTCATAAATTCTTCAAATTACTGTAAAAATACTTCGATTTCAGGTAAGTACAGAGCTGCAATCTTTTTTGCTTTTTCAAAGTCCCCTTTAAACATTCCATTACTAACCTTCCGCTGTGATGTCATTGTCCTCTGCTTTAGGATCAGCCCCTTAGGTATGCTGTGACTCATCCATTCCTATTCAAACCTGCTGCCAAAGCATTTCCTGCAATCTCAGTCCAAACAGACTACGCAA
Source organism: Onychostoma macrolepis (assembly GCF_012432095.1). Classification (NCBI taxonomy): domain Eukaryota; kingdom Metazoa; phylum Chordata; class Actinopteri; order Cypriniformes; family Cyprinidae; genus Onychostoma; species Onychostoma macrolepis. The sequence continues at coordinate 28,926,723 of NC_081160.1, forward strand.
AGGGGCTCAACAGCATGCATCTGTCAAACGGCCTGCGCCAAATCATAGTAGGCTCACTGTCTGCACATACCTCTTTCCCAACCATAATTGATGAAATATACTAATGAGGAATCATTTGGAAAAGATACAAAAATCTCAGCATACACAGAAAAGCAGAAATTGGTCTTGAAGGCGAGCAGGAGTAAATACAGCCGTCTTCCCAATACCCCCACCCCCCCACCCCCTTTTCTCGTCTCTCTGATATGTAAATGTTTGCCAATAACAGTTTATTTTGGGTGTAGAGTCTCGTGAATTATAGATGACCATATGGGCTTGAATGGCTGACATTGCCTGCTGAAACACTGAAGAGATGAGCGAGACCGGACAGATGTCTCTAATTGAAACGGCTTTCCTCATCTCCCATAAATTGTCAAAGTTAATCAAGGGATGCACGGCCAATTTTGTTTGTGGGTTAATTTTTTTCTTGGCTCAGTTTGTAAGACATTGCTCCAATTTGGGGTGGTTAAACATGCATTCACATAATGAAATGCTTCACAAAACAACGTCCTCCTTTGGCTGGTAGACTTGAGACTTTTCAGTTACTTAAAAACCCATTACCCAAGTCCAAATGCGATGCTTTTTGTTACATTAAATGTAGCCACATGATAAGCCATAAAGCTATCATCAAATATAGTAAGAAGGGACCGATCTGCTTCATAATATGTGTATTCTAATCATAATTACCATCATTTTCATATTTTTTGACAGCTTTTGCACTGCTCTTAACATAATAATTAAGTTTAGGTGTCTTTAAGCAGTCATTTAACTAATACAAGAACGCTGTGCTAAATGTAACAAATTACTATATAGGCTAAAGTCACAGTTACAAGCAAAGCAACACCCTAGGCACCTGGTGTTAAATAAAGCCATCTCCCTTATCTCCATATTTCACTATTTTTCCACAAAAATGATCCGTTGTACTGATGAACAGCCTGATGGACAGTTTTCATTAGCAACTTGTATAATTAAATTGGTTTAACTAATAGCAAATTCATCATAATACCCGCTGGCCATCAGCGACTGACAGGCTATTTCATTTGGCCCAATGTTTCATCTCATTTTAAGAACACCGTGACAGTGACAACTGACAAGTAATGTTGTAGAAGAAATATAATGAAAACAACCAGATATCATTTAATGGTGCTATATTAGCAAAATAATTACCAAAGTCTAACATGGTACTCCCATAGCAGTACCATAATGTTTTGACGTCTTCAAAAGTTTTCTTTGAAATGCCTTGGTGTACCATGTTCATATGGTATTTTCATTGTATGGGGAAAACTATGGTACTTTAAAATATACTGAAATTCAAGTACCATGGTATTTAAATGTACCAGTGTAGTGCCATGGTAGATTTTGGTACTTTTTTGAATGAAGTGGTTCAGTACTGTGGATTTTCAATGTGATCTTACCTTAAAGGAACTTGTAAAACATACATGAATATGCTAAAGTATATATCATACGTTTCATGATATTACCATCTGATACCTTACTGTAGTAGAGTACTTCCATAGTACTTTTTAAGCATAATGGATATAACATAGCTACTGGTGCGGTTGAGGAGTGAGCTGCAGTTATCAAGGTGAAAGAAACCCAAAATTTGACTTAAAAATGTAGTTTAAACACTATTTAGGATCCTTGTTGTTTCAGTACTCACAAGCGATGATATTGCCGTAGCGATTCTTGTTGCGGTTTTCATCCTTCTTGGCAGTTTCCCATGGAGCCGTTTGTCCCTCAGCCAGACCCTGGAATCAAATCAAGAATATTTTTTAACATGTTACTCCATTACAGAGACTGCTTTTGCACATATACATACATATATACATATCATATATTTTCTGATAGCTAAAAGACTTTTCACACTTTGAGATGCTTTTCTGAAATAGTTAGGTGCCTCTTTTCCCTTGATATCACTGAAAGACTCTTGTGTTTGGAAGAGTCTGGTAATTGTAGACTCATCCTTTAGCCTTGGGGCAAAGACAAGACTCTGAAATGTCAGACAAGAGGGCTGAATGGTGGCCACTTAAAGCCGTAGTGCAATCTTCATCCTGTCCAGCACACACAAGACAAGCCATTTATGGTGACAGATGTAGAGAAACAACGGTGGTCTGCAAAGTGTCTGCATTAAAGAAAGACTTCATGGACAAAGTGATTCAAAACAAGCACATTTTAAAGATGAATTGGAGGGGTGATGCCGCAATTTAGTGAAGGTCTATCTTCAAAAGATGTCTCTGTAAAAGAACAGCAACCGAGAATCGACTGAGAGATAAAAGTTCATTCACAGACCTCATGATGTGTCTTTTCTTCATTCATCTATTTTCACACTCAGTAAAATTTGGGGGACGAAATTCATGTAGTAACTTTGGCACTTGCATGTGAAGATATTGCACATTGTTACCATAAAGTGACCCTATGTCTAATAATAATTAGTGCAATTGAATCATGTCAGTTCGAAGTATAATTAAAAGTTCAGTGTTCAGCAGTGTTGTTAAGTTCATATGGTTCTGGGGTAGAAACTGTTCTTAAATCTATTAGTCTGTGATGCAATATACCTGAATTTCATGTTAGACGATCAAAAATTTCTGATAATACACTAGAAGGTTTTTACAATGCATACCGTTATTGACATGAGCTCGCACACCAAGTCAAAAAATGCATTATAAGTTCATTACCAGTTTATATAATTAAGGTTTAACAAAAAGAAAATTGATCATAATACATGTTGGCCATCAGTGAATGACAGACTACTTCATTCATGCATTGTTTTATCTACATTTAATAATCACAACTATATATTTTAGAAAAATATAATGTCAGTAACTAGATATCACATAATGAATTGTATCTATTGCATGAATTGTATTCCATCCATCCATACGGTATTGCTTTTTGGTACCTCTATTGATGTAGCATGTAGCGTTAATCAATGTACCAAAAAGCAATACCAGATGGATAGATGGATAGAAAAATAATAATAAAAAAGTAAATAAATAAATAACCAACCAACCAACCAACCAACAAACAAAAAAAAAATGGCTGAAAAAAATCGTTTTTTTGTCAGCTTTTGACATTGTTTTATATATATATATATATATATATATATATATATATATATATAAATTAAAAGTATTATTGAAAAAAAATGTGTTCCATCATGCATAACTACATGCAGTAGTTTTTAACTAATTGACTGTTCTGGTTGGGTGAATCAATCAGCATCAGATAGGGTCATATATGTACAAGACTTGTTTCCTCTCCCAAGGCTGTACGATGGATCCCATCTGGAACTAGTGAAGCACAGAAGCCTGAACATACAGACCGTATCATCTCTGCTGTACTGTTCCTTCGCGTGCATTAAACGTGATCTGGCACCTGTGAAAATCGAAACCTCACAAAGCCTCATTTTTGTTGAATTGCTCTTTCATGTGTGAATTAAACATGATCTGGCAACCCTTCCAATAAATCAGTCATATTCAGTTGCACAGGGATGCTGGGATCTGGCAACTCTGCCCATGTTCTCATTATTATCACGGTAACAGTCAGGGTAACTGAGTCAGTTATGGCCAAACTCTCTGTCTGCCTGACAGAATGCGATGCTAAAACTGTTTGAGGGCTTCTTAATGATACATTTTGAGACATCCGGAGAGAATCGCTACACAAAAAGCCTTAAACTTCTGTCTTCTGGCAGTGAGCTAAACTTATTCTTCATTTGTTCTGTACCGGTTCCTCATCCACCCTCCAAAAATGTCCTCACTGGAGCCTCTCTCGTCTTCTGATCTTCTGATTTTGATACTATTAATACTTTAGAGAAGTGATGAGAAGACAGTGAAGAATAAAATGTGGCGTGTATGTGTGTGTGGACACAAAGACAGCAGAGACACAGTCAGACCTCTTCCTACCTCACACTAACAAACATTTCATAATCCTCTTCACCAGCTACACTTCTACTCTTCATCACTTTGTTATTTGGTTATCTAATGCAATGACATTCACACATTGAGTGTGACTTAAGTGTCCAAATACTTTATGGGGCCACTGTAACCTTCTCCATATTTGTACGTACCATTAACTTCTCGTTGTTTCTTCTCTCTGTAACGTGAGCACAGATGCAGGATCACACATCTGGCAGGCTGAGATTAATGATGCGATTGTGCTGACATACACACACAGGTGGCCATCATCAGCTTTTACCAACATGATCAGATCTGCATCACTCACTCGCTGTCCATCATATCTCATCCATCTCCATTCCTTCTGTCTCAACTCAACTATTTGTTTGTTCTACTTTACGCGTCATGTAAAATTAGAGGTGTAAGATCCACTAATGCACTAAAAAAATGAATGTTATTGAGTGAGAAATATGACATTGTTTTATATTGTAACATGTCTAAGCATGTTGTATGACATGTATTTGCATTTATTTGACTTCATTTTAATAATCATACTTTCAAGTCATTTTTTCACATCCCTTACCAGCATAAATCGATGAAATGTGAAAATAAATTAAACGTAAACAATTAAATGTATGAACATTGTTTAAACATGCAAAGTGTGAAACAAGCACGATTCAGTTCAAATGTATTAGATTTAAACAAAACACAGTTATCGATGATAAATATATAAATCTGATTACTGTATATTTAAAATATTCAGTTTATTAGTGTTGCTATATAAATCTCATTCTTGTTTCATTTACGTATAACTGACAAATATGCATCACATAGATGTTCAGGAAAATTATATGGAATAACAGCCGCTTAACTTTTTAAATATTAAATAAAATAAATGCTTTAAATTAAAAATATTTAATTTAATACTTTAATTTAATTTAATTAAAATAACTTACAATTATTAAATTAAATGAAAATACCAGTCCAGGTATGAACAAGTCCAGATATGAAGCATTTATGACACGTATCTTCACGTATCTTAATTTATCAGCTCATTCGAAGGGGTTAAAAAGCTAAAAAGGTTCAATTATTGGGCACTAGTAACATTAAAATCTCATTTGCAGTAAAAACCACCTCCAAATTCACAGTGAAACGTGCATTATGGGAAACGCAGTATTTGCCCCTAATGTGCTCTCGCTCATATCAGCCAGTCACAAGCCAGTAAGCAAACACTCCATTCAACTCAGTGTAAATGTATTGAGTTTCTCCTCCTTCACCACATATTAGGAAAAATGACTTATTTTCGGGCGGCAAGGGTAGAGATGGGCTGATGCAAAAAGCTGCCAACTTCATTTGCAGGCAAACTTGTGAGGCAAATCAGGTTAGAAGAGAGAGGCGATAACAAAAAGGAGTTATAAAAACGTCTGCCTTGATGAATGACCCTTTAAACACGGAGGCACAGGCTCTGGTGCTATCAGACTGCCTATGACAGGAATGAGCTGCCAGCCATACATCTATCTCATGTTTACCTCAACCCTTCAGATGGCCGAGACCAGCCTAAACAGCTGAGCATTCCACTGCTGAAATTAAGCTAGGCCTAGCCTAACCCTTCAAGTGATCCTGTTAAGAGAGTAAGAGAGGAGGTTGGGACAGACCTCTGTAACATCTAGATCTCCTTCAGGCTTGGTGTGGAGCTGCATTATCCTATTTCTGGCACTCACAATAAATTGGACAAAATAGATACTACAGAACATGCACATCGATTTATTATTTTGTCGTCTCTGAATAGTAAATCAGATGTATGACAGCCATAACTATGAGTCATTCTTTATAAATGAGAGCCTCGTCTTTAAAAGTGCAATCTTTGCCCTTTTAAACATGCCTTCAATCCAGGTGATTGAAAATTTGGACGCAGAGAGCATCCTTCCTCTCTAATTCACTGATGTCTCTTGTTGCCAGAGCCATTCATCAAGGCCCTGTCTGAATACACAACAATGTGCCAATTATGATTCATACTTATACTCAAGCAAAGTTCTCTGCTGAATGTTTACACAATACTCTCCTTTGATAGCTTACTTAAGAGTATTCCTACATTAGTGAGCAAAGAGCTGTTCAGAATATCTGATTACAGACCAGATTCCATATTAGAATTCTGAATAAGACGTTTAAAATGCAAAATTGCCATCATATGTGACCCTGGACCACAAAACCAGTCATAAGGGTTTATTTTTTTGAAATTGAGATTCATTCATCATCTGAAAGCTGGATAAATAAGCTTTCCATTGATGTATGGTTCGTTAGAACAGGACATTATTTGGTCGAGATGCATCTATTTGAAAATCTGGAATCTGAGGGTGCAAAAAAATCTAAATACTGAGAAAATCACCTTTAAAGTTGTTCAAATGAAGTTCTTTGCAATGCATATTACGAATCAAAAATTAGGTTTTTATATATTTACGGTAGGAAATTTACAAATATATTCATGGAACATGATCTTTCCTTAATATCCTAATGATTTTTGGCATAAAAGAAAAATCGATCATTTTGACCCATGCAATGTATTTTTGGCTATTGCTACCAAAATGCACCAATAATGACTAATAGAAATTGAAGTTGAAGTAGATAGAAAACAGTTTGAAACTGAGGTAATATTTCACAGTTTTTCATCACTCTTTTCACTGCCTATTTGATCAAATAAATGCAGCCTTGGTGAGCATAAGAAACTTTATATGAAAACATTAAAAAGTCAGAATTATTCCAAACTTCTGGCTGGTAGAGTATATACTTTAGCTCAATATCTACTTTTATGGTACTTTTAAGGTGTTTTTTTTTTTTTAAAGCTCCAGTCCACATTTTGTTTAAATTGCAAGGACAAGTGCATCCAGTACATTCTTTAAAAAATGTAAAACTTATGATGCACAGAAGAAAGATCAATTATGACAGAATTGTCATTTTTGGAGGGTGAACGATCCCTTTAATGAAAACAAATCACAAAGTGAAGCTGGAACTCATACAAGGCAGCTACTTCAAAGCCACAATTTGTAGGAAATACATTTAGAGGAAAAATAAATGACCTTATCAAAAGTTCATTTCATATCTCTCTTTTGTTGGCAGCATCTTTCCTCTAGCGCTATTCAAACAAAATAACAGAGGCACAACGATGCCAGTGCACGATTTCTCAATCATAAAACACTTTACCCTACTACAACATCTGTACCTTACAAACAGAGAACAATAAGACGCATGCACAAAAAAACATGTCTTAATGTTCAAATGACAAGGAGACAATCTAACAGATGCAATTTCTATGTTGCTGACCTTCGTGAACGAGCAAAATGAGGTCTTTATTTGTATTATTAAAGCGAGCGGATTGTGTGTGGGGACGGACGGCAGAGATAAGTGAGCCTTCAAGCCCGAGGTTAGAATGCTTTTTAAAAAAAATCTAGAATAAGACATGCTATTGACACAAAGGTCTTTTTCATATTCTTACCAGTAAAGGTTTAGGACAGTGAAAGATACAGTAATTGGTTTTATTGTCACGGGGGGCTGATCTTCTGTGGCCCACTGTGTGGGCAGATTTTTCAAGAAGTGCTTCGTATCTCACGTGACCTTTTCTGAACAAAATGCCAGCATGTCATCGAGATGCACAGACCTGCTTATTTTAATAAGCACAGATGTTTTTTTTATAAGTTATTCAAATGTGTTTAAGAAATAAAACGATGTGAAAAAAGACAGGAAATTAGCAACAACATCAACAACAAAAAACCCAGTCATTATTGAATGATAAAAAAAAAAAAAAAAAAGATGCCTGACATTTTAATAACCCCCTCAATAAAACAGTTGTAAGATTAATTTCACATCATTTTTTGGCTTACTGTGCATGCAAAGGCAAAAACAAATTTCATAGCTGTGCGGCTGTCGTAATTACTGCAGAGAGGCTTGATCTAACACACTTTTACAAATTTAGTACACTAAAAAGTAAGCAAATGATACTGAGAGCAACAGAAGAGAGAAAACTTTCAGCAAAGTACAGTAAAGACGGCTTCATTTATTAAATGCAGCAAACAAAGCAGCGTCGATATTCTTTTCAGGGTCAAGTCATTTTTATGTAAAACCATTGTGTATGAAATGTGCTATATAAATAAACTTGCCTTGCCATACTGAAAGTTTAATTCTTATTGATGTCGATCACACAAGCTCAAGACTTCTTACCTCGTACTCCTCTTTAAAGCCGTAACCCTGCCCACACTTCATCTGAGTGATGTGCTGGAGCAAGTCTGCCACTCTGATGGCCGGTTGGAACTGGCCAGCCTGGTAGGACATCTCCACCGACTCACAGCCTCCATATGGGTACGTCTGGATGGTCATCGAGGGCTGGGACATCTCACTGTGGCTGCCATCTGTGGAGGAACAATTCACAATCCTTGAGTAACCATCACAATGTCCAATCGCCAGCTGGAAGGCTGCTGCTTTCACACCAAACAAGGCAAGCAAGGCAGAAAACTCTGGGTTGCACTTTCAAGGCATAAAAGTAACGGACTCTTCCAGTCCTGGTCATTTTACGAAAAAATTCTTTGTTCTGTAGCGTATAGTTTCCACTGAGCAGCATGTTTAATTTACAGTTTACCCAGAAAAGGCATAATTAATTTCTACAACTGTTGGATTCACAATCTCCCACGTACATTACAATCTATCAATGTAAAAGCCATGGGCAAAAATGGAAACGCTAGAAGATTGGGTGCTTTTATTCAATAATTTACAACCTAGGCAGGTTGAATTGCTATAATGAATAGTGCATTTCTGTTTCAGACCATCTAAAGATTAAATTGGATTCTTCTAAATTTTTCCCACTGCTACTAATATTATCAATATTTAAAAGACAAACCCAGCCTGCATAAAAAAAAAAAAAATACATTAAAGTGTATATATGCATTTTAAATGTATTAAAAATGTAACGGCCATCTCCCCCTCTCCCCCATCCAATATATAAATTAACAGTTTCAATAGAAAGAAGTCTTTTTATGCTTTAAAATAACCATTTTGTATTTCAACATATTTTACAATGTGATGGTCTTTAGCATCACACGATCCTTCATCTATCATTCTAACATGCTAATATTACAATAGAATACAGTTATTTGAAATTGCAATACAGAAAAACTAATTTTTAAATTGATTTTAAATGTAAATACTTAATTTCATATAACCTTTAGGAGTATGCTAGCATAAAGACGAGCTCAAAGCAAACAGACGTGAATAAAATGTTATGGGAACTAGCCAACCAGACCACACACATTAATACCACATAATCTGTAGAACCACTCAGAAAATGACAAAGAAAACACAAATATTTGCAGTCTAGGATATCATGTTGCTCTCAAAAAAGCACAGCTTTGTTTACTGTGCACTAATACCTCTCAATCAAGACCAAACCCCTGAAAGCTCGGCTAAGACCTCGACTACTGTGAGCTATCTGAGCGCCATTCAATCACAGCTCACTGCAGACTTCAGTTATGCATGACAATATACTGAGATGCAGACAGTCCCTCCTTGCAAACTCTTTTATTAGAATAAGACTGGGAAGTAGTTTATTGATGTTAATGAGTTCATTAAGCAAATGACAGAGATTTTTTTTTTTCATATGGCCTCATTTAACTGGCTAAAGCATCATTCAGATGCATAGAGGGATGGAATATTGCTCGACAAATTATTAATGTGGCTATTTGCATCTTAATCGCCTTGAAAATTCATTATACACTTAAAGTAATTCTGGGGCTAAAAAATTTATAATCCACACCAAACATCTACGCTTTCGACACGGCGAAATACGAGTAATTTTGCATGACGTGTTAGCGCTGTAGCAACTTTAGCGCCGGAAGGAAAAAGTTGAAAGTATTAGCGGCGACAATGTATAATGAAGAAAACAATTATGCCACAGTCGTAGCCTCAGGAGGGTCTTTTTAAAGGGCACAAAAAAGTAACTAGCAGAGAGGTGCTGAGGCTGCTCAATGAATCTGAACAGGTTCACAACCAGCACACAAAACATCATTTGGATCTGACTGAATGGCTAACAGTTTTGGTTCCCACTGACTTCCAATGTATGGACACAAACACAATGGAAGTCAATGGGAACTGAACCTGTTTGGTTGCCAACATTCTTCAAAATACCTTCTTGTACGTTCCACAGAAGAAAAAGTCATAAAGGGTTTAAACGATATGAGTAAAAGATGAGTTTTCATTTTTGGGTGAACTATTCATTTTTTCCCCTGATATTTACACGTTTTTAACAATACATGGTCTAAACAGTCCAAGCCAACAATTAAAGCCAACAGTCAATGGAAAGCATAACATGTTAAGCTTGATCTTTAGCTTTGCAAAAAAATAAATAAAAATCAAATACTCCTAAAAACTTTAGTTCCAAAACACATTTTTGTGCACAAAGTCATGATATTTGAATATTACATGTCATGATATTTGGACTAGGCAAATTCATGTTGCAAAAAAAAAAAAATGTTTATGACTCATGCCAACATACAAACACTAAAAGAGAAAAAAGAGTGTGCGATAGAGAAGTATACACTAGAGACTCTAAGGTCTCTCAATTTACTGCCCCACCCTCTGCCTTTCCCCTTCCCTCTATCGCTATCAATTTTTTTATAATTAATTATTCATGTGTTTTTGTCTCAGCAGCATGGAGCGAATCCCAAAGTGGCGGCCCAGTGGGTGTATTATGTTGTTATTACGACGCGTCTGCCACATCCAACCCAGAGAAATATCGAAGAGCTCTTGCTCTAGAAACAAAAGGTCAACTGCACATTTTAGGTGACCTCATATAGGAGACCGTTATGTAGTTTATGGATAAACGTTTAGATTTTGTAGTTTTAAATCTTCAGGATGATGAGTTCCAAGTTATGAGTTGATAAATAGAAGAGTGCAATTTATAAATAAATTATACTGAACCATTAGCAGATTTTACTGTGAGGTCCTATGGGATACATTCAGTCCTACATACACCTTAGGATGATGGGAACATAAAAAACATGACTGAAAACCCATATGGAAAAAACAATATGAATACTTAACTAGATTTTAATATGTCCTTCATTAAATTCGAAATGTGTATTTTATGTACCAAACAATAACAGTAACGCATCTTTAATTGTGTAAATGTGGTAAGTTATAGATAAATAAATACTATATTACGTTTCTGATTTATATCTTCACTGGTACCATGGGCATTGACTTAATTTTTCTGATAATATTTAGCTAGACGTGATTCATACAGGCCAATAATGTATTTAGAGTTGACTCCTCTACAAAATCTCAGCCACATCTAAAACTTTTTCTAACATAATGCACATCTGCACATTCATATCTTCTGTTTCTAACACAAAGTTCTCTCTGTGTTCCTTGTAGGTGCAACAAATAGGTTTGAAATGATAAAACAACAGTAAATGAATGTAAAAAGTAATGTGACACTGTGGCTTTGAAACTTGTGATGAACTTCACCTCTGGTTTTGGAAGAGAACCGACTTCAAGTATCCATTAAAATATTAAATAAGAAGTATCATTTTGAGAAATGTTGAGAGATGTACAGATACACAGCATGTCCTGCTACAGTGCAACTGCATGTATTGGAATATTAGTAAGCATACTATAGTTCATGTCATATATTAAGTGAAAGAGAGAGAAAGACGTATGCCACGTAACTATTCTCCTTACAGAGGTAATTTTCTCATTTCAGCCTTGTTCCGTCCCATAATGGCATCTTTCATTTGAGCATGAACTCTTTGTGGCCATCGCATTATATGCATTCAGATGATTAGAGCTAAAATCGCATTAAAGCTCAATTATCGGCATGCACTGTTACATTATGATCATCTACTATGGTGTTTGCCATTAACAATAATTACCTGACAAGTCACAATAAAGCACAGGTGACTAAATAATGACATTGTAAATTACTTTCAAATGTCATATGTGAATGGCTCTCGTGTGGGTATATGGAGGAAAATAAATGTGATATAAAAAAACAAATACGTGTAATTGTAGTAAGTGCTGTCAAAGCAAAATAAATTAAAGTCATTGGAATTATTAGCAAAGTATTATAAAAAACATTAGCACGGGCATTGTTGCAACATGCTTCACTATGCCAAGCTTTTTGTCCTTGGCTACAGAATTGAAAAAGTCATCTGAAAGTAGTTTGTTTAAATATATACACCACTATTCAAAAGTTTGGAGTCAGTAAGACATTTCTATGTAAGAAAATTACACTTTTTTTCAGCAAGGACATGTTCAAGTGATCAAAAGTGATAGTGAAGCATTTATAATCAGTGTTGGGGGTAACGCATTACAAGTAACGCGAGTTACGTAATCAGATTACTTATCAAGTAACTAGTAAAGTAACGCATTACCTTTTAATTTACAAGAAAATATCAATATAATATAATTTACAAGAGTTACTTTTTTCCCATTTATTGACTGACAGTTCTCCTGTCCCGATGTTGAGAGAAATCGGAAGTACAGAGGCGTTGTGTGCGCTGTGTAAACATGATGTTACTGTAGTTCTAGACTAAACGTGAATGTGCATTAATTCATCCCACTCGCAAGAAAACAGAATCAAAATGAATTAAAACAGTGAAATGCAAACTCAGAATATGAGCAAACCTTCAATAATTAAATATGTTAAACAACACAAATGTATCTAATCCCATTTTATTAACCAATGTCGTTGCTGCTGACCTTTGATGATCCAGTTCAATCATACTAATAAGCAAAAATAACTTTAGATAAAATAACAATTGTGCTTCATTGTTTTTTTATTGCTGAAGAGTGTTGAACCTTCTTCTCCTGTGTTCTACTGTACAGACATGAATTTACTTTTCCTTCAGCCTGAGGTTTATTCATTACACTTTTTGGTGTGAAAGAGCTTTTACATTTGCTATAAATAGATGCTTCTCATATTTAAAAAGTAACGCAAAAGTAACGTAATGCATTACTTTCCATAAAAGGTAACTAAATAAAGTAATGAATTACTTTTTTAGGGAGTAATGCAATATTGTAATGCATTACTTTTAAAAGTAACTTTCCCCAACACTGTTTATAATGTTGCAAATAAATGCTGTTCTTTTGAACTTTCAATCATGCTTTCCAGCTAATAATTCAGCTTTGCATCACAGGAATAAAATGCATTTGAAAATATATTAAAATATTCTCAAATAGTTAATATTTTCGATTGAATGAATGCAGCATTGATAAGCACAAGAGATTTTACAGTTCAACATTCGAACGTACACATATATGATTTATTTTCTTTAATTAAACAGTGTATTATTATTATAATTTTTTTTTTAATGATTAGGCTCATGGTTTTTACCTGTAGGACAATAAAATGAGCAAAATAAATAAATAAATACCATAGTATAAAAAATAATGATAGATTTTTCACAGAGCCATATCAAAAAGATTACTTTCTTACTTAAAAAGTAACCACCTAGCAATTACGCAGCAACACCCACAGCAGACTGTAGAAATGTAACACTGAGTTTGCACCACTTACTGTATTATTACTATTACTATATATCAAAACGGTCTCATTTGTGTCTATTTTTCACTCCTGTAAGTCTCCGAAGTTAAGAAAGAGCAACCTTTGAGCAATGTCATTACACTAAATGCCATTATCAAAGTTAAGCTGGAGTCGTCAGGCGTCTTTCAGCTAACCAGCAGAATCACACACATCCCTTAGCGGGTTATCCATTTCCAGCCTCTAAAACTATCGTTTCTCCATGAAACAGAACCCTTGTCTCTCTCTCCCCATTCCTATCTCTGCTCCTCCATTCTGTTTTTTTTTCTTCATTTCCATCGATCCTGCAGATATCTACACTCCTCTGCAACATCTAAATCTTTTACTCTTTATCTCGCTCTAAAATATTGCACGTACCCTATTATCTCTACCATTATCCTCTCTTTCTAACACAATGTTCTCTCTCCCAGATGCAAAACTCGGACTGCTCATCAGATGCATTGATGATCATCTCTGCGTGTATTACAGGAGATATGATTTTAAAAAACAGTTCTCCCTCACAGTTCCTGTAAGCGATTACCAAGGCTTTCGTCCCACAAGGTGATCGATAGCCTGTAAATGAACTGGAAGCCCACATAATAGGCAGGTTTATAAATGATTAGGGGCCGACAGTCTTTCCCGACCTCGTAATCTCAGCGACATCGTTTCGGCAGGGAGCATCTCCAGAACAGAAATATGACCGCCCTCACTCAGAGCGAGAGATGGGGTCTGTAAAACAGAATGAAAAGGCCTCCTTCCTCATTTAATGCCTCATTCTTTTATCTGTACTGGTGGCTGTATTTCTTGCTATCTTCTCTCCATCTCACTATCTTTACCCTTCACTCGATTTCACCTTTTCCATTCTTCTTTACACAATCACTCCTTAATACAGTGCTTGCTAGACTCTAGAATCCATTCAACCTTTGTTTTGAAGATAATTTCAATCTTATTTGTATTATCCATTCTTTTTAATAAACATTTTACTTTTAAAGCAACTTGACGTTAAAGTCGACATGAAATGGTATTTGAAATCCGTCTTAGTGCCATGACATATTGAAAAAGCAGGCCAAGATATGATTTTACCCAACAAAACCACCAGAGATAAAGCAATTATACACTGAACAAACACTTTTGTTTTTGCCCCCATTTTTCATGAGCTGACCTTTTATTGTGGCCAGCCTAAGGCACACCTGTGCAATAATCATGCTGTCTAATCAGCATCTTGATATGCCACACCTGTGAGGTGGATGGAGTATCTCGGCAAGGGAGAAGTGCTCACTAACACAGATTTAGACAGATTTGTGAACAATATTTGAGAAAAATAGGCCTTTTGTGTACATAGAAAAAGTCTTAGATCTTTGAGTTCAGCTCATGAAAAATGGGGGCAAAAACAAAAGTGTTGCGTTTATAGTTTTGTTCAGTGTAATTTAACAAAAATAAAAACAACAACAACAAAAAACAGTTTATGCATGCACTGATGAATTGTGCACAATAAAGTTAAGAAGTAAATTTTGATTTCAATGGTCATTTCATTTTGATTTACACTATCTACATCAACAACGATTACGACATTCTAATTTGTATATTTTGACTTGTGGTTCAGGACTTTTATAATCTTAATACAATAAATAAATAGTAGTAATAATAATAATAGTAATAAGCTTAATACAAAAATCTATTTAAAACAAATGCTATTCTTTGTAACCCAATAAACTCGTTTTCCACAAAAATACTAAGCAGTACAACTGTTTTAACATTGATAATAAGAAATGATTCTTGAGAAGCAAATCAGCACATTGGAATGATTTCTGAAGGATCATGTGACACTGAAAATTCAGCTTTGCATTACAAGAATAAATTATATTTTAAAATATAATAAGTTATTTTAAATTGTATTTCACAAAATTACTGTTTTTATTGTATTTTAGATCAAATAAATGCAGCCTTGTTGAGCAAAACCTACCTACCGAGTAAAAAAAAAAACTACCTACTCCAAAGTTTTGAACACTATAGACAATATACTTTATAACATTGATAGAGAATCAAAGCCTACAACTTAAATTTACCAACAGTTTCAACACTACTTTGGCTCCCGAGTGCTTAATATTTTCTTAATATTTTTATAGTTTTATTCTGACATCCCAGATTCCCACTCTAACTTGTATTCTTTTACTTCTGATCCATTCCTTTCTTCCTCCATCCCAGTCCTCCATTAACTGCAGTTCATCTCTCAGCCTCCATCACCTTCTACTGCGCTTTTTAATCTCAGATTTTCTACTCATATTTTTCTGTTCATCCCTTGGCTTCCCTGGGTCAGGTTGGCATGAATTTGAAAGTATGATTGTGGCATGTTTCACGTCCAGTTTACAAATATCTCACAGTCCAAATTTATTGCTTCAAATTTTTCCCCATTTTGCTCCCTCTCTTCCTTCAATACACCACCTGTGTGCTCATTTTCTCTTTTCTCCATCGGCACCAAGCAAGCCGTCTCCACCTTCATAACCTCTGTAAATACGTTTGCTCTCAGTGGTTTATTGGCGTTGAGTGTGTATGTGTATGGGAGAGTCGTGGTCTCCGCTGCTGAGTTTAGCTTAAAGCGAGAGTTTTCAAACTCCTACTAGAAGCTGTCTGGATCAGAGGTGCGTGTTTAGAGACCCCTGCATCTGAGCCTTTTAGAGTGAACCTTTGAAATGAGCTTTTGGACTGACTCTAAGCCCCGAGCCCACCAAGATATCTATCAGAAATCCCTTTTCAAAAGCCAACTGTAAAGACGCTTTCAATATCTCCTGAAGAACGAGTAAAGGATGAAGCTTTGCGTGACCAGGAAAAACTTGAAAGTGTCAGCAGTGGAGCAGAAGTACTGTAGTTCACTGTAGCTGCTAAAGTGAGTATGT
Source organism: Onychostoma macrolepis (assembly GCF_012432095.1). Taxonomy (NCBI): domain Eukaryota; kingdom Metazoa; phylum Chordata; class Actinopteri; order Cypriniformes; family Cyprinidae; genus Onychostoma; species Onychostoma macrolepis. The sequence goes on from NC_081160.1 coordinate 28,943,108, forward strand.
TTTCATCCGAAACATGCTTGACAGTGAAGGAAAAGTAAACATCCAAATCATCTGCAATCAACAGTTATTTCTGTGTTGACGGCGGGTTGTTGTTGTAAATTTGGGACACTGATGAAATGCAATTACTGTTCGATTTGTCCAAGAATTTCTCAAAGCTTTCAGTGAAGAATAAATAACTGGAAATGATAAATAATGAAGAGAAATAATGATTAATGAAAACAAGAAAGAAAAGAAAAAAATGGATTGAAATGAACTAACAAATGAATGACAAAATTGAAAAGGAAGAAAGGAAGGACAGATAAACAAAAAAAATGAATAAAATTAACAAACAAAGGAAAAGAAGGAAGTAAAGAACAGAAGGAAGAAAGGACAATCAATTGAAAACATGGAAGGAACAACAAATGGACAAATATATTAACAAATGAAAAAAGGAAAGAACAGAAGAAAGGAAGGAAGAATAAATGAATGAACAAAAAATAAAGACAGAATGAAGGAAGGATGGATAAGTCTTTATTATGAGGTATTGCGATTGGCTGTGAAATGGTCAGTCTGCCTTTGAAAAGACATGAGGGTGTGTGTGTGTCACACACCAATCTGCCAAATCTGAAAATTAGCATTCCGACAGCTAACGATCTGATTCAATCACTTTCCACACATTGGGATATAAACATAGAGTTTGTTTGAACTGCCAGAGGGCTTTCATTCCTCTAATCTGGCTCAGCGTGGGACGGACGCATCAGTGTGAGGAGGACGCCACCGACTCTTCACTGAAACCACATTCAGCTGCCGCAAAATTACAAGCTGCAATTAGTTTGATCGGATGGGAGCCAAAGTCTCGAGCGCCTGCTTTTGACTTCAAAGGTCAATGTTATGATCTTTCATCATCTAAACCCATACTTTATGACTCAGAGATGTTTCGCCGATACACACGCAGGTTTGGAATGAAACTACACACTTAATAGCAATTTGCCTCTGAATATTCATTTTGTCTAAGATCAGCTTCCTCCTACATTCACATCAAAAGAAACAGAAGAAACGGTTTAATGTAATCCACGTATAATCAGCGGAGAAGGAAAAGTGTCTTACCTATGGATGCTGTGGCAGGGACTGGCTCCTTAGAAACTGCAATTAAAAACAGAATAAAACCGAAATTTATGTATGTATTTTATTTTTGGCTTTGGGATATATGCAACACAGCAACAGTTATATTGTTCTGAGATTCTTAAGAAAAAAATGCTGTTGTTATTGTTACCTAAAACTATTGAAAACTGTTTTCATTAATTGAAATAAAGCTGAAATTAAATGTTAAATAAATTAAATAATATATCTTCATTCACAGAAATAAGCTTAAGTATTAAAATTACTAAAACTGAAATGAAAAATATGAAATATAAAAAACTCATAAAATGACAAAAGGACTTAACAAAATTACTAAAATATTAATAAATACAACAATAATATATTTTATGCTAAAATAACATTGTTATCAAAACACTCACAAACATAACATTTTTTTCTTCCATGCAACAAAAAAAGGATAAAAATGCCTCTATTAAATCTTCAAAAAGGATGCAAAATACTATAAAAAATGTATGACTGTGCTACATGCCAAGTCTTCATGAATTAATGCGATGTCCAATCATGAATGAATCATTCTTTTTAATCAGATGTTTTCAGTGAATCAGCTGATCAGTTTTACAAAGCCAGTCTGAATGATTCGTTCACAGGCTTAGTTTTGTTTAGTCTATTTGTAATGGGTCCTTTTTGAAGCTTGATAGCATAATTTAAATTTTTTTGTGAACTATTCCTTTCAGCAGTCACTTAGCAGATGCCTTGTCTAAAGCAACATTTAATATAATATACCGTGATCCTGTAGAAACCTAGTTTTAAAGTGTTTGGCTTTAAAAACGTATTAAAAGCTGAGAGAAAGATTTTTTTTTTTTAAGAACAGAGCACTGCATTCTTACTGGCAACTGAAAGCATCATCAAATTAGCCTAAATATTTCAAATGAACATGCAAGTGGTAGGAAATATATAGAACTTTGTGAGGTTCAAATTCCGCAGAGCCTTCTGTGATTGGCCTGCTGATACATTATACAGTTCAAATCTTTTGGTTACCAGTCCAGGAATTTTTATTACTCTACCACATGGACCTATCCAACATAGAAAGCTACAAACCCGAGTAGTAGGAGTTGAGGAGGGTTTTACTCTGGAGGGCTTTACCCTGGATGGAGAAGGAGCATGGAGAAGAGGAGGCTGGGAAAGACAGAGAGGAGAGCGCTTAGACAGTGACCTTACAGTACTATACACATGCTGCACATCTATAAAACACCACATTATGTTCAGATTAATAGCAGTGTCCCATTGTGACAGAAACACAGTGTCAACAGAATACAAGATTTTTAGGTCACTTTCTGCAAAGGAGACAGATATCACACTAATCGAATGCATCTTTGCTGTAGTCAACAAGACCTTTAAATGTCATGGACTATTTTGAACATATCCACATGCATATCCTAGCCCAGTATATACAGTGGTTTTCTAAACAATGTCTGTAATAAAAAACATAGATTGAAAAAAACTGGTGTGGAAACAAATTTTTACTTAGACATTTCCAGTAAAATTTACAAATAATTACAAAGAAACAGCAAGTAAAACATTGATTTTGAAGTAGAAAACTTGCATATTAAAACATATTCCAATAATATTTGTTTTATTCACACCTTTGAATTTTTTTTTTACAGTGTAGACTTCCACTACAAAGTAAATGAAAGTCACAGAAACACACTATTAGAGCATCACACACTCCAGTAACCTTCTTTTACTCTTCTCGGCTGAAGTCTTATCCTTTTTACTTTCCATTTTAATCACCTATCACTCCAGATCTCCCTTTACACAAATCCCTGCATCTCACATGTGTAGTCGCATACGCATTTGCTCACATAAGGATCTCTACAGAAAGTGCTTTGGCAGCAAAAGCTCATGGGCCAGCGGGGTGAGATCGAGAGCGCCTGAATGAGAGAAGCGTGGAAGGTTAGAGGCAGGTGTCTCTGTGTTCATTTAAATGGTAATACAGCTAAAATGCTGAGTTTGTAGGCTGGGATCGCTATGATCTCTATCTCACACATCTTATGTCGAATCGTCTTCAAAAAAAACCCAGATATAAAAAAATAATAATAATGATAGTGTGTGATTGTAACTGTGGAGCCAGTGAGAGGAAGGTCTGGATATAAAATCAGAAAAACGAAAATTGCAATATGAGACATAAAGGCCCGCAAGAATTTGGTGCCCACAGAAAAGGCTTTACAAATTGGAAGGCCTGTCATTCACAGAGTTCAACACATACTACTCTCCAAAGATTTCCCTCCTAGAACCAGTGCAAAAATATTAAAAAAATAAAAAGCAGCAGATTCTGCCTGTGCCTTGTCATGCACATAGTAAAAAATATAAAACTGATAGAAAAATTAGCTGGAACAAAAATACAGTAAAGCCAGCACATGCTATGCTTTATAAACGCCTATATAACATATCAAATAATGCAATATTAGACAAATAAAAAAAAATAAAAAAGTACAATAATTTTCTTTCTTATTTTAAGATCTTATTTTAAGAATGTTATATTCATTTAATATTCTTTTAAGAAGGTTGTTATATCAAAAGACAAAATAGTGATTAAGAAATGATTTTTGCAGCAAAAAAAAAAATACAGTCAGAAAAAATTATTTTGCAAATCCAACACAGAAATTACCCTCTGCAGCTTTAAAGTTTGAGTTGAAAATGTATGGTCTCTGATAATGTATCACCAGGCATTTGACACAATTTTTTTTTTAAAGAACTGCTCGCAAACAGCAATTATGAGCTGGGCTGAGTTCTAGATTGTTTCTGTTCCAACACCCCAGCTGAGATTCATGCTTATAATAAAGAGCCTGTACTGGTTCAGTAATAGTGACTCTCTGACCATTTGATAAACAACAGATACAATAACAGCCTCCAATTACTCTGTGCCTGTAATGATCCGAAATAAACATTCAAATAAACTGCATTTGCACATCCTCTGACCAATGACATTCAAAGGAACTAAGGAACACTAAACATGCAGAACACATTGCCAATCAGTGTTGATTTTAAAGGAAATAAATGTGATCATTATGCATAATGACATTCTCTCCCTCTCTCTCTCTCTCTATGTATCTTGCTCTTACTCTCCGTTGCCTCCTCTTCTTCCAGCTCCATTCAAATTATTCTGTACACAAAGGCCACTGTGACATTTTGTGCAAAAAGCGACTCAGAAAGACCCATCCTAATTACAGCCCCTTCACAGCATGCCAGAGCCCACTTAAAACTGAGAATGAAAGCAAGAGAAAGAAAAAAATGCCTAGTCCAAATGCCACTTGCTATTCTTCTCTAGCGCCTCTTAAAGCAGCACATCAATAGCAAGGTCTCTTGATATGTAGAACGCTTCGGTCCGTGCTGTGTAGCTACAAAATAGCTCTCTGCGGCGGGCGACATTCAGATCTGTGAATGGCAGGTGTGAGGTGGTGGCGTCCCATCATTTGGTTTCCTGATGGATGCTTAGTAAAGACAATCAAGGAGAATGGTGAGTTGAGTTAAAATGACAGATTGTTGACTGCTTTTGACCCCTTTTAGGGCTTGCTGAGCTCATCAGCGTGATGGTGGGACGTGCAGGAGGTTTGTGTGATTGCAGTAATGAGTCCAGAGACTGGCTCACACACACTGCGGCCACTACAGAAGATCGTGGTATTTGGGGAACGTGGTGATTATATGACCTGTGGACTTTGACTTTTGAGACCGGTGGAAAAGAGCAAGAAGTTCTCTAAAGAGAAACTGTGAAAATGTCTGACTGAACATGAAACCATTGCTGTATCTTTCAACATATCTTGTAATGTTAACTGATGTTTATTTAGTGCTATAATTAGTAGTAAAGAGGAACAGATGATTGCTGAGACTTTCAAATTAAAAGTAAAAAAGCTTATGGCGATTATTGGATGGGATGATTGCTATAAATAATGTGTCGTTTTCATGCATCAATAGAAAACAGCACAGACTAAGAGATCTTGTTTCATCACTATCATTGTGTGCACGTAATAAACACAGTCAAAATGCACCAAACATTGCTGTTTCATCAATGACCAAACCAAATTTATTTTTTTTTCTATTCTGGCTGAATAGTTGGCCAAGTTTCACGAAAAATTTCAGTGCATCACTAATTGCTTCCTAAAGTAAAATAAGTATGTTAAAAATAACACTTAAGTTTCTGTGAAATCATTCATTCATTTGTTCATTAATCTCTCCGTTCATTCAATTCTTCATTCATTGGTTTTTTAATTCAATCATTTGTTTACATGTTCAATATTTTATTCATGCATTTGATTATTCATTAAATAATTTGTTCATTTACTAATTCATTTGAACATTTGTTCATTCATTATTTCATTAATTTGTTCATGTATTAATTTCTTTGTTCACTTATTGAGTTCATTCATTAGTTCATTTGAGCATTCATGCATTCTTTAATTTGTTCATGTGTGAATCCTATAATTCTTTCATTTGCTCATTTGTAATTTCATGCATTCATTCATTCTTTAATTTGTTCATTCATGTCTTGATTCATTCTTTAATTTGTTCATTCATTCATTTCTATTTTCATTGGTTTATCAGTTAATGCCAACTTCCCTCTCTAAGTAACTACTGTTATCAGAGCACAGGTACATTTGATATAAACAGAGATTATACGAAAAACAAGGCAGCACAATAATGTCACAGCACAATATTTGCTGAACTCACAGAATCCGTTGAGGTCCTGGTTGCTGGTGGAGAACGGATCGTCCTTGTGTAACGTGCTGACTTTTCCTGTGCTTTTATCCGCTGTGCCTACGGGTCCCATCTCTCTCTGAGTGCTGCTGCTGGCTGTCTCCTTCTGTTTTTTAGCTAGTTTCCTTCAAATCCATCCACAACAGGGCAAGTTTATACACATGATCAAAAGAAGACACTTCAGTCTTGGTGAAATGCTTTTGGCTAGTGCAAACTGTTTAACTTTTGTACAAACATTTTAAATGTGCAAAAAGTATTCACTTTTTTTATTAAAATCAGTTATCAAGTTACAGTAGTTACTGCTAGACTTGCCGTTTTTCTGGTTAGACATATACAGTACATATAGTATAAGAATGTAATAGTAACAGTATACTGCACTAAACCAAAGCATTGCCACAACACTGCAGTAAAACTGACACACAAGATATACAAGGCAAACACACACAAACAGACACTGGGCACATAGAGGACAAGAAGTGAGGCTGGCATTTGTCTATTCCAGTCGCACTGGCTGTATGATTTCTGTATTATCATCTAAAATATATATTCTGCAGTGATATATGCCAGTGAGTGAGAAAGAGAGAGAAGAAAAATCACAAACCTACTCAAATCAAGAGAGAGAAGCTCAAAACCTTGCCATGCAGAACAAAGCCAATTGAACACTACAAGTCTATTGATCAGCAAAGACTTGTACACGAACACATTCGCTTGTAGATAATGCAGACGAACATATTAAAGTACTATACATTAATAAAATATTAATATATTGCAACGTTTTCTCTTAAAGGTCCAGTACATAACTGTTGCAATGGGCAGCACACACATGGATGACAGCTGCAATGTTTCATTAAGTACAGATATCATTGCACTATGAAAGCATTATATCGTTGTTAAAACTGTGACATGTTGAATAAGTGACCTAGCAGTTATTACTTTAACACACTGAGCTGTGATGTTTAAATGTGGTTTGCAACATTTCCTGATCTCATCCCTCCTCTTCACCTGTCATTTCCTGCCTTATTATCCATAAAATGGCCTCAAAATATAACCAAATAAAATTAATCTATGGCAGTTTTTATAAAGGCAGCAGACTTCACTTCTGCTGCTCCTTGATTTGTTGATTTGTCTGGCTGTTCATAAGCTGAGGTCTCCCCACACTTTAGTGCACAGAACTTCAAGGAAGATATTACTGTCAGCAATGGATTGGAGTCATCCAATAAAACGACTCATTCTCCAGGTCCCACAGAACACCATTTGACCTCAATATGTGCTCCCTTCTCTTACGGGGCCGAGCTGATAATAACTCTTTGTTTTGTTATTTTCTCTGCTGGGAATTTTAAAAAATCAAATAAAGTTTCAGCTTTCACAAAAACCAGGCCAACCTTTCAAATTGGGGCCATTTTACCTTGGTTGGAAAATAAATTCAGTAACATTGGTTTTTGGTGACTGAGGATCAAAAGAGGACGAAAAGTGTTCAGAAGCAGGTCTTAACACCAAGAAGCAATAAGAGAGGGGTCACGACTTTCCAATTAAGCAGCCAAGCATCAATGTGATGACTATGAAGTGCTGAGATTCCGTAGTAGAAACTGCAATGCACAAACTCTATACCAGAACCTAGTGTGCTCCCTACCTAGACAGCATAGTCAACAAACCATTGGCTCATCCCACAATGAATGCTGAAGGTCACAGTGTTTTATAATACAACAGCCATCAGATAATAAAACCCATTGATTGCTGCAGTAATAGGTCTCGTTTCAAGTGCCAAGTTCTGGACATATTGCAAGTGGCATAAACTATAGATAATCCTTATTTAATGAATGTCAGTGCAGCACTTCATTAAAAGTGAAGACTATACTATAGTTAGGGCACCATAAACAGTATTTATAGCACCAACTTTTGTTAATGGCTTTTTGTAAAAGAGAAAGAGCGAGGGGGGAAGAATGAGGAGATAGCTGTAAAATCTGACTTGATTTTGCTCTTCATTCATGCATAAAATTCACCAACTGTTCATTAATAAGGATATCACACTTGGATGAGCTAAAACTAGAATGGAGGAAACAGTACAAAGACATGTGCACTCGTGACATCAGAACATGCAAAGACAAGGCAGTTGGCCAGGAAGTGCATGTCAAAGCAGTGTTAGTAAGCATGCAGAAGATCTCAAAATAACCTTTAAACTAACCACTATTATTCAGTTGCTTGCATGCACAAGGGTTAACTTGTAGGGCATGGCATTAGGAAGGACAAGGTCATGGGTTTGATTCCCAGGGAACACGGTGTTAAAACTCTGTTGATGTCTTTGAATGCCTTTAAGTCACATAAAAGCATCTGCCAAACGTGTAAATTCATGCACAAACAAATTTCTGGAGTAGACATGCTGATGAATCTGGAATAAACATCAAAAGCACCATATATTATGACTGTTGTATCCCCCTAAAATCATAATACATGAAAACAAAGGGCCAGATTTACTAAACAGGGCAAATTAGTGTTAAATCGGAATTCCATAAAAGCACCGATGGGAGGGGAAAATTCTGCGGGTTATTTAATAACAATGCGCACATGAAAGAAAACAGACACAACCAGATCATTTCCATAATGACCAGCGCAATCAACCAAGAGCAGCGAAAATTACCGCCTGATTTAAGACATGCTTTTTCGGGCATTAAATACCAGTAATTTGACGAGCGCAAACGTTAGCAAATTGCGTTGCGTGATTCATCTTAATACTCTCCCCCCATAAATTTCCCATCTCAAAGGGAAACTCCTACAAATGCACATTAAATAAGGTCAGACGCAAAAATAACTGTCCACGCCTTTTCAGCCCTATTTTTTCACTGCACGTCTTTAGTAAATCCTGACAGTACTATTTTAACGCCAAAAGACGGTTTGTGCTGGTGCAAGCTGTTAGTAAATCTGGCCCAAAAAGTGCACTGTGGTATTGATTTTAAAGTAGATTGTGCTACGCAAGTGTCATGTCTTACTACATACTCAAAAGTCTGTAACAGGCAGAACAAATTTGGGAAACACATCTAATTGCAATTATTATTAATAATAGATTTTTATGTATTTATTTAGATATTTTTAGTTGTTTTTCCTTTGCTTTCGAAAGTTAAATCATTTTATTTTGACTTAAAAATGCAGGGAAATGTCTTTTAAAATGCATTTCTTTGTTGACAACATTTATAAATGCTTCACATTGCAAGTTTTGATACACTGAAAACACTGTTATCATGAACTGCTCATGTAAAATAATCACTACACATTACATCAGATTACATACAGTGGGGCAAAAAAGTATTTAGTCAGCCACCAATTGTGCAAGTTCTCCCACTTAAAAAGATGAGAGAGGCCTGTAATTTTCATCATAGGTATACCTCAACTATGAGAGACAAAATGAGAAAAAAAAAAAAATCCAGAAAATCACATTGTAGGATTTTTAAAGAATTTATTTGCAAATTATGGTGGAAAATAAGTATTTGGTCAATAACAAAATTTCATCTCAATACTTTGTTATATACCCTTTGTTGGCAATGACAGAGGTCAAACGTTTTCTGTAAGTCTTCACAAGGTTTTCACACACTGTTGCTGGTATTTTGGCCCATTCCTCCATGCAGATCTCCTCTAGAGCAGTAATGTTTTGGGGCTGTCGCTGGGCAACACGGACTTTCAACTCCCTGCAAAGATTTTCGATGGGGTTGAGATCTGGAGACTGGCTAGGCCACTCCAGGACCTTGAAATGCTTCTTCTGAAGCCACTCCTTCATTACCAGGCGGTGTGTTTGGGATCATTGTCATGCTGAACGACCCAGCCACGTTTCATCTTCAATGCCCTTGCTGATGGAAGGAGGTTTTCACTCAGAATCTCACGATACATGGCCCCATTCATTCTTTCGTTTACACGGATCAGTCGTCCTGGTCCCTTTGCAGAAAAACAGCCCCAAAGCATGATGTTTCCACCCCCATGCTTCACAGTAGGTATGGTGTTCTTTGGATACAACTCAGCATTCTTTCTCCACCAAACACGACAAGTTGAGTTTTTACCAAAAAGTTCTATTTTGGAATATGACATTCTCCCAATCCTCTTCTGGATCATCCAAATGCTCTCTAGCAAACTTCAGACGGGCCCGGACATGTACTGGCTTAAGCAGGGGGACACATCTGGCACTGCAGGATTTGAGGCCTTTGTTACTTTGGTCCCAGCTCTCTGCAGGTCATTCACTAGGTCCCTCCGTGTGGTTCTGGGATTTTTGCTCACAGTTCTTGTGATCATTTTGACCCCACGGGGTGAGATCTTGTGTGGAGCCCCAGATCGAGGGAGATTATCAGTGGTCTTGTATGTCTTCCATTTTCTAATAATCGCTCCCACAGTTGATTTCTTCACACCAAGCTGCTTACCTATTGCAGATTCAGTCTTCCCAGCCTGGTGCAGGTCTACAATTTTGTTTCTGGTGTCCTTTGACAGCTCTTTGGTCTTGGCCATGGTGGAGTTTGGAGTTGGACTGTTTGAGGTTGTGGACAGGTGTCTTTTATACTGATAACGAGTTCAAACCGATGCCATTAATACAGGTAACGAGTGGAGGACAGAGGAGCCTCTTAAAGAAGAAGTTACAGGTCTGTGAGAGCCAGAAATCTTGCTTGTTTGTAGGTGACCAAATACTTATTTTACCGAGGAATTTACCAATTAATTCTTTAAAAATCCAACAATGTGATTTTCTGGATTTTTTCTTCTCATTTTGTCTCTCATAGTTGAGGTATACCTATGATGAAAATTACAGGCCTCTCTCATCTTTTTAAGTGGGAGAACTTGCACAATTGGTGGCTGACTAAATACTTTTTTGCCCCACTGTATTTATATAATTACTACACAATCATTGCAATTTGAAATCACACTAAACCATAACACTGTTTCATATACTCTTCAATGCTATTTTTCAGTCACATTTGGTGCTCGGTGAGTGTTAATTTTAGGCTTTGAGTACAAGATTACAAATTGGTATCAAAGTCAAAACTTCTTTCCTAACGATAAACTCAGTTTGTGACTGGGCAAGGACAAGAGTGAAGATGTGCACTGATTACGCTACTAAATCTGAACTGGCATGCTAAAAAACGTCCATAACATAACCTCGTTGAATATGAGAATGCCTTGCTCTCCGGGTTTGGGGAATATACTGGCGTCACGGTTAGCTTTAGCCTGTAGCTGTCTGTCTTTGCCCTCTCAGATGATATCCTTTTGAAAGAGCTCCTGCTGGCTGTGTTCCTACTTTCATCTATATTTCAGGAGCGGGGAGAGAGCAGGGAGAATGCACATAGTAGACCGACTGTGAATCTGAGCTTTTAAATCCTTTAACGCGTGAGGTAAACATCCTGCAGCTAGGCTCTGTTGCACACAGCGCAAATGAAACAATCCCGCACAGTAAAATGCTGAGGCAGGCATAACAGCTAGTCGAGGTAATAGTGAATAGTTTAAGCGTAACGGAAAACTAATAAAAAGTAGAGGTGGAGTCCGCAGACCAAAGGGATTTGAGCTGAACAAGCAAAAGTCGATAATAATAAGATAACAGTGGAGCTACATCAATTTACGTGCACACGAGAGCAATTTATAACTGTGGACCTGCTAAAGTTTCAATGCAATCTGAAAAAAACTGTAGGTATATAGTGCATAAGACGGTTTATGGCCGAAATCGACTGTGTTTGCTAGAAAATGGAACTACTGTGATGCTGAAATATTGGAGCAAAGTGTGATGAATATAAAACCGATTTTGAAAAGCTTTGTTCACCATGGCAAAGTTAGGAGGCTTTTGGTACTAAGATTAATTGTCACTTAACTTTAATTTCATTTAATTCATTCTCTTACTTTTTTCTTCTAATGAACTAAGGAGGTTTTTTTTTTTTTACTTTTTAGGAATTGTTAAAAGTACTTAGAAGAAAAATGAATAGGAAAGTATAAATAAAAAAAAAAAAAACAGGATTGTTGGTTAGATGTTCTGTATTTAATGCTACTTACAGGTAATAAGAGTAGGAATACGCATTTCTTCTGGAGCAGCAAGATAAGGACAAAACAAAAACAAGAAAGAAAAACAAAACAAAACAACAACAAAAAAATCAATAAAATATTTAATATAATAAAATAAAATAAAAAATATGGAAATATGAAAATATAAATAAAATAAAATATAAATATTTAAACAATATGAAATATGAAATACAAATTAAAATATAATAATAATAATAAATGAAAATACCACAATAGAATAAAATTTTAAATATAACATAAAACAAAAAAGGAACCAAAAAAGGACAAACACATTGATTAGTGATCAGTATTGTAAATAACGAGATGTTTAATGACAAATATATTAAAACTTGCCACTGTTACATGCTGACCACATAATGTTTTATTTAGACAAGAAAATGCTACGCAGCTTCATGTAGCTAAGCTATGAATTTCTGCTACCTGAGGCTGTAAATTTAGGTTTGTGAACGGCCTTTGCATCAGTAATAGTTAGTAAATCTGTAAAAAATGATCATTAAACAACAAATGAAAATGTATGAAACTGCACATCTGGCTCCCCTTCAAGGGAAAGAAAAAAAATGTGAAAGAGAACAAAAAGAAGGAAAAGTCTATGTACCTGTACTGGTGGGAGTGTGTGTGTTTGGACAGCTAAAGAGATGGACAGGAATGGTGGGTGTTTCACAGACATATTGTAACTCTGTTTTCTGTTATGAGCTTAGCAGAGACAGAAAGAGAAAGGAGGAGGACAAGAGACACCAAAAGCAGTTGGCGAGCACATCACACTTTTGCTACTCCAAAATGAGGCCTTGTCATCAGCGTGTCTCAGCGCTGACGTCTCTGTGGACTGGTTCCTTCCGGGTAAAGACGAGAGCAGGTGACATACGGCAAGCTAGGACAGCGACTGCAGCCTGATACCATAACAAAGACCAGATGGTGTCTGTTAACGGCGATTTGATTAACTGTAATATCGGTGATGACATGCAAGTGAAGTTGTCAATTAGTGACTTCATGGCCGTCTGCTTCTTGACTGCGCTCACTGCTTTTTATCGCTTTTCTGAAACATATCTTCCACAAGGTGCGTTCTTTGCTTTTTAACATTTTTGAAATGAACTTCAAATTTGCCACTGTGCAAACCTTTACACTGAAACAAACCCGCTAAAATAATAATGTAGTACTGTAGTCTGAGTTAATAGCATGTTTTCACGCTAGCAATTGACAAACAACTTTCAAATTTTGCCATTTTGCTCAAACTTTTATGATCATATAAAGTAATAATACAAATTATAATAAATAATAACAAGCTGTAGATGGATTAATATCATATATTAATATAATTTTGAAAAATAAATATACATCAAATATCCTTTAAAACTTAGTGCAAAATGTATATTGTGTAAAATAACTATATTGACTTTACCATTTTTCAACTAATGATTTATATATAATAACCTTAAAAATTTGCGCAAACCTTTACAATGATAAAAACCCAACCAAAGTAATCATGTTTCATCTATCAATCAAAATTTCCCGCCATGTATAAACCTTCATGACGAAATGAAACTGCTAAAGAAATCATACACTAGCCTGAGTTATTAACATGTTTTTCATGCTACAAATACCCCCAAAACCTCCCACTTTGCACAAATCTTTACAATAATACAAACCGGAATAATCATGCATCAGCCTGTCAGAGTTATCCTTTGGCACACAGCTGCATTAAGTCACACAAACACTAAATTCTCGCCTGTGCGCTTCGTGTATCATAAAAGCAAGCTATAGCACCCAAACTGCTCGCTTTATCGCTAAAGCAGCACCAAAGTAAATATATTTAATGACCCTGTGACTTCTCTGTAGGCAATAAAAACACAGTTTGGATATGGGCTGTTATGGAAAATGTGTTTTGCGACGGGCTGACGGTGCTAAAACAGATGCAAACGGTCGATGCGTTAGGCGGCATGCATATGCAGCAGGGGCATCCATCTTTGGCCATTTCATCTCAATGGCCCTTTAAAATGGCCTGCTGACATTGTTCTGATGATATTAATAAAAGAGAGCGAAGTGAAGAGCACCACGGCGGGCGAAGGTGGCCATAAATATTAATAGAGTAGAACTGCGAGGAGCTCGCAGCATAAGTGGCCTCTTTATTATTTTTTGGGCTCTCCTGTGATTTATCATCATTCCTGAAACGAGACGCATTTCTGGTGTGAGGAGAAAGTGTGATGCCCACAGTGATGTTACACGCATGTACCGCTACTTTACATGGGAAAGAGAGAGAGAGAGGGAGGGTGGAGGAAGACGGGGAAGAGAAAGGGTTCGAAACTCAACAAACGGTTGGTTTGTTTAACAAAGTGCCAAAAGACTTCATACAACTTTATTTCAGCTAATGACTGTAAATGAGACAGTGTGGTTTATTAGATCATAAAATTGTTCATTCATCCATTCAGGCTTGAAAGCAAACGCACAATCGGCTGACAAGCATGTAGAAGTGTGCACACACATCTCTCACACATCCACATACACGCCTACCAGCATAAATCAGGACATGCCAAGCCTGCAAAATGTAGCTCAAAATATTAATAATAATAATAATAATAATTACATGCATATATACAGTGGTGGCCAAATTTATTAGAACACTAGTATTTTCACCAGCTAAAAATGGTTTTAAGTTAGCTGTAGTGTGTCAGTAGGAAATCAGTTTACATTTCCAAACATTCATTTTGCCATTAATTGTAATAATCCAGTGAGATTTTTGTCTGATAACAGCCAGTGCTCCACACAGAGATCTGATCTGATCCTCATCAGTCTGTCTGGAATGACATGAAGAAACAGAACAAACTGACACGGACTAAATCCAGAAGAATCAAGAAACCTACCTGCAAAGCTACAGTACTTTTAAAAGTTTTGCTGTAAAATGAGGATGATGTCATAAATAGATTTTCTTTATCAATTAACTTCTATTAAGTAAATTAAATCAACATTTGGTGTGAGAATCCTTTGCGTTTAAAGCAAAACATAGGGTTTCACTTTATTTTGATGGCCCATTTAACACATTCTATTGACTATAAGTAATGTTGCACGCACATTTCTACTAACTCTCATTAGATTGTTAGTAGTGTATTAGTAGACTGGTAGGGTTAGAATAAGTTGACACGTTCTTGCAGTTACTTATAGTCAGTAGAGTGTCTGTTGAGAGACCAAAACAATAAGGAGTTAGTATATATGAAGTAGACAGTCTACTAATACTCTTATGAGAGTTTGTTGACATGTAGTTGCAACATTACTTAGTGTCAACAGAATGTTCAAAAGGGACCATCAAAATAAAGTGTTACCAAACATAGAAATAACTGACTTAAAACCATTTTTTTTTAGCTGGTGAAAATACTAGTCTTCTAATAATTTTGGCCACCACTGTATACGTATAATATAATGTATATACGTACATTATTTTCACTTCTGAAGATGTCAGATTTAGCTAATTAGCTTTTGATGCCAATATCATGGTACTTTGCTGTATGCTACAGTACTGAATGACTATCATGCTCACATACTACCATGGTACACGTCCACAAACATGATTTTACCTTGGCAAACAGAAAAAAAAAGGTAAAATAAATAAATAAATACTAACTAAATACATAATAAAATAAAATAAAATAAAAATGCTGCAATATGTAGGTAAATATAGTACAAATTTATGTTGGCAATCCAGGGTACTTAAAATAATACTATGGTACCTTGTATTACATAGAAATACTATGACACTTTCACATGCACCATATTATGAAATTATTTCTTTCTGTCTCTCCCTATATGTGTACTGTTTTATGCTACTACATCGCCCTCCTATAGCAATCATCTATTATTTATGTTAAATTGCTTTGTGTCTAGGTCTGTCATTGATCAAAACCCCAAAGATGTGCAAGAGTTTCACTGCCGTGTGTTGAGTGCAGGGCCATACTGCAGTTTCTGTGTGTGTGTGTGTGTGTGTGTGTGTGTGTGTGTGCGCGCATGAGAGTGTGTGTTTAATGGTCTGGGACTGAGTAGTGTCCGAACGAACTCTGTCCAAGATCGACTCCCTCATCGCTCCACGGTAATGCTGACCGAGGGAGAAATAGACCAACACTTTGTGTAATAGCTGTGCTGCCTATGCATATGATTACACACTGAATCATCACATACATCAATTTTCAGCAGGGCCGACCATAAGCCACTATATTTCACATAATATACTTGCACCTCCTGAGATCTCTTAGCATTGGAGCTCTGATCTGGAATCAGATAATAGCACTTATGCACTTCTGGCTTCATGTTAAAAAGCAAAACGGATCCAAAACCAGACTGAAGGTATTTAATAAAAAGATCATGTTGTGAAAAGTCAAATCTACCTCCATCTTTTAGGGTTCTATGCAAATGAGTGATCCCAATGTTAGGAAAGTTTATTTTTATCAAGGTATTTTAACCGTTCATGTGGAACAGCAGCAGATCATTTCAACGTGGACTGTTTTATGAATCTGTCACAAAGAGTCTGCAAAGATGATGTTACTGAAAGATTGGGCAGAGCCAATTACATTATACTCAACAATAAGCAAGGACACCTAATTCACCTGCAAAGACATTAGCTAATAATAATAATAATAATTCTTAAATAATTCATATATCAACAAATATACAACAGAAAGGAAATAATTTCAAAAAAGTATTGTTTACAAGTAATTCTTAACTTATCAAAAATTAATTGTAAGGGTGGAAAAATAACTGTTTTGCAAGAAAACATGACAGAGAAACAAAGAATTGCACAAAGTCTCTAAAGTGGCATTCACAGAAAATGTGAACTTGAGGAAATGTTTGTACATAAACTGGACATTTTAATCTTTTAGTAAAATTTTCCACATAATAACCGTTTTTCAGGAAAAAGAAAAAGAGGGATTACATGATAAACTGACCACAAAATAAAACACAAATTAAATTAAATTAAAGAAAGTTTATGACCCCTTTAAAGATGAACAAGTACTTCCAAAAATTCAGTGCTTCCACATCAATACCTTGAAATACAAGACAGAAATTGCTATTAAAAGGGGCTGATGCATGTCAGCTTATGGAATATTGCTATGAATATTTCAGTGCTGTTATGTTTAAGGATTTCAAAGAGACCCTTTTTAATATCGATTTATGGCGCTATAACATTCTATTAAACAGGCTGAAAAGAAAACCCACAACGCATCAGTGTCTGGTTCCATATTCCAAAGAGCTACTTTACAGCCTATACAATTCCGATATGAAAACGTACCATAAACCATAAATCGTTTACCTGTTACTGTTGCCCTCTGTAATCCAAGCCAAACGACCTTAAGCACTGATATTATAATGTGTTCTCAGTAATGTTGCAGTGGATTTTGTAAGATTACAGAAAAGACCTGGCAACCTCTGGGCTTTAAGCTAAATCCTCTATACAGTTGGTTGTGTAGGTGTCTTGGCGTGGGAGTAATCACCCTTTGCCTTCATAAACATACCATATTAGCTTAACGGCGTAGTGCGGCACATGAGGCAGGGTTGTGACAGTATTAAAGAGGAATAATTACCAGCTAGCCCGGATTGCAGTATAAAGTGTCATTTGAAGCCACTCTCTAAGCGAATGAAGTGCCCTTTTCACTGTAATTGTTGCACCATGGGACATATGCTAATGCTATTTATGAGAAGGTGATCTAACAGGCAACGGGATTCGCTGCAGAAATTAAACTTATTTTAATATGGTAATGTAGTGACATTTGAACCGCCCTTAAATTTCCCGGCACAAATCACTGCAGATTTCTCTAACATTTAACAGCGACAATGCACAACAACAAGCAATCAAAAACAAGAGTGAGAATGCAGAAAAAATTGAACACACATTAAACACAGGGCACACTGATAGCGAGCAAAAGCATCATACTTTCACAATTAACACCAACAACCCACTATTGCTCTGTTCCAAAACCTAGTCAACTGCCTACAGAGACAGCATTTCAAGGCATCATAGAAGCTCAACAGATGCTGCCTTATAAGATTCCTTGCTTTTAACCAATCCTTGATGCATCCTGTCGTCAATTTCCGGTCCGATTAATTTTTTTCAATCATCTCATTATGCATTTAGGGATTTTAGTGATAACATTCACTATTATTCATCTTGCATCGGCAATTTCACTTATTTATTTATTTCTTATTATTATTGTTATGATTTTCAGCATATTATTAAATTCAGCATATATTAGCACACTACCATTATCAAGGTGTAAACCTTCATATTAATATATTTTTTCATTTATATATATTTTATGCATTTATATGCTAATTATAATTTAGATTTTTCTTGCGTTGTCAATTTCATCGCTATTTTAGAGTTATTTCTTTCACTGAGATCACAACATTGAAAATCATGATACGTTCAATGCAAATCTAAACTTGCCAATGCAATAAAAATCTCAATTATTAATATACTTATATTTTTATTCAATATCGTGCAATTTTACTCAATACTGTGTTATGTTTAGGCTTATTAGAGTATCAGAGTAAATTCTCCTAAAATAAGTTGTGTCTCAAATTCTATGAGCTAAAGTATGAGTTTTTATTCATTTATTTATTTATATTTTTTGCATATATATATATATATATATATATACACAGCACTCCAAATCAGTCCGTTGTTTTAGACAGCAGGTGGCTAAGTAGGCAGTAGGCAGCAAGACAGCTCACTAGGTTTGGGAACAGAGCTTGTATTTAATCACTAATACAAACAAATCAAGATGATCGTTTCCGTGCATGTGCCAAAATGTGAATGACAAAAACCAACTAAACAAATATTTGAAATAAATAAAGAAAAGCATACAACATGACACAAATGGGATCAAATAAAAGAAAATGGTGTGTGAATGGGCTCAGGATGCGTACTGTGGCTAGAATTAAACATACAATACCCCACACTTAGAGTTCTCCAGGTGTGGATTTCTCTAGCGGACGTAGCCCAGAGGAGGAGAAATAAAAGACAGGGTATGAGTCTAGAGGTTAAGTAACACACACTCACACACACTCACACACACTCGCACACACTCGCACACACACACACACACACACACACACACACACACACACACACACTAACATCACCTTTTCATACTTCACAGCATATAATACAGCATCTGAGGGTTTCCCGTGTGGTAGGCCAAACTGTGAGTGTATGTACTGCGCTGCATGCAACTCATTGAGCTTTGACTCTGGCTGAAATGGAGAAACTTGAATGAGCGGGTGAGTTCTGAGATGGAAATTTTACACTGTCCCATGCCTCACATAGAAACGTTTCAGCACATTATACATCAGTCTACCTTAAAAATACATTATAGCCAGTATACATATGACATTGCCATTTGAGATTAGTTTTGAATGATCAAGAACATGTCTGGGTCACATTTCACCCTAAAAGCATAAGAAATAAAGACCATTCAAGAACATTAAGCATTAAGATTTTTTAAATTAAGATGACAATTAAGCACATTTTCCATCCAATTTTCATTACATTTCCATGACAGTAATGTGGAGAAAATTTTTAATATATTAATATACATAAAATATATATGGTCAATAGTAGTGTGCTAATGTATGCTGAAGTTAATTTAAAAAGCAATGTATTGCAGTATTTAAAAAAAATGCAATGACTATCAGTTGAGAAGAATTAGAATTATCTAGATATGTTACATTAATGAGAATTTGAGGGGGAAAGTTTTTTTTTTTTTTTTTCATGAAATAATGTCACAATAGTAAACAATAGGCTTTTATTCATTAAAATACTTTGATTTTAGGTTTTAATGTGACCTAGACATGTTCTTAACAGTTCTTCTGGGACAAAACCTACAAGTTTTTAAGGCAAAATAAGACCTGTTGTACATAACAGGCGGCATACAGAAATGTGAAATAGCACATTAGACTTCATGGAGTACTATGACCAACGCATGTTCCTTTCAGGTCGAGCACAGTGTGTTTAGATATCCAAACTGAATGGCACCGGAGCCAAATCTCCTGTGGCTCAATGCAAGAAAGCTGCCACAATTCCACTTTTAAGAGATATGCGAGCCATCCATTATTAATTACAATCTATCCTAGGCTTGGTCAAAGATGCCTGAGGGGACATTTTATTACCAAGAAGTAAAACATCAATTTGCCATTAGACTCAGCCTGTCCAGTCCATTCATCCTTGTATTATTAGTTTAAAAATGAAGTCCATCTCTCCTGCCTTTAAAAAAACATGCTTTACACAAGCTCTGAGAGATAAAAAAGCATAGCTTATGAGCTTGCAAGCATTTTTGATGCCACAGAAATAATTCATGGTGACTGAAAGACATGTAAAATGCTGCAATTCATGAGACATCATCGCCTGACTTAAGTGCTGGTGTCAGTGGCTAAAATATGAATGATCAAAAGTTGAGGGATAAGCAATTTTGTCTTTTCTTGTTTGTGGGTAACTAGAGTGCAGACATCTACAATCATCGTAAATTGAATTCCCGAGTCCTCTGATGCTTAAAATGTACAATTCTAGTGCACTAGACCCTAGTCTGTTCCAAGCCCTATTAGTCCTATTGAGCTGCTTCCCTAAACAGCTGAATATTTACTCAAAATTCAACACAGTATACTTGAAAACAGAAAATGTGCACTACCTGTATGTACTGATCTGGTTGACTTTTTAAACCAAAAATTGGACATGGATAATATTGTTTGTGGTAGTCATGAAATAAACACATCTCTAGTAACAGGACTGTGTGCCACTTAGGATTGAATTGAGAATGCCTTTAAAATTGTAATTTATCTCCTAAATTTGATGAATAACAGGATGTACAATTTGAATACAAAAAATTGAAAATTGAATTGAAATACAATAAATATTATTTATTAAATTATTTCTATTATTTATTATATTTAAAAATGTAGTAATTTTTATTGAAATAAAATAAGCATTATTTATTTATTTATTATTTAGATAAATTGATATTTAAACTGCAATTTTTAACCACAAAAGCAAAGTTTGTCAAGACAAATTTTAAACGTTGTTTTGACAAAACCATTATTTTTTATTTTTTTAAATGCGTTGAAGTTTGAAGGTTTATGGGCCTTAAAGAGAAAACAACAGATAAAATGACAGAATGATTGTTGGACTGAACGAGAGATAGACAACAAAGCGATGTCCAATTCAATTCAAATTCACATTCATGTACTGACAATTTAAATCAGATTTTGCACTTTTAAAAGGTACTAAAAATATTTCATCCAATATGTGCATGCAACATGTATTTTTGTATTTCTTAGAGTTTGGAGTTGCTATCTCAGCAACATGTAAACATAAACTCTAACTGACTGTCTTAAAAAGCAGCCTCCTATATAGATAGCAGACAGAGAAGCAGCTCACTAGGGTTGGAAACACAATGCTACAGTACGGTGGTGTCTAGATGCATGCATTATAGCTGTAAAGTTTTCAAACCAACCGCAGTCTGAGCTATTTGTGTGAATCCAGACTTGAGGAACTCTTGTATTTGCATATAACTTCTGCAGCTATGACTCCCACACATCAGAAAAATGACAAAAAAGCATAAGCTATTATTGTAATATTCAAGCCTCAAAGTTTCTGCCTTATGAATAGCAGAAGTGCCCTTCCTCCATCGACTGTGGAAAATGAACACCTACTAAGGCCATTCATGGCTAACCTTTTGATTCCCGCTCTTTTAATAGCGAGATCTATCATTAAGTTTCCATTCACGCTGCTCCAGACAGTGATGCATTAACAATGGTGCTGTCAAGCTCTCCTTTACAATTCATGGTAATTAGAGATTATTGATTTAGCTGGCGGTTTTAACCACTATTGTATTTCCGACTGTGGCTTATATGGGCAATGTGCCGTTCACTCTAAGGTCCCGGTTATCACCTTGCCCTTCTGAACAATCAAACGGGTTAAAAAACAAATGAAAAACTCCTAGCTTTATAGGTTCACATGCATAAAGACGTGGTCAACTTAATCAGCTATTTGAAGAAAGCAGCATGAGTGCGAATCCTAACTATGCCATGAAGAACAGGAATAGTGCTTCACAGAGGGGTTTGAGTGTGATGTACAGGCTATTCACTGTTGTCCTTCTAATGTTACACAATGTACAAATTGTTAAATGATTTCCAAGGAATTCTCATCAGTTCTTCAAGAAGTAATCCATGTTTTTAGATGTTAAAATTAGAGCTGGGCAACGCTTAATCGCGACTAAACACATCCAAAATAAAAGTTTTTGTGTACATAATATACATGTGTGTACTGTGTATATTTATTATATATATATACCTGTATAAATACACACACATACATGTATATATTTAAGAAAAAGGTTACATTTTTATATAAAATATATTTATATATAATATAAATTATATGAATATAAATATATACATGAAAATACATGTAAATATTTTCAAAATATATACTGGATGTGTGTGTTTTTATATATACATAATAAATATACACAGTACACACACATATATTATGTACACAAAAACTTTTATTTTGGATGCGATTAATCGTTGCCCAGCTCTTGTCGTAGTTTAATATGCAGAGATTGATGAAAAAAAAGCAGCAGACTGTCCCACTCTGACATACTTTGCTAGGATGTACAGCATCAGTATATACTCTTAAATTGGCTCTTTGGAATGCAGAAAGTGTGTTTAACTACAATGTGCATCTGGATACGTGCCTAGTTATAATGCTCTTCTCCATCATTTGATGACTTACTGCTGTCACGACCACTGGAAAATCTACATAAACATTTTACAATAAAATTCTGTTTACCTCCAGGTTTCTGTGGTCTATAAATGCACAACGTTAAGTGTATCTGGCAAATAGTCTCAGTGTTTGTGAAGCATACAGTAGAAAGCAGTTGGCAAGAAACTTGTTTACATTTTCAAACTAGTATATTATGAATGTAGCATACTATATTTAATATGACAAATGACCCATATAATGCCAATATATATTATAAATAATTCCATTTAATAATGTAAAAAGAGATGCATATAACACGCAAAAAGCTATTTCAAACAATATTTGATAAAAATTCTGTAAAATTTTAAAAATAGAAACAGTTCATTATTAAATACCTATAAGGTCAATATAATGCCATATATTACCAATTACTTAATTTAATAATGCATATAACATGCATAAACCTATTTCACACAATATTTGGTGAAAATTCACTTACATTTTTAAAAACAAAAATTTATTAGTAAATATCTAAAGCTAATATAATGTCAATATATTATAAATAATTCAATTGAATAATGCAAAATGAAACATGCATCAAAGTTCTGAATAAGCTTATTTTGCACATGTACTAAAAATTAGCTGAAAGACTATAAAAACAGAAAAAGTTTATGATTAAATATCTATATGTTGAGACAAGACTGCAGATAGGTTTTGTAACTGACACAAGGGAACTTACACAAGTACAGAAATTATGAAGTACAGAAACATTGTTCTGTCACAGATAGGATCTTTTCAACCCGATCCCTACTACCTCAAACTCTAGTTTTGGTTTCAATTTAAAGAGTTCAAGCCTTAAATAGCAGGTGAGACAAACACCCCCGTAATTCATGCCTAGACCAAATAAACTGTTACAGACAGACACTAGAGGAAAGATCTACGAGGAGCGAGAGCAGGGTGTGCGAGTGTCGGTGTGCGGCAGGGACGGCAGAGACACTATGGGAAGAGGTGGGCTCTTGTAAGGCACAATGACATGAGGAGGTGTGTTGGGGGGTGGGTGGCAAAGTTGGTGAGAGGAAGTGATGTAATGAAAGAAAGCCAGTGTGCATGTTTCATCAGGAGACACAAAAGCTGATTATGTCAAAAGCAATGCTAACTAACACTCTCAAATTCCTCTGAAAAGAAAAGCGCCTCAGCTACTGTACATTCAAATATGAGCAACTGCATATACATAAACTCTATTATTGTAATATTAAGCTGAACGTGTGTGTGTGTGTGTGTGTGTGTGTGTGCGTGTGCAAGCAGTACCTGCGTTTGAAGGTGAGGAGAACGCCCAGGAGAATGATGACAAACATGAGGATTCCTGCAATGACCCCTGCCATCTTTACAGTGCTGTCCACCTGTTTTTCAGGCTCTATGTCATTGGAATTCTGGGTAGAAGCACCTTTAAAGCAACAAGTACATCACAAAGAAGAGAAAGGGCCTTTAACTATGACAGGAACTGAAGAGAAAGGCTCTACGGTAACACACAAAACAAACAAACGGAAGAATCAAATAAAAACACAAACAGAAAGTACATACAAGCACATCTCACGTTCTCACACTTTCATTCAATAAATACAACCAGTCCAAAAACAGAAAACGAAAGACACACTTCAAAATCAAATTAATTAAATGCATTTAAATTCAGACAAAACAAATGCACAAGCGACATTGATCATTACTGTGTGGCGGGTTTATGGCAAAGGGGAATCGTTTATTGAATGGTATTAATTAACAGGCAACAGACAAAAAAAAAGACCTTAAGGAGCTTTTCAAATACTGGATCACTGTGGTGAAATGAAACACTTTAGGGCCTTTGGATTCTGGGTTAGAGAATGCAAAAAAAAACCAAAAGACAATTCAACGCAAGGAATGCAGGCATGAAATATGGATAGAAGAAACAAAAAGAGGATGAAGGCAGAGATTCATGCAGATGTATGTGTGTCTTTGTGTGCATATGTTTGTTGCATACTTGCATGCACGGTATCTTGCGGGACGTTTTGTTGACAATATATTGTTATTGTAATATCTGTATAAAATCTGTACGACCATGCATGACTTTTAGAAAATGCTGTTCAGATTAGCGTGGCTCCGCACCAAACGGCTCATCTACCTTCATCAGGCATGTGATTCTACTGTGAAATTGCCATTATTTATATGAAAGAACGTCAGCTGTTTGTTGTTGTCATATTTCACTGTTGAAAAGATCATAATCATCTTTGCATTTTATTTTCAAAGCCTGAACTAAATGAAACATATTCCACCATTTAATAATCTACATCAATCCTAATATGATATGAAGACGAAAGGTTGAATAGACTTCAAAAAACACATAAATATAGCCTAAATAAATAGTTGCATATTATATACAGATACACAAACCTGCATGCATGCAAGCATGTAATCCCTGTGCTGAGTGATTAAACAATTATGTTGTTATATTTACCTCCGCTTCGCTTTTAAGAGAATGTTTTAACCTGCCAGTGTGACATCTTTAACAATCTGTTGCATATTAACGCATTGATCTCTTTATGTGGGAGGTTTGCTTTCATGTAAGCTCAATAATTTGATTTATTTATTTCCCTCAAACCATACAGTTCTTTTAAGCATGAGCAAACATTCGACATTAAACGTACAGACATTTCTGGAACTGTACATTGAAGAGCTAAACCTTCAGAGCAAAACCAAACAGTATTTTTGTCTTGTTTTTCAGTATGTAAATTACACATACACACAAGAAAGTTTTTTTTTTTTTTTTTTTTAATCGATGGGGTAAAAACTCATTCAAGATTCAGTAACTGAAAAAAGTGTAACTATTTTATGCAGTTTTGCTCATCAAGGTGTTCTAAGGACACTCAGATATGAACATGATAAAAATACTATGTATATGTGCTGACAGTGATTTCCAATGGCATCAGTGATCAGAAGTAATTAATTTCCAATGGGTTTGCAATCTAAGGTGACTTAAGCAAACCCCTAAAAGACATCTGAGACTGGACCTTGAAAACATTCACAACTTTTAGTTTCTTTTGACCTTTGAAAAGAACACTGAGCCAATCTCTGCTAACCTTGCTAGTCTTTGGAGTGTTTTCCAGCCAAACACATTTTAGCTCCATCTACAGCTGTCAGAAGGTGAAGGGAGAGCTATGGATGGTCTATGCGGATGGACTATGTGTTCTCCTTTCACTCTATCAACGTAGTAACTGAACTCCATGTCCTCCAGTCTGCTCTGATCTGATTGGGTTCAACAGTTCATGATTCACACACACAAACACACTCACACACACACTTACACCATGATGGGGTTCTTTCAGTCTATTTTCTGATATCATCCTCCACGACAGCACTATCTTCATGACAATACAACAATATTAATCTTGACCAACCAATTGACTCATTTTACTGAGCCTTTAGAACAGAAAATCACTTCTCATCATAGAGCTCTAAATGGCAGCATGCACCTAAGAATTGACCAGATTAATTTTTAGTATGTACATTTAAAATTTACTGGTACAAAAAGACCAGTTTAAATCTGTGTCCAATAAAATGCCCTCTGTACAGAAAATGTCTCCCTTTTGACCAGCAACAGCAAGCAGTAAATCATGGCGCACTCACAAATAAAGGTTATTTAAGAAAATCACGGTTCTTTAAAGAACTATTCACTGAAAGGTTCTTTGAAGAACCAAAAATGGTTCTTTTATGGCATCACTATGAAAACAAACTTTTTGAATTAAATTTTTTAGATCTTTAAAGTGGAAAACGATTCTTTAGATTTAAAAAAAAAAAATGTTCTTCACACTAAGAAAAAACAACAACAATTCTTTTAATGTTCATTGAAAGGGTCTTTGGGACAAAAATGGTTCAAACTACAGCTTAAAATAATGATTTTACAACAGTTAATTTCATACGTACCACCTACAACCTAATAAAACGGTTAGAAAGTGATTCTAAGTGCTTGTATCTGTATAATTTTGACAATAATATTGGTTTTAATGACTCTTACACTCATATGAATCATAAAGATCTTAGCAATCATAGGTCAGCGATCCTTTAAGAGCTGTGCTATTTTTTTTATTTACCATAAAATGTTAAGTAATATAATACAGAAAAACAATCTGCCCTTGATTATAGAAGCACTGTAAATTTCTCTTCACCCACGAGCCCTGTTGTATGCCCAATAAAATATGCGAGTATGCAAATCATTTTATTTTGAGGGGGTAAAATTAAGTATCAAAGAGGAATTATTATCAAAGCCCATCATATTAAAATTTAATCCCTTCCATATACGGGGTGGGGGGCGTTGGAGTGGGTGAGTTTTGCCATTTTAATTGCCGGCATTTTGCGATACTCTGTGTGGTTCTGTTAGCGTGTGAAACGGTACTTTTGTATAACTTTATTTAAAGCAGGTCTGTAGGCTGAGGGATTACGCAAAGGTTTATGGGGGTGCATATCGCTGCTGACATCTCTATTGCCATTGTTCTGCAGCTGACAGGATTACAGATGCGGCATTGGATGCATCTAACAGGATTATAATCTCAGATGGACTGGGATTAAGACCAGGCAGTCATGTAAACAACCCATGATACTAACAAAGCGTCCCCCTTCAGCAAATACAGAGAGGTTAATGGGTGGATTTTAAATACATTTAGTTCAAAATCCTTTTGTTTCTAACTCACAAGTGTATCTGGGTTTACATTTAAGCATTGTTGGTCTTGAGCATTTTGTTAAATTCCAGATGGGAGTATTGAGAAACAAAGGTATTTGTGTAAACTGACAATTGATTTTGAGCTCAAAGTGTACATGCATAATGCATGATGTCTTTTGTTTGTTTCTTTTTTGCTTGTTATTGGAACTGTTGGGATAATGCTGCAAACACAACTAGGTTTTGCTTTTTATTGCATAGTGAATATTACTGGGCCGAAAAAGTGTCTGTAAAAGCCACACCAAAAATATCAGAATTTCATTGCATAGAATTAAAATATCACAAAATATCAATCCAAGTTACATCTGCAATTGAATAATGTTATTTATTAATGCAATTTGTAGTTAAGTACTGTGCAAAAGTCCAGTGTTTTGTGTTTATGCTCTTTCTCTACAATAAACCCACCTTTAATATGCTAATTAGTACAATGACATTCATTGCATATTCAAGTTTCAAGGTTCGAATTACTTTTTGGGGCCACCGTACACTCAAATTTAACTCTTAAAATATAATTATGATCCTTATAACTGCATGTCAAAATATGTACTTAAAACGTAAAATGGCGAGAGCTGTAATCTGCTTAATTCAGACGATTAGGCATTGGAACGGTTCACTAGCTGGCTAAAAGTCGGCTATCTCCTGTGCAATGCAGATATCCAGCACGATCCTTTAGAAATGTGAGATATTTTAGTACAAGCAATTTGTAATTTCTGTCAGGGCAATTGAACGTATTGTATATGACTGTAGAGTGAAATGGAGAAGCAACGAAACGTGGACCTTACTGCACTGGAACTAAAGAGCTGACACCTGTGCGTGCATGTGTGTTAGAGCTTGATATCTGATTTAAACAGCAAAATCCTTCAATATAATTAATATTAGGAATTAATTAAGAATAACATGAACATACAATAAACAAATATAACAATTAAGTACTCAATTCTTCCACACACATTGTATATGTGCACAGGAACACATATCTAGTAAACACACACAAACATACACATGCTGGCAAACACACTCGCATGCGCACACACACACACACACACACACACCGGTTAGGCTGGCAGGGTCAGAGTGTATGACTGGGGTCATGTTAGGTGAAGTGGTCACTTGCACATGTAAGGGGGTGGAGTGTTGTAGGTAAGGCAACATTACTTTATGCTCACATTTTGCTCAAAAACTTATTAAGCTCTACTGTAAAATATCTTTATGCATATCCAAACAGTAATTAAGTAATAGTCTGAGTGGAACGTAAATGAATTAATTTACTCCAGAACAATAGCAGGGCTGGGTTATAGAGCTTAAGTAAAAATAAAAATAAATAAATAAATAATATAAAATTTTAATTTATATATAATTTTTAAAAAAGAAGTACATAAGGATTTTTTCCCCCAATTAACAACAGATCATTAAAAGCAAGATTATGTAATTTCTAAGCAGGCAATTTTCTTTAAAAGAGGATAATTGATATCAATTACGGATTCAGTTTTTCAGAGCATAACAAGGTCATGAGCAAAACTATCATAGAGAGGGGATATCTGTTGTTTTTAAACATGAAATATTAATAATAATACGATCATTTAAGACATGTGGGCGGCACTGTACATTCTCAGGGTCCCAAATTACAATAGTGTCAATGGAGTCAATGAGAACCAGCTAGACTTTTTAGTGAACCAGACATGCAAAAAATGCATTAAGATGCAGATGGAGAGAAGCAGAATAAAGGAACAAGATTTGAAAAAAAAAAGAATAAGTAAAAACAAAAAAGTAGAGAAGGAAACAACAGCAGAAGAAATGTAGATGGGTGGAAAGAACAAAGAAGAAAGAAAAGTTTGACTATGGTATAATATTCACCTTCACTGGGAATGACAAGTATGTAGGGCGTGGTATTTTGTCCCCTACCTATTACCACTAACACAAGGTTTTACGTTCCAGGCCGGCATGCATGAGAGAAAAGAAGGAAAGAAAAAATAGTCTAAAGAATTATGCTTTCAACTCAATCATCTGAGCTTCCTTCGAGCGAGTAACATTTGGCTGGAAAGGAAACTGAAATGTGTAGGATACAACAGGTAGGCTATTTTACATGGGAAAATTAATATTACTCCAGAATCATCTAGTGGAACTGACAGAGTAAGCATAGGAGTTAAGAAAATTTTATAAATAGATATTTTTCATATGAATGCAAATATTTTACAAGCTGAGGCCTTGTGTGGCTTTGAAAAATTGTTCTATTCTGAGTCTCCAATTGTATGAAAACTGAAAGAAAAATAAAATACGGGGGGAATGCACTAAGACTGAATTGCGTATGCTGTCATTTATATGCATTTGCACTGTTTTATCAACCAATTTAATAAAGGAATTATGCAAATTATGCAAACTGTGCTAATGACACTACAAAATTTGTGCTGAATTCAAAATCGCATGTAACAATTCCCCAGCTCGCATGCGGGTTCAGAGTGCTAGGATGTGGAGAGTACAGCAGACTTCTGTATTTTGGCATACTTAACTTGTATAATACAGTTCTACCACTGCAATTTAAACATTGGAAAAGGAATAGTTCACCCAAAAATGAAAATTTGCTGAAAACGTACGCACATTTAGACCATTCTAGATGCGGGAGAGATTTGGAGAAATTTCCATCAATTAATATCTTGTGAGGTGAAATTCTGCATGTTTGTAAAAAAACAAAAAAAAAAAAAAACATGAATTGATGGATTGGAGTGGTGTGGATTACTTGTAGATTGTTGTGATGTTTTTATCAGCTGTTTGGCTGATTTATTCCAGTGCATTACTGACGGCACCCACTGCAGAGGATCCATTGTTGAGCAAGTGATGTAATGCTACATTTCTCCAAATTTGTTCCAACAAACAAATAAACTCATCTATATCATCTAACTCATCTATATCATAGATGGTGTGTAAATTTTCATTTTTGGGTGAGCTATTCCTTAAATCAGTTATTTAAAATACAGAAACTGCACTCGATCACTATAAAATCTAGGCAAACATAACTTAATGGTATTTCAGCACAAAGAGCTGGGTTTTATGAACAAGGCATGACCTTAAATCAGTCTAATGCACATAAAAAAAGAGATGTGTTTGGATTCAAATCCAATTAATACAGTGTAGCACTGTTTCATTCTCATTAAACTAGTTTTCAGGTGGTGAGTGAATACCATGTGAAAAAAAAAAAAAAAAAAAAATCACAACCGTTTAGTGAATTCACCCCGTAATCTAAAGCTATTAAAAACACCAACATTAAAAAGGCAAGGAAAGGCTGAAACTCTCAAATGTCTGTATCCAAGGCATCACAAAGTGTAAAGCATGTCTTTCTAAAGCAGAAACACAAAAGTAATTGGTTTTTACAATCATAATAAGAACCCAACTCAGGACAGATCTATCTGGGATATGAAAGGAAAACAGGCCATGACCAAAAGAAAAGAAAAAAAAAAGCCTGACATGGAGCAAAATAAAATGAGTTCAGCAAAACAAACAAACAAACAGGTGTGTGCTGAAGCAAGCTTATTGAATAAGATGGAGAAAAAAAAACAAAAGGAATGAAAGAAAACTGGAAAAGAAAGAATGGGGAAGGAAAAACAAATATGATGAGTCTGTAGCGCTGCACGGCTATAGTAACTCTTTATCTGTTATGTCCATTAAATAATAGAAAGTCTCTTGTGATTGCTCTGTTCCTGGAAGTGATTATGTAAAAGGGTCTTTTTACGGAGAGAAGGGGAAATGAAATGGAGCAAAAGAAACTGAACAGAATTGTTGGCCAGAGGCAGATAATCATGCAGGTAAAATAAAATGGGATTTCAGATTTTTCAATGAAACCGGGAGCACTAATCTCAGTCTGATGCAACTGAGCTTTGTCTGAATGTACAACTTAAATGAAAAGGCTTCGTCCTTTTATTTATTTTTTTTGTACCTCATCATGCTTAATAATGGGTTCCACTCTAAAATCAAAGGTCTATTAAGAATACAGAGGAAATAACATTTCTAATATTACATCTGCTTAATTCCAACCACAACATTATTTCATTGAATTTGATTGAGTGTTTTTGTGCTACAGGGAACTAGCCAAATATCAACCCAGCCAAAGAACTTTTCCAAAGCAAGTCTCATCTGAACATTCAAAAGGAACAAGCAAATAAATAAATGAATAAATCAATTGTAAGTAATACTAAAATGTTTCATTCATACAAGCTAAAAATAAGTGAAACAATTCTCATACCTTTGGTAGCTAGTCGCACACAGTTGATTTTGGTTTCCTGGAAGAGGAGAGGAAAGTTTGTGTTTTAATTAAACGTCAAAACGACACTGGATTGAGGAACATTGTTTTTGTCAAGCTACAGTGATC
Source organism: Onychostoma macrolepis (assembly GCF_012432095.1). Classification (NCBI taxonomy): domain Eukaryota; kingdom Metazoa; phylum Chordata; class Actinopteri; order Cypriniformes; family Cyprinidae; genus Onychostoma; species Onychostoma macrolepis. The sequence goes on from NC_081160.1 coordinate 28,974,818, forward strand.
TTAGTAATTGCAACACAATGAAGTGCGGGTTATTTTCATCACGAGGTGCATGACATTAAGAAACAGTTAATTATATAACAACATTTCTAATGATAGTGAAGGATTCACAAATGCAGAGCTGAGGCCAAAACAGAGTTCAGTTTTCCCATTCATGTAAAGTCATGACAGCCAAGTTAAGTAAAGCTATTTAAGGTCATAAAACAACCATAACACATAAAACATGATTTGATGCTTAAAAGAATACTTCTGATGGTATTACCCAGTGAAATCATTAGTCATACTAATTAGTTATCAATATGAATAAAACCGTTAATTTAGACAACAAAATAGTATTCTATTCTATTCAAAAGTGTATATGGCTGCCTTTAGAATGCCAGTTATGATGATAAAAATCTCACTTGCATCCTCCGAATGGCACGTGTGGCATGACAGGTGTTAATTAGTTGGCAGATTTGGGTGTGAAGTCTGCATGGAAGTTTAGAGCTCTGAGACAGGAAGCCAGATGCTACCATGTGTTTCTGTGAGTGTGTTTACAACAGCCACTTGTTTTGATTAGATCTGCTGTCCTTCTGCACCTCATCTCAGCAGGCAAGTAAACATGAATGCCTACACAGCGCAGGGCCTTGAAAGGTTTTGCTAATAGCAATACTTCAGAAAGTTATATTGTACAGCAGCTGTATTATAAATCTGAAAAAGTGCCAGAAGTACATTGTGCAATCTCAGTGTTGCCACAAGAGGCTCTATAGCATAAATTATTTTCTTCTGTGCTCATTTTTTCTCTTTTACGTAAACTACTACTGTCACGGAAAAGCAACTGTTTGACAAGAATCTTACTAAGAAAGATAAACTGATAACAACATCATAGCAATGCAAGAATGAGCATTAACGAGACGGTTCACCCCCCAAAAAATGAAAATTCTGTCATTATTTATTCACCTTCATGTCATTTTAAACCTAATAAAACCTGAGAGGTTTCTTTCACTCCATTGAAAGTCCAGGTAACCAAAACGTAGAAGATCCTAAAAGGTCACAAAGGTGTCTGTTTAATTTGCTTTATATGATGAACAGATTTATTTGATGTGTTTATAAGCACACATACGTAGAGCCATCACATACGGTAAACACAGAACCTCAAACATGCTCTCTATTCATGTGTTGATCATTGTTTAGATCTATAAAAAAGCCTAAATGAAACCTGTTCTCCATATAAAGCAATTATATCTCTTCACAAGACTCAGATCACGGATTATGATTTTATGGGTCATATGGATTGATTACAACACCTGGACTTTCAATGGAGGGACAGAAAGCAATCAGGTTTCTTCAAAAATGTCTTAATTCGTCTTATGGGTTTGGAACGACATGAGAAAACGATAACTACATTTTCATTTTTGGGTGGACTATCCCTTTAAGTTGAACTTGCAATGCACTGTCTGAGCATTCACACCTGCGTATGTGCACATTCTCAGAGTGTGCTTCTACCTTAATAAGTGCACTACAGGTTGCATTAGATAAAATCATCTGCTGAATGACAGCCTACTACTAAATAAACCCTACAAATGTTCTCAAAATTCACTGCTAATTCTTTTTCTTTATTTTAGCACCACTCAACATCACTTTGCTGTATGCTGCATAAATCATTCAAATTAATCTGCCAACTGATTCTTTACAAGTTCAGAATGTCGCTACCAGAGGCGTGACAACACAGACTAAAAAATAGTTTGTTACCATGGTAAATACTTTTTTTGCCATTTTTGTTTTATTAGATGCCATTATAAGAGTAATGCACTGGAATAATACACATTGTGTATTGGAATAAATGCATTGATGATATAGCCAGTATGTATTTGCCAAAATGTTGCCTTGCAGTTGTTGCGGTATTCTGGTTGGTTGCTAGGTGGTTATGCATTGGCCCATGTCAAAAGACTCAAGCATGGACAATATGGTATTCTGACCCCCAATATATGGCCCCGGACCCTCCTTCAATGTAAGTCTATGGGATGTATCGTCTGCCAAGTGAAAATCACAAGTCTGATTGCTTAGAAAAGTAAAAGCACACCTCTCCTCAACATGACACTGGGACAGTTTAGGGGTTTTATTAAATGACTGACCCTAACAACAGTAATGAAGCTCGGCTTAGCAAGCACCACTAATAAATCAATCAGAAAATGCATTTCGAAGAGGCAATACAGGCAGTCTCTCTCCTAGAATTTATATTATAACTCACTATGCCTTTATCAGCGGCACTCTTCAGAAATATTAAAAATCCCCTTGGCAACACTTCATTGCACATATCAATTTGGCTCACAGCAATCAAAACCCATATGAGTTTCTCAAATACATCCAATGCTGATGAATGCAAACACAACAATGCCCTCGACTCACACTGTTGACACTGAGAAATTAACCGTCAATGCAGTGGAAAAGGGCAGCCACTAACATGTGACCTCGCTGTCAGTGACGGTTTGTCCCATCTGATTGTGGCATTGAAGCAGGGGGTGGACTGACACAGCGAAGCGGAGAGGGGTCCATATGTGAGCGGACCATCTGTCTGTCACAGACTGCTATCAGACATGCAGGGTCAAACACTGCTGGCCACTGTAAAAGTGGGTGAAAATAATATTGTTCGAGTTCTATGAGGACTTTTGATGCAGATGAATGGAGGGAGGCAAATATACAAGCTACAAAAACAGGGAGGGAAGTCAAAAAGAGGTTATTAATGAAAAAGTACCAGTTTTAACTGGGCATGGTGATTTTTGAGACGATGGTGTTCTAGAAGTACCTTAGAGTATCAAGTAAATACCATGAAATGTGAATAGGATACTTATTCTGTACCATGGTATTTACCATAGTAAGAGCTCACTTCCAAAAAAGTACTATGGCGGTACCATGGTACATCGATGGTATCAGATGGTAATTCTACACAAAAGTTTGGGGTCTTTTTTTAAAATAAATTATTGATTTCCTTTTATTCAACAAGGATGCATTAAATTGATGTTTAAGTTTAATCACCGTTCCATATTAATGCGCTGCTTTAATTGATGCACACACACACACACACACACACACACACACAGAGGGAGAGAGAGAGTCGGAGATCGCAGATCACACGTAAATTTGTTGTCAATGCTTCCCCCGTAATTTTTATTAATAAAATAGCCTAGATACTAGATTGCTACATTATATTCCTCAGCAATGAGGTGTAAAATCACTGTTTTTGAAGTAGCCTAATTATTGTTTGTATAGAGAGACGTGCAGACGCAACACGCAGGTAACGCACACACAGCTGTCATCTCTCTCTCTCGATCGATAATTAATTGAATTAAATGCTATAATTCATTCAAATAAATGTGATCTTACCGCACTATTTCATCTCTGTGTCTGATTTGAAGCAGGCAGAATGCTAGAGCTAACGTGCCATAACTGATGGAAATAACTGTCATTTTTACCCATTCGGTCAAATATTGAGCAGCAATGAGCAATCTAGTCTTAACTTGTCCATAACTTGGCAAATGACAATGGAATAAGTGCCGGGTGATTCTTATTTAGCATGCATATTATTAATACTTCTAAAGCACATATGAATGCAATTCCTTATTCTGCATTGCTACATTCTTAATCCATTAACCCTAACTAAAACCAAAATATAACTACTACAACAACTACTTAAAGGGGTCATCGGATACCCATTTTGCACAAGTTGATATGATTCTTTAGGGTCTTAATTAAAAGTCTATAACATACTTTGGTTAAAATTTCTCAATGGTAGTGTAAAAAGCACCTTTTTTGTTGCTTTAAATGCTAATGAGCTCTGTTCACTCCGCCCCTCTCTTCCGTAGGGTGACAAGCAGTACTGTTTACTTTATCCACGAAACTGGCTAACTAGCACGTTATTAGGAAAGGCGATTTGCCAAGTTTCATAAAAAACCCTTATACTCACTTCTTCTGTAGGCGAGGCTGGATCACGAATGATTCACACAAACATAGACGCATTTAGGCAGATTGGGGATCGGCGCACTCACTTCAGAACGAAAGTAACGTTAATCCTCTGCGTCTTCAGAGGCTCAGATGTCGGGAGTAAATAATGGCTGCTATATTCATTATTACATCCAACAACAAAGCACCTCAATCGCTTAATCTGAGACATCTTGTCTTCCCCTGCACCAGAGTCGACACAATGGCGGTCGGACTGTTTACAGCTCACTCAGGGCGGGTCTAAGGTAAGACGGCCTTGTCAATCAACTATCGTGGGAGCAGCCTGCTCATTCTGACAGGACCCTCAGAACAGCCTGATTTGAGAAAGGGGATTTTAAAATAAGGATTTAAAAAAAAACACTGGATGGATTTTTATAATTACCTAATCTAAGTCTTACCCAAAATTCTGCCTCACCATGGTACGGCTCCAGTACATTTTGTAAGAGAGAAGGGTGAGAGTAAGGAGCTGAGGGCCAGTACTTCGTTTCTGAGTGCAGTCGGAGCGTTGGGACTTGGGGAATGGAATAATACGAGGGGGTCTCGGCTGATGGGAAACATCCCTACAGGAAGTGACAGCTGAGCTATACTGTCTGCCCCTCCAGTCAAATAATTCACTGACAGACTGTCAAAGGCTTTTTACGATGGCCGTGTAATGATGGAGAGAGGAAGACTGAGAAAGATGGAGAAAAAGGTATGAAAAAGAACAAGCCTTTGCAGCTCAGGGAAAAGTGTGAGTAAAAAACGAGAAAAGAGTCTTCATCTAAACATTTAACTTAAAGGATTGTTCTGCACGAACCCAGCTGAGAAATAAGGGTCTTATCTAGTGAAACGATTGGCCATTTTCTAAAGAAAATTACAATTTAAATACTTTTTAACCACAAATGCTCATCTTGTACTAATGTTTTCCTCAAAAACCTTAATTTCTTTTCGACTGAAGAAAGAAAGATAACTTGGATGACATACACCGTGTCCTAACTACACGCAACGCAATGACACATGATAAAAGGTATCTTTTCAATGTTAATCAGAGTTTTTGTCCTAACTAACCATGGCTAAATTTCTATTTTAGAAATGGTTTCTATTTCCGCGACAACACGGCAGGAACAACAACATAAAAACTATATGACAGTAGATAATCTCAGCTGATTATGTGCATTATTCAAAGTTAAACGTGTCTAATATGAGTTTAAATATCATTTTGTGTGACCTTACAGCCATACTGAAATCAACAATAGATAGGCTAGTTTACCTTAGATCTTGAAAATAAATTAAAGCAAACATATAAACTTATTTAAACACAGTTAAAACTGTGAACTCACTGCGAACCAACAAGCGTATTCCAAAACAAAGATGTTATCAGTCACTCAGTATGCAAATTTTTAGGGCTGCCCTCGACTAAGGATTTTTCTTGTCGACTAGTAGTCATTCATTTTAAGCATTAGTTGACTAATCGCACGTTTATCAATAAACCATTTAAATCATTATAATGAGCCTTTAATTGCCTACATAGCCTATAAGCGCTCAAGCACATGCATAAAGCTTGCTACAGTGCACCGGCAGAAGTAATGATTATGAATGTGTCAGGGAAAAACAGTAAGGAGGCTGCATTAACATTTTAATAATTCACTGATAAACAAGTGCTTTCTTTGTTTCGGCTTAAGTCAAGAGATGAAGTCGGTGACACTGACTCGTCATCTCAGCAGTAGTGATGTGCCTGTATGCATGTTTCATACAGATTACATAATCTGAGAATATTTGTTTTCTATTTGAATTGGTTCATGTGAAAGTAGACATTTCACTTTCTATAGATTTTTTTAATGTCTGTAAGGCAAAGATATATAGGGAGTTTCGCTCTCAAGTTCACAGAGACCGAGATGGCAGAAAGCACATCCTGTTTGCTTTCATTATTTTACAAAAGCAGGTTTTGTTGTTATTGTGAGTGCAAACAAATAAACGTAGTCTTTACAGATTTGAAAGCTGTATTACTCTTATCTGTATGACCAAAAATTACGGAGTATTTTAAGAGCAAGTGACCACGTCCGCACCGGTGCCTCCATCTGTCCTGCAGTGAGCGCTACTGTTCGGCTTCCACACTCCACACAGACACTTGAATAGCACACATTTCTCTAGGTTAACATTAGTGGCCATGTAAAGTTGCTAATAACATATTTCAGATGATAAGCTATATATGATGTCAATGAATGATAGGCGAGCGTTTGGATGTCCTGCCCGATGTACTGTATTACCATAGACCAGCCGTTAACAATCTGTCTGTCACAAAATGCGTGACTTCGCCATGCAATTCGTGTGGCTATTTTTTTTTCTGCAACTAAGCGACTAATACATTTTGGTTGACCAAAACTCTTCTGGTCAACTAACGATTACTCGACTAGTAGGGGTCAGCCCTATAAATTTTAGAATGTTAAAAAGGTTTAATTTTTATGAATTAGATCATAAACATTTTGTTGTGAGTGCAGTGCACTTCCAGAGAGAGCCCGCCCACAAACACTTCTGATTGGCTGTGATATTTGATTGATTCTTTCGCATCGCGGTGTCGAATATTTCAGAATCGATTCTGAGCTTTTCTGCTTTTTTTCCCCCCGCATATGGCACGAGTTTGTGCTAGAGATGCGGCAGGCTTCACTGCACAGAATTTGCACTGTGAGACACGTGCGCATTGCTTTACAGTGTGTGCTTCCACCCGCTGTGTTTTCTTTAGATATGCTTTCATTTATGCTGTTTGGAATGCAGTACTATTAGATGCACAAAAATCGCGCACTAACAGACTTTCACGTGCGCTTTGTGTTTGTTAGTCCTGAAGCTTGATTGCGGCTGCGGTTAAATGCACTTGCATTTTCGAATACTTTTATATGAAATTGATGTACACACAGTCAGTTATGTTTTCAGAGCAAGACAAAACATCTGATATATCGAAATCGATCTGTGCATTAGTCTGAATGCAGCCTGTTAAAGCTGCCACTGTCTATGATCTCACCAGTAATAATCAAACAGCAATAATGCTGAGGGAAAAAGAAAAACCCATAACAATTGTCTGTAAACTTTCGGATACTTAAAGAACACTTATTTTAAATAAGTATTTTTTTTAAAAAGTAGCCTGCTAATATAATAAAAAATAAATAAAGTAAATTTTGCACAAAATAAATTTGATATAAAATTTATATGAAAATGTAGCCGTGTGCAGTAATATTGAAAACTGAGAATGTGACGCTTCGTGATATTGAGTTGACAATGATAATCGTAATTGAATTGAATCGTGAAACCAGTGAAGTTTCACACCCCTATTTTTAAGATGGCAGTACTGACATACAGAGATTCCAACTATAAACAAAAACCATAGAAACTGCAATTTTGGTTAAAATATAAAGTTGTAAATATGTATTTGCACAGCAGAATAATTAATTGGGGAAAAAATGTAGATCAAGAATCGTTTTGGAATCGGATCGTGACTCCTAGAATTGGAATCGGATCGGATCATGAAGTGCCTGAAGATTCCCACCCCTATGTGGTACGTTGTCAGGGCGTTGTGAGGCAGCTGCTAAGGTATTCTGAGTTGTTCTATGCAGTTGCTATGGTGGTTAGGATGTTCTGAAACAAAACAAAATCAAAAAAGATGGCTGTTGATGAGGAAAGATTGGGACATTCAAGACAGTTTTGAAAGAAAGGGAAAGCAAAAATAAGCTAATAACTCTCCACAGACAAATCCAACCGACTGCAATTTACTGAGTGACAATTTTTCATTGATGTGTTTAAAAAGAACACAGGACTCTTATGACAAATGCCTAATGGTTAGCCAGAGAAGTTAAAGAATATGGATTTCATGTCACCGTTCAGCTTTTTGCCATGCCTGCTAGAGTTAATCCATATGACAGCAGATTTACAGTCAATACGGTTTCTAGTTGGTCACTCATTCAATTCTGAAGCATGTTATGGATTAGTTAGCCATTACAGCAGTTATCTTGACATGCCTGCAGCAAAATCTGCTGATGACAACAGCTGCTGCAACCTACGAACACATATCTAACTATTAACTAGGTCAGTTTGTGTGAACACGTTGATTTCTGCAAATTTGGGCCTCTAGAAGGAACAAATAACCACATATACGCTACAGACATAATCCATGATGAAACTTCTATTTATTAAAATCGATTTATTTGTCACAATCAGCTTTTGCATGTCACACAAACTGAACTGAAAAACATTATTTCCTAGGAGACGAACAAAAGCATGAAAGTGTCTCACAATTTAAGCCAAGTTCACCTAGTTTCTGCAGCGTTTTAAACAGATTGTGCAATGGATGCTTATAATTAAGTATTATGAACGCAGGTTTGAATGATTACAACAACCTCCTGAGGCAATCATCTACACATTAGGGGCTCAGGAGGAAAAACGCTCCATTGAGAAGGAATAAAAGAAATGTGCGGTACAAAATGACAAAAGAAAAGTGGCATCAGCCAGTCTTCTGGAGGTATTTGAGACAGCGGCGCTACTATTTCAGGAGACGTTGCTTTCGAGAGTAACACCTCCAGTCTGGTGAAGTATTAACAGGAGGATTAAGCAAAAGAAACTAAAAAACAAAACAAAAAACTATGACACAAGCTGCTTTTGCTATCTATAATGTTTTCATTCATACAGAGCACTCTGTTTTTCATGAAGAACAAAAGGAAAGCATGACAGCTGACTGCAGCGTTAGGTGTAAATGAAGAAAGAAACGGCAAGAGATTCTCAAAAAACGTGTGAAAGAAGTGCGAGACGCTTCAAAAACACTCCCGACCACCACGAGAGAAATGTTTTGTCTCCGACCAAGAGTATCAATGGTATCAGACACTGATGAACTGTACAGAACAACAGGAAGAGGGTGATACACAAATTAACCCGTTATTAAGGCTATTCCCATTTCATTTATGCAATTAGGAAGCAATTAATCATAACCATGAATATATGAATACTGCTTTAAGTATTTCATTGCACTGACCAAATGAAAACTCTGCATTCAGTGTTTGAACGCATCAAGGCACACATATTGGGTAGTTCATCAAGATTTTAGTTTCAAATGTATACATTTGGATTGGGTCCAAAGGTAAAAGACAGCTAGTAAAAAAGCTACTATTAAAATAAAAATAAAATAATTATTATTATTATGAGCATCTTGTGCTTCAGTGGAATAAAGGAAAATCTGACCTTTTCTAACAATTTAGTGCAGATTCTAAAATATTTCTTCTTTATTTACGTGACCTACCATTTAACACTAGACCGGAGGGGGAAACGTTTTTACACACTTTATTTGCTTGGTTATTTTTTTTTTTAATCAAGTTGTCCAATAATAGCTGCCACACTCCAACAAGCCATGATTTCACCTTTGACAGGTCGCGACTTTTAAATGCAAGCTGTTTTCCTCTAGAGTGTTTGTTCCTATTAGAGCTACACATCCGTGGAAACAAAGTGCCGCAAACTTATCCTTTTACTTGCCACACACCGAAGACAGGACGTGCTTTACGGGTTCCATTTTGTTAAAAGCTGCATGTGTCTGTTTCAATTTCTGTCTAGTGTGGGTTCAGCCACTTAAACGAGTGAGTGCCTCTTCACAACTCCGTATCCCTCTTTCAGAACAAAAGACGCCTGCAGCGGCAATTACTTGCTCTTTTAGCCCGAGCGTCTGCGGTCCTGTTCACAAACACACCGGAGGGACAAAAGCAAGCAGAGGAATCCTAATTTAGCTTAGAACAGTTTGAGACCCCTATTCCCCTGACCGACCCTCCCTCTCTCGCCATCTCTGGCAAGACTGACGTGATAAAGTCTATCAGAAGTGACCTGGTGCTATTAGCAGTGCCAGGAGAAACTCTGTGGGCAGCGGCGCTCTGAGATGCCATCGTTTATGGACTGCTGCTACACGGAGAGATCAAGAAACAGCAGTATTTCTGTCTCTAAAGTGATGTGTGCAATGTCAACCGAAGATGGGCTCTTTTCGGGGGAATCAACCTATGATTGGCTTAAGCAGGGATAAGAAAAAGTACTTTAACACCCCCAAAATTACACACTTCATCTGAAAAGGCCTTTAAAAGTCAGGCTGGCATTTGGACTCCATGGAAAGTGATAATGATGACTAGCAGATTTAATGTGGACTACAGTTCCTGCTCATGCTGACATTACGGAGCAAAGGTAGTTCATTAGAGAGTATTGCGTTGTGTGATGTTTTTAGTTTCTGGTGTTGTTAAGAAACTTTCTACAAGTACGTGGATGCTTAAGTGACACTTAACAATCTCTGAATGTCTTTATTAGATAATACAAACTAAAAGAAGTTTGAGATGTGCATTTGTCTACACTTGGTATTTCAGTGCATTCACATTCAGACATTTTTAAGCATCACTTTAACGTCCAAATACTCTTCGGAGTCACTGTATAAAGCAGCAATTTTGTTTTGTATTTTTCACACATAAATATCATTCCGAAACTGCACAGAATGCATCAAATCAATAAATGATTCTACTAATAACAACTGCTACATCAAGCCGGTTTGAATAGCTATCAATATGACAGGTAATCCCAGCACTGAATTGCATTGTGAATTTATTTGTTACTTTGCGCCGTGGAAATGAAAAAAAATCGAATGGCACACATTTACGCCAAGCGCTCCTCGAACACACTTGGAACAAGGTAAGTTGAAAACAAATCTGAACTACCAACCTAAATCCATATTTTATGCATGAATCTCCAATCAAATTATCTGGGTCACGGTCTGAGGTTGTTTTTGAGTGCTTTTCTCCAGCCGCCTGAGACTGAGAGATTGAATTGAATCAAATCCAATCAAATCGGGAACCACATACTTCAAAACGCAGAGCAATGCAGCAGGCCCAAATGGAGCCTTTACTGAGCGCATTATGCCTGCTGAAATGCTAATGTGTGAATATATATCTAAATATGCATTAATACATCTACCCGTTTCTAGGATAGCCTTGTAATTTTGGATGATATACAGCAGAGGTTACATTCTGTGTACTTTTAGACTTTTTATCCTACAGCTTCATGCTTTGAAATGTGACTTTTTTCCCCAATGGTACGACTTCTCAAATGTAAAGATGACTTGTTTAAGACTGAATCTCTCAAAATACCGTAATATTAATAAAAATAAGATTAAAAAGCTACAAATGTGTCTTTTTAAATTGACCTTTTTTATAATTCACATAACTGTCAATATTGTTTCTTACTTTGACTCCTATTATTAAATATATTAGGGGGAAGAATATTATTAATAATAACAGTGTGCCAACAGTGTTATTTTGCAATATACATTTTTGACGTGCATCTGCATTAGGTTTTGGTATGTGTATGCCTCACAGCATTTGTTAGTACAAAACATACTGAAGTAAGTAATATAAGTATTTTTGGGGGTTATTTTTTCATGATTATCACGATGAGAACTGGAATACGTTTAACTGTCATGACCATGCAAAAAGTTCAATTTTTATGTGTAAAATATAATTCATTACTTCATTCAGTTTGAGTTCAATTTTCTAACCAATACTTAAAGCTGCAGTCCGTAACATTTTTGTGTTCAAAATTGACAAAATGCATATAGTAAGCGAGTATACCATAAATCCAATTTCCAAACCGTGTTTTCGGCTAGTCCTGAATCACTACGGTACACCTTTAATAAGTGTTTATATTCGGATTATTTTAGACTGGTTCGGGTAGGTACCGTCATAGACATAAACAGAGAGAAGCAGCTCCGGCTACAATGTTCTTCCGCAAGAAGCATGCAGTTCTGTTTATTAACCGCTAGAGAGCTAAAAGTTACGGACTGCAGCTTTAAGTGTCAACTGTTATCAAGCAGATTGAATTGGTAAATGAAATAAACAGTAAATGAAACACTCACCCCGTTGGCTTTGCTCAGGGCCTGGAAGTAAATGCTGTAGCTTTTGGCTGGTGACAGCGGAGCGTTCCAGTAGCCATTGTAAGTCTTGTTGTCTCCTATAGTAAAAGGCTGTACTACTGCAAGACTAACAGGGGGGAGTTCAGCAGCGAAATAGTGAGGTGAATTCAAGATGGAGGCGTTTCTGAAACTAACAGGAACGGAGAAACACTCCAGCACATCAGTGGCTCTGCGAACTTTCTGCTTCCTTTCCTCTTGAACCACCACTTGATAAGCACTAGAGGGAAAAAAGACAAATTAATGTACTAAATATCAAAACAAGTACCTAATATGTCATTATTGTAGTTAGTCTCTGACGAGGCCTCAGAAACAATAATGAAGAGGCGCAATTCCAATAGGTTTTTAAGTCAACATGAAACATGTTCACAATGCATTTAATTTCTGTAATGTGACATATTGATTAGGAAAACATGACATTCAATGAGAAAACAGTAGGATGGGACTTGTAAACATTAATTTTAGTATTTAAGCACATGCTTTAGCATTAGCCGCTTGTACTGCAGCCTCTTGATTTGAGAAATATCTTCAGCTAGTGATGGCACATCCAAAAAAGAGAGAGAGAGCTGTGCCCGAGGCAATTTAACGAGCCATTAAAACCATCAAGAACATCTCTTCCCGTAGCTTTCTAAGAATCACAGAAGGCCTTGTCAGCCATCAAGAATTCTCTACCGCTAACAACTAGCTGCTAAACATCTCTATTAAACTCTCTTCTTGGAATAATAAAAAAAAAAAACTCTTTATTTGAGACCCAAAAATACACAGCTGCTTCTCCTCTTGAGAGAAAACGATGAGGCAGGCGATACGGTAGCAAGCCAGCAGAGGGAAATCTCTACTACGGTAATTAGCTGGAGGGGAGGTGGCGGATTTGTGCGCATGGGGCTTTTTGAAAGTGCTCGTCATGGGGAAGGACTGGAGAGGGGCATGTGTGTGTTTCAGTACACGGTGAATAGATAAGGACATCTTTTGAGCTCCCTGTGCTAATAGTACTTGTTTGCAATTATGTGGTCTTACTCCAAGAACATACTTCCCAATTATGTGCAATTAGGGAAATGTATGTTTCGGCAAAAAGATGTGGCAAATTATCCTAGCCTCTAATCTGGCATCTTTCATAAAGGATAATTTCCCATGACCAAAGAGGCCTGCCTGCTTTTCTCTTTCAAACACGCTGGATCTCCATTTCAAACTAATGGCTTTAAGTGCACACTGGATGTCGTGTGTTGTGCATCCACTATAACCCTGGTCGAAAGCTGCTGTAATTATAAACAATTTTCAGTTGTGTATTTTTCATAAAGACGCTTATGGATTGCCAGGGTCATATGCATTATAGAGCACACTAACAATGGAAATACATTTTTCCACATGTTTACTGTAAAACAGGCATAAGTTTTATAGGTTTTGGTTCTACCCTTAAATATATATCAACTGAAAATAAAATTAAACTGAGATATATCAAACTGAAACTACAATTAAAGCCATTAAAAATTATTATTACTTGAAATAAAATATATTATTTTAGCTAGTTTCCAAGGCAACATTTCTCACTGAAACTTAGTTTAACTTGACACACTACAATAAATAAAAATGAAATAAAAATAAATAAAAACGCACAACAAAATTACAAAAACTTTAACTAGAATGAAAACCAAAAATATAAAAAAATAAAACTGACTCAAAATATTAATAAAAAGTAGTATCTCGATGATACTGGCAAATACAACTCAGAATCGTGTTTGCAACCAAATAATTGTCATAATTACTGATGGGCTCCCACTGCACATCAACTGTGCTATTCTTCCAAGTCAGTGTCGACTTGCAATTTCGAGAATTTGCCAAAATCTGTTGCACATTCACAGTCTGAATTTCCACACAGAGGAAGGCTCTGTTTGAGTGCCAAAACACAGCCAAATGGACCAGGATCCCCTCAAAGGCTTAGCATACAAATGACGCTTATTTGAATGACTGCATTTAAAAACCCCCAGGACCCCGAGTGAATCAACAGTAATGCACTTCTTCATTCAGACGATGCACTAGACTCCTCTTGGATGATTGGAGAGAGGAATCATGGGTAATTTGGTATATTCTTGCCTTTTAATGTGCTTCGCATCTGTCTGCAGATTTAAAGAATTTGTTTTTTTTGTTGTTGTTGTTTTTTTATGACAGTCCACATTAGACATTCTACTTACTGTAAGAAAGTTTGCAGCAACTTAGTTAACTGTCATTTATTTGCAACTACATGTCCACTAACTCTCATTAGAGTATTAGTAGACTGTTAAGTCAGGGTTAGGTTTATAGTTAGTAGCATAAGTTGACATGTACTTGCAAAGTCAGTAGAATGTCTGTTAGGGAACTATTCATAATTAAGTGTTAACAGATGGGTCAAAGACAAAAAGGGGTTTTCAAGCATCAGAACAATAAAAGCTTAATACAGCTTAACAGAGTTTTTTCCCTCCCGTACATTAGAATAATCGGTAACACTTTATAATAACTGCACGCTATGAATCATTAGGTAAGCATTAGTAAATAGTCAGTTCATCCTTAATAAAGCATTGTCCAAACATTAATAGCCATTAGTAAGCAGTTTATAAATACAGCTATAAATGCCTTGTTCTTGACTTATAAGCATATCTATTACAAAGGAGATTTAAAGGCTCATTTATCTTCCTAACAGAAAAAATAAACAAACACAACACAGAGGGATACACAACTCAGAAATATTTAATTCAAGATGCAAAAAATGAAACTGTACACTTGAATTTTTATTTAAAAAAAAATTCCCTATGAAATTGCAGAGGTTTATTTTTCACTGTTTATCAAGTGTACAGTTGTACAGTTTTTTGCATTTTTGTGTTCTGCATCCCTCTGTGTTGTGTTTGTTTAACTTTTCTGTTTGGGAGATAAATCTCCTTTGTAAAGGCTTTACAAGGTATAAATTGTCCACTTTAGATGAGCTCACAAAAATAGATGGCTGGTAACTACTAAATGTTTTATAACTACCTGAATTAATCATGAATTACAGCAGGAATGTTTGTTAATAAAGCATTTATTAACACACTGAGCAACTATTATTGTGTCTAAATAATAAGATTTATAAATGTTTATAATGTTTATTAATCATTTACTTACACTTTCTAAATGATCTTATGAACCACTGACAACTAAATAACTGTTTTGTAAATAACGTAATAATTCAGAAATTATAAATTGATCGTTAATAAAGCATGAAAATACAAATATTAAACATTATAGATATGCTCAAGAACAAAACATTTATAGCTGTATTTATAAACTGCTTACTAATGCCTATTAATTTTGGAACAATGCTTTATAAAGGATCAATTGACTATTTACTAATGATTCAGTGTGCAGTTATTATAAAGTTTTACCGAATAATCCTGTTTAATGTTTTTTTTATTTTTTAATGACCAAAAAATAACGACTATCATACATTTTTACCATGGTTTAAAGAAGACACCCACTAACTTCTATGTAAATAAAATCACTTTTACAAACATTATTTGATGTTGACACCAAAATCTCTTTATTGAAACAGATGTTAAATGATAGTCTACTAGTACTGTAACAACTAGTAGTTGACAAAGTTATTTACAGCTAGTATGTCTAAAGTGGACTATGGAAATAAAGCATTACCAGTTTTGTAGTTTGACACAATCAGCATGTGAACAAGTACTTAAAACACAGCCAATGTTGAGGTCCAGCGAGCTCAAGGGGACAAACTTTCAGGCTCCTAATCTCAGGCAATTGATAACAGCCAATTAGGATTTTAAATTTCCTCATTATATTTGTCCTCTCTATATTCTCCTTTGAATAAAAGTGTCAAAAGAGCACACTTGACAGGAATTTTCATAGATAAAGTTATAAATGCAAACACTCAACATCAATAACATTTATGCATTTGACAGATGCTTTTAATCGCAAGCAACTTAGATTGCATTCAAGGTATACATTTTATTTTATTTACATTTGATCAATTCTTCAATGTAAAAGAAATAAAAATACTTTGGACGCTCACCTGACAGGGGCCCCTCGTGATTGGGCGGGTTTTAAGAGGACGGTGATTGTCGTGTCTGTCTCGTTGAGAGGAGAGTCGGTCTCATATTCAGGCATGGATGGAGCTGCAGACACATAGATTCATGTTAAAGGACACCAACTATCAGTATATAAAGCAAGCACGTACTGTATAGCTTCGCAGACCTCATCTCAACTGACAAGGACAAATGGATGAGAGTTAATTGCATTTGCAAGTATAAAATGACCAATATTTATTAAAACAGCTTTGAAATCAAAGTGCATTACTGTAAACACTTCTTGCATGTTTTACAAACTGAAGGAGATGTCAAAATTGTTGTCTGCGGCAACTGACAGCATGTCAGCAGAGTTTAGCTTGTATTGAACTTGGAACTCAGCTGCCTTTCAAACACACAAAAACATGTTTTAATATTATGCATAATTAATATTCATGTATTTGTGAAAACATTCATTTCACAGTATTTACTCCTACGAGAAAGCATACAGTTTTGAAGTCTGACTCAAAACGATCATTACTATGTAATCGTATCGAAAATGTCACTCTCTCATTACAATGTTTAGATTCAGTGAACAATACGGTTTTAATAAATGGTGTCTGGGGTGCTGCACAAATGCCACGTCATTATGAAATGGAACGAACTGACAGCCGCGGGCCACAGGAATATGGCTGAACTTGTGGAGGATGTTGTTTACGATTCATGTTCTCATTATTTTGTTCACTTTACATTAACTGTATTCCAATGATATTTATGCCAATAACACGACTCGCTAATGAGATTTTCGCTCCAGCAAAGCTTCTTTAAGACACAAAAAAGTCAAAATGACAAAACTAATTATGCAAATTTTTGAAATGCAAGAGATAATTAGGTAAGCAATCAAATTAAGCTTATTTAACCCCGTCAGTTCATGTTCCCTGAAATAATTTCATACACTATCACCAGTCTGTCCGACGTCAATACTCTATATCCATAAAGAACAAATATCTGTCACATTAACTCAATTAAACTGGAACTTGAGGGTCTGTTTTACTATAATTGTGTATAATTATCATTAGCTTTTGGAAAATATCCAATAATCTTAGCTGAACCCTCAACTAAAACCCTGCCGTTCCCTTACCTGCGATTTTGGTGGCAATACGGGTGGTCACAGGGGGGCCAAAGCCTTTATTTGTACTGGCTTTCAGAGTAAAGTAGTACGTGGTGCCAGGATACAACCCTACGAAGAGATGATGGGTCTCATTTTGGAGTTTGAAGACACGGCCACGTTGTGTTGTCAAATCTGCACTGGGGTCCAGGGAGCCAAGAGCCTTATAGGTGATCTAATGAAAAAGAAGAGACCGATAGACATTTACAATAATAAGTTCATTAAGAGTTTTGTAGATTCAATGGAATCACAAATTTAAATGTATTATACTATGTATATTCCCCAAAATAAAGGTTATGTCTTAGTTTATTTACCATTAAGTTCCAGACCTGAATTACTTTATTTTTTCCAAAAAATACAAAAGAAAAGGTTTTGATGAATGTTCATGCTGCCCCTTTATACATGCAACAAAAGCATGCTGTATCTTGACCAAAGGCTGTCAGTTTCAAAGAAATAAAATAATTAAAATGCTCCAGTTTTGTTTCAATGACAAACCTGTCTTCACATGCCACATTTATACAATGACTGATGGCTTAAATTTCAGTCTGTTCTTCACACAAAGTTTATACAACAGCATGATTTCAAAAGACTTGCATGACTTAAGGCCATTGCACACTGAAGTCCGAAATTTTCGTCCAAAATTTTTGCACGTTGAAAAATAAATACAACCTCACGTTGTGCCACACACTGCCACCGAATCTTTCGTCTTTTCGTTAATAAAAAAAAAAAAAAAAAAAAAATCGGACCGGGTTCGATTTTCTGCGTTTTCGCGTCCATAGCAAGTATTTTGATAGGAAAGGATGACGAATACGAAAAAATGCATACGAAAATTTCAGACTCAGTGTGCAAGGACCTTTAGGGTTAAGCACTTATATGGTATATTTTACATTTTTATATATTTTTTCAAGATTTATATTTATACAAACAAAAAATGTTTTCATTAATGTTCATGGTGCTTTTTTATTGAAAACACTTGGAACTATAAACTATATATATTGGCCTGTGCTTTCATTGGATTCCTATTTCACTGAAAGGAGAAAGTCATACAGGTTTGGAACAACATGAGTGTGAGCAAATAATATTTCATCCTGGAGTAAATTCTTCCTTTAAACATTATTTTTCTTAATAACGTAAACATTTTGAAACAGGAAAAGCAATTTAGCACTGAACATTTTTGTTTTACTGGATCTCTTTCAGTTACTTTGGGTTTTCTGCATTCAGATGTTCTCTTCAAATATTTGAGACAATTTCAGTGACTAGAAATGCAACCCAAATATTACATTATGAATACAATGAATAACAAGAACATTCAGTGCACTGCGCTGTAAATACAAGCTGCTTATTAAACACTTTTACGAGGCTTTCGGATCTGCTTTGAACATGTAAATTTTAGAAAACAATATCCAGCTAAGAATTAACACGCCCCAAAACAATTACTAAACTAGGTTACAGATAACCATTTTCATGCTAAGACGCACATACCTTCCATATATTAGAGGAGGCTGATGGAAATTGATGGCCACAGTGTATGGGGGTAATCAAAACATTTTAGCCCTGACGTTTCACACTTCATAACTCCATTCCACAATTCAAATCAAATAAATTGACAGCTGGGTGCCTGGCAGGCCCGCTGCCTAAAAGCTTTTCATGCATAGTGGAGTGATTCGGAATGCCCTCTAAACACTCTCACTCACACACACACACACACACACACACACACACACACACACATCCGTGACTGTCCACTGACCACAGGCAACAAAACAGTCAGGAGAAGCAAATCTGCACATTCAAACCAAATATCACTCCAGAAAATCCACACACATATTTGAGAGACAGACACAATGCAGTGATGAAACTTTTCAGACGTCAACATAATAAACATTTAATGGTAACACTTTACAATAAGGTTCATTAGTTAACTACATTAGTTAACATTAACTAATAATAAACTGCACTTATACAGCGTTTATTAATCTTTGTTAATGTTAATTTCAACATTTACTAATACATTATTAAAATCTTGTTAACATTAGTTAATGCACTGTGAGCTAACATGAACTAACAATGAACATCTGTATTTTTATTAACTAACGTTAGTGAAGATTAGTAAATACAGTAACAAATGTATTGCTCATGGTTAGTTCATGTTAGTTAATACATTAGCTAATGTTTAACTAATGAACCTTATTGTAAAGTGTTACCCATTTAATTCTGAAATTAAAATTAATATTTGGAACATTGTTCATCTTTAGGAAAAAGAAAACCTCAGATGGCATATAGATGTATAAAGACAGTATATGTGACCCTGGACCACAAAACCAGTCTTAAGTGAGATTTATACATCATCTGAAAGCTGAATAAATAAGCTTTCCATTGATGCATGGTTTGTTAGGATCTGACATTATTTGGCCGAGATACAACTATTTGGAAATCTGGAATCTGAGGTAGCAAAAAAATCAAAATATTGAGAAAATCGCTTTTAAAGTTGTCCAAATGAATTCTTAGCAATGCATATTACTTATCAAAAACGACGTTTTGATATATTTACAGTAGTAAATTTACAAAATATCTTCATGGAATACGATCTTTACTTAATATACTAATGATTTTTGGCATAAAAGAAAAATCTATCATTTTGACCCATACAGTGTATTTTTGGCTATTGCTACAAATATACCCCAGCGACTTAAGACTGGGTTTGTGGTCCAGAGTCACATATACAGTAAAGTCACTTAAAGGGACAGTGCAACCAAAATCAAAATGTAAAGTGTAATTTATTCTTGTGATGCAAAGCTGAATTTTCAGCATTATTACTCCAGTTTTCAGTGTCACTTCATTCTAATATGTTGATTTGTTGCTTAAGAAACATTTCTTATTATTATCAGTTCCGAAAGTAGTTATGTGTCCTTGTGAACAGAACAAAAAAAAAAATATTGGAAATAATTGTTGGAAAAATCAGCTTGGAAAATCTGCACTTATGTTCCACAGAAGAAATAAAGTCATACCGGTTTGGAGCAACATGAAGATGAGTACAGTTAATAATGACAGAATTATCATTTATTAGACAGTACTGTCTCATAAACACTCTCATACTGACTCACACACACCATGGGTGTATGAATGTTTGGACGTAATTGTTTTTTAAATAATATGTCAAAGAAAAACAATCCTGCATGCGATGTCTTGTATAGGACAAGAATATGCAGTAACAGTATCCAACTATACATAGGTTTTCCTTAAACCTTCATGCTTGCTGTTTTATTTCATGTCAAAGGATTGTTTATACTGGCATATTTTTTTTATGTTTTCCAGCAGCCTAGTTTTGATTTAATATGCTATCATGTTTATGATTTCATGTTGGGTCAGTAAATCACACAGCGGTGCTGAGGTGTGGCGGAGCAGCCTGGTGTAATATACTGCCAAGCACAAGTTTACATGTTACGGATTATAAATCAGTCTTAATAGAGAGTTACAGCCTGAATTTTGCTTTTACAGCTGCCAATTTACTGTACATGCTGACTGAAATGTTTAAATCCTCTTCAGCTACTGTTTGGACAAACAGGTATTTCTGCTTCAACTCATGCCTTTAGTTGAGCCAGAAGTTTAAGCATTAAAGAAATTCACCTTTAACATTTAATTGTGTCCAGTTTTAGCTTTGCATACCTACCGGTTAGATACTTTTTGTTTTAAATTCATAGGTTTTCCTGTAAATGAAAGGGCATTAGAGATTGATGGCAGGCCTTTTATTAAAGGGGCTTTTAAAATATCATCTATTGCCTTTAGCGAAGCTCCTCTTTAAATTTGTGCCCTTGTTCGGTGTTAATATACTCAGCCAACAGCGGGCCGTATTGAACATATCTCGTAAAACACAGGTTCTTTACAGCCCAATGAAACAGAAAGCGTGAGGTGGCTGAAGGGTATTGTTCGTGAAATATACAGACCGCATCAGATTCAAAAAGCATCTGGAGTGCACTAGGTAGTCTAGTGGAGTAACCTCGCTGAAACGAATTTGGTAAAGAAACGATTTTCACTCAGAAATTGCAGGTACATTTCTCCAACAATTACAAAGACACAGCAAGTAACACGCTGAATTAAAAATAGTGAAGTACTTTAATAAGCTCAAAACAATTAAACATCTCAAAATTCATCCTACATTACCTTTCAACCCTTCAGAAAAGATTAGAAGAACCTGAAATCCAAGGCATCTGTTATACAAACAGAATAAACAATCTACACACATTTTTGCATTAAACTAGTTGTTGTTGTATAGTAATATTTGTAGTACGTTTGATTAAGTGTATTTTCCAGCTCAACAAGAGAACACATGGATACTCCATTTATGATGTCATTAAAATGTACTACCAGAGTAATTTCACTTTTGACAACATGTCCAGAACAAAATCAAGCAGTTCTTCCATTTTCTATGTGACTAAATGAAAAAAAAAACAGCAATAACAACACAACAACTCAAAGGCCAGCATAGAGATCAATAGACCTCCAATTACCCGGTCATCACTTAAATGTCCCGACGGGCAAAAAAACACAAGGTATGGTTAATCCTGTAGAAGACTGAAAGTATGAAATGAAGAGGTGAGGATGGGGGATCTGTCCTCCCTCTCTCGCTTCAGACTGTTGTCAGGAGGTGTTGGCCAGGGGGCATGTGATGCCACGCGACAGGCTGCTAAAAGTGGCCTAATGCACTACTGAACGCACTGTGGCTCTCTGTTAAAAGAGCCGCTTGAGTTTAATTGACCACAGCTGATTTGAAAAGGGTTCATTTCCCAGTTCAGTTTCTCAGTGGAGATGGGAATGCGAAGAAAACAGCCCTGTTTGTGGGAGATATTGAATTTATGGCTACTTCACTTCAGCAATGAGTATTAAAAAAGGAGAGAGATGCTGTTCCAAAACACAGTGAGCTGCCTTTTAAGGCCTCATAAGTGCACTAGCAACAAAAAGACTTTTCTAAAGGCAACTTAAGCACACTGCTTCTTATGCTATACAGTGAAAAGAAAAAAGAAAAAAAAGGTGTAGATTTCCAATCTGAAATTGTTAGTAAATTGCACAATCAATTACAAAGAAACAGCAGGAAACATAGCGAATAAAAAACTTTTGCAGTAGGAAAACTGAAATAGTACTTTATAATATAACACTTTGAAAGATGATTTTTACAGCTTGTTTTTGGACAAATGCATTGTGATGCGCAAGGGCAAATAAATAAATATTAGCAACATAATAAAACTACTATTCTGTGTGTTTAAATAAGTTTTTTGAATACCACGGCATTTATTTAATTTATCATTTATTTAAAACAGACACTTATGGAGGTTCCAATATAACTGAGCCATAGAAGGCAGATGCCAATGTACACAGCAGGCATATACTGAAGGCAGCTCACTACGCTTTGGAACAGGGATAAAGTCTCTTGTGACACTGTCATACAATATTCCTTTTGTCATGTGACAAGTAAAACAACTAACAAAAAAAGGCACCCTAGAAAAACAAACAAACAAACCTGCAACCACACTTGAATACATCTGTCACAAAGAAGTGCTTCAATAAGCTCGAAGCAATTACACATCTAAAATTAATTCTGCATGGACTTTCAACTCTTCAGAAAAGATTATAAGAACCTGAAATCCAAAGCAGCTGTTATACAAGCAGACGCGTGAAATGCAAAACTATAAACCCAAGCTGGAATTGGTTAGTAATTCTTCGGCCTCGTTCAAGCCAGCATCTCCTGAGATTTACAGTTGGTAAACAGACTGGCTGAGAACACAGAATATTTAGTATTTTGTCAATTTTGAGGATGAGTTATGAGGGTTTGGGATGCCAGGAAGAAATGAGGTTACTCAACATTTGGTGTAGAGAATAATATGTTACATTCCACTCAATTCTGCAGGCATAAAACAGAATAAAATACACAAAGAAACATATATAGAAGAAAATACAGTACTGTAAATACTAATAATACAGTCTCATATAATCAGACTGATCAAGAACTGTCTGCTCAGACACTGACCACCATGATCAACTACAATACAATGTGATTTTACATTATTTTTAATGTGAATAAATCTGAAAACAATGACAAACGAATTATTCAAATAATAGCTCACCATTCTCCACAAACAACTATACGGCATGAGAGAGAATGAAAATAGAGGAAAATGTCTATAGACGTGGTGATACAAATTTAATTCTCCCCAAAAATAAAAACTTTACTTCATAGAAAGCTACTCTGAAAAAAGCAGAATACACAATATGTTCATGGATTTTTTTTGTTTACTTGCTTATGAAAATTCTGAATCTCTTTAAAAGATGTCATAAACCTCACAAACGCTGTCAAATCCATTGACTAACTCAATCAACTCAACTCGGTACATTGTTACAACTTCCTTCCGACTACTAGCAATACTACACTAATGTCTGCTGTTTGGGACAAAATAAGGGTACTTGAATCTCACGGTCACATGACAAGACAAACGGTAAATAAAAACCACACTCTCGACATTAACCCAGATTTAGACCTCCCTCCAGCTGTCTCTAGACCAGACGTGCAGGACCGTGAGCCCATTAACCGGGTTTAGCCGCTCTGGAGAGATAGGGGTTACTGGTTCTCTCAACTCGAGTGCTTGCAACTCAAGCGCTTATTGATAGAAATGAAAACAACACCATGGAGGGAGGAGGTGGGACGTGCACAGGTTTTCCTCCATCCCGTAAGGCCAGAAAAGGCTGTTTATCTTCGTTAGAGGTGAAACCTTCCACACTGCATCAGCACACAGAACAACAGCTCCTTATTTTGACTTATTTAGACAGAGAAAAGGAGATTTTTACTTAGAAAAAAAGCATTATGGTGGTACCATGGCACTAGTCATGATTATTGTATTTGTATACTAAAGTATTTATTCTAGTGTTCAAAAGTTGGTAACACTTTATAATAACTGCATGCTATGAATCATTAGGTAAGCATTAGTAAATAGTCAGTTCATCCTTTATAAAGCATTGCTCCAACATTAATATTAACCAACATTAGTAAGCAGTTTATAAATACAGCTATAAATGCCTTGTTCTTGATTTATAAGCATATCTATTACAAAGGGAGATTTAAAGGCTCATTTATCTTCCTAACAAAAAAATAAACAAACACAACACAGAGGGATACACAACTCAGAAATATTTATTTCAAGGTGAAAAAAAAAATGAAACTGTACACTTTAATTTTTCTTTTTAGTTGTACAGTTTCCTTTTTGCATCATGAAAAAAATTATTTCTGTGTTCTGTATCCCTCTGTATTGTGTTTGTTTAACTTGTCTGTTTGGAAGATAAATGAGCCTTTAAATCTCCTTTGTAAACGCTTTACGAGGTATGAATAGTCCTCACTTTAGATGAGCTCACAAAAATAGATGGCTGGCAACTACTAAATGTTTTATAACTACCTGACTTTATCACGAATTATAGCAGGAATATGTGTTAATAAAGCATTTATTAACACACTGAGCAACTATTATCATGTGTCTAAATCATAAGATTCATAAATGTACATTTAAATAGTTTATTAATCATTTACTTACACTTTCTAAATGATCTTATGAACCACTGACAACTCCTAAATAACTGGTTTGTAAATAACGTAATAATTTAGAAATTATAAACTGATCATTAATAAAGTATGGAAATACAGTTATTAAACATTATAGATATGCTCAAGAACAAAACATTTATAGCTGTATTTATAAACTGCTTACTAATGCCTATTAATGTTGGAACAATGCTTTATAAATGATGAATTGACTATTTACTAATGATTAACTAATGATTTATAGTGTGCAGTTATTATAAAGTGTTACCCAAAAGTTTTGGGTTGGTAAATGCTTTAATGTTTTTTTTTTTTGTTGTTTTTTTAAAGGTTCACCAAGCCTGTAGTTATTTGATCAAAAATACAGTAAAAACAGCAATATTGTGAAATATTATTACAATTTAAAATAATAGATGTTTTCTATGTGAATTTATTCCTGTGATGCAAAGCTGAATTTTCAGCATCATTACTCCAGTCTTCAGTGTCACATGATGCTTCAGAAATCATTCTAATGTGCTGATTTGCTGCTTTAAAAAACCTTATTATTATCAATGTTGTTTTATTTGAAATAGAAATTGAAACATAATAAATGTCTTTACAGTCACTTTTGATCAATTTAATGTGTCCTTGCTGAATAATAATATTAATTCCTTTCATAAAAGCCAAGAAAAGATAACTAAAAATCTTAGCATGAAAAAAATACCATGCATGTATCACACAAATAAGTACATGGTACATTGATGGCATCTGATGTTTTTTTCGTTTTTTTATATAAAGTTCTCCAAGGTATGTGGATGGTATAATATCATGGTACATTTTGTACGAACTGAAATACAATTGTTAAAAAAACATGGTATAATAATATGGTACATTTTAGTTGCAAAAAATCAGTTCAAACTCAAATGTCAGACTCAAATGTTTTAAAGTGTGTACATAAATAACAGTACCCACAGAGAGTGTCAATGTCCCTGTCCATCACTCCAAAGAAAAACCATCAGACATGTTCTCTCTGTAAACAAAGTGGGTGGTTTGTTTCCACCTAACTCCAGACAGGAAGTCTTCAGAAACACCGCGCGAGACACAGCAGAGGGGTGGAAGACATCACGTCATCGCAAACTCACAACATGTCACGCAAATTAAACAAAACAAAGATCAAGGACTAAACACCCGCATGTGCAGAAGTGTTCTGCTATTTACTCATCCTCATTTGCATGGAGATAAAGAAAAATAAAGAAGCAGGAGGACAAAAGACACCTTCGCTTTACACGTCTCAGTGTTGATTAATAAGGAGCTGTTGAGGATCTTCTCTGTCTTACTTTCCATGCGCTTTCATACGCACACTCTTATTTTGTCAGCAAAGCAATTAATTTCTGAAAGGCTTTGATGGTTTGATAACAGGAGGCTGTTGTGCAGTGAAATGAAGGGAGAGGAAAGAGACAGAGAGAGAGAGAGGGGAAATTTGATCAAAAGTATGGATTCTGATGCAGGACACATCTCAGGTACTCAGAAACTGATCTGAAACCCACTGCGATGTATGCGTGTCATATTTAGCAGGCTGCTGAGCTGCTCTTATAAGAGTAGATCAATGAACCACCCAGCACGTCATTACATATAGTACATATAGGGTGATGTGGCCTAGTGTCTGGCAACCAGAAGGATACTGGTTCATTCCTACAAGGGTTGAGCCATAAGTAATCATCTCTGTGTCCTTGTTCCAGGTACGTAACCTCAAATCACTTCTGGTGTGTTTGCCGTGGAAGTGAGTGTACTGGAAACGCTTTTAGTTATAGAAACTTCTATGAGCACAGACTGTGACTGTCAACAGAAAAGTCTATATTTAAGTCGTTCAAATCTTTCAACTCTGCTGTAGAATTCATTCTTCATTCAACACTAAATGATGTGTTACTGACAACTTTTCTGTCAAGACTGTGAAATATGTGTGTGCGTGTGTATATATAATTATACAATATATATTATATTGTATATTTTTTGTAAATATGTAGCAACAAAAATACATTAACTATCAAATGTATATCATATAATACTATTTTGTAGTTATCATCTCAAAACCATATATCTTTATAATCTAATAATTGCTATCTGTCTATCTATCCGTCCGTCCGTCATTTGATATGTTTTTAAATATGGTTAATATATAAACATTTTTTAAACATTTAAAATACATAACATGCATAGCAATAAAAGCATTACACATTGTATATGCAATATTTCATTTAAAAAAAAATTTAAATAATATATTTAAAAACAAAAACAAAATACATAAAAACACTATCAATCTTTAATGTTTTATTGCTAGTTGTTGCAGCCCTATTTTATTTCCATGAGTCTCCAAGTCCAAACTTTCCTGACGCTTCGAATCAAGAAACTTGCTTGCCACAAACAAAACCGTATCCTTTTGTGACCCTTCCGCTGCATTCATCTCCGCGCTTTCCTTTTCCTGCCTCCAAGCTCTTTGTCCTAAGTCTAATTTGTCTGAATCACTAAAAGCGAGGAGAGGAGGCATACGGCTGCTCAGATCTCCTGGATAATTCTATTGGACGCTTCTAATTAAATCAATGAGGGCTATTATAGCAATTATCCGGCCAAATGGGACCGCATTGTGTCCGCTCGATACATTTAGTAAATTCTGTCAATCTTCTTATCACCAAGATGGCACACGCCGTAACCCCGTTTTAATGATGTACCTGGATATGCACAATGTCTTGCACGTGGTTTGTCTTCCTCATCAAATCAAAGAGATAGTGAGGCTCTTTTGTGCCTCCAGGCCACTCGAACACACACATTAAAGCAAAATCTGGATGTAATTTGTTTTTGTTATGCAGTGACTTTATTTCCTTGCTTGTAATGCGGATATTCTATGCATTGACTAAGAAATAATTAATTTGCAAGAGATCCGGCCTGTCAAACAACATTTCCTGCAACAGAAAATCACTTATTTTTGTCCTGCCACCTAATTTTACCACAGATATTTACTTTGATATATAGTTTTGAAACACATACACAGCAACATCTCAGTTTCATGCATGAAAATGCAACTTCCAACCTATCTACCTTACTTTTTATTTAATTGTAGCAAAAATAGTATTACAATGAATTCCTCTGCTTCCAACCACTGCAATCTAGAAGACACGTTTACTTGAGAAGCTATATTACATAAGAAGTCTTGTTTTCTGTGGAATTGATCAGAATGAAGTGACTGCATGATTAAAACAAGCCAGAATATCTGCCAATCAGCTTGATTAAACTTAATTAATTAAATCAAGTACCCCATCGAGAGATATCCGTTTCTGTTTTAAGCATAACTAACTTAATTTTGTTCAGTTTTACAAGACTTCATTAAATCTCGAGACACCTTAAGTTAAGGATGTTTCAATATTTGTGTTGCTAAATATGCAAAAATACTGAAGAAGATTTTCATTTTTGGCAATGCATGACAATGAATTTATGACTTTTTAAGGCCATAATTTGTGGAAGGGCCTTATAATATTATATTTATATACATATATGAATTATAAGTACATTAAATATAAATAAACAAAAAAAAGATGGAACATTTTCTTACCTCATAGAGTGTAATGACTCCATTAGTTTCATTCGGAGCCTTCCATTGCATGAAGATCTTCTCCTCGTAAGGGCCTGTCTGAATGGACTCCATAGGAATAGGGCCAGGAACTAGTATAGAAACACAAACACGCATTCAAAACATTTAGCAACTCAAAAACATGTTTAGTCAACATCTATAACTCATATACTGCACCATTGCATCAACACCTTTCAATAAAACGTGACTGTTTTGAGAACAGATGTGACGTAGGGTGACAGAAATGGCTTGTTGTTGGGTAGAAGGTAAAGTGAGGCAAGCAGAGATTGGCTGACTAAAGAAGCAAAACTATGTCAAACACACCTCAGTCGCAATGTTCGAAGTGTGAATTGTAGCAGCTTTGCTACCCTTCGGTATAGAGAGGTGTTAACAAGTGTTACGAGTACCACTGCGCGCATATGCGTGTCTCTATTTGCATATTTTTGTGCGCACGTCCCCTCTGGCACACATTGCAAGTTTTCCAGATATACTCTTGCTAGAACATCATTAATACCCTAAAAACCTGTTTTCAAGATGTCATTCTCCATATACAGCCTCACCCTGCTCTCGTACGCCAGCATGGCATTTTCAGAGATGCTATGACTTGATGATTTCATAAATTAGCTAGTAAATGTGCTAATTTAGCTCAGTTTGACAACAGCCCATATATGTTAACTTGCGGCTAGTTGTCTTTCACTTCTCAGTCTTGGTTAGTGTCTTTGACTTGACTGTTAGCGATGACACACTAATGAGTCAAAGGGAGCTAATGACTTAGCTAAGAGGCCGTTTAGTCCAACTTAGCAGCCTGAGCGTTGCTGTTTGCTTTGCACTAAGTCGCGGCTAATTGGGAGGGCAGATTAAAAAGATGAGCGTGGCAGGGCCGTAACGGGGGCAAGCGGGAGAGGAAGCTCGGGCACAAACAGATAAGCTGGAGGTCGTCTTGAATGGCGAAGAATAGAATGACAACATCTATTGTTCATGGAGCATTTCATTAACACAGCAAAAACACACAAAACTATTTCATTGAGGAAATCTAATCGAGCTGTATTTTTATTTTGGGAATCTCATTTATTCTTAACAAAAGAGTGTTTCTTTTTTTCCACATTGAACAGATTTAATCTCACTCAAATCTTTCTGTTTATTTCTTTTGTAACTAAGCTCATCTTGAAAACGTTGAGAGGTTGAGATATTTGCCTTCATTCATTATTAAAAGCTGAATAGACTTTAACATTTATTCTTCAAAGGCAAAAGATTTGAGCTGATATAATAACTTAAAATAAAAACACACTCACTGTGTCTTGAGATTAATAAAGCATGCAAATAATTTCTTGTCAATGCCCACACACAATTATGATTTATGCAGCAATCATGCATATAATACTGTGTTTGTATGTTCATATACACTGGCATACATTATGCTTGCATTTCTTTCTTTTGTTCTCATACTGTAATTCTGTAATTTTTCCAAGTATTAAGTTATGTCTTGAAATGTTTGATTGTTTCTTCCAATTAATGAGGAAAAAAAGAAAGGATCTCATCTCATTCTTTCTGTTTGTTTATATTGCATAAGCCTCAGTTCATCTTCAAAATGTAAAGAGGTTGAGATATTTGCCTTAAATTGCTATTAAAAGCTGAATAGTCTTTGGCATTTATACTTTAATAGGAAATGATTTGAGCTAATCTGATATATCTTAAAATAAAAACACTTTTATTGTGAGCATTACAACTGCTGAGATCTGAGAGAAATTCTAGCCAATGTCCATATATGATTTATGCAATTAAATGAAATTAATAAATTATTAAATATTGATTTATTTTTAGAAAGTACACTGGTTTCCTTTATTAGCAGAAATACATTTTCTGAACTAATCAATGAGCACAACTGCACCAGACTTTATGTTGTAAGAGAAAATGGCTATGAATATATTCTAAATTAGAGTGAATATAGCCATCTATGGAAATCTCACAGGAAAGTTGCTTTTTCCTCATAGAACAGATTTCATCTCATATCATTCTTTCTGATTGTTTCTATCGCATGCGACTAGGTTCATCTTCAAAAAAAGGTAGTGAGGTTGAGTTATTTGCCCTCAATCGCTATTAAAAGCTAAATAGGGAAAAGAATTGAGCTAATCAAAGAAAAGGTGAATACTGCTCTCTCACCGAGGTGCTGATGTCAGATATTGTACTGCAAAGTGAGGCCAGTTAAATTAGATTTTCAACAATTCTTCAAATAGCTTGATTGGGCACTAGCCAACAAGCACATTAAATCACGGTTACAATGAAATATAATTAGATCCAGTCCTCCGTCCGCTATCTTTTCCACCATATAACCATGCATGTGCGAGAAATGCCGCTTTACATATTAATCCAGCTGATTAGCTTCTCTCGTGTGGAGACTAAGTTTGAGGCGGAGGAAACCATTTTTCCCCTTTATGCTTGCCCCTCTCAGATACAAATAACTTTTGAAAGGTTTCGTAATTATTATACATCGAATCTTACTGATTATTTTCGTCTCTCTGAATAAATCACGAACAACATATTCGCTCTGTTCCTGTTTACGGGCAAGCAGGTTTCGGTAAGTGCAGGGTCGGTGTTGTTGTTGACCTAATAAGGTAAAAAAAAAACGGTCTGCCGTCCTCATGTTAATTTCACCCTCCTGCAATTATCCCCATATAAGGTTACACAGAGAGACAAATTTGCTTCACTATTGATATGTTGCAGCTGTCCATCAATTTGCTAACACAAAGGACAGCAATTATAGGTTTTCATATGCAAAAAACATTTAAAAAAAGAAAAAACATCAGTGCGGCAGACAAGAGCAGATACTGAATAACCAAAAGAGTTCTATCCATATCAAAACAGACTCATCAGAACATGAAAATGAAAAACGAAAAGAAAATGAGACGAGCTTGAATTATACGCTATAATCTAATAATCTAAGGCCTGACAATAGGCTGTCTTTTCACACGGTTTTATTGCTTAGCATTAAAAACAAGCTGGGAGAAATTAATTGTAAACGGTGGCTGAGCGTTTCCCTCTGGGAAATTTTCGAATTAAGCGCCTCTTGCAAACCTTCCCTCCGTCTGAGAAACATTGTGTCTTTTCGCAGACTGTGAAGCTTTAACATGCTCTACGTTGGGATTTCCTTTTAACTGCAACACATCAATGGAACGGATGGATTAAAGGAGGACGGCTTTCATCATCTTTGTTTCATATTTGTTGTTTTTCTTCAGGAAGAGCAGAGCAGTACTACAGTCTAACAATTCTGTTTCCATTTACTTCTCTGAGTGGATCTGACTTCTGAACAGATCTGTAGTGATTCTCAAATACACAAGACAATCTAATGTCTCACAATACAAACAGTTTCACTGTGAGCATTACAACTGCAGATATCAGAGAGGATGCATTATTAAAACCATTTCCAAATCGTTTACTAAAGATTTTTCTAAAGCTTCACCATTACTAAACAACAATTTAATGTGTTATTCAAAAAGTACACTGGTTTCCTTTATGAGCTGAACTAAATCAACTTTAACTTTAACTGCACCAAACTTTATAATGTAAATATAATGTACATTAAGAAGGGACACAGATCATTTGCCATCGGCGTTGTTTTAATATATGCTGGAAAACAACCCCATTGCACAGCATCATTGAATCATAAAACAATTGCATATCAACACTAATGTTCAAAAGTTTAGGGACAGTAGGATTTTTTATTTTTTTATTTATTAATTAAGTATTTTTTTAATTAAATTGCTCAGAAATGACTGATACGTTTAAAGTGCCACAAAAGATTTCCATTTAAAATAAATGCAGTTCTTTTGAACTTTGTAGTCGTCAAGAATTCTGATAAAAATGCATCACAGTTTCCACAAAATATTAAGCAACACAACTGTTTTCAAAATTTATCATAAGACGACATGTTTGTTGAGCAGCAAATTGACATAATAGAAGACACAGATTTTTATTTTATTTTTATCTTTAGTCATTGCTTTAAAAAAAGGACTCTTGGTTTTCTTTTTTCTTATTTTATCATAACTGATAGGCAATGAACAGACAAAATGTAACAAAGAAAAAAAAAACCTGCTTTTAAACCATTTTTAAAAATCTGTGAGCGACCACTATTGAACAGCATTTCCCACCCCCCAAAAAACACAAAACTGAATTTCCACAGCTGCACTCTGAAAAGCTTCAGAATTGCATTCAGCTGGAAAGAACACGTAAGCGCTCTAAGACAAAGATTTAAAAACAAAACCAACGGCCCTTCAGCCCTCAAGAACCAGGGGTAAGAGTCATTAATTAAAATGTTGGACAATTGAAATAATGGGCTGAGGTCATTGAACTATTCCCATTTTTGCATTTGAGAATGTGGTAAGGGTCACGCATGTTGTGAAACTAATTTGCCAAAATCTACAACTGTCAACATTAGCTATAATAGCAGAGTCCCTGATGCTGAATATTGGCTATGAAAGGATGTTCTAGCCTATAATAGTCATGTTTTGCTTCATAGTACTGAAGCAATAACCTCCAGCCTTTCTCTACAAGTGCAATTCTTCCAGTGAAGGTTAGTAGTTATTTCTTCTGTTCTTGTTTAATTTGAATGTCTAGTAAGATTAAATGCCAAGAACAAGTATTAATGATTTCTGTTCCAAACAAAGCTCCATTTAAAATGTTCCTCAAACAACCTTCAAGTAAAAATATATCAATTCAAGAAGAGGACAATCAATGTATTTATACTGCTTACAATTATAACTCTTACCAAGGAAGTTTTCTAATTAGCCTAAATCAGCACTTAGATATTAAAAACTATAACGGCAGCTATTCAATTTTAGATATAGTTGTCTTGAGAGTTTTGCTGTCAGTAAACAGAAAAATATATTCAATACAACACTGTTTGTAAATGAAAACATACAGATAAATTCAGGAGTTTCATTAGAGAGAGAGAGAGAGAAAGAGTGTTCAGTTTAAAAAAAAAAGATTAGTAAATATTAACATGGCTCTTTGGAATGCTTTATTCTGATTGAATAATCAAATGTTCTTTGTATAATGACCACTAAACTGTATAATTGTTCTGCCTAGCAATCAATTTCCTATACTGTGTTAGTTTCATGTCTCTCATAGTACTCTATGGTCTCATTCTTTTCACAAGATAAAATCATTTCCACATGTTACATGTTTGTTTCTTTATTTGTTCATTTATTGTAAAGTAGCCATAATGTTCTGTCAGGTCTTCTTTTATATGATGTGAACCACGAGTTTACAATGTAAACATGCATTAGCATAATTGTAATTTCTTTTATGTGTAATGAAACAAAAATGGATGAAATTTAATAGAGAGAACAACACTAAATGTAATCGCTTGCATGCAGAATATAAAATTAGTCTTATTACACTTATTCATTTTAATGTAGAATCTTATTGCATTTTAACTTACAAATTTTTCTTCAATTTGTACTTTTTACTTTTATTGGATCTTTTATGAAACTTTTTTGATTACTTACTTTTTAAAAAGCACTTTGAAGTACTACTGTGTGTGAAATGTGTTATATAAATATATTACCTTTTCTTGCCTTACTTCATTTTTGACTGACATTTACAGAAAAGTATATAAGAGTGAAATCATGTTCTGGTGAAAATACTTCTGAACTGCAATGATCTTTTGAATTTACAACTGGATGGACAGTTTGGCATGTTGTCTTGTCCATCTGCTAAAGGATGATGGGTTTCAGAAATTAAGTCATGAGTGATTATCAGTAATGTGATTACTGTTCAGACACAGTAATTAGTAAAGTAATCTTATTATAAACTGGAGAAGTCAGGGTGCAAATTATGGAGGACTTGAAGTAGGGATGGATGTGACAACAACAACAACAAAACAAAAATCATGTCAGACCAACGCCAATACTGAGCGCTGGATTGTAAAAATTAAAGCCAGCAAAAATGAAAGGTTTCATACACTTACAACATCTATCCCATTCCACCAACTTAATCCCACTCACCGTCTTCCTCCGTCTGTTTGACGATCTCCTCGCTCTCCTTGCTGCCCTCGGGGTTGGCCAGCACCAGCCGTAGTCTGACCGTCACGAAAGGCCTGAGTCCCCTCAGAGTGTAATGAGAGGAGGTCGGTATCAGCTCCTCAGCAGCAAACTCCTGCTGGTTGAACACATACTGGTATTGTACGGTCAGGTTGAAGCTGTGGCAGCGTGTCACAGCGTATCCGAAGGTCTCCCACTGCAGGGTCAGCTGACGGGCACGGATGTCCACCACGTTCACGTTCTGGGGACCGTTGACTGGATCTGTAGGGATACAAATAGGAGAAAGAGAATAGAAGGTCAGAGATATATATGATGGGAAATTGTCATTACATGGCCAATTTATTTTGAGTCATATGAGAAACACTTATCAAAAGACACATTTCTTCTTTCATAAAAATATATGTACACTGTTCAAAAGGGGTCGGTAATATTTTTGTTTTTGGGTCTCTTCCGTTCACCAAGGCTGCATTTATTTGATCAAAATTACAAATAAAAGTAACAGTAATATTGTAAATAAAATGTATTCCTGTGATGACGTCATTACTCAAGTCTTCAGTGTCACATGATCCTTCAGGAATAATTCTAATACGCTGATTTGCTGCTCAAGAAACATTTCTTATTATTATCAATGTTGACAGTTGTGCTGCTTAATATTTTTGTGGAAAAAGTGATGCATTTTTCAGGATTCTTTGATGAACAAAAAGTTCAAAACAACTTAGCTGATTTAGAAATTTGACAATATATAAGCCTTTACTGTTGATTTTGGTAAATTTAATGTTTTCTTTGCTGAATAAAACTGACCCCAGACTTTTGAATAGAATATATATAATTAAAAATTATAAAGCAATTTGAACTCATTGAATATACTTTAAATACTTTATTCTGACTGTTCAATTGTTGCATTTGGCAGTCAAATATTTCTATACAGCTTAATTTAAAATCTAATCAATATTTCATGCCCATTATTTATTTGGTAACAATGTAACTGTGATTAGTGAGATAAAAGACAGTCATAGAGTCATTATCACAAAAAAAAAAAAAATCTATAATAATTGTCTCGCTGTACAGTACATTATTACTTATAGCAGTGGTTCTCAAACCTGTCCTGGAGTACCCCAGCCCTGCACATTTTGTATGTCTCCCTCATCTATCACACCTGATTCAACTCATCAGGTCGTTAGTGGAGACTGCAAGAGCTGAAGTGGGTGTGTCCGATATAAAGCCCAGCTCACACTGTGTGATTTTGGCCACGATTTGTTCTTCTGAGACAAATTTTGAAAATCCTAAAAGATTCCTATAATCCTAGGCTAAAATCTGTAGTCTTTGATTGCTGGTCTGACATGTTCACCGACAGCCAATTAATGGCCATTCACCTCCGACGAAATTATGGCAGTGTCAGAAGATTTGGCGCACAGTCCTGCAGTGTGACTACCCCTACAGTGAATGTCAAATTGTCTCTGTTTTTCAAGACAAGCTATGAGCAGAATTAATGCTGGAGAAATATTCTATCAGCCATAAACTCCGGCGCTCCCGGTCACTGCTCACGGAATTCATCTGATATGTTGCCTTTTCTATATAAAGAAAATATGTAGAGCTGCATACACTATTCTTCTTAAATACGCTGGTATTGTCACCGTTCATATACTTTTCATGACAGC
This sequence comes from Onychostoma macrolepis, assembly GCF_012432095.1. Taxonomy (NCBI): domain Eukaryota; kingdom Metazoa; phylum Chordata; class Actinopteri; order Cypriniformes; family Cyprinidae; genus Onychostoma; species Onychostoma macrolepis. The sequence goes on from NC_081160.1 coordinate 29,010,807, forward strand.
CAACATTTCGTTCCCACGTGCAATGCAGTTCGCAGTCACTGGACGTGTATGGGTTGATAATGTAAAACTCCGGAGAAGTTTTCTTGCACGCACCCGTTTTTAACTTGTCTTGACTGTCGTACAGTCTGACATTAATGACAGCTGAGATCCCATAGTGTGACATAATCATCATGTTCGTACAGTCTGACAAGTAAAAAGGACGTTTAAAAAAAATCGCAGTGTGAGAACCACTGACTTATAGCATTAAGCATCCCTTATATTTCAGCATTATATTTGGACAACCTGCTCTCTAGGTTCTCAAACCTTTATTTTTTTTTATATTTTTAGCAGATCATCACTTTCGTAATCAAAATTGCAAGAGCTTTCAAAAAATAAATAAATGCTACAACTAAGCATTACAACTACTCTCTGTTGTATATGAGATCCTAGAACAATATCGAGCAGTGAAACAAACAGTATCAGAGACTCGCCAGTGGATCCAGTGGGGCTGTTGGACAAAATCTCTCACACTAATTCCTCTAGATTAGAAGAAAAGCATAAAAGAGGCAGGCGACTGGTTTTTGACTTTGGCCTTGGGTGAATCTTGAGGGAGCCGCATGTGAAAGGGAGTTTTAACGTCTTAAGATAGTTTACATCATGGCAGCTCTCTTAGGACGCTTTCATTCTCAAAGTTCTGAGAGTTCCTGGGTGCAGAGCAATTTGAGCATTGTGAGAACTGTGTCACGTCTAGGACAGACATCAGCGTTTTTCAGCTTCAATGGCTCAGTCATCAGTGGCTCCTACACATGGGAGTTTTAGACTTACAAAGTTTGAAGCATTGCTTATTCAACTGAATTCTATTCAAGATCAAGCAAACCATGAAAGTCGGAAAAAGATACTGTTTTGTTGTCTGTACCTATTTGGGAGCCTCATTTTAGGTTCTCTGCTGGAGATTTGTACTGAAGCTGAACTCATAGCTGAGCAAATTGCTTAAAAATAACAACAAATGACCCAAAACCCCAAATCCTTTGCTCCTGAAGGCCAGATTATGGCTAATCTATGTTTAATCAGAGTTGCTTCCCATCTAAAGGTGACATCTGAGCAGATTTAAGACTGTAAATCCTACTGTGCGTGGTTAAGCCTCACTAGCTATAAAAGTAGAGACATATGTCTGATCAGGCAATGCTTTGGCTTTCAGCCACTGAGGGTCCGTGTCCAACATGAAGCCCCCGTCGAGGGAAGGTGTTGGGCGGGCAGGGGATTTGCCTGGTGGACAGGTGCGGGGTAACACTATCATCATTAATCTGACAGAAAGAGGTGAATATGTGAGAGCTTTAGCAACACGCTAATGCGCGGCTGCAGGGTACGCCGTGGTGCCATAGGTGGGCTTTTGGAGCCTGGAAGAGGGCTGGTGTGGTTTAGAAAGGGGAGATGCTGATGGATGGTGAGCGTAGAGGGTCATTAATCGCAGACATTGGGGAGAATTGCATAAGAGAAATCAATCTTCAGTACTGCTGCTGCGCTGCTTTGGCGCGATCTCTTCAGACCCAAATGCCCTGCAACATTTATCACACCTCCACCATCCCTCTCGCTCTCTCTGGAACGAGAGGGGAAACTGCAAGCAATAAACATATCAATAGGTGTCCACCATACCCAGCTGCGTGGGTTTTTTAAACCGAGATATTCAGATGAGGGAAAGAGAGGCAGGGAATGAACAACAGTGGAAAACAGCAGTGAAAAATGAAACAAAACAAAATGTGCCTCATTCGCCATAATGTAATTGTATCATATATTGGCCAACAGCCATTCTGCTTTCTAGATATCAGCATCAAGCATTGAAAATGACATGATGACCCATTTTTATTGTTTGAAATAAAGAAAGCATTTCAAGAGTCCTCTGCTGTATAGAACAAATGGGAAAAACAACTGTAAAAAATACAGATAAAAATAAAACAAAACAATAAAGAAAAGAACTATAAAATTGATCATAAAATGAATAAATAAAATATTTGATTTTTAATAATGAAATAAATCAATTAACAAACTAGAAATAAAATAAAAAAATAAATGAGAAAGAGAAAAATATATATATAGACGAGTCAAAGTTTTTTTGTCATTTGCGAGTCTTGCAGAGAACAATAAAACACAGCACGCTTGACAGATGCTTTATTACACTTCTAAAGAGTCTTGTCTTTTCTTCAGAGAAAATGTTCAGATATTTTTGCAAGGTTGCACTTTGTCTTCAAAACTCACTAAAGCTTCCATTCAATGGTCATTTGTAGGCCAAAGTGGCACCATCGGTTACATGAAAACATGGCCAACCTTCACAAACATCTCCATCCAATCAAAGAAAAACCCATCGAAGGTTAAAAAAGTGTGTGGATGGACACAAAATACTGTATATAATCTTTGCTCCAAAACCCAGTGATCTGCTTTGCTGTATACTGCCTACATAGACTGTTGCTTTTATATGAACAAACAGAGAAAGAAAGAAATACAAATTCAGTCATAAAAGTGCAATGGAATTGGTCCAAAAGTACTGTCCACGTATAATGCCTTACAATGCTGCCTAGTTAGGCAGCTCACAGGTTTTGAAACAAAGTCATTGCAAAAAAGAATGTGTTCTCAGCACATAACACAATTAAAGAATATTGGACGTGGACAGGAAGTACGCATTGTGTGCCAGTTAATGCATTTATAGAATCAGATATCCAAAGTCTCCCTAAGACTCGAGTCACCCCATGCAGTGACACAACTCGAATCAATTAGATTAACACTGGGAACAGATGTTGGGTCGTTTCTCTCCAGAGTGTTTTTTAATTACTGTCTGTTTTTTTTGTAGCTGCAGTAAACAATACTTAGCATTTAACACTGGATGTAACTTTAAAACTTCTCCTTTTAATTAGGTGACGCGCATCAAAGTGAAACGGTTGTACTTTGCGCAGCGTGAAGCAAGAGTTTGCGTATCACGCTGGGACTTGACGTTTGTGTCGGGTTACATTCCCAGCTAAGGAATATCTCACGGCTGCAGCAGTCACAAACACTGAGGACAACTGACATCATACAGAAGTTCCTCATACATACTGCTTCAGCATTAACAGTTTTCACCTTCACTGCAGCTTTGAGCTCTAAAACACTCAGCAAAGCAAAGTTCTGCTATACTGCTGCTACATTTCAGCCAAGGGCATGCTGAAGGGTCAAGTGCCACTGCGTGGCAAAGTTGAACATTTTTAAAGAGGAAAACTCGATTTTTTATGAGGATATGGGTGCTGAGTTGCAGTTTTACACGTTAAAAGTACATTCATTGTGCGGAAAGAGAAAAGGAAGTGAATTTAAAGCGATAGTTCACCTAAAATGATAAAACTGCCATTTTTAAAAAAGTCTTTTGTGTTCTAAAGAAGAAAGAAAGACATACGGGGTAGAATGAAAACAGGGTGAGTAAATGATTTCATCATTTTTGGGTGAACTATTCCTTCGAGCGGCAGCAGCTGGCAACATCAGCAAGAGTTTCAAAGGCAACAAAATATATTTGGTTGTGATTTCACACTGATGATCTTAAGGGAAAAAAGTGAAAGTGGAAGGGGAACAGGGGAAATGGAGAGAGAGAGACTCAGCAGATCAAAAGGAATATACTCTCTGTGAGGCCGACACCGCCGTCTGTCTGGTCGTCCCTTTGTGGGTGTGCTGTTGTTGTGGTTTATCCTGTAGTACACAATAACCTTCAACAGCCACACATGCCACTATACGCTATAATGCTTGACATGAATCCTAACAAATTAACCCTTGAATACATGTCACACCTACCTTTAAAAAAATTAGAGTACTGTGGTAGTTCAACATTTAAAATTTAAATTGTAAAACCACGGTATACAGTACTGTTCAAAAGTTTGAGGTCAGTAGCTTTTTTTTTATTTATTATTAATAATAATTTTATTAAGCAAGAATGCATTAAATTGATCTATGCATCAAAGAATCCTGTATTGCAGTTTACACACAAAAAAATATATTACGCAGCACAACTGTTTTCAACATTGATAATAATCAGAAATGTTTCTTGAGCAGCAAATCAGCATATTAGGAGTTATGATGCTGAAAATTCTCTTTTGCATCAGAGGAATAAACAACATTTTAAAATGTATTAAAATAGAAAATAGCCATTTTAATTTGTAATAACATTTTACGAGTCTTTTTATCAAATAAATGCAGCCTTGGTGAGCATAAAAGCCTTTTTTTCAAACATTTTTAGTGAAAGTCTAACTGAGATTGCTCAAGCAAACTATTTACTGACAGACAGGAAGACAAACCCACACTGAACACTGAACACAAGAGAGAATGCTGCAGTTCTGAGAAAACACTCAATCTGCCTTAACTGAGAGATGTTGAGAACAGTGGTTGGTCTGAAAGGGAAGCAGTCTTTGAACTGACCAAAAAAGAAAAAAGTCCTTTATCATATTTTGTTGGATCATCCAACACGATGACAGTGTGAAGTAACATGGTGTTCTCTGTTGTTTTTAGGTTTCCTCATTGTCATGGGAACCGATTAGATGATGAATTCGGTTTCATTTTCTCACTATATTTTTCAGATATTTTACAATATTTCAGATGACCCAAATTGATATCGGTGCAATCTAAACAGAAAACAGTATTGTGGTTTGTAGTTCAGATGTTTAATTGCCCTATGACATTTTTTTTAATTGGTTCAACCACAAAAAAGTGACATTTCAATTTTAGTTTATTCATATTTTATATAATATATTTTATTAATATTACACCAAGAAGAACACATTATTAAAAAAAATGTATCTAAAATAAAAAACCCATCCAAACAAATAAATAAATAATACAAAAATTTATTAATTTCAAAAAGTACACATTATTGTAAGTTTTAAATTGTCAATAAAACTATTAACTATTATGTCATAATGAAGAGTGCAAAAAATGATTTATTTATATTATTATTATTTTAGTTTTTTATACTTTCAACACTACAAGTCAGTTTTGAAATATTGGAAACATCAATATAAAATATTTACTTTAAATATCTGAAGATTTTATTTTCAGATGTTTAGTATGATTTCCCACAGTTGCCTTAGAGCAGAAAACAGCCATTTTACCATTCATCCACGGATACTTGATGGCCATAAATGAGCTGAAAAATGAACACAGAGCAGAGAGATTCTTGCTACATTGTTTCAATGAAAATAAACAGCAGAAAAAAATTGAAGAAAATCTCAGTAGAAAAAAAATAAAAAAATAACAACAATACACACAGAGGAGTTATAAAACAAAAAGCCATAAGACACCCTCACACAATCCATTCCCAAAAGATGACTCCAAGTCTGTCTTGTTATTGTTTAGCCTTCAACTGGGCGCCGGACGGGGAAAAAAGCAATCACCCTTCCCTCTTCCCTAGTCAATCATGAGCTCCAGGATTCCAATCATTTAAACCTTCCAAGAGCAAAACAGTGTGAACTGTCTTGCTTTCCACTTCCTGCAGTAATGACTTCACGCAACGAGGATCATGATATATCAAACGGCGGGCGGCGAGGAGGAGAGCAGATCGGTGGGAGTTGGGATAAGAGTGGAGGGGAAAAGTGCTTATATTCATGAACTCCGCAGGAGGTTTCGGGACATTACGGAAAGACTGGGAGTGCATGTAAGCAATCTGTTGTAGAAGGGGGGGCGACGGCAATTGTGAAAGACTTGGAGAGCTTTTGAATCAGAAAAGGTTGGAGCAGACATCAAAAAGAACCTACGAGAGCATGCGTGGTGTTCTCTGGTGCGTCTGTGTGAGGATTGCTGAGGTGTGAACGGAGGCTAACTAATATTTAGAAGTCTAATTCCACAGCCCAAGAAACTATACAACCACATTCAATGCAATTCTGCATGAAGTTTTGATTGTCATATAAAAACAATTAAGCTTCGTCTCCTGACAAAGGTGATTGTTCCTAGTTTTTGTTGAGGGTTGAAGTGCTTTCTGGCCTTAGCTTCATGAAAAGCCTGGAAATAAGCAACTGAAATTACTGCAAGAAAGCTATAATAGCAGATATAAAATAGCTATTTAAAAGAAAAACGTTAAACCAATCGCATGCATATACTGCGTCAGATGCAAAAAATAAATAAATAAATAAATCCAAAACTTCACATTATTAAACCCATTTTCATGCATATTCAATGTCAAACTATTTAATTCCTCCATCATACAATGATTGTTTTCTCTTAACTGCAGACAGACATTAAAATATTAATGCACATGTGTGTGCGCAATCCACTAATATATGCTTGCTGAATGGCAAGAATAATTAACATTGATGCTTTATGGTTAATTCAACTGCATTAAATTTGCATATCAACTTATGACACAACCTGTACAATTTCTATAGAAAGTAGCATGCGTTTTGTTCTTAGTATGCAAATTTTCATGCATTGTTGACCTATGATCTTTTCACAAATGTGTAGTATACTGTATCCCAGAATGCACTGCACTCAACTTGACATTCCATTTCTAGTGTGTCAAATGAACACTAAACTCATTTGATTGGACTAGGGATGGGTCGAGATAGTCAACAAGTTGATTAGTTAGGTCAAGTAGTTTATCTACATTTTCTTGTTGAAAATTCATGGTAAAAACCCTCTCCAATAAAAGCCCTCTTAGAAAAGTTGTATTTTTAAACTCATCTTCTCTTAAGCACAAACCATACATATTCAGATTGGATGCATTTGGTTGTTGCAAATTAACTGTTCATGTTACAATGTAGCATATCAATGTTTGAAAAGTTCATTGCGTAAATTCAGTATATAATAAGCAATATGCTAGTACTTAATTCTGAAAATACTTCATAAATAGTCATCATTGAACTAATGACATCAGCAGAGAATTACTTCAGTCGGAAGCATTTGTGCATAAAAGTGTAGATTTTGCTATTTTTTTGTCAGTGTCTCATTGGTTATAATTATTTCTTTAGGAAATAATGTTCTTAGGCACAAAACTTCAGCTGCAATGGTGCTAGTATGAAGTTACATGATATAAATTTTAATTGCCTGTTCAATCAAATGCTGAAAAAGGTTACAATATTGCTATTCCCCTCCTATCGAGTGAGAAAGACCTTTCTGTCCCAGATGACCTCGACTGGAAAAGGCCAAGGAGCACATTGCTATGCGTGAATTATGAAGTCTCTCTGAGTAGCCTGAGTCTCCAAGGACCCAAACGCCTCAGTAGACAGTAGATTTCTGATATTAGCTCAAAGCTTTTTGAATGTGAGAAAGTGTAATAAAAATCAATTGTAAAAATGATTGCATCATTATAACAGCTTCTTTGTTTCAATCCACTCTGTTATCAAAATTTGTAAAAAAATAAATTAATAAATTAAAAAAACCTCTGGGTTTTCAGAGATGCAGCTCAATTTTGCTTATGCCTAAGTAAAATCAAAATAGTTGAAAACTAGAGCAAACCCAACAAGTATTTGAAAACTTGAAAGCCTGTCTGATTTACATTTGAGACTGTACTAAATATGATGCAACAAAAAGATATTGAACGGTCTTGGTGAAGTCTAATTCATGAACAAATCACTGTTATGAGCCAGTTCATTTTAGTAAATCAAAAACATATTGTGACCAATGTCACCCAATTCCCAAAACAAATGACTCTTATGAGCTGGTTCTAAAACTGATTCGAACCAGACTGAAATGCTGTAATGTGTCATTTACAGCATTAGCAGAGAAATTATTTATTTCATATGACTGAAATAACCAAATAAATCAGAATCCGCTTAAATGTAATCCAGATGAGAATCAGAATCTAATTGAACCAACCGAAATCAGTCGAATCAAAATCTTGTGAATCAAAACTGAATTTTATTGAGAAATTCAGACCTAAATTCAACCCAGGATTTTATTTTATTTATTTAACCCTATCAGACCTCAAATTCTAAATTATGCTTGTGCTATCTTAAAAATGATATGCCACTTGGTGGTTTCCTTTTTATATTTTAAATCTAATGCAATGACATTTAGACATCTACAAGTAGGGGTGTAAATCAGATTTTTTGCCACGATACAATACGATATTGATTGTCATACCCAGCGATACGATATTTGCCGATACCTCAAAATAATTCTACGATACGATTACGATTCAGGAGTATATTGATCGATATTTTGATATGATATTATATACATATTTTAAACAACCATCTACATTTTTATTAACTCACAAATGCAACCAAAATGCAGGTGCATCTCAATAAATTAGAATGTCGTGGAAAAGTTCATTTATTTCAGTAATTCAACTCAAATTGTGAAACTCGTGTATTAAATAAATTCAATGCACACAGACTGAAGTAGTTTAAGTCTTTGGTTCTTTTAATTGTGATGATTTAGGCTCACATTTAACAAAAACCCACCAATTCACTATCTCAACAAATTAGAATATGGTTACATGTCAATCAGCTAATCAACTTAAAACACCTGCAAAGGTTTCCTGAGCCTTCAAAATGGTCTCTCAGTTTGGTTCACTAGGCTACACGATCATGGGGAAGACTGCTGATCTGACAGTTGTCCAGAAGACAATCATTGACACCCTTCACAAGGAGGGTAAGCCACAAACATTCATTGCCAAAGAAGCTGGCTGTTCACAGAGTGCTGTATCCAAGCATGTTAACAGAAAGTTGAGCGGAAGGAAAAAAGTGTGGAAGAAAAAGATGCACAACCAACCGAGAGAACCGCAGCCTTATGAGGATTGTCAAGCAAAATCGATTCAAGAATTTGGGTGAACTTCACAAGGAATGGACTGAGACTGGGTTCAAGGCATCAAGAGCCACCACACGCAGACATGTCAAGGAATTTGGCTACAGTTGTCGTATTCCTCTTGTTAAGCCACTCCTGAACCACATACAACGTCAGAGGCGTCTTACCTGGGCTAAGGAGAAGAAGAACTGGACTGTTGCCCAATGGTCCAAAGTCCTCTTTTCAGATGAGAGCAAGTTTTGTATTTCAATTGGAAACCAAGGCACTAGAGTCTGGAGGAAGGGTGGAGAAGCTCATAGCCCAAGTTTCTTGAAGTCCAGTGTTAAGTTTCCACAGTCTGTGATGATTTGGGGTGCAATGTCATCTGCTGGTGTTGGTCCATTATGTTTTTTGAAAACCAAAGTCACTGCACCCGTTTAAAAAGAAATTTTGGAGCACTTCATGCTTCCTTCTGCTGACCAGCTTTTTGAAGATGTTGATTTCATTTTCCAGCAGGACTTGGCACCTGCCCACACTGCGAAAAGCACCAAAAGTTGGTTAAATGACCATGGTGTTGGTGTGCCTGACTGGCCAGCAAACTCACCAGACCTGAACCCCAGAGAGAATCTACCAAGAGCCCCTAACAAGTATTGAGTACATATACAGTAAATGAACATACTTTCCAGAAGGCCAACAATTCTTTTTTATTGGTCTTATGAAGTATTCTAATTTATTGAGGTGTTTGTTAAATGTGAGCCAAAATCATCACAATTAAAAGAACCAAAGACTTAAACTACTTCAGTCTGTGTGCATTGAATTTATTTAATACACGAGTTTCACAATTTGAGTTGAGTTACTGAAATAAATTAACTTTTCCACGACATTCTAATTTATTGAGATGCACCTGTATATAACATGAACATTTATCTGAGATTTTCACATCCTGTACCTCAATTCAATTCAATAGGCCTATACATTTATATATGTATAGGCCTATATATATATATATATATATTTAATAATAAAGAATATAAACAATTGGAAAAACAATTCTGGCTGCTATGGGCTCAGTGCTAAAAATCTTTTCTACAGATAACCAAATTACAAGCAATAGCAGAAAATAAATACAATAGAACATAGACACAAGTTCAATAAACAGTGCTTTTCAGGTTTTTCTGCTCAGTCTAAAATACATTTTCAGGTATGCTTAATATAGATTAATAATTTTTGATGTTACAAAGGTTATTTAGTCAGGAGCAGTGAGCACTTGTATTTTTCTTTGACAGCGTTTGCTTTCACTTTAAGAACGAAAGCACGGATTTAATGTAGGCTACTGATACACATGAGTTTTCTTTCTCAACTGTTTACGTTAAGACATATGCCTAAGCGACTGTGTTTACTAGGATACTCGCAAAACACACATTTTGATGTAATTTTGTCTGTATTTATTCATTCCTGCACAAAAAAGCAGAAGAGAGCTCAATTTAGTACTCACGCGATGTAGAATGCGGTAGTCTGTGTGCATTCGGGTCAGATGTGTGCGCAGAAAACGTCTTGCACAGCCAGCGCTCGACTGTTCCCCAAACAATCCCAAGCGTCTTTTGTGCTCACCTTGTGCCTTCGGGCAGTCCTTATATTGAGTCCTGATACGTGAGTTTGAACGAGAATGCACGTGTTGGCGGTAATGCATAGACAGACATTATGTGAAAATGTGGACAGTGGCAAAATAAAGGTGCCTAATTATACTATAGATATCGATATTTTACGCGTGGCATCGATGCATCGATCCATATCGATGAATCGTTACACCCTTATCTATAAGTATACAAATACTTCTGGAGCCCCTGTAAGTTGTAACTTGAGAACCACTTTCATTTTACTCAAACGTTTAAGGCAAAAAATGAAACGTTTTCAAGCTAAGGTGGGTTGAAACCGTTTACAATGCTTGTGGCACTAATAATCACATTATGCAGGTTTGCAATGTTTGACAAGCCAACAACAAACGTAATTTCATTTTCACCGCATTCCATTTATACCTGTCTGCTGTGAAGGAAACTTTCCCATTTCTTTGTTTCCCCCTCCATTCCCCCAACCACTCTGTGTGGTTTTTGGACACACTTCAATGGTTGTGCCTGGCGTCATGGATTTCGGAGGTGTTTCTGGAAGCCTGAATGAGGGGGTCAGCTCCACCTGTCAGCCTCCTCTGGTCAGCATGCTATCTGCAGCCATGCACGTCAAGACAGGGTGACAGCTCCAAAGGGAGCTAAAGAAGAGGGCTGTGCTCACTTTTCCCTTCCAAAACTCTTTCTTCACATTGTTTCCCTGCTCTCCAGTCGAATGGCTCTTCAACCAGCCATTCCCCTCAAGATAAGCCCCCATAGACCATCTCTCTCAGTCATTTGGAGAACTAACTCTCTAATCCCTGCACAGATCTGTTGATCTTTAAAAAGGTCGGCTCAGGCAACAACAAGCACGTGAACTAAACGCACCATTAAAAAGAAAGAGAACACCAGCCGATATGTCTTACGAAACATCGTCCTTCGTGAATACACTTCACTTTTCTAGACAAAAAAAAATCTGACAGCGCAGCAAAACTCTCCGCTTCCAGCCCCCCACGCTGTGCCGCGTCTCTCTTTTAAGTCTCCTTCCAGTTCTTTCATCAAACTGAGATCATTACGTTTAAGACAGATTGCCTGGAAACAATTTACAGAAGAGTTGACGATTAAATCATTGTTACTCTTTTAATGTGCAGTGGTGAGCGTACCACCTGAGCACAGAGACTGCCTGGCCTGGTTATTAATGATTCCTCATTTTTTGCATGCTGGGAATGTGACATTGTCATTGGCAGCTTATGTACCTGCTCGCTAACGGCTCATTTTAGAATGCGACGCTCCAAAACCCACACTGCATCTGGTTGACAGGTCCAAATATAGTCACGCAGAGAGGAAAGGAAGTAGAATGGGAGATAGATAAAGAGAAAGAACACTAAAAATTTTGATTAAAAGGCGCAAACCAGAATTACCCTTCACAGCCTACCGACAACACATGTATGTGATTTAACGGCTGATCTAACTGAAAGAAAATGGCATCTAATGGAGCTACTGAAAGTTCATTTTTAAAAGCATTTATATATTTATATATAGAGAGAGCTGTATAGATTACTTACAAATAGTAGTCACTTACTAATTACAGATTACATGATGAACACTGTAATTAATAATGTAATCTAGGTTACTGATTTTAGGTAATGTATTCTATTTTTTAGATTAATTAGACTACTTTTTTAGATTAGGCTACGTAAACTTACCATTAAACATACCACATTGATATACAGTAAAAAAGCAAAGAGAGAAAAAACAAAACATATACTCCATTTTTTGATACCAGCATCGTAAAATGCATTAAACATTAAAATTATACAGTACCAAGGTTTCCCAAACTGGGCTTAATGTAAGAACTGCAAGGGGTTTGTGAGTTGATAAAAAGCTAATAATCAATTCAATCATAAAAATGTAAAATAAATAATTTAATGATCTGCAAATGCTTCTAATGCTGTAATATTTTTATTGTTGTGATGTACTGTTGTTTGTAATACATGTATTTGTATAACTGGGCCGCCTATCTTGGCCAGGACACTCCTGGAAAATAGATTTTTAATCTCAATGGAGGTTCTCTCCTGGTTAAATAAAGGTTAAATAAAATAAAATAAAAATTTAAACCCTTGAACACTAAAAATAGGAATATTTCATTTGTTTACCTGCATGTCAATATGACCATTAAGCAACATTAAAAGGACTGTACACATGCAAATATGTTGGTAAATTATTTTAATATTAAATTCCTCAGAAATATTTTAAGTAAATATTACATGTTAAAGTGGTTTGGCTGACAAAAAAACGTTAAAAAAAATTAAGATTAAATTAATATAGTCTAATTACAAGTACTTGATTTTTGGAATCTGATTAATGTAAATCAGTTACTACCCAGCTTTATATAAGTTTATATATATATATATATATATATATATATATATATACATGTATTCGTACCGAACCGCCACAGTACGGGCGTCTCGGTTCGGTGCATGAGACCTTACGACGAATACAGGCAATTCACCCCCAATCCAGAAGGGGGCGCCCGCAGCACTTGAAAACAAAGCACACTAGACAGTGACCACGTGCTGATTCTGAACGCATCTCTCACATAGACTTGACAAGGGAGTATACTTTAAAGGCTTGCGCACTCATCTGTTTGCGAAATGGAGCTTTGTGCTCGAGTATCCTACCTCTCTCATTCGGCACAAATCCAAATATTCCATAATATTTCCATATTTGCGATGTAATGTATCTGAATGCTAAACTATTATTTATTATGTAAATGATAGGCTTTGTACTTCAGTCGCGTTCCAACGGTGACAAAGAGGAGGCCGCGCTGATGTTTGGCTCACTGTATTTTATTTTGATAAAGTACCAACTGCGCTGTCAAGTTAGCAATGCTGGAACTGATGTGTTTTTTTTGTATGTGTGTGTGTGTGTGTGCGTGCGTGCGCGTGCTGTTTCCTTATACCAGCAGAATCAACTTTAAACACTTATTGTCTTATTAATAATCACTACTGTCTGTTCAAGATAAATGAAAAGAAATTGAGCATAGTAGATTTTTTTTCCCCCGTTGTACCGAAATCGTATCGAACCGTGACCCCCGAACCGAGGTACGTACTGAACCGTGACATCTGTGTACCGTGCCACCCCTAATATATATATATATATACACTGTATATATAATTATTTAATAAATCTTATGTATTCACAGCGAGTATATATATATTTTGTTCACTATTTATTTAATTTTTTTTGTATAGGTATATAAATTCAAATATCTTCATTTGCTGAAAAGCAATGGTATATTATGCAAAATAGTACTGATTTATATGCAGTTTAACACATTCTTACTGATGTTTTCAAGACCATCACAAATCATTTTTGTGATGTGACAAATCAGAAAATGTTGACAGAACAATATAGAGTAAATCACAGAAAAGCAAATGTTTAATTTTGCAAGGCATGAAAACTGGATTTACAAGATGAATGAGTGAAAGCTTTGCGGTATAGCAACATTGCTTTGGGCCAGTGGGACATTGATTTATTGCTGAGCAATAAGTATGACTTATTGACTGGAGTAATGGCTGCTGAATATTCAGCTTTGCCAGTTACATTTTAAATACAATATTACTGTTTTTACTGTATTTTTGATCAAATAAATGCATCCATAGCGAACATGTGAGGCTTCTTTCTGAAAAATCTTACAGTAGCATAGCGTAGATCCTCATTTTTTCCATCAAGAAATTTACATGTAATATTGCTTATTGTCCAACTCTAGAGACCTAAATCTCCACACTAATTTGGGAAGAGAAATGAAGCAAACAAGTTTATTTCAAAACTGATAATGACCCTAAGATTACAGAAAGCCTTCATCTGACAAGCAAAGCTGCATTATTCATGGACGATTTATTAATGCCACCCTCTTTGTCTCTCTCTCCTGTTTTTTTTTTATTCATGTTCATGAGCCCATCAAAATGGAAAGCTGCCCTAAGGCCAGGCCTACAAGAAAACATGACTCCAGTCTCGAAAAACATCTGGCTGTCAGCGAGGCGAGCGTGAACGCGGCGTTGTAAAGCTGAATCACAGTGGGACACAACCTAAAGCTAAACCACAAAGTCTGCTTCTCCTGTAGATAAGGGCCTGCTTCAGGTCCGTTGGGGGCTATTTTTGGTATCGGAACTCATAATCATGAGAAGTTCATTAAACGTCACCCAAAGCCAAATGCAGCCTCCATATGTTGGTGCCCAGTGGGCGCTACTCTCCCAACAAGCAAACCGCCTCATCTTCCCTCTATAAGACGTTCAAATTAATTAAGGAAAAGCACATTTTCCCCTCATCTCCATTACTGAAACAGTAGCTGCATTTTCAAATGATTTGAAATTCTTCATTTATTTCCTTCTCTCTAGAGCAGTCTTGTGCAAGACTGAGATATCTGTGGCTATTTGTACCAATTACACTCACAGTCCTCTTTGTTTGATATATTGTCAGCTATTCAATTCCTAGCATTTTATTTTAATTTACAATACAAAGGAATAAAAGCTTAACAATCACTATGGGGGAGGGGGGCATTTCATTGAAACAACAGTGCATCTAGGAGTAAAACTGTTAAAATCACAGATCATTTTTGTTGTGGTTTCTTGCTCCCTCTCAGATGTATTTACAATAAACCATTTTAAATTTGTCCCTATAGTAGAGATATTGATTTATCCATTGTAAATGTTTGATTTATGACCACAGATGTCAGTGAAATCCAATCTGTTAGAAATCAACAAATGTGGTAAATCCACATTTCCCATGATCCAGAGGGATTGATGTGATTTCATTTTGAAGTATTCTATGTTAATATATAAAGGCAGGTTATGAATAACAAAACTATTTGAGGTGGATTGGAATCCGCTGAGGATTTGATTGGGTCGTTCTTGTTGAACAAAAGAGAAATTAATATTTATGCTGGATGTTTTTCTTCTCCTCCTCCTCTTTGGTCAGAATTTCTCCCTCTGTTTCTCACCCAGCCATGTCTTTGTTCAAGACAAAACAAATTCACAATAACATTCATTACAGTTTCTTCAAAAGTAATCTTTGAATAATGTCACCTGTTATTACTGAGCACCAACTCTTATCAGAAATCTCTAAAACAAAGAATAAAGCAAATAATATACAACAAACAACTGCTACTCAGGGGAAGAGATACTGGAATTTGAAATAAATTAGTTTTTTTTCTTGGAGAAATGTTCCAAGTTCAACATAAGTCATCCTTCACCACAAAAAAAAAAATTAAATTAAAAATAAATGAATATATAAATAAATAATAAATTAAACTCGTCTGTCAGTTTGTAAAAACAAAAAAATGGATTTGCAGTATAATGAAGCAGGATAAACATTAAAATACACTAAAATTCATTAAGATTTTTTAAATGTTTTTGAAAGAAGTCTCTTCTGCTCACCAAGTCTGCATTTATTTGATCAAAAATACAGTAAAAACAGTAATATTGTAAAATAATATTATAAAGTAAAATAACAGTTTCCCATTTAAATGTATTTTTATATAACATTTATTCCTGTTGTGAAAGCTGAATTTTCAGCGTCATTACTCCAGTCTTCAATGTCGCATGATCCTGCAGAAATCATTCTAATATGCTTGTTAATTGCTCAAGAACTTATTTTAATGTTGTGGAAACCATGGTACACTTTCCATGCCATGACCAGGATTATTTATTTAAAATATAAATCTTTCATAACATTATCAATACCTGTCACTTTTGATCAATTTAATGCATGCTTGCTGTACAAATGTATTCATTTCTTTCACAGAAAAAATAAAATAAAAAAATTCTTAAGAAAGTCTTAAACATACATACATACATATTGTAACTGTCAAATTATGTGCAAATTTTGTCAAATTATCCACCTATGAAAGGTGACTTGGACAAATTTACAGCTCAATTATTCTCTGTGCTAATCGTCTATGGCATGTTACAGATGCTGTCAACAGCGCTTAGGTTGTTTTGAACCCGGAACGTTCCTTTAAGTACAAGTCTTTTAGGAGCTCAATCCTTTCAGTCACATTCAGTCAGAAAGCCACGTTTGATGCAAGATCGTGATGACAGAGCGAGAGGGGAACTACTGCAGCTGATGTAAAATACAGAACGCCAACTGTATTATAATTCAGAGAACATCTCCCAGAGGGCAATCTGAGGGTGTGATCAACCATCAAAAACTCGAGCAGACATACAATGTATTCTGATGTTGCTCAGGGGGGCGGGCGGACTCTGTGTTTGGCAAATGGGGTGTGATGGGGCCTCAAACGTGGCACAAGAGGGATTTACAGATCCTGCCGGAATACTGTGAGCATCCACATCTAAAGTACACAAGCTTGTACTGTATTACAGAAACAGGTGTAGAAATGTCTTATGCATGCATTACGGCACAATAATTCCTGTAGTTATGATATGGACATACTCTTAAGTAAAGGACTTGAAGGACTTTAATTTTTCAAGTCCTCTGATGCCAAATGATTGCTTTGTGAGAAACAGACAGAATTTTCAGTCTGTTTCTCACATAAAGCTACTAAAATACTGGTCTTGGTAAAATACAGGTTTCAACATTTACTACAGTTTGAAGTCACGTGGATTATTGTGATGTTTTTATCAGCTGTCCGGACTCTCATTCTGATGGCACCCATTCACTGCAGAGAATCCATTGCTGAGCAAGTGATGCAATGCTAAATGTATCCAAAGCTTTTCTGATGAAGAAACAAACTCATCTAGGCCTACACCTTGAATGACCTGAGGATGAGTAAACTTTCAGCAAATTTTAATTTTTGGGTAAATATTCATATTTGGATGAACAACAAAAGTTCATAAACACTGTCAAAATAATTGCAAAATATCTGGTCCACGGCATGAAAGACCTCGGCAGCAGTAAGTAAATGACAGGATTTTCATTTTGGAGTGAACTATCCCTTTAAATAAACAGTGCAGTTCTGTATGGCACAAGATAGATAGTTCACCAAAAAAATGAAAACTCTTGTCATCATTTACTCACCCCCATGTCATTATTTCTTCTTCAGAACAAAAAATAAGATATTTTGAATGTCTGGAATGACATAAGGCAATAAATAATGACAGGATTTTCATTTTTTGGTGAACTATGCCTTTAAGGCTAGAATGAAAGTTTAGAATAATATTTTCCCTAGTTTCCAGGGACTTAAACATAATCACTGCCACAGGCTCCACAGCCGAGGCCTCACAAAACTGAATCAACTTCAGAATCACACACACACAAAAAAAAAAAAAAAAAAAAAAAAAACTTCCCTCCATCCTTGTCTATCTCCATCCTCTCTCTCTCACTCTGCCCCCTGTGCATTATTCACCATCTCTGCACCGTGACCGCCTGACGTGCTGGGAAAGACAATATAAGCCTATCTATGTGCCTGCTTCTCCTCTAAGAGGAGTCCTCTTCCCTTCTCTCTTCTACTTTTCTCTGCTGCCTCATTACCATGTCTTATTTCACTTTATGAAAGCTATATTCATAAAATACACCATAAAAAAAAAAAAAAAAAACTACAGTGATCAGAGAAATGTCATGCTTCATAAAGGTAAGGTAATCATTATTATTAGAAAAGATCATTATTACCACAAAAAAAGCAGCCCCGCCTCCAAACGCACGCTATTGGCTGAGCCAGAAACAATGCTTTTTTTTGTCAGTGTTTACAGTGTTTACACTCTTCAGACAGTTAACCAAAAATTGTCTCACATTAAGTCTACACACATTAAACACTGAACATATTGCATCACTGTAGGGCTGCCACTAACGACTATTTTTATTTCTATTAATCCACGTGTTCTAGTCTACTAATAATAAAATTATAAATCAAAAAACACTTTTTAAAGGAGCATTTACCAAATATATTATTTACCAGAATTTATTTAGGTGAAAAATGTAAATGTGCAGTATTTCTGAAAAAAAAAAAAAATTGATTTAAGTGAACAATAGCTTTTAAAATGACTTAAAATACATATATAATAGCAATGATGCAATAATAATTCGTTCAAATAAAGTATCAAAAGCAAGAAATCATATGGTTTTATTGAACAAAACTGTTAAAATACATAAAGTATTATAAACAATAGAGCTAATGAACATTACGCATAACAACAAAGGCCTGCAGGGGGCGCCGACAGCCTGATGATTATTTTTACACATCACTGCGCGATCTAATCCTTGTTTAATATTGACCAAGAACCATTTAATTTAAATGTCCGCTTAATCTTTAATATTTGGCAATTACCTTAGGACAGAAATGCTATAGCAACTGTAATTAAATGAATATGTGGACATCAAAACCTGTTTGAGCTTTTATTTTGAAATCGCGATGAATTCTCCTGTGTTTGTGTAGATTTATAAATGATTTACCTTACAAATCTGATGAAATGGCGCACGTTGCGTTCCCAGATGAACGTTATAATAAACCCAAACTCACAACAACATGCAGAGATGGAGTTTGAGACGCTCCACACACACGGAGCCGCTGTGTGACGCACGTGCTTAACATACACGCATGTAAATAATTAAAGCGCATATACTGTATTAGAACGGCATCGCATATAATTATTTTATTAAATCATAGCATTTTTGAATTCACAATTACGCTTAATTATGCTTTTTAAATGGGTTTAATATATCATTCAGCCTTGGAAAATAGTCTATAAATGAGTTTTATGGGCTGTATCCGAAAACTTAGGCAGCTTCCTTATGAGGCAATGACTTTGCAGGCAGTGTTTATGCACGAAGGTACCACACGAAACTAATTTTGGACAGGCTTCTGAGGCAGCGTAACGGTTTAACGATCTAAAACAAAATAGAACCAGTTTTGGTGATAACTAAACGAATATTTAATTACTATAATACTCATTTCTCTCTAGAAGTAATATCAAAAGTGCAAAAAGTTAATCAGAAATATACATTTACACACAATCTAACCACCAAACGCAACTTCCAGCCGCCCTCTTTATTTTTTAGCTCAACCATCTCGGAATGGAACGCACAGGATTGTGGGATATCAAAGGCAGCGAAGGATACATCTATGCTGCCTTCAAAAATCGATCAAATGAAGGCATCTCAGGAGACAGGAAGTGAAGCTAACTTTGGATTCGGATGTGCCTTGATGCCTTCCTGCCTTGGAATGCGACCTCCGAAGGCAGTATTTTTCAGTTTTCGGATGCAGCCATGGATTCTTGTCCGTGAAATGCGCTACTTCCGGTATTTTGCCGGTTAGTCGACGCAAGCAAAATTAAGTTGATGATTTTTAAAAACCGACTAGTCGACTAAAATCGACGAATCGCTACAGCCCTACATCACTGCCCCTTTAAAGAGTGTCAACTTTCATTATCGTTCTGTACCACTCACATTTTTTCACATAACTGAATTTTATTCAAAAGTCGAAAATCCATTACAAACCCCTCTCATTGATAATGATAAGGCCGCATTCTCCATTACATCTATTTTCTCTCAGGTAAGACAACAGTACCCAGACATGTATGTCATCTGCTGCTGCGCTGATGTCTAATCATTCATGACAAAAGTCCTATTGAGACTGTAATTGCTTTACATAAGACTGTGAGGTTATTTCAGTATCCACATGAGCTAGTAGATGATTTTATTGCTGTATGAATTGAAAATGTCCATTTCTTTTTACTCTCATCATCCAGGAAAAAAGTGAATTATCTACTATTGTTTGATTTATTTCCCATCTGAATTGACATCTCTGAGTTAAAAGGAGGAAATGACCAAAAATTTGTTTTGAAAATCATCTTTGAGTACTGATAAGTGCTACAGGGCTACTGATCGACACTTAGCATTATAATGAGAATTTGGATATTTGGCACAACGTCTGCTTTTTTCAGTACCGTCTGAATAAAATTCAACATAGGCTCATTTGAAAAACATGCCTCTAACTACAACAATTGACGGCAGTTTTCAGTTTAAATGAACCCTTGTGGCAGTAAAACACCAGCGATTTTTATTCCTTTTAACCTAATTATGATTACGGGGGCAGATTATTGATTAATAAAGACTTATTTCTATGCGGTCTATTGAACAATACAAGATTTGTACAACTAAAATATTTTGATGTTTGATTCACATAAACTCCATATGAATGGCTTTTCTGATGTAGTAAACTTGCTCGGTAGCTCACCTGGTACAGCATTGCACTTGCAATGTGGAGCGCTTAAAGAAGAATCATGAGTCATGATAAAAGACTTACAGAAGCAAGCATGACAAATGTGCTTTTTTCTCACTTTTGCTTTCATTGCCTGTTAATATTTCTTATTTGGTTTTGGGTCAGGTTTAATGTAGGTGGTATGTTATTTTCAAATGCTATAGAGCTTTAACCTTTTAGTGCCACTCAATGGACATTTCATTTCAGAACTGCTGCACTACATACAACAACTAACATAATAAAATGTTACCAAATTTACATTCACCTGTTTTGCATAAAACCGAATGCCATTTTTATGCCACTCAATTGACATTTCACTTTGAAAGCGCTGTGAAACTTGCAGCCATTGATATCTACATATTCCATACGAATAGCAGTAAAGACAGTAAAGGACACCTAAAGCTGCCCAAACCTCTGCTTATATATAATATCATTAACTGATGGACTGCAGAGTGCTGGTATCTCCAAACATATTCCTTCATAATGTTAGGACATAAGCCAGAAGACACATTAGGCCCTCTAACTCAGAAATATGTTGGTAATTAACTCGTAAAGCGGAGGTGTTTTAAAATGTCGTAAATTTAACAAAAAGAAGTCCCAAAGGCCACAGCAAATCAAAGAGGTTCTTTATGACAGGCTTTATCTCAAGGTTTCAGGCTAGAGAGGAGACGGTAATTGACCTTAACCGTGTGTGTGTGTGTGTGTGTGTGGAAGCCCTGGGTTTCCATGAAAAGTGGAAAAGGATGATGAAGGACTGTCTACAGGTAAAGTAAATTTGCTTTAAGATCTCAGGGTAGAATTTATAGCGGAGGATGAAAAGATGAGATATTGCCACTGAGAGCTTTTCTTTTTTTTTTCTTTTTTTTTTTTTGAAAAATTGCTGCATTAAATATTAAGAGCACCACAGTCACTTCAATGGATATTCAGCAATTAAGAACACATACATTATCACCTCCGTCTTCCTGCCCCTGCAGAGGATGAAGATTTATCATGAGCGATGTGGAAATATATTTAAATAAATCCACTTTGCTGGAGAGTCAAGCAGAGGACTAAACTCTATCCATCATTTGTGCTAGATGGAAGGGAAGAGAAGAGAAGAGAAGAGAAAGAATGGATGAGAGATCTCCACACCTAAATACGTCTGTGCCACAGAGGGTGATGGAGCAGGACAAAAACAGAACGGCAGAGGGGAAGATGCAGAGCATTGTAAAGGATGCAGGTGTGGAAGGAAGGAAGGAACGAAGGAAGAAATACTAAATGAAAGACAAATGTATTCATGAATAAACAAAAGAAATAAATAAAAAGAAACTTTAGAAAGAACAATATTATTTAGTTTTTATATGAATCCTGCTAGCAAGTCCACGAAACTGCAGATATTTCCCAGAAGGATTGCAGCTGTGCGGTGGATGAGAGACTGGACTACAGGAAAGTTATTATAATAGATCCCAAATGTCAACTCCATTTTCATCTTATCCAACACTTCCCCCACACAAGTGGTATTAAAATTACAGAGTCAGTATCAGCTGGATATTGGGTGTCTTTCTTTGATCATGGCTTACTTAGGAGGACACATTATTTTCTGGTCAATTTGGCACAAAACCGAGGTATACAGGAACAGTTAAGGTCTGTAAGAAAGTAAATATATAAATAAATAATTTTTAATAAGGTTTTTTTTGGGGGGGGGGGGGGGGAGCAGAATCATAGTAAGATTCAAAATTTTGTGGTTGGCAGGTTCTAATGTTTTTGAAAGAAATCTTGCATGCTCACCAAGGCTGAATTTATTTGATAAAAGCAGCAATATTGTGAAATATTATTACAATTTAAAATAGCTGTTTTATCACTGAATATATCTGAAAATGTAATTTATTCCCGTGATCAAAGCTGAATTTTCAGCATAATTACTCCAGTCATCAGTGTCACATGACCCTTCAGAAATCATTCCAATACTGATTTGCCCGTGCACTTCTTCCATCGTGGCTGCGCAGAAGAAATAATGGGCCGCGCACACGCAAAAATGAGTTGGGAAAGCCATTTGATTGAATTCTAGTAAAAGCGAAAGAATTACAATGGTCGGGTAAACAGCTATAGAGTTGATTTTGCTATAGAGTTAGAACTGGTGAATGCGGTTTACAGGTTACAGAAAGAGAACGATGTGCGCCAAATGAGTCGCTGTAGAAACCGAATACTTCAATGGTGGGGACGAAATAGCTCAAATCGAGAACCAACGCAAACGCAATGACGTGAAATAAAAAGTCCTCATGTATTAAAGAAGAGTGACTTGATTAAGTGGTGGAAATAGCGGAGGATTGGCACAGAACGTTAACAAAACTTAGAGACATTTACAGTCACACACAGGTGTATTGTGCAAACGACACTTCATAGGGATGTTTAGATAACCATATAAGAATTCACATGTTCAGTTTTTTGAAAATATTTAACTTACAGATCTCAGTTTAAGTTTTGCTTCAGTTTGTTTTCTATTCTATTCTATTCTATCAGATTAAATGCTTTAGTTTGTTTTGATATTACAGTAACATGTTAGGCCTATATTATAAACCTAATAAATAATTGACCTTGTTTTTTTAATGGAGTCTCTTGCTCATCAAGGCTGTATTTATTTCAAAAATACAGAGAAAAAAAAAAACTGTGATATTGCGAAATATTATTTCAATTTCGAATATTGGTTTTCTATTTTATTAATACCTATACTATTAATAAAAAAGTTAAAAAGAACAGCAGGTCCCACTTTATATTAGGTGGCCTTAACTACAATGTACTTACATTTAAATTAATAATTTGATACAATGCACTTATTGTGTACATACATGTTTTTACATTGTACTTATATTTTTAAAAATACATATATGTAATTACATCTGTAATTAATTTCTGCAATTAAATTTATAATTACACTGTTGACCCATCCCTTACAGCTTAACCCACCCTTAAACCTACCCATACCACCAAACCTGTCCCTAACCTTACCTGTATCCCACCTGAATAGCAGCAATAGTGTTTTGCAATACAGTACGAACACAATAAGTACATTTTACTTATTTTTTGATGTAAGTACATAGTAGTTAAGGCCACCTAATATAAAGTGTGAGCGAACAGCATTTATTCAAAATAGAAATCTTTTCTAACAATATAAGTCTTTAATGTCGGTTTTATCCATTTAACACATCCTTGCTGAATAAAGTTTCTTTAAAAAAGAAAGATTTTTTTTTTTTTTTTTACTGACCCCAAGCTTTTGAATAGTGTATATTGTAACACAAAATTATTTTGAATAAACACTGTTCTTTTTAACTTTTTATTTATCAACAATATCACAAGTCCCAAAACATATTACGCAGCACAACTGTTTCCAACATTGATTAAAAATCAGCATATTAGAATGATTTTTGAAGGATCATGTGACACTGAAGACTGGAGTAATGATGCTGAAAATTCAGCTTTGCTTCACAAGAATAAATTATACTTTAAAATATATTAAAATAGAAAACTTTTATTTTAAATTGCAATAATATTTCACAATATTATTTTGTGAAATAATATTCAGTATTTTTTAATAAATAGATACAGCCTTGATGAGCATAAGAAACTTCTTTAAAAAAAACTTTACTGATCCCAAACCCGCCCAACAGAGAAAAGTTTTGCTCAGCAAGAAAAGAAATTTAGAGGGAACATTGGTTGTGCTGCTTAATATTTTTTTGCTGAAAAATTAATAAAAAAATTTCAGTATTCTTTGATCAATAGAAAGTTCAAAAGAAAGGTGTTTGAAGTAAAGTCTTTCGTTTCGTAACATTTTAGATGTCTTCAGTGTCACTTTTGATCAATTTAAAGCATGCTTGCTGAATAAAAGTATTTTTTTTAAATCTTACTGACCCAAACTTTTGAACGGCAGCCCATATAAAAAATATAGAAGCTTCAGCTAAACAAAAAATTAACACAAACAAACAAAGTGACTTTATACAAATATTTATAATTAATCAAGAAAATACTTTTATTAATGCTCAGGTTTCTAAGAGTTATCTCGCTTTTAAATAAAATACTCTTGCATATGTCAAAGATTGACACCCTGCATGGACTCATGGATAATAACAACTGAAGCAAATCCAATTCCAGAACAAGAGCCCTGAAGAGTGTGTGTCCATCTTTTGTCATGACCCAGTAACTTTCCTGCAGCACACACTCACACTTCCTCAAACAGGCCTCACCTGACCACAGCACCTCCACACCTGTCTGCTCTAATCAGTGCTGTGTGACAGATACGCACCGCTGTGTGTGCGCGCATGCGTGTGTGACAGGTAGACAGTGCCGTCACTTCATAAACACATGTTTTTTCCGACACGCTTCACCTCTCTCCAATCCCTCTGTCTGTCCTGTCCTCTCACTCCCAAAATGCCTCCCTGGCTGTGATGCAATGAAAGCTGACAGTGGATTTCACATTGATCTCCACACACAAGCGTGGATCACAAGGCTTTGATGGTTGCTGCAATCAGCCTTATCATTGAGTTCTTTGACCTCTCTCGCTCCTGTTTCCCCTCAAACTCTCCTGCTATATCAGCAATTTTACACAGTTTGGATTGTTGATAAAGCTGTAGACAGATTTTGTGGTACCTGAATGCCAATTGGACCCTTATAGACCAAAACTATCAGAACTCACTGGGCTGAGGGCAAGAGTCAGAATCGTGTGAGTTGACACCCAGCTTCCAGCTCATTAGGTGGGCTGCAGCTTGAATCTCAAGGGGAGCGTGTCAACATTGACAACCCAGTGGTTTTGTTCCATTATAGAAAGTGTACGAAGGTAAAGTGTTGTGGGGTCTATATTTGTAGGTTTGGTGCAATGTAAAGTGTAAACGTCTTATAAAATAACAGGTGTAAACACACAGATAGTTGCCAGGTCATTGCTATGTGGTTGCTAAAGTGTTCTGGATTTTATTGTTACACGCTGATGTTGAATACTTAGCTCAAATACCTGCACCAAGTATAAGAGCCATATTGTTTACATGTATTAACATCCTTGTATTTCAGAATAAATATTGAAAGAGAAAGGCAAAATGTATGTGTGTGTGTTTCTGTACTCGTACAATGACACCCTCCAGTCTGCTGGTGTATTTTAAAGAGGACACACTTCTGTGTGACTGTATTAGCATACCAATAGAGCTCCTGTGCTGCGGAGCGGAGGAGAAAAATTGAATTGGAAGGACAAGGAAGATCAGTGCTGTCGGCTGGAAGCAACTTCATTGGATCAGAAATGTGTGCGAGTGTGTGTATATATTTAATAGACGGCTACCTGTGGTGAGCTGGCATGAACGCACTGATTATGCAGAACAGCCTCACCTGGACAAGTAAAAAATATCAAACAAGCACACACACACACAGCTCATATTCATGGCCAAATACTCTAGAATTTAAAAAAAAGAGCAGGAAAAGGATGGTGAAAATTGTCATCAATACACCGTCACCTTAGCCCTCCTTTACTACTCATGTTTTTTGCTTTTCTATGTAGAAATGCCAGCTATATGAATTGCAATTCTGCATCATGCTTGCAAACTCAATTCAAATGCAATTTAAATTCAGAAAATTTATTTGAAAATGAATAGGAATCTAAAATCCGCATTTTAATTCAAATCTTGCACAACTTGCACATTACTTGAAGTGAAATGTCCTTGCCACTGGAAGCCCATTAGTTTCCAGCTGAATTTGTGCAAGACTATGTGTGAACATGTATGCATCCTAATGTCAAAGAGGAAGTAAGGTGGAGGAAAAGAGAATGAGGGAGAGTGACAGAGGAGAGGAGACACAGAAGAGCCCCTCTGGATCTCACCCGCTGTGTCATCAATGACAATCCAGCTCCTTCATCACATAACCCTCACCTGGATCTTTCTCCCTTTCTCTCTCTCTCACACACACACACACACAGAGTGACTTCCTTCACCTGGATCACAGTCTTCCTTACTTCCTAGGGCTCTCTCATCTGCTCCCGTCATCTCATTATCTGTCACTTTATCAGATCAAGAGTGTCTCTGTCTATCTGAGCGCCGCTCCACATGCCACCCTGCTGTGTTCATAATTACGCCTGAAAATTGTTCCCACCTATAGCCTTTGTCTCTCCTGCTCTTTGCCATCATTCTGCAGTGGAAATGTAACAATCTCAATTATCATTACAACTAACACCTTCACCCCCCCATACATCATATCAAATCATCCCAGTCTCTCCCCATTTCTCCTCAGGAAACTTCACAATATCACGCTCTCATTTGGACTCTTTTTAGATTACTACTACTACTGACTGATAGAGTACTTAAGTGCTGTCTCACTCACCCTGTCTCGAATACAACCCAGCATGTTGCAAAGTTAAGGACATGATTATTTTTATTAAGCATAAAACACACTTCTGTTCAAAAGAAGTGTTCAAAAAATGCTGTACAAACAGTAATGTTGTAAAATAATTAATTTCTATTTGAATATATTTAAAAATGTCATTTAATCATAATTTTCAGCATCATTTCTTCAGTGTCACATGATCCTTCAAGAAATCATTCTAATATGCTGATTTGCAGCATAAAGTTGAAAACATTTGTGCTGCTTACTATTTTTTGTGAAAACTGTTTTTCAGGGTTGATGAATAGAAAGTACTTCATAAAAAAACTCTACAAAATAACTTAAATAAAATATGTTTCTTTAAAATCGTTTTTTTTTTCAATGACTTTTGAACAATTTAATAAATTCTAGCTGAATAAATATATTAATTTATTTTAAAAAATACAACTTTATATATAAGCATTTAAAATCAACATTAACTTTTGAAATAGTAGCTGCATGTATCATTCTTTTTTTTAAATGAATTATTGTTTTTTTTCATGTTATGCAGCTCAACAAAACTGTCTTAAAATCATCACACACAAATATTACACAAGCCTCAAGGAATCCAATATTCTTTTAAGTAATGTTCAAATAATAAATATATTATAATAAAAAAGTCAAAGGGCTCCATTATAATGGCACTGACCTCAGACCAAACGTTGTTCCAGTTCTGTCTCTCCTACCCTACTTTCCTGTCTACACTCTACTACCCTAAATAAAAGCAAAAAACAAAACTCTACTTATTGGTCCATAAAAGTCTCTTTCTTTTACTAGAGAAGAGTACCAGGTATGAAGAGCAATTCCAAACCTTTACTTTGATTCAACCTAAAAGTCTACAAAGGTCATTTCTAAAAAAAAAAAAGACCACAGCAGAGCGTTTAGCCACAAATAACACACTACTCTTGCTTTTACAGCAAGAAAAAAAAAAACGTTACCATTCTTGGATGCTTTAGGTGTAAAAGCCAATGTAACAAACAAATAGAATGGCCACTTTATTGTAGTAACTGTTCCCTCTGAAGAATGAGAGAAACATAGAAAAGAAACAACCAGAGACAAGTACACTACTTTTGAACTGTCCAAGCACTTGTCTATTCCATTGCTCTTAACCTTCTCCTCAAAGTAAGCTCTAATCATATATACTGACACTTACCAGCACATTTGGTCCGAGTGATGAGGGGTGGTCCCGGTGGTCCAGTGCCACCCTCCCCAGGTCGGGTCAGAAGAACCTTAATCTCATACTCCACATCCGGATCCAAATGCCAGAGCTTGTAGGTTGGCGCATCCACGACATGCGTCTCGGCCCAGTTTCCAGTGGTGGTGCGGTACTCCACCTCTTTCAGGATGATAGGGCCGTCGCCGATAATGGAGTTGGCATTTGGTTTGATCCACAAGTAGGTGGCACCAACTGCGAGAAGCTCAGGTGGAGCGATGGGTGTGGGGGGTGCTGAAGAAGAAAAAAGAAAGGGATTGTTTACATATTGATTATTATCTACAATCTGTATTTATCACCACACAATCAACCCCTTACAAAATGGCATCATAGAAAAGGCAAGACTTTTTGCCTTTTTATTATCATGTTCTCTTCAAATACTTCTAGGAAGTTTTCACATAGAAACTCAGAAGTCATAACCATTATTATGAAGTGCATTGAATGTCAGAATCAAAAAGGTTTTCATATTCCTTTCTTTTGCACTTTACACCAAAAAGCTTTTTAACACTAGTGCAAAAAAAAAAAAAGAACAATAAATGTGAATTAGATCTATAATCAATGTTTTATCTGCATATTTTTGATTATTCTTCATCAATAGCACACAAAATGTGTACAAACTGATGCATTTACCAAACACCCATTATGATCAATACCAAGCATCTTCAATATACGAATAAATCCATATTTGAAGGCGGTGGAAGAAGCAATAGAAAGAAATGAAAAAAGAGGCTACACTGAAATACATCAGCCATTTCTGGCAATAATTTTTCAGCAAATTTAAAAAAGTTGTTGAAAGAGCAATTAAGGGCTGTAGAAAGTAATCTCGCTTCACTATTACACTGCATTCAGCCATCATTTCACATTTGCTTTTGTAGTGCAAAATGGTGAGAGGAAAATGAAGGCTGGAATTACATTGAAGCATGCGGCCGAAGCTTTGAAGCTCATTAAGGGATATCAGACAGACTTGCTTGGCCGGCAGAATTGTTAGAATAAATGGAATGAAACGTTTCCTGGAATCCCAGTTGAGAAGGTGGGCCATAGCTTTTCCCTAAACACTTAGCTAAGCTCTCTCCCTCTCTCTCTCTCTCTCTCCATTGCTTCTACCCACTCACATTAAATCCACTGGAGACAGCTTACGGCTTGCACTGCATTAACTTCCTGTCTCTGCCTGTCTCTTCCTTCTTTGTCTCACTGCCTTTGAGCACCTCAGATTTAGCCTCAAACCTGTGAAAGGTAAACAATATTTCTTTTTTTCTTTCTTGCTTGCTTCCTTCTTTCATTGTTTACTCCCTTCCATCCTTACGCTCATGATTCCTTCTTTACTACTTTCCTACCTTCAACTCGTTCCCCTCCTTTTTTATGTCCTACTTCCTCTCTCTTTTTCTTCCCTTCCCCTTCTTTTTCTTAATTTCTGTATTTTCTCCTGTTTTCTTCCTTTCTTCCTTCATTCTTTTTCACCAAGATCCTTTTTTGTTCCTTTCTCCCTTACTCCCTACCTTACATCCATACTTCCTTTCTTCATTTCTTCCTTCCTTTCTCCCATTTCCTTCCTTCTTTCAGCCCATTTCCTTCCATTCTTTCTCCCCATTTGCTTCCTTCCAACCCATTTCCTTTCTTGCTTTCCATTTCCTTCCTTCCTTCTTTTTCTCTCCATTTCCTTCATTCCTCCCCATTTCCTTCCTTCTTTTTCTCTCCATTTCCTTATTCCTCCCCATTTCCTTCCATCCTTTCTTCCTCCCCCTTTCCTTCCATCTTTCCATACTTCCTTCCTCCCCATTTCCTTCCTTCTTTCCATACTTCCTTTCTCACAATTTCATTCTTTATTTCAAGTAAATAAGAAAAAGAACCCTAGCAACCATCCGGAACACATTAGCAATGACTTTTGTGTTTTTCCCAAACACTTTCTTTATAAAATGTAAATATTACATTCAAACAATATTGTTTCCCCGATTAATTTTTTATGTTCCAACTGTAAAAAGATACATTCAGAATCATTTTCTTTATTTTATCCTTTCTTTCTTTCTTTCTCAGTTCCCGCCTTCCATCTTCTAATCGTCTTTTTGGCACTCTCTCTCAGCAGGAGAGGGTGCAGACAGACACTAATCCAGGGTTAGAGGTGAGTAGCGGTGCATGAAGGTTCATCAGAGCATGGAAGAGCCACCCAGGCCCACTCTAATGAGAGGCTGCTGTCTCTACTGTGCCATGTAATCAACTAAGCCAGATTACCAAAGCCCATTTACCCACAGCTGATAACCACTGACTCCCTCAGCTGCCCAGAAAGGATACGCTCTAGCTCGAAGAAGAGAGTTTAGACGTGACCCGTCAACCTCCGAAGTTTAAGAGCGTTTAGTGCTTGAAATGAAAATGAAGGTGGGAGAACATAAAAACGATAACAGAAAGTAAGGAGGAATAATAAAAAGTAAACAGAGATTACCACAGAAAAAAGACAGGAAATATAGGAGGGTAAGAAAAAGGAAAAACATTTTCTGCAAATACTGTCCACCTATAGTCTCTATAATATTCTGTTTTTTCAAATGAGTCCCTCATTTAATGCAAGCCTATTGGATATCTTGCCCATTTTATTGGCTAAGGAAACTAATATGTGTGTAATACTTAAGCATAGGGGTTTGTTTAAATCCCTAGCCATAAGCAAGACCAATAATTTACCATAGTAAACCCCACTAATAATGACTGCAAAACAAATCATCAACACTTTAGTGTGAAATGAGATATTGCCTATGGATAATGTCTTATTTATCATATGAATGGACTCCAGCGTGTTGTTCATCAAGGCAGCTATCACATCTAAATTGCAATTTTGAAGTAGTGCCTTTGTTCAAACCATTAATACACTTCCATCGTTTAATGCATTTTCAGCAGGCTTTATGTCAGCACATTGTCCTGGCGTGGGCATTTATGGTCCTGCAGTTGATAAACCCTCCGATTAGTGGAGTGATTTTGGATTGAGCGTTTATGATTGCAGCTGGATTGAAATGAGGTTTGGATGCTGCTGATGACTGGCTGAATCTTGGTGATTGCTTGTTGATGATTGGCTGAGTGTTATTGTACTCCGGATGATTTACAAACTATTTTGAGCTTCCAGCTTTGACGATGTGGTTGTTGATTAGCACAGTGGTTTGTGGCTACGTCACTAGAGAGATCAATATATGTTCATTACAGGAATGTTAAAACATCTGACGTCTATTAATTACTTTGTAGTCCAATTCAGATCACATATTGCTTAGGATGTCGCAACAGTCTTGACAAAGAAATAAGAAATTGTGGTATCACAACTAATAACTGCAAGTGCTCGAATATAGTGAGGGAGGGCTTGTATATAAATATGCTGGCAGAACAAAAACAAATATATGAATGACACAAAGGCTTCAGCTCATCTCAGCTACTTCTAAAGTTCTCCATTTCTTATGTCAGTATATTCTCTCAAAGAGATGAAATGAGAATGAATAAGGAAATATGCTAGGCTCAGACAGGCTAGACACAACCGCACAGTATGGATACAGATAACAATAGGAGCATTACCCGTTCACCAGGGGTCCCTTTCACTCCAGGGAAAACCTATTTTCTCCAGACATAAGAGGTTTCCTGCACACACTATTTATTATTTCAGGTGTAGAAGTTCATGTGTGTGAGAGAGCACAATTCTAAATACTCTTTTCTTATCAAATTCCCTTGATACACAAAGTTCATTCCCATTTCCACTGATACTTTGCCATACGTTCAGGAATATTAGAAGCAATGTGGTGATTGGAGTCCCTGTGCAGGTGTTTGTGTGTCCATGTGGCCAAGCGCCCCTGTAATTTTATCCTTTATCACCTGGTGTCCGCAGGGAGGTTTTAAAACCAGCTGGATTTGCGAGAAATCTCCAGAAATCCCACACTGCTATCTGATCAAAGCCCACCGGGTTTGTCTGATAGCAGAGCTGAAGGAGAGAAAGATGAGCTCCACCGTCAAATGGGAATTTGTAGCTGTGAAACAACAATAATTGCAATCTGGTTTCTTGCCTGTTGGAACAACCAATTCAACAGAAACCGAGAAAGAGAGAATACGGCTACAGTATTAGAAAGTTTAGAAAGATTTAATCTAGAACCACAGCGTTTTTTAATATCCACAATTCAATTGATGCAAAAACTGATACATACACATTTGTGCTTGCGTACACACTTGCAGGATGATAAATGAGTATTTATGATTCTATATTATTTTGGCTGTGAAATTATATATATATATGATGCATTACAAACCGAACGATTCGTTGGACTAATCCTATTACTTAAATAAAAATAAAATAAAATAAATGCTTAAAGTGTGTGAAATATCAGTGCCACTACGCTCAACAACGCAGCTCAAATGAAGTAAAGTGCTGTCTGCCCGCGACCTCCCCTTGTTGGGGTGCGTCGAAAGACGATGATCTTGTATCAACGATAGTCAGAGATATTGTCAAAAACATCAATTATTGCCAATCTTAAGAGGATTTGGCATTTCCAATTAATGTAGGCCTGTTACATTCTTATTTTTATTAGGCCTATTATTATTATGAAGTTACTTTTATTATTAAATTAAAAGCACAATTAATTTGCCCTGCAATAATTAACGCATAACTGACGCGCTGCGAGGATAAGATTAGGCTATATTTACTCCTCAATTAAAATGTTTTTTAAAAAGGTCTTTTAAAACAGGTCTATTAGGCTACAGGCTACCTACAATGAATTATAGTCCTATAATTAAAATATTAACACTGCAGCCATCAATAAAAATCAATGAAATAAAAAGCTTTTATTTTAAGCACCGACTTAACAACCTGTTTAACACAAAATGTGTTTCTTTTTTTTGGGGGTCACAAGAGAAATATAAAGGAAATAAATGAAAACAGCTATACCATTATCAGCATGTTGAAGTAGATTCGTCTCTCTTTGTCTCTGAGAGAATCCATTTGAGAGGCATCAGATGCCAAAAACTCCGTCATTACTCCGTCATTCAGTTTTTACTTTCACTTTCTGCTTATAGTGAATTGACTGAGATTATCTTGCGCAAAGTTTGCACGTGTGCAAACGTGTGCTAGTGTGATATCCATTGGCTCACTTCATGGTTTAAAACAGAAATCCAACATTGCTACATAACCAATTGCCCCGCCCCCCGTATTGAAAACGTACCGAACCGTGACACCACTGTGTCGTATCGAACCGAACCGTGAATTTTGTGAACCGTTACACTAATATATATATATATATATATATATATATATATATATATATATATATATACACACACACACATTACATACAACATTCAAAAGTTTGGGGTTTCTCTTACCAAGGCTGCATTTATATGATCAAAAATACAGTACGAACAGTAATATTGAGAAATATTATTGCAATTCTAAATAACTATTTTCCATTTAAATATATTTAAAAATATATATTTATTTCTGTGATGCAAAGCTGAATTTTTAGCAGCCATTACTCCAGTCTTAGGTGTTACAGTTGGGCTGCTTTATATTTTTGTGGAAATCTTGATACTTTTTTCAGGATGCACTGATGTGCATACAGTTCAGAAGAACAGCATTTAATTGGATTTTTGGTAATAATGTAAGAGTCTTTACTGTCACTTTTGATCAATTGAATGTTTCTTGTGCATATTCATATTCCAGCTCTACAAACGTTAAACTTCAACTTGGTTTCACTTAAAGCTCTTCCAAATCAGATGAATTTTGCTAGCATAATTGAAAAATAATGTCTTAT
Source organism: Onychostoma macrolepis (assembly GCF_012432095.1). Taxonomy (NCBI): domain Eukaryota; kingdom Metazoa; phylum Chordata; class Actinopteri; order Cypriniformes; family Cyprinidae; genus Onychostoma; species Onychostoma macrolepis. Next base: position 29,044,668 of record NC_081160.1, read on the forward strand.
ATATGTTACACAACCACAGAGTATTAATAACATCACAAAAATGTATTGAGCAACATCCTCAGATTTTCATTCCATTTAACAATTGCATCACATTGTGCCAAAAATCACAGAAGCACTTCAGAACAATTGCAAAGCTCTCCATAGAACTAGCAAGCTCTCTGCAAACCAAGATTACAGCAGCACCCACAAAGACACATCCTCCATACCTGCAGCCTCATGGGAAACAGATCCGAGTGACTCACACAGTTGTTTCGGCTCATTCGCTTTATTGTTTGGATCAAACCTCGGAAGAATGGCTCAGGGGAAGCAGATGAGAGATGCCAGGAGAGATGCAGTCTGTGCCTTTGACCTGACCCTTATCCCTTGATGAAGTATCTCTTTGGAGGTTTGATTCTCTTTGTCAGGGCGAGGAACTACAATTCCTGCTTTTTTCTTCCTTCCATTTAAAAACTAATTTCCCTTCTATTTTTTTTTTAGTTGTGCATTGGTGTTAGAAAGGTTTCTGTTGGATGCCCTCAAAGGATGCTTTAATCAAAACACCATATTGAGCATTGTAGAAGAGCAGGGAACAAGCAAAATACAGAGGAACGCTGTAAACATACAAGCGCAGTGAGAACAGCGTGAGAGGAGTGAATGCTCTTCAAATCCTCTTTCAGAAGAAGTACATTCAGGTCTGGACATATAAAAGCAATGCACGGGGAACGAACGACAAGAGAGGGAGAGAGTGAAAATAAGGGAGGAGGCGTCTTTCGCTAGACTGAATTCACAAACCCGGCACTGTTCAAAGACGGCATGCTGAGGACACCTGTGCATAAAATTCAAAATTCTGCTCCAGAAACATCTCTGGACTCAGTGAGACGTAAAACACACACACACGCACACACACACACGCACAAATATCTGTTCCAAAATCTAGTGAGCTGCCTTACTGTATGCTGCCTACATAGGCATCCTAAATGGAGCCTCATAAGATCAGAAATGAAGACCCTGTAACAGAAAACTGACTGTAAGAGATGGCAGTTTACATTAGTGTTCACTACAGAATACAACACAAACTTGTGTGTTTGATAGCTATAGGCATTTATGATCATGCATTTGCATAGTGTAGGTTTCGGGCCTATGTGACCAATTTGGAACAAACTAAAAATGTTCAGTTGCTACACAAACAGTGCTGCTTATGTGAAGCACACAATAAAGCTACTCACAATTGCTGCAAAGACTTTGATTAGCATGATGCTAATCAAGTTTATTTATATATTTTCAGAATACAAATGGTTTCAAAGCAGCTTTACAGACTATTATGATTTTAACTTTTATAATATCTTAATATCTTAAAGTATGCTTAAAATCATCATCATCATTTTATAGACTTAAACACAATCTTGAATTAATTTCTTCACTGAGTTCGCGACAAGGTATGGATTGATTTTTCTGCAATGTATATGCATAATGCTACATTTGAAGTATCTTATAGAAGCTGCATAATTAAACTACCCTGCAACAGTTTTTGAAGCCCCACTAAGACAAGACAGTTCACTCTGTAGCCTTCTTGGTTATTTTCTACTTAGGTAATATATATTATATACACACACACACACATACATACAAATACAGCTATACTTTTTTTGTTTTAATAAATATTTCAGTTGAGCAATAACATCTAACAGCAATAGTATCATAAATTAATCATAAATGGCTCTTTTAACAGAAAGGCATAACTTACATTCCTATAGCCACTATACAGTGTCTTATGATTCTACCTTTTTTCTTTAAGTGGTCTGTCTCACATTCCTTATACTCTCTCTGCAGTCTTTGTGTCAGTAGCTCACCTGCGGTGCCTTATAATGCTGTCTAGGTAGGCAGCTGACTAGGTTTTGGAAACTGAACAACTGTATTCCTATGAGATGGGGAGTCTGTGAAAAAGCTATGTATTTCAATGCACATATGCGGCATATACTTTGAAGTGCCGGGTACTTGGAGAGCAGTGCATCAAGAGGCTACGGAATACAAACTAAATAAATAAATATTCACACAGACAAATAAAGTGGCTGCGAGTGTTTGAAGTGCTAACTCCTCGGCTCCTGCTTATCTGGGCTGTAGTATTACTGAGCTCTAATCCATCTCTGTAGTGAAGGCCGCTCGCAGGCAGTCTACGGACACACACACAGACTTCCAAAATCCTTCACTAATACTTCTCTCTGTCTGTGTGTTGATAACACAGTGCTTTCTGCATCACCATCACACACATAAACAACTCTTGCAAAAAACACGCACAGACCAGCGATGTTGGCAGACATTTAGGTACGTGTTGAAACTCTACACGCACAAGTTGCAAACTCACTGTATTTCCATCCAATATCCTGAAACCACCCACAAACCTAGGAAGCTTTCTACTTAGACAGCTGACTTCTAAGGTAACATGGAATCTCACTTAAAATAAATAAATACAAATAAAATAAAAACCTTCTCCATAGACTGGAAATCTGAACAGTAAATGTCACAAAGCAGCAGCTCACAATTATTTCCAATAGAGTTTTATATTTGGTTGTTACAGGTAAAACATACATTAAATATAATAAAATACATTAAAAATGAAATCTGTAAAGAACAAATGGAATTTTGTGTTCAGATTTGGCCCAAAAGAGCTTAAAAATCATTATAACTTAATTTTTCAAGGGGGAAAAAAACTCTTGAAAAAGTATCATCCAGGCATGTTCATACGATTGTACTATGCTTTATAAAACAAAATAAAATAAAATGACAACTGCTTTTGTTCTGGAAATCAAAAATACATCTTATTTATAAAAGTTTTTTGTTATGCTATAAAGACAATATACATAATTTAGAACTGAAGATTCTGCAGTCTACTGCATTCTTTTACAGTAGGTTTATATTCTCCACATGCCCCTCATCAACTACACGGACATCATACCAAACAGAGACTACAGAGAATCGATCCAGATTACACCCTGGAGTTCGGTCCCAGATTACAGCTGTCACCTGTCATTAGTGCCTCTACCTGAAGCCATCCCTCTCTCTATGAATCCATTAGCTATATCAACACTATATTATTCTCTTTCATTCACTCTCACATGAAAGGTCCAACGCTGACCAGCAGCATATCAATAAGGCCGTACTGGACACAGTCATTCGCACAGACCTTGCTATTATTCTGCTGATGTGAGTCTGTGGGGAGAGTGTGGTGTGGATGAAGGGCCTCTGGGGGCCTCCTGTCTTGTCAGAGGCAGAGAGGGGTTTCGTGAACCATGGGGACGCCAAGACCTGCATGCTAACTAACCTAGCGCACTGCCTCCGCCACACTGAGAGGTTACTGTGCACAGGCCTGTGATTCACTGAGAGATAGTGAAGATTCAAGAAGAGTTCATATTTATATGAGAATACTGAAGTCAGTAAGGCTTTTCTATAAGAGATTTCTATAAATATATGGTAATTGTATTCATTTTAATCTATGATGAAAATAGGACCATAGCAGCTAAATATATACAAACACGTGTGGCTATATATAATCTATGAATACACTACCATTTAAATGTTTAGGGTGAGTAATTTAAAAAAAATAAATAAATAAAATTATATATATAGTGTATTCATATATTGTACAAAAAAATATTAAGCAGCAAAAAAAGATTTTACCGTATTTTTGAACAAATAAATGCAGCCTTGGTGACCATAAGAGACTTCTTTCTTTCAAAAACATCAAAGAATTGTAATTATTGCAAACATTTGACTGATATATATCAAGTCAATTATTTTGAGGGAAGCTGTTTGTCAACCACCAAGATCCAAACCGAAATGAATGGGTTTTCCCACCTCCAAAATCCTAATTTAACCCATAGATTTTTTAATAACCTGTGCAAATGGTTTCTTCTACAATGAATCTAAAAGTTTTCTTTCTCCCACATCTCTCACCCTCTGACACTATGATGCAAATGTGTATAAATGGGCTAATAAGGCACAGAGGGTTTTGGGTTAAAATTGCATCAGGGTGAGATTGTGAGAGGACATGAGAGAGTGAAATGACTGTCAGAATGAATATTACTTAACACAGATTAGCATACATTAAATATGAAAAACGGGGGAGCTTTGACACCACATAGGCTTGAAGTAGAGATAAAGAAAACAGGAAAGGAAGAGGAAAAAAGGAAATAAAGATGATAATGCAGGCAGATGAAAATTATTGTACGTCCAAATGTGTCTGAGACAGAAACGAAGAGTAATGACAGGAAAGTGCTGCCCACAGGAAAGATAAATCACAAAAGACATCTCAGTTGTTGCTCATAGACTAAGAGAGATTAAATAGATAGCAAATTCAGAAGTCTACTTCTTCATCCTAAGAGAAAAAATACCTCAGTAATCATCTGCTATGTTTCTCAAACTGCGTTCATATTGGCCAAGATACCAAATTCTGCAATCAAAAGTCAAAAGAGATCCCAGTATGAACATTTGTATAACATTCTATAATCACAAATTGATCTGAACTACAATTCTTCATAGCTCTGCTGTCTTACTGTACTTCAACGATCATCTAATTTGTGTATATTCATCTAAATTGATTTCAGAAGAAACATCTAAGAAAACAAGTGATTAAACTACATTTGTATTTCCTGAAAGTACAAACAATGCTTGCAAGGAGGTAAAGTAACAATGTTTATGTTTTTTTAAGGTAAGCTTAGGTTTCAGGTTTTGGATCTATTTAAAGGAAAACTTCAACATTAAGCAAGAATGTCAAGCCAATCACAATTCAGTAAGCAAATCAAAGAATACCAACAACAATTCTGTAGACAAACATCACAATGACATCATGAGTGTCAGTTGCATTTGACAGTGCAAATGTGTTCATTTTCAATCTTTATAACAAAATAGGCCTATAACACTTTGCAGAACCCTGAAGTTTAAAAACGTAGTGAAAATGCCAAGCGATTCAGGCTCAATTAGTTGCAGAAGTTTTACACTTAAGGTGAGGAGTTTAGAACAAACTAACCAGATTGTTTGAGGAATATCTACTCTACTGCCTTCCAAGTACTGCAATAAAACATAATTGTGAACTCATTAAAACTCCTGAGCTATGAAAGAGCAACCTGTGAGCAATAAAATGTTACTGTGGCTGAGAAAGCAATCAAAATAAGAGATACAGGCACGCATAGGGGAAACATATTCACAAAGGAAATCCCGAGAGAGCAAAAGCAAACATAAATAAAAGAGACATGAGAAGAAAATGCCAAATAATGGGACTTTTTCCATGGTCACCAGCAGGAAGGTACCCTCACATCACAATTACTAGCACCTCTGTCTGTCTTTCTCTCTATCTCTCTCTCTATGCCATCAGCCGGTGGTTATTAATGACCCCTGCACCCATCTGTGAGCACCCCATTTATAAAACTCACCGTTTTAATCTCTTTCGGTGTGTGTTACTCCCCCGCGCTCCCTCAGCCTGCAAACACACTCATACATTCAGTGGCTGACACCTTTACGGGGGATAGAGAATGCAATGACCAGTACTTACAGTTCAGGCACCTGCCCAAAACTGAGCACGCTTACTCGTATTTACACCCCAACGTTCTCTTTTTCTTTCTGTTGCTTAACCGGTTATACAACTCATCCAAAATATTCCTAATATAGTCTTTTATGGTTTTTCCCTTTTTTTGAAACTTGACCGACATGTTGCTGTACATTAAAAAGAGCAATGTTAAGACAATTTTGTGGGAAAATGGAGGAAAAACTTTTACTTTAGTGAGATTTATGCTTAAAACAAAACCAAAACTATTTGTTCAATTTATTTTATATATTCAGATATTTTCTGAACAGTTCAAAAGTTTGGGATCAGTAAATTTATATTTTAATTCAGCAAGGAAAAGTTAAAAAGTTAGCAAAAATGCTGAAAAATCCTGAAAAAATTCAAAGCTTCCACAAAAATATTAAGCAGCACAACTGTTTTCAACATTGATAATTATAAAAATGTTTCTTGAGGAGCAGATCAGCATACTAGAATTACTTATGAAGGATCATGTGACACTGAAGACTGGAGTAATGCTGAAAATTCAGATTTGCATCACAGGAATAAATTACAATTTAAAATATATTTATAAAATATTTCATAATATTATTGTTTTAAGGCCTAAGCGCAAAAAAGCGAAACGAATATTGGGTTCGATGACGCGCTGGAATAAAACAACAGATTCCTATGGATGCTTCCACATAGACTGCGAACATTCGCGCACCAAAAAATGTGACTGTTTTTTTTTTTCAAACCAGTCCGTCAAATCTTTTCAGTTTCGCAAAGCAAAAACACGGGCCGTCCAATAAGATTTGAGCATTACATCACATGGCCAGAGCAACTGCTGTTACCCAAAAGGTCGACGCGGTGGCGCTAAAGAAGCGCTCAGAAGACTGTATTGAGCATGAGCGTAAAAACACCAAAGTAGGGGACTTTCAACCAACATACAAAGAATATGGATGTTGAGATGTTGTCGTTGGTGTCTGAACATAGAGAACTTTTTTTCAAAAGTCACACCGACTACAAGAACCAGGACAAAAAAGATGTTTTGTGGCAAAGAATCACGGAGAAAATTGATATATTTATATCGTATAGTATAAGCTTTGATGTAGTTCAGTCAGCGCCACCTACCATGTAGGCGTCAAATTGAAGATGCGAGCATTCATTTTGCCATTGATGTGAATACTCAATTCGCCGGACATTCGTTTCGCTTTTTCACACCGCTGCCAGTGTGGAGAGACCTTTACTGTGTTGTTGGTCAAATAAATGCAGCCTTGGTGAGCGAAAAGAGACTTATTTCATGAACATTTAAAAATCGACTACAAACCTTTGAATAGTAGACAACAACAGTAATAATTTAACTAAATTTAATGGCATTTATGCTTAAAACAAGAAAAATTAATTGCTAACGAGGTAAGAACAAGAAAAACACTGCCAATGGGGTATGAGGAATATACTTAATTGAGCATAATTTTACTTCTCCAGTGAATTTATCTTGCATTAGGGATGTTAAGGCCAAAAAACTGATTAAGAAAATAATTGTCTCTGCAGGTCCACTTAGTCTGCATTTCTTCAGTTATAACAGGTCAAACTTTTGGCCTTTTCAGCTCAGCTCCTGTTAAAAGTTACGCCCCCAGCAAGTTCTCTTTATTAATTGTCAGTGTCTGGCTGGAACAATGCCACTCATGCCATACACGCTGCCCCTACCTCCTCCCCCTGGACTGAATCCCTGGCACCACATGCATTAATTAATGCATATATCATTTAGCATGCCTGTGCTGTGCAGCATATTGCCTTCCACTCTATTCATTTCCCCAGGGAAATGATGTTATACATCACCCCTCTGTTGACTTCCCTAATCACACACACACTGTACGCAGACGCATCCACACACCTCTGAATTCCCAGGATGACACTGGACTCTTTGAGCACCTGAGGCGCTCACAGCCTGAGGGATATTGCCCCAGCGTGCACCACCCCTCCCAGGACATGCTCAGCAAAGCCAGATGGCAGTGATCGCTGGCAGAGCCAGCCACAAACACGCTGCTCGAGAAACACGATCACGCTGCCACTATATGTGACACCTCTGTTAACTTCTAGATTTGGCATGTTAATCAGATGCATACTAATATTACAAAGATGGGTCATTACTGTACAAGAAAATCTGATTAGATGAGTCACAGATGATCATTATACTCTGAATCAATCTAAAATTTCACTTACTAAAAGGCTAAAATAAACTACTGTATAACACCTGGTGAAAAACTGTTTGTTGTTAAAAACTATCTTAGTTATTTAATTGAACATGGCCATCTTTCCAACCATTTCATAATAAACCATGAGAAGTTAGAATGATTTTACCATGGTTAATGGGGTTTCAGACACTGAAGTTTGGCCTTGTGTATAACAAAACCATTTACACTATGGATACATACAATATCAACAAATAGACAAATCCTTTTTTTTTTTTTTTTTTTTTTTATGTATGACTGCAAAGAAATACAAAATCCTCCGTGTAGGTTCAAATTAAAACTTTAAAATTGTGTGCTACAAAGACACTTTAGGTATAAATAAAGGGGTATTTAAATTTCGTGAAAAGCCAATTTAACTGCTCCATTTTATCATGATTAAGGGGATACATCAATTTTGAAAATATTTAGCTTTGAACTAGTTTGGTCTAGCTACTCCGAAACTCTAGATGTGATCTGACCGTTAATTTACACTTTAGTGGCATTTAATAAAATTTGGAATTCAAGCAGAATAGAATATATCACTGCTTGAAATGACAGATAACAGCCTTGACAATAGAGTACCTGCATGCTACACATTGCATCACAGGATAATGATGAACTTATTTGCAGTGTAGATTCTCCTGTGCTTAGTGAATATAGCTTCATAAGATGACAACGGTAAGAGAATATATCCATTTGCACTTGAAATTAATATCATTAGTTATGTAATGAATCAAACACTACTATTCAAACCTTTGGAATTAAGAGTCGTATTGCTCACAAAGGCTTCACATCTTTGGTTAAAATGCAGTAAAAACAGCAATATTGTCTAACATTATATTAATTTAAAATGTTTTCTATTTGAATATATTTTACAATATAATTTATTCCTGTGATGCAAAGCTGAATTTTCAGCATCATTACTTCAGTCTTCAGTGTCACATGATCCTTCAGAAATCATTCTAATATGCTGATGAAACATTTCTGATTATTATCAATGTTGAAAACAGTTGTGCTGCTTAATATTTATGTGGAAACCGTGAAACAGTGTTTTTCAAGATTCAATGATGAATCGAAAGTTCAAAAGAACAGCATTTTTATGTAGGATTATAAATGCATTTACTGGCACTTTTGATCAAATTGGTGCATCTTGGCTGAATAAAATGATTATTAATTTACTATTAATTAATTTAAAAAAATTCATATATATGTCTATATATTCATATAATGAAAGTCACATCACATAAGCAATCTAAAACACACGTATTTAAGTTATGAACAGTAAATTCAAACTATCAAACAATCAAATGATGTCTGTGAAGTTTGGGGTTCTAAAGTTTCTAATATTTTCCTTTTTCCCCCAAAAGATACAGGGACAACCAGATCTTACAGAGCAAACACAGGACTTGAAACTGTCCCACAGTGCTCACTCTAGCAGCGACAGCAATGCTAAATCATCTGCAAAGAGAAGCTTTAGATCCACCGTCATGCTGGGTACACCTGGGAACTCGAGCGGTTCCAACTGTAATGCAGGTTTGTCAGGCCTTAAACTTACTTTTACTGTCTGAGTCAAAGATTCAGTTCTGTTCGAATGATTCTTTGACTCAGAATTTAATCTGCACAACTGCACGCAAGTCAAATACATATCTTTTTGAATCACTGGTGCTAGATGGGACAATCAGTTTGGTCTAACAATGGCAGAAGGGGTGCAAGAAGTGTTTGGGAAATCTATTTGAAAACATTAATTACTTCTGCAATTCCACTAGTGGCACAGCAATTACACACTTCACCTTAAATGATTAGTCAATTACATTATTGTCCAGTCTTCCTTAAAAATCATTTCTTACAGTCTTCTCATTATTATTCATAGATATTCATACATTTTTACATTTGAATAGACACTGATACATACAATACCATATGGATGGCTTTTTATGCATGGCTTCACAGAAATACAAAATCCTCTGTTTAGGTTCACAGATTATTGAACGGATAGCCTAATTTTAGCATATTTCTAATAAATGAGATTGATTAAATATGCTTAACAGTGCCGAAATGTTAATTTAACACTGTTAGCACTCACATATACCTAATTTGACATTGAAACTTTGAAAATACATTGATATATTGCATATCAGCCTAAATTCAAACTGAACAGATCGAGAGCTACAAATGCACTCTACCTAGAAATAAATGTGAATGTGATGTTGAATTATTGGCCAAAAGATGTTCTATTACTTTGTAAAAAGCCATTTTACCTAATCTATTGCTATCTGAAATGAAGAATAGCAGCTTCTAATAAAGACTAAGGACAATTACTGATGTCTCTATATTGATTAAGGGATTTAATCATGTCTTTGTTCCAAAAGCAGCATTGACAAACTGTTGGATTTTAGTTATTTCTCCTGTTTTACTTCCAAGTGCCATATGGGCAGACAAGCTTGAATCCCAGACCAATCTTATCAGGGGTAAAGAGCATCACAAAAGGTGTTTTTGGCCATGCTAAGTCACACACTGCACAGCTACAGCCAAACAGATGCTAGCATTTCTTTCAAGTCCAGTGACTACGCGCTGACAAGCCTTGCAGAAAACCAGTTTTTTTTTTTTCTGCTTAAGTGGGACAATGGCTCTGTAGCAAAGCTGAGGCTCTACCCCATTATCTTAAGAAACAGAGGAGAATCAAGGCTTCTCCACTAGTCGTTAGCAATGCTAGCTGAAATAATGAACACTCTGTGGGTAACAATTCAGGAGGAATCCTGCTGTTGACGGCTGATGCGGGCTACAAATGCTGTATTTTGGGCTGTGGGCTTGCTTTGTGTTTTAGCGAGCATCTCTCAACGTGCACGCCAGCATTTGAAAGCCAATGTCCTTGAACACTGGGCCACATTTATGATACGCGAGCTATGGCAATTTGCATAAAATCAAAGTAAACTTTCTGCATTCAGGCAGTAGACAATAAGAATGGAAAATTTACATTGATAAAAAAGGTTGAATCATTCGAACAAAATCACTATTTCTGCTTGAATTTTCAAAATAAAGTAGATGAAATAAAATGGTTAAGAAGTGCAATGAACAAATCTAAATCAAACTACACTAAATCAAAACAACTCTGATTCTACTTAAAATTTTATTGAACTTAACTGATTTAAATTCTAGTAATCAGAATATTTTCTAAATATATAATGTTTAACAATGGCACACAATTAATATTATAATTATTATTATTAAGAAGAAGAATTGTTTGGTTATATTCAAACACTGTTAAAAGTGCAAATGTTACTATAAAACATTTAATTTTAATTTAATATTAACATAAAAATAAATATAACATTATTAATATAAAATTATTAGTATTACTACTACTACTACATTTGCACCTTTAACAGTATGTTTTAAATATAGCCAAACAACCCAAACCAACAAACAAAAAAACGCTTCCTTTTTCTTTGCTGTGATTAGCTGATCAACATGAGGAGGCTAGCTGTTGTCATAGACACTGTCTATCATCCAATAGAATTGAATAGGTTGGAATGAACTCTTTATGTTGCCAAGTATCAGTCAGACTTAGGGATGCTCCGATCGATCGGCCGGAGATCGGTATCGGCCGATAATCACATTTTATGACTCGATCGGTACTCATACATTTGACTGATCTCACGAACTGATCGCAATTTGATGACATCAATGCGCGAGGACGTACATGATGTGTGAGGACATAAATTATTTATGAAAGATAACAGTTTCAAAGTTTAAATTTCAACCTAGCCATCTAACAGCAATTATATATATATATTTATTTATATATTTAAATGTTCTTAGCCTACAGATTAAACGTCTGGTTTGAATACTCAGAGTCATAGGTTATAGATAGATAAATATAGATAGAAAGAAAGAAAAATAACTATATTTGCAGCATTGTTGTTTTCTGCTGTGTTTTAGTGAAAGTAATCTATAATTTTTTGCTGCTCACCGTGTTTCTGTTGTTGTTAGAATAACCGCGTCATCGCAGCTCTTAAACTTGACGCCGGCGCGCGTCCGGAGAGAGAGAGAGAAAGGGCACGGTTGAATAAAGCGTGTTTGGCTTTAGATGAAAAATACTAGAGGATATAGCATATGTTATGCATAAACACTATTTTAAATGAATATTAAAATGTTAACTGTATAAGGAATAATTTTTGTGATTATGTATATAACATTATTACATATGTTATATAAAGCTTGAAGCATCAGAATCGGCATCGGCCGATCACCATGACAAGAAATCGGTACTCTGTATCGGCTGCAAAAATCCTGATCAGAGCATCCCTAGTCAGACTGATGACAATAGTTTTTGACTACTGAAGAACTCATCACATATCATATGTACAGGGACAAAAGCAATTGCATCATCATTACAAATTAACATTCACATTTTAGTTCATTTGAAACCAGTGGCATCGATGCTTTCAGGTATCTATACGCACCTTTGACGCTGAGTTCAGCGTAGTTGGACACTCCAGATCCTCCATCTGAACGAATGACGCAGCGGTAACGGCTGGTGCTGCGCTGTGACGTGTCCGTTACGCTAACGGTGGCGGAGAAGCGCCGATGGTTCACCACTCGGGTCACCATGAGAGATGTGTCTTTACCATTCCATTGCTGAAAAACAGAAAAATAATCATTCTTGCAAGCGACAATAAGCACACATAATATGTTTTACAAGGTGGACCATAGTGCTACATCAAGACAGAGGCACAAGCTCTTAAAACACACTGTGCACAATAAGAACTGGTGTATTGTCTTCATGTCTCAAAGCTGTAGCACAGGATAGATGGAGGCTTATAGTCTCCAGCCAAGGGAAAAGGTAATTTTATCCAAGACTTCATGGACATAGACACTGGCTTAGAAATCCTGCTGACAAAAATCTCCAACAAGTTATTAAGTTTCCTCAAGCGATGTGTCTCGGGACCAAGGTTCAAAACCTCCCAATGCAAATGAAGTGAACGTTACACGCACATACATAATAGAGATGCTCAGGGATAAAATCAACATTTTGAGCATGTACACTGAAAAAAACTAAACGACTGTCATTTATTTAAAATCTTATATTGGTCTAACTGAAAAGCTTGGCTTCTGGTTTAAACTTTTTTAGTTCAGTTATTCAGTTAAATATAATGCTTATTTTAAAAATTAAGGTTTTTCAAAGTTGTCTTTATTTGCTGTAAGTAACCTAAATTAAACACATATATATATTTTAGCTTACATTAAGTTACATTTTGGATCATGTCTAAACAAAAAGGTTTTTATAATAAATAATCTTTGTGTGATTGTTTTTGTCTTTGAGAAAAGAAATAAGGTTTAAACCAAACCATAAATATAACGCGAGTACATTTTTGCTGTAACAAAATGGGTCCAAAGTATTTTTTTTTTCAGTGCATAATCAAACCAGGTTTAATATGTCACTGAATGTTTCTATAGGTATTTTAGTTTCATTTAACCAGGATTAAAAAAAATAAAAAATACTCTTGAGATTTAAAATCCCTTTTGCAAGCAGCTCCTGGCCAAAGGAGGCAGCACATAGTTTAACAAAATAAGAAATAGCACACACAAAACATAATGATCATAAAAAATTTACGTTGCAGTCCCTTTATGTGAGATTATATGTGAATGCATATGTGTGAGGTCGTGTGCATGACTCACCTGTAGCCAGAGTTTGTCATGTTGTGACCATTTGCCTCCAGCAATACACTGGAAGGTGGCATTCTGTCCCACGTTCACCTCGACATTCTGCAGCCGCAGAAAATGTGGTGTCTTGCCTACCAAAAAACACACATACACACATATACCTTCAAAACACAAAAATCTTACAACATCCATGCAAATCAAATAAAGCACATGCTCCAAAGACACTGGTGGTCAACTATACAGTGGCCCAAAAGTGTTTCCACATTTAAAAAGGTGCAGCTTTAGCTATGAACATGTTTTTGTGAATATATTTTTGAGAATTTTTTTGCTAATGAAGTGTACTTGTGCTAACGTCCTTGCAAAATATCAAAACAAGTGTCATTTATTGTATCTAATGAAATGACATTCTGATTTTGTAAGTGTTCCACAAGTGTCCAAATGCTCCTTTCAGCTCTTGCATATTTGTTTTGAGATGGTGAACATGGAACATTTCTGTCTGTTTTTCTGTTTGTACTTTTAGAATCACCATCTGAAAACTAGAAATTAAATGGAGATCCCATTTGTATTCAATTTACATGTGCATGTACAGGTGCATTTGTCAGAAGGGTAACTCGTGCACTAGCTGAATTCTTGTGTCTCAGTACAGCAGTCTCCACCCACTCTCTCTGCCAGCTTCATTATCTGTGCATGCATTTCTGCACTAAAGCAATATCAATCTTTTTCAATTAAAGTCACTGAGAATATAGATTTCTTTTCTTTCTTTTTTTTAGTTTCTCTGCTATAATGTGGAACGCTCTCAGATTTAATGACGGAATCTTAAAATTACCCACATATATTATAGCAAATTAAAATTTTTAAAAAAAAAATCAAGATAAGATCTATGCTTGTGTTTCTTCAACTCAGTTCTTATTACATTTTTATTTAAAATTCTGGTTGTGTGAAATGGAATACTAGTTTACCACATATGTGCAATATACACTATTTACTGTTTTTCAAACACTGAATGTAAAACTATGCATTATGCAAAGATAATCAATGCCAACTGTTAAGATGACTTTTCTTTGAATAAAAGTGTCTGCAATGATTAAATTAAGGAAAAAAATAAGAAAAAAAATATTAGTCACACTCACACCGGAAATGTCTTATTATTCATTATTCATAAATGTCTTTTAATGTCTTAAAAGTCTTTTGAGTGAACACAGTCACTTTTTTTTATGTGATCTGTCATTCGAAACTTATTTTACATCTGTAACCAAACATAATTCTATTTGATAAGGATTTTGAACATTAATAAAATGCCTATGAAGTCAAACTTTTTTGGAATGACATGCAATGATTAATCATGCACAATAAGTCCAGGGGTCATTATCACTTCTAAAATATGAATTAACCTCGTTTCTTAATTGGCACTGCTGGCTTTACATTAGTGACACAGAGATATCCTGGACAATGGAAGTCAAAGGCTAAAGTTCTCCCGTCACAACAAGAATGATGTGGGCCTGAAGTCTGAGCACTCAGCTCTGCAATCTGTCTCCCTCTCTCTCATCCTCAGCACAGACCTGCTTGTTTGCTGGCCTTTTCCATCTCTGTTCAACCCTCGATCCACATGAAGTGCTTTTCATAGTAGTTGACAGACTGAACTCCTACAGCGTAGCCAAGACTGTGAAAGTAAGCAGGCACTGTGTGTGTGTGTACTCACGACAAGGGTGGGCCAAAACGTGCATCTCATCCACTGCGATGAACCCCGGATGCCCTTGTACAGATACTGCCTCAAAAATAACCTAAATGAGAGAAGAGGGGAGAGGAAATCAAGTGTTTAAATCAAGTCAGCTTGTTAAAGTCTGAACTGAGATGGTGAATTTATTTCAAGCATGAAAATATTCAAATTGGTAAGTCAACAGGAGAGATCTTTAACTGTAAAACCACCTACAGTGGCCCCAAACACTCGTGGCACACTTATGGCTCGTTTCCACCGAGCGGTACGGTTCAGTACGGTACGGTACAGTATGCAATTATGTCCGTTTCCATTGTCAGAAGTTGTGAATGGTACCAAAATAGCGAACCGTACCGTACCACTTTTTTGGTACCCTTCCGTTGGGTACCTAGCACAGCAAAGGGTACCAAAAGGGTGGAGCTAAATTCACTACAGAATGCTGATTGGATGACTAGAATCGTCACTTTTGCATGATACAAGAGCATAAAGCTTCTCCTTCACTCGTTCCGCTCTGCTGTCCGTGAGTGTTGGGCTTATTTACATGGTGTGCAAACACAAAAAAAATATAACAGTGTATTTTATAATTTTATATTTTTACACAGACAATAGCCGTTTCTCAATATGCGTTCTTGTCTGTTCTTGTGGACTAGGTGAAACGTCATTGTCCAAAAACCCGCATAATTCTCAAAATATTACTGTTATTGTGTCATGAAATGTAGTTTTAAGAGTTTTTCAGGCATGAATGTAGTTGTTTAATACTCAAATCTGTGGTTTATAAATTTTCTATGCCAATTTCGGACGATCGGCGATCACTAGGCACTCAGTGCTCATGTATCCGCCTAGAGCAGCCTTAGCTCGGCTAGTCCTTCCGACATTTGCCGCTGGCTCTGATGTCTCTGTAGTGATTAAACATGAGATCCCATTCATTTTGGGTATATTTAACAGGCATTCGTGGTCTCATGAATCTATTATTTGTTCATGGTCATATCGTTTTTGCTGAGCACAAAGTTATGTTTAACTTTATATATTTATTTTGAACTTCACCGTAGTACTGCGCTGAGTTTGTAGCATATGTTTGACTGAATTGTTTGCTTTCGTCTTTATTTTGTCCTTATATAAGCCTCTTATACTTTGTACTTATACTTTTATAATGGCTATTATTGTTCATTAAGACTGACATTTAACAAAAAGAGGCAGAGTTGTGCTTATTGTCGCGCTTTATCGTCGTTCGCAACTTTCAGGCATACACCATGCGTATCAAGTAAGGGTACTGTTGGCGGTAGAAATGCAAGCTAGATCAGGGTGTTCCATCCCGGATCGTACTGTACTGTACTGTACTGACCCGTACCGCTCGGTGGAAACGAGTCATTAAAAATGTTTGAATGTCAATGCATCTTGCATTAATTTTAAAGAGAGATAGCACAAGAAAACATTTCAAGCAAGACATGATAATCTGATAATCTGCACTGAAACTTTGTAAACACAAATGCGAGCACACACATATGGGACTGGCATGGTTTGCATGGCATACTGTACATGCCATGTGGTGAGGACATGTGTGGTCTGAACAATGCCCTCTCTCATAAAGCTGCCAAGGACTGGAAGTAGAATGCCAAAACTTGGACACAGGATGCACTTGAGTCCCTGGCTTCCCAAAAAGGCCTCACTGTGACCAGTCAAGAGACTCAATCTACTCGAACAGATTCAATTCTCACCATGTTATTCAGGGTGAGACTGTAGAGACTTAAGGTGTGTGTTTGCACAAACCACAACCAGAGAATGTCACGTTTCGGATCAGAAATGTTGTGGAAACTGCTTTCAGTGGCTTTGGCACAGTGTTGTTGTTTAGATCAATTCTCAATCCTAGAAAAGAGCCGTTCGAATATCCTGCCACAAGAAAGTTACGCAGGTTTGGAACAACATGAGGTTGAGCAACCAATGACGGTATTTTCTATTTTGAATTAGCAAACCCGTTACATCGTCATTTTATCATCCTTTCCCCTACTCAAGGACATTGCTGTATTCATCATTTATTCACAACATTATGGCTGACTCAAATGATGTCTAAAACTGTCAGGACATGGGAAAAATAACTGCTTTTAAAAACGTACCGTCATATGTTCAAAAGGAGACAGATTTGCCTTTTTTCCTTGCATATCATAAATCTTTACCCTTTAAACACGGTCACGTTGAAAGTGGCACCCTACGATTTAAAATGTATCACGGCAGGAAACAAGTAAATTAACCCAGAGATTCGTTTTGGCAAAATTGGCCACTTATCTGGCAAATTTGTTGCTCTAATCAAACTCACAGTGGGATATTTTTTACTATGGCAAGTTTATGATCCCACGGACTGATTTTCTAGGAGATTAGTTCTCGATATTTACCCGGTAATTTATTAAGTTCAACTCAGCAAGAGAAGTGAATGCTTTTAAAAACTTTAAATGGCGTCCTGTGAACACAAACTGGGAACAAGCACGCAGAGAGTGTGAATCTCGAAAATATGTCAGGGTCTTAATTCAAAATCAAAATAAACCCCCCCAAAAAAGAAATATAATTGTAATATTGTATAATAAGTAATACAATCTTATTATATTTTTAAAAAAGAATCTTACATTTTAAAAGGAATTGCAACAATCTAAATTACTATAATTATAATTTATAATATGCAATAAATACCACAATACAAAATAATAATAATAATAATACTTGCACATGTTTTTGTGACATTAACCTCATGTACAAATACACACACACACACACACTCGCATACACGCAAAAGCTTTGATATTGCCTGCTGGTCAAATAGATGCCCTAAGCAAATATTGCCTTTAGCAAATATTGGTCTGCTGTTTGCCAAGAGAATTTGAGTATTCCCAGCACATTCTAAATATTTGCTCTTCTCATTAGTTAATTCAATTACACGGCTAATCTTATGAGGGTATTTCACTGCACAGATTGACCGGTGAATCTATAGACAGAATGAAGAGGAGCGTAAGAGGCAGAGAGAGATAGAGAGAGATCTGGGTGTAAAGAATCAGAAGAGAAAAAGAAGGAGGGGGTGAGAGTTAGAGGTAAAAAAAGACAGATCTAAAATTAACAGCTAAAAGCTTATTCACCAGGGCCATTTGTGGGTGAGATTAGGGGACAGTGATTGCAGTGGTAATTGGAGTAGAGAGCAATCTACTGCCCCTCTCTGCAGTTCAATTGGTGCCATTCACCACAAATATATGGCATAAAATAAACTTCAGTCGATTTCAGTGGCCAAGGGGACAACATTTTCAGTACTTCTTTTGGCTGCAGTTCTTTTAGCTTCTATTAGTTTGTTTGCTATGTGGCTCATCCTGCTAAAAACAACCTAAATGATCATAGACCGTTTACTCCATAGACTTCCATTGTAAGTGCATAACTGTTAATGCATTTTTTTTTTTTTTTAAACCAGAATATTTTCTTACAGTATGCAGATTCTCTGAATTGAAACCCATGACTCTGGCATTGTTATCATCATGCTTACCTGGTAGGAGTTGGGCCAAAAGGTGCTGATGGCGAGTTCAGCTTTCACCCAGCCTTCCGTGACGGGTGCTGAGGCATTCCAGATGGGATTCCCCTGCGGTCCACCGTCCACTTTTATATAGACATTGAGGGTTCCAGGACTTGTCCCATCCCGGCTGGACAAGGAGTAGTGAAAGTCTATGCAGTGGGTGTCGTTCTCTTTCAGCGTGGGCAGAAGCAGGTGTGCCTTCTGACCTGATGCACGACCTGAAGCATTCACCATCATGAAGGAACCTAGAAGAGGAAAACATCATTTACAATAGGTCAATCAATCAACTGGAGACTTAACTACACTTTATTAGAAGGAATCGGAAGTAATACAACATACGGAAATTGGTATAGTAAAAAAAAAAAATAGAATAGACATACTGAAATATTATAATATGGGTTGCTTTCATTAAAAAAAAATAAATAAAATAAATATATATATTTCTTCAATCGATTAAAAAATTTAATCACGTCATGGACTGTGATTAATCACGATTAATCGCAAATTTCAAATACTAGCATTTACCTGTAAATGTGTTGAAATAAAGAAATGCATGACAAAGGAAACAGAACCTTTCACACCTCGGACAGGTATGAGACATAATCCTTATTATTCTTTTTATTCAGCCATTATCAGCCTTTATACTGGCAATAAAACGTTTACCAAGCCACATCGCTTCAATCCCAGTATACATTTACCCAACTATTATCAAAAGTATTTCTAAATAAACAAAACATTTTCTTGCGACCTTACGTGAAGTATTATGACAAAATGCATTATGAAGAAGAATTGGACCTGTCCTGCAGCTGCATTAGAGCAAAGACTATAGAAATACAAAGACAGTTCACTCCTACACTTATGAATGGGAGAAAGTGCAATGCGCAATATGGCGGGATAGTCCCGCCTTCTAAATGAAAGAGCCAATTGTCGATTGGTAAAGTCATAGACTGTATATTCAAAATAGCCCAATTGTGCGGGAAAACCGCGACCCTGGCAACACCCTTATCACACAATGATAGATAACCTTCCGCACTGCGACGATAGCAAGAAGTTGGGGTCAAACCTCATCAAACAATTAATTTGCGTTAAAACAAATATTAACGCATTAAAATTTTAAGATTACTCGCATGCATTAACGCGTTAACGTTGACAGCCCTAATATATAATAATAAAGTGTTAGCCCAATCAACAATAGAATATTTACTCACAGTAATGTTCATAGATGAGGATGTATAGAATAGAATTCTGTTTATCACTTTCACTCATTCAACATCAATCAGTCAACTACAAGTTATCATTTCCTTTTAATGATGTCCCTCTTGAAAAAGACAAATTAGATAAATGTAGTATGTTGAAATGAATATGAAAAATAATCAATTTTCCAAATAAAAAAATATATCATATAAAAATATGTTCCAGAACAGAATATTTCCACATAGCAATGGTTATAAACGAGGATGTCTTGATTTTGAAGTAGTCTGCAGTACAACAGAATAGAACAGAATAGAACAATTCACCACATTCAACTGGAAATGTAGCAGCTGCAACAAAGCCACAAGTGAACAAGTGTTTCTTATTGATTCTTGGGGCCAGTCTTTTAAATAATCATTCAAAAAGACTGAAGACTGACTGATTCAGACAAAACTGATTCAGACGCACAAATTGTTTACTGAATCAACTCATAAATTTGTTTTAAATAAATAGTACATTAAAATAAACATGCTAAAAAAAAAAAGTCAACACCTGGATTTAAGGAAGCAAATAGGTAAGAGCCTCCCCATTGGATAATTACTGCATGGATGATTATGTTTCTGCCGGCATCAAGTTATTTAACCCTAACTGATGCAGTGAGTAGCTTCTCATTTCTTAAACAACCATGTCGGAAGACACATCCTGTGGTCGTGGAAAAGACGTTAATCTGTTTCAGAAGGGTCAAATTATTGGCATGCATCAAGCAAAGAAAGCATCTAAGGTGATTGCTGAAACTACTAAAATTGGGTTAAGAACTGTCCAGCGCATTATTAAAAACTGGAAGGATAGTGGGGAACCATCATCTTCGAGGAAGGAATGTGGTAGGAAAAAAAATCTTGAATGATCGTGATCGGCAATCACTTAAACGTTTGGTGAAATCAAATCGTAAAAAAACAACAGTAGAACTCAGGGCTATGTTTAATAGTGAAAGTAAGAGCTTTTCCACACGCACAATGTGAAGGGAACTCAAGGGATTGGGACTAAACAGCTGTGTAGCCTTAAGAAAACCACTTATCAGTGAGGCTAAAAAAAAATTCTTCAAATTGCTAGGGAGCATAAAGATTGGACTCTGGAGTAATGGAAGAAGGTCATGTGGTCTGATGAGTCCAGATTTACCCTGTTCCAGAGTGATGGGCGCATCAGGGTAAGAAGAGAGGCGGATGAAGTGATGCACCCTAGTCATGCCTAGTGCCTACTCTCCCATCATCAATACAAGATCTTGGCGAAAAATTAAAGCAACTCTGGATGGGAATAAATGTTGTGACATTGCAGAAGCTTATCCAAACGATGCCACGGCAAATGCGTGCCGTAATCAAGGCTAAAGGCGGTCCAACGAAATATTAGAGTGTGTGACATTTTTTTTGGTCGGGCAATGTATTATAATATGGATTGCTTTTTCCTTTAACTATCATCAAAAAAACAATCACATCAAAACATCAAATAAAACTGATATTTAAAAAAATTTAAATAAAAAGCCCAATCCACAGTAGAATATTTATTCACAGTAATGTCCATAGATGAGGATGAATAGAATAGAATAGGATACCTCTTGAAAAAAGACAAATAAGTTAAAATATAAATATAGTATGTTGAAATAAATATAAAAAAATAATCAATTTTCCAAATAAAAATATATAATATAAAAATGTGTTCCAGAATATAATATTTCCACATAGCATTGGTTATAAACAAGGATGTCTTGATGTTTAAGTAGCCTGCACTGCAGTACAACAGAGTAGAACAGAATAGAATAGACCTCCTAAAAGAACGCTTACTGAGAAGAATGTTTTGATGTACGGTACCTTATACTCTTTTCCCACATTGAAGGCTACATTGTCATTGTCATTTTACATGACACAATCATGTTCATGGTCTTTTGTGCCTTTGTAAGCATAACACATCACATAACCGAGTAACTGGGTAACTGCCTGCTATAAAACCACCCTGAAACTGTAAAGTGCTGAGGCACTACTTATGAAATGATTCTGCGGACAGCTTTACATCCATTTTACTCCAATTTTATGAGACAATATGCCATCTTACAGCCTTATGTGTAGTTTTGTACAAGTCACTACCAACAGCGGCACAACCCAGTCTCACTCCCAACTCGTCACATATTGAAGCTTGGTCAGGACCGTTTTGGCGTCGCTTTTTGAGCGAGTTGTTTGTCTTAATTTAATGGTTTGCATGCATTTGTAAAAAATTTAAATAAGTTTATACACATTTTTACTTTCATTGGAGCACCTAACCCCACCTCTGAACAATATAAAACATACACAGGCAAATATAAGTGCAGTCACAGGTATTTATTGCAAAAACTGACCATAAACAAGCAGTATAAAAACATTACAAACAAGTCGTGTTGCATTCCAAGTCTTCTGAAGCCATACGAAGTCTTTATGCGAAGAAGAGAGTAAAACACAAGGTTTTAATCGTTGAAAATCATCCCGCTCCATTAACGCGCTCGCATCTCATTCAAAAAGATACTCCTGTAGCATGACGTAATTGGTCACAAGACACTCAAGAGCCAATGGCATTTCACAACCAAAGCGAGAGGGATCCAGCTGCAGCCCCGCAGACTTACTTCTTGCTAGACACCAGTGGCTGGACACCAGTGGATGGACAGCAGACGTCATTTCTGTATCGTCATTCACTTTTCAAATTGACGTCATTTCCGTATCGTCATTCACTTTTCAAATTTGACGCGCCATGCAGATGTCAGCGGTAAGAAAAAATAATATGATTTATTGGTCATGTCAGAATTCAAATGCACAAACTAGCTAGTAAAAAAAAATCGTCTTGTTTTCAAGGTACTGTGTCGTGTTATATATTACTCTAATATAGTTAAATATAAACATGCTCATTATAATCATATTGTACATCTGTTCTTGCTTTAGGTGTGGTGAATGTCAAAAAACTGCCCCAGGCTGTAAGAGACATGTGTGTCCCTTTTAAAATTGTGCAATGCAGAAATTGCAGATGTTTTTTCAAAGACTGGGTGGGGTACTGTGGAAACGGAAGACGTGGAGACCTGCGAGGGTTTTATACAGAGCCTGAATTTCCTGAGCATTGCCCAGACTGCCAGTTTTAGGGGGCAGGAATGAGGTGTGGTGTGCACAGTGTGCAATAGTTTATTTGGAACTGTTCATTTTTTTTTTTTTTTTGCCATTTTTTTTTTTTTTGTCAACTGTTTATTTTCTCTTGAAATAGAGACTTCCCCCACAACCTTACGGGCCTGACTGTGGCATCTTCATTCTGATGGTCTAATTTTACTAATTAGATTGTGTAATTTCCAATAAATATTGCAAAACCATGAAGTGTTAATTTGATCTGGATTGTTTGGTAAATTGTCTGATCATGTGAATCTACGTATATTTTAAAAACAGAAGTGGTTACATTTACAAAAAAAAATCTGAATTGAATATCCAAATGTGCAAGGCAAAAAACTGTGGGCAATTAACATGTACAAGTCTGTTGTATTGGCAAAACGTTATAGTCCATTGATCTAGACTGAATTTAAGTCACAAAAAAATAGTGATATGATCTGAACAATATATATTTTCAAGGTGGTTCTTGTGAATGCAGTTTGCATGAATTATTGATGTTATAATATTAAGTATATTATTGAGAATTGTTTTAAGTAAAGAGATATGATAAAGATCATATTTCAATTTGCACACAGCATTTATAGAAGCTGTCTATCCACTGGTGAAAACCCGAAAATAAATATGCTGTCTATCCATAGGTGAAAATATAAAATAAATATATGTCAATCCAGAGGTGAAAATATAAATTAAATATGTTGTCTATCCAGAGGTGAAAATATAAAATAAATATATGTCCATCCAGCGGTGAAAACGGAAATTAGCGGCGAAACGGAAATGACGGAGAAAATGGAAATGACGTAGGCTGTCTATCCACTGGTGTCCAGCCACTGGTGTCTAGCCGGAGGTGAGTCTGCGGGGCTGCAGCTGGATGCTATTGACCAAAGCTGATGTAAGGCTTCTTATGGCGGCATTTTTTGAATTCGCGCACAGACTGCAACAGCACACAGGAAGTCTTTGCGGCGGATGGCGATCGCGTCTGTTCCTCTCACAAATCAATCATTTTGCCTTGGAAGACTTGGAATAGTGTTGTCAAAAGACCCGGTACTTTGGTACCAAGTCGGTACTAAAAAAATGAAAACGTCACGGTACCAGATTTTTTTAAGTACCGGTGGTACCGAGTACCAGTCAACCAGTTCTTGGCCAGCGTGCGGCCCTATGATTTCCGCGATGCCGAAAACGCGGACGGAACCTCGGAATCCAGTTATAAAAACTGAATTTACAGTTTAACACGGAATGCCACGGAATTTGTCAAAGTTTGGATGAATTAATCAAAAGTAGGTTATTGCACTTAAATCAAATCGCGACACTGACTAGTATCTGTAAATATTAAGCCGCAAAAGTCGATTCAGATATGAATCTCGCATGTTCTGCGAGTCTCTGTGTGAATGAATAAATAGCAGAGATGCGCGTCTTTTTTTACTACATACACTGAAGCGCGCGTGACGCTCGCGGTGATTTCAGCATCTGCCGTCTCAATGAGGACATAAAAACATAAACAACATCTACAGAACTGCTCTGAGAGTCACTTCACGAGCATTTTACCGTTTCATTTGAGTAAAACCAGCGTCATATCATATAGCTACACACAGAAATTTAAAGGTATTCACGACAACCCGTCAAAATAAAAGTTTATCTTAAATACATTGTGCCAGAAATATATTACTATTATTTAGTAGAATGTATGTGATACTATTACTACTGTTGAAAAAAAATAATATTTATTTTTAAAGACATAATCACAAAATATTTCTTCCATATTTTAATTTTAATAGTAAATCCCCTTTATTTACCAAAAAATAAATAAAATATGTTTAAATTTCATTAATTAAAAGACAAATTAAATTTGGGTGAAACTTTACTGTTTACTGTTTTTCATACTTTTATTACTTGCGGAAAAACTTGAAACAATTTAAATAAGTATAAAGAATGGCATTTATTTTTGTACATTTTATTTTTGTTTGACTTTATTATTAAAAATAGTGTGTTTTTTAATTAGCATGTGGTACCGAAATTGGTACCGAGAACTGTGGATTTTCACTGGTATCGGTACCGAATACTGAAATTTTGGTACCGTGACAACACTAACTTGGAATATTAATACTTTTTAAATAAATGACGACGGTAGTTGTATCTGCCTGCTATATCTTGTGTTTTATTGACAGATGGCAGGTTTAGGGGCAGGGGTTGGGTTATGTGCTCATAAATGTGTAAATAATGTAATATAAATAAAACTTTTGACTGAAAGTTTTGATTGTTTACATTGAAAAATCACACCCCTACATATATGCAATAATGGCAATGTTATTACCCAATATATCTTTTAATTATGACGATAAAATTCCCAGTATCGCGTCGGCATATTGACGCTAAGGGTTTCCTATTTAAAACAACGGAGGACCCTTCACGTCGAAAAGTGATGCCAAAACGGTCCTGTCCAAGCTTCAATATGTGATCAGTTGGGATGAGACTGTGTTGAGAAAGAAGAAAGAGCGCATGATTTCTTGAAAAAAAAGTGACAATAATTCACTTTCCTCAGGGAAAAGCATTTAGTTAAGCTAAAGGACCCAGCAGTAGCATTTTTTTGATAGGCTAAATTATAGTAATTCATTCAAAGTTCTTTAAAAAAAATCCCACAAAAGAGTTCAGCTCATTCATTTCAGGTAAAAGGTTTTAGCCTTAACAAAGGTTATCAATCAAAACCCTGGCTATTCAATAGTGTTTTTACAGAAATTATAGCGCTGGCTTGTTCATGATTTGGTGACTGAAAGACCTTTGAAATATTTCCAAGGCCGTGTGCATATGCAGATCCCTTCACTAGGGACTATTCTAAGCTGTGACATGCAAAAAATGGAGTATATCTATCTACTATAATATACAGTACATTGCTTGCAAAAATGTTATTTCAAACAGAACTTCTGAAAGCTTGCCAATGCAGAACCAGGCTTTTTGGATCCATATGTTAAGGGCTAGGTTAAAACATCACATAAGTAGGTCAAAATCAGTCCCAAATTTTTTTCCACACCTTTCTGCCTGGCTGTGCTAAATCACCATACATAATTTGCCAGGTGGGCAGAGGAAGCCATTGCCATAACACCCCATTCATCACAAGTATTATCTAAGACATGACCACAAGACCCGAGCGCATCGCATCTATCAATCAACACAACCTTGAGCCCTGGGATGAGGCCAATCAATTCTGCACACTGATCCAATCTAGCGAAGGCCCCCTAAACAGCGGGCTGGTAGTGAACTCGCCTGATTGCATTTCATATTCAACCCTCTCGGCCCACGTGCATTTTCCATCAGGTATTCTGAGCAGACATCTATATATTCCCTACCGTTGATGATTGCCAATATATATGTTCGGGCAAAGCGAGGCCTTTGAACCGAGAGGTAATTTAGAGCGAACCTACAAGCAGGCAATCAGCCCTACCACCACGGTCAATACGAGTGTCCTCAATCACACCATCGGCCGCTTCAGTAGATTACACTGTCTTAAGCTGAGCTAATGTGAAATCGGATGTAATGGTTCTAAGATAAATAATTCAACACATTTTATTCCAGGTGGACTGCTGGATGCACAAAGAATTCTTGACAAATCGGCCTACATGAGCATGACAACACTACAAACATGCCTGTGATTGGCACAATCTTGCGGTGGGACTTTGCACGAGAATTTTAAATGGAAATTCATGTTTACATCACTAAGAATGCAATGCCGCCTCAGCTCTTGCTGGAAAACGGATTAAAAACACGTAGCGTCCAAATTGCTTCAGTGATATTACCAGATTTCAATTACCTCCTGGAGTCCCAATGCATTGGAGGCACTTACATTTCATTTATTAATAAGTTCTGGGATGAATCAAAATATTATTAAAAGTAATTTTTTGAATATTCTGAGAAATACCTGAGCATGATATACAACTTGTTATGTACATTCTCAAGGGCAACGCTATTTGGATGATAATAATTTTTCCTGGAACTGTGGGTGCAGATAAACACAAATCAATGTCGATGAAGATTTCTCTCAATGCTTACTGCAGAATGAAATTGGCTTCTGGAGTAAAACGCAGCACTTGGCGATCTCCTTTACTAAAATCGATAGCAATATGAGAGTCGTTCTCAGCTATCAGCAAACGTGCCGTCAACAAAATAGAGTCCTCACAGAATCACAGCTACACTACTGGTGATTTAATGTTGTTCACATCAACCAATAACCAGTACGTGGTTTTCAAGACCAACGTTGAGACAGATCCATTACTGTTTTTCTAGGACAGCGCAACAGTCTGTAAAACATCTTCATAGGGGCCACACGAGGCAACCCGATAAGGTATCGCTTCAGTGCCGCTTGGTTGACAGCTGTCACCCCTGCGTTAATATGAAGAGATGTTATATGAATTCATTTATGTCTAAACGACCTTGATTGGAAGATTTATCGGTTCAAACATCTGAGAAGCAGTTTTAGAATGCCGTGCAATTCACATCAATCTTAGAGACGCCTGGCCCTTGTGCGGCAATTTCAACTCATTTTCTTGGAGAGGATTCTTCTGCGTGTGGCTGCAAAGTACCGAGAGGACTTGCCGGTGAAAGTCATTATTCCCTCTGAGTATTTCCACTGGGAGCTCTTTGCACTAAATGTCACATTCCCGCCATCATAATATGATCCCCCACATGACAAATAGCAAAAACTCGGCTAGTTGTCACTTTAATATGCAATTATGGCAGGTCCCTGTACTTTGGGCCCTCTGCTGCTCGGTCTGATAAAGTCACGGCATTCCTCATTTCTGCCTGGCAGTTTTATCCCGGGAACAATAAAGCACTTATTTACCATTGAGCCAAGCAAGGGCGGTAATCTGAAACATACCATGGAAAAGCTAATGCGTTGAGAGGAAAAACACAGGGAGGAATAAAAAGGAAGCGAGGAAAGAGCTTCAATAGGTGTGGCAGCGTATATCGGAGGCCAGATCGCTTTGAGCTTCTGCTAAAATATTCAGACAGCACAAAAAACAATAAAAATATATCAACTACCATTCAAAAATTGGGGGTCTGTATGATTAATGCTTTTATTCAGCAAGGCCGCATTAAATTGAAAGTGACAGTAAAGACATTTATAATGTAACAAAAGATTTCTATTTCAAAAAAAGGCTGTTCTTATGAACATTCTATTCATCAAAGAATACTAAAAAAAATGTTGCATTAATACCACAATAATATTAAGCAGCACAACAGTTTTCAACATTGATAATAATAAAAACTATTTCTTAAGCATTAAAACAGCTTATTAGAGTGATTTCTGAAGGATCATGTGACACTGAAAACTGGAGTAATGGTGCTGAAAATTCAGCTTCTTTCAAAAAAAAAAAAAAAACATACCAACCCCAAAGTTTTAAATGGTTGTGTATACTTTGAAATGTGAGATCAATTAATACTTAATTTTCTAAAAGGACACCTTTTATCACTCTTGAGCTCACTGTGTTCTTAATTGAGGTCCTGTAGTGTGAATGTGAGAGAGACATTTGCAAAATACAGTCAAAAAGTCACATGATAGGACAAAATTGGCCGATTACCCAGTGAATGAGATAATTCCCACTTATGTTAACAAGTGATCCGCAAATGACCTGAGAGGGTTAAAATTACTAAGTAAACAACTCAGCCACTCGGACATCACACTTTCGGTCACATCCGAATCTAAACAAAGCTAAAATGACTTGTGAAACACGAAATGAGTCAATTTGTAGCAACTTGGTAAGCTTGGTTAAATTAAAGGTGTATCTCCCTGCCAGCAATGTTGATGACATCTGCAATGTGTACAGAGGACTTGTCGAAGAAAAATAAAATTTGGACAAATAAAAGCTACAAAAAAAATGATACAAAAATATTTTTGAAGCATATGAAATAAATAAACTTTTAAAAGACTAAAACATTGACAAATATAGTTGAAATACTTTAAGTATGTTAAAATAAAGAAAATAAATTAAAAAAATTATAATATTAACTCCCTTTGCCACTGTGTAAACATCAGATGCATCTGGAACAATAATTTACTCAAAAATAATTAAATAACAGTTTGCCCTCTCATATCAGAAGTCCACTGTACGGCCCTATTTCAGAGGAAATGGTGATGCTTCAGCTGCAATCATTTAGTTTGGAGCAGCTGCGATCAAGAAAAGATGCGCGCCTGATTCCCTCCCCCCAACAACAGGCTGCAGATGGGCCGCCCCTTTATAAACACATACATACTCTTTATAGGTCTCGAGAGTACAGTGGATCTGCGCTGTGGCCCATTTGACACATTTAAGCACAGGAAATTCCCCAAATCCCTCCTCACCTCATGGAGAGTGTATATGTGAAAGTAAGTGTAAAAGGAACGGAATGGATGCTTTAATGGCAGAGAGACAGGACGGGAGACAGTTGGCTACTTCAGCCGGGCCCCATATGTTTGCTGCCCTGGATGTGTAATGGACCTTCATGATATGGCGCTATCCGTGTCCTCTTCTCTCTCCGAAGCCCTCGTTATTACTTCTCACACATGCACACCCATTTTCCATCTCAACCCGAGCAGAAACCGCCTCGCCCTGCTTGTCGCGCCAAATGATACGTGATTGGCGTAGAGTCAACAAGACCCACCGGCTGTGTGCCGCAATTCGTCATGGCCCTTTGAAATGGTGCCAGCCTTTACTTCCGATGCCCTTTTCTCATGGGCCCTCGGTGGGCCTTGTCGCAAACCCTCGAGACTGTGATAATCCGATAAGTGGAAAATCAATAATTGAAGTGTCATTATCTGAGTGAAGACGCCACGCTTGGACACCTTAATGCAAATCAGTGAATCGTCCGATGGCAAATCCAATAGATACAACTTCATCAGTGGTTAAGGATTCCAGCTCACGCTTTCTGCTTCACTAGACTTCCATTTGCTGATTGGCTACAGAAGAACTGATGTTGATACAGGGACTATTTAAATCAAGGGTAAATGCATATGCAAATAGGGAGCCTTCCAATTGCTTTTTAACAGAACAGACAGCTAATTAATATTACACAATAAGGATGTGTTTTGCAAACATACTATATAGTAATTAGGTTCTTAAAGATATTCAAATTATTTCATAATTTATTCACCCTCATGCTTTCCGAGTTTCTTTCTTTGGTGGAGGAATGTTGATATCTGAATAACATTTGACTTTCACTGCATGGGGAAAAAAACTGATACAAAATATCTTCTTTTCTTGTGTGCTTTGCAGAAGAAAGATAGATATGGTGAAAAAATGATGACAGAATTTTTAATTTGAGGTGAACTATACACTTAAGCTACATTTAAAAATGTAAGTAAATGCATTTGAAAACAAAATCTAAAAAATATCTAAAGTGGCATCTGGAAAAAAAAAAGCCATTCAATTTTAAAAGCTGGTTAAAAGCTGTGATTTTTAGTAAATATATGAAAATCACAAGTTCATCACAAACTATGAACATGTTCCAACAATGTTTGAGAAACCTGATTTAACTGCTTAAGCTGGTTTGTGCCATAAGACAATGACATTTATACATTTTTAAGTATTTCCAGATAATTTCTGTGGCTGCTGTGCATGCAGATTTCAAGAATGCTGGTCCAATTTGTTGTGTTTATTTTGGCATTCTTTTGATTGCGGCTTTCTGAAACTGGCCATCTTGGCATTTGAATTATGGTTATTTGAATTCTGAAATCTGCATTTCAGAATGGGTTTTAAAAGGAAAAAGGATTCTTCTGTTTCTTATTCTTATTTTGTGTGTGTGTTCATTTTGGAACAAAGGATGGCCTTTTATCAGTTCCTAGTAAAGTCTGCCTCAGTGGCCAAGTAGTTGTATTAGACTCAGGTTGTCTCAAATTGATCGTATTCTGGCTATTTATTATTAGCATCTAAAAGGAAAGGACTGAAAAGATCCAAAGGCGGTCAAATTGCCTGGGGAGATCATAGCTAGCCTAACAAGGGAGAGGAAGAAGAAATACAAAAGGGAGAAAGATAAAGGGAGATGCAAAAGAGTCCAATAGCATCTAAAAATACATTTTAAACAGATACACATCTCCATGTCTGGTAAAGATTCGTATTTTCTGCAAAACAGTCCAGATGACAGAATGCGCAATAATGAATCTCAATTGACAGACTGCAGATATGTGTATGAAAGTGGAACCATCCGAAATGATCTAAAAACGGTGCAATTTTGTCAGTATTTTCTGAAGCTGAGAAAGCCAATTTAAACTCAAGCTCCATTTACCCTCAAGTAACAAGTAAATTTAGCTCTAGGTGAACAGATTTGTGTCAAATTAAAGAGTTGTGTTGGGACAGAAGACCTGCTTGCTCCAAATTCACAGTCGCCCTGGCCCACCTATTGCCGGCCCACGTCCAGGTTCATGACAGGAACAGGTGGCTGAGAAGAGGGGCACGACAGCGGCGTCCTGCTGGCAGCGTGCGACGAGGCGAACTTGATGCTTATTGCACCTTGTCACACAGCCATAAATCTAGTATCACTTCTCTTTTTGCTGAGACCGGTCTTTCCCATGCATGGACCAGGTGTCCTTGAGTTCCATGTGTGCTACGACAAAGCTGGAGCACCACAAAAGGAGAGCATATTTAGTTACTGTTGCTACAAAGCTTTCCTACTAGCAAAACTTTCTTAACTGTGCAAATAAAGTAAATAACTTTTAATTATTAAATAATATTTTTATTGCATTTTTCTAATACATTTTTTATACTATATCTAGTAATAATCTAGATAAATTTACAGGAAATAATTTAATTTAACTAACAAAAACTTTGAATGTTGACTTTTCTGCAAGTCTGAAAGGCCTTATAGAGAGAACAGCAGAACGATAAATAGATAGAATAATAGACAGAATGAAAGAACGACATAGATAGATAGATAGATAGACAGACAGACAGACATTGTCTTCAAGCTAAATAGTGATATAAATGTTTGCTTATATCATCCACCTCTAATCACTGCTCTACACATCTTGACACCTACAGAGATTTGCCCTGCCAGTGTTTGGTGGAGATATCTTGGCTTCTGTAACTGTTATGGTGGGCAGAAGTCCGTAGCTGCTTAAGTAGTCTCTGTTACTGCTCCCTTGAGAGCAATTGGACACTTTCTCCTGTGCTGCTGCTATAAAATATTTCCCGCTGAACTCTTCAACCTCACAGAGGGAAGTGCATTCCCGGGCCCTTGAGAGCGAGCCACGAGCGATTTTGTAAGCCGGTTATTTGAGGTTGTCCGTATGCTTTCACACAGGGATGGTCACTGAAAGCCAAGCTGAGACACTCAAATCCCAGCGACAGGCAAGACGTTCACAGATAACAATCAGGATGGATCCACCCTGGGTCAAAATGAAAACAGAAGCTGCACTCCTAAAGTTGGAAATTAGATGTGTCCGATGTAACTCCACAGGGGTTTCCTGGGGAACGTTCTGAAGGGCGTCAGAGCAGCGGGAAGAAATGCATGAGGAAGATCAGAGAGAATGACAAAGGACAAGGAAATATTGAAGAAAAGAGGAGAGGAAGTATAGAAGAAGCCGAAGTACATGTCTGGATAAGGAAATGGCCATCTTCTTTCATTCTAAGGAATATTCCAAGTCATGTACATGTTAATGTTGTCTATAACAGTATCCTGTGACCATTTTGACTTGTCAATCAGTTTGTAGAAATAAATGGAAAGTGTGTTTACAGAAACAGTTGTACAATAAGCCTTCCAGAAACATGAGCAGAATTGTCTATTTCAATCATTGGTTAAAAACAACAACAAGATTTTTGCCTATTGAACAACTCCAAATGCTGTATGGGTATTACTGCAGACATATTCTTTTTTTTTATTTTTAACAAATTCAGGGGCGAGTCAAAATCATTTTTTGTGGTAATCAAACATGTATTATCTGTTATTAATTTATTTAATTTAAGAAAATATGAAATAAAAATAATTAAATTTAATAAAAGTAAAGAAAAATTATATTAAACAAAAATAAACGTAGTCAACTTAATTTTTTATAGCACTTTATATAATAGAGATTGTTTCACTGCAGCTTCACAGTATTAAGCAGAAAAGAGTCAACTAGGCAAATTTAAAAAATGAGGCAATCCATAATTCTGCTATAAAGCAACTGTAGAAACACAATAGTGTCATTATTCAGCTCCAATCAGTTCAGTGCTGGTTCAGAATTAACACAATTTAAATTACTTTTATTTTATTTATTTTAAAAATCAAATCCTTTGATATGTATACATTCTCAAAGGTGAAAAGAAAGTTGACCTATAGTCTGTTGCAGAGATGGAGCTAGTACTCATTTAGTGAATAAAAGTGTAAATGAGAGCCAGAAAACAAAGGGAAAGAAAAAATATCTTGCCTAAAGGGTGGCATCATGATTACTTAGAAGAGTGTATTAGGCAGTGAAAAGGAAGTACACTTGGCAGGAATCAGGGTGTATGGCATAGGGGATAATGACCTACAACTGGAACATCGCCCAGTGCTCTGTTCTGCTTCAGTGGTGGCATGGAGAGCATCACGAGCCTGGGGTTTACAGCACTTCAGGACACACACACACACGATACAATGGTTCAACTGGAACCTTACACTTCGTTGGACAAGCTACATCATGAAACTGACAAGGGCTAAAAACATGGTGTGTAGTGATATTGATCCAGACATGCCAGCACACACACTCTTCACACATCTCTTTAATAACCTCTCTGCCTCTCTCACACACATACTGTATATACGTGTCCTTTATTAATGTCTGCAGATACACTCCATGGTGTAAACATAAAACAAAGCACTAACTTTTTGCTGGCTGCTGTGTGTTTGATGTGCCTGGGATCAGCCACTAATGATGAGGTCACAGACACCAACACAATAAAAACTTCAGCTGAGAAACTCTGGTATGGACAACTGAACACAACAGCCCAAAATATAATTTTAATGCTCAGAGGTTGCTCTTTTGTGTCTCAGGAGATTTTAAGATATGTTTTAAAGAT
The DNA here is from genome assembly GCF_012432095.1 of Onychostoma macrolepis. Taxonomy (NCBI): domain Eukaryota; kingdom Metazoa; phylum Chordata; class Actinopteri; order Cypriniformes; family Cyprinidae; genus Onychostoma; species Onychostoma macrolepis. Next base: position 29,078,685 of record NC_081160.1, read on the forward strand.
GTTTCTTTTGGTCTTGAAAGTTCATATTGTTCATATATCAAATCTGAGCACAGATTGAGACATTGTTGAGAAAATCATATGAAAAACATCTAAGCATCCCTCTACTGAACATCACTCCTTCTAATCTCAACGCTGTCTAGGAGAAACAATTTTTTTCATTTGAGATTCTTTCCTAGTACTGCAATGGGAAAAAAAAGAGCTTGTACAGGAAAAAATAAAAAAACTATTCACAGCATGTGGTTTGTTTTTTTTTACTAAAATTAGACATCAAAAAATTATTACAACTGAAAGAGATTGAGACAGAAGCAAGGTTTTGGTTATTTGCCATCACATTAGCTAATTTTAGATTGTGACAGAACAAATAGGACAAAAGGGAAAAAAAAGGAGGCAGCCCTTTCATACCAGAGGCTATCTATCATTAAAAACCCTACTGGGTATAAAAATATCCCTGAGCAACAAAACTGTCATTGGTCCTGTAGGCTTGTCATTTATCAAACTCTGGCCAATTGTTGTGAGGCCAGGAGGGAAAATGGGAATTCTGGGAGACATTTATCCTGTTTTAGGGTAGGATGCTGTTTTTGTCTCTTTCTTTCTTCTTCCTCTGGTTTGATGTTAGTGATTTCTCTTCACAGGTATCTAGAGTGAGAATAGTAAACCCAAGGGAAAATATGACACCAGCTGAATTTACGCTATCTTTCAGCGGCTCTCGCAATTTCTAACTTGAGAAAAGAACAATAGTAGAGGTCAAAGGCAATGACAGGAGCGTTACATTCAAAAGTTTAGTGGGTTACATTACTGTGTTACTCCTAAAAGAGAATAGATACAGCAGTTCCGGTAACGGGAACAATCTAGTTTCACTTGCAGATTGCTGATTTGGTGTTAGATGCACTGGATTGCCCTTCATTTAGCAGACACTTTTATCCATAATATTTTACAAAAGAAGAGCATCACAAGCAATCTCTCATAAGAGCCAACAATAGTTGCACTACACAAGTTTGTAGGATATCAGAGCGAATCAGACAATTTAAGAATCGATCAGATTGGTGTTGGAACCACCAAAAGAGCAAAATCCACAAAGAGGCCCCGAGACAACAGGATGTTCGTCATAAATCTGTCCACGACACCCTAGAGCCAGCCAGTCTGAAACAAGCCTCTCGCACAGAACAACTTACAACATGAACACAAAAAAAGCCATTGATAATCCCAACTCAGGAAGGAGATTGTCAAATTGGGGGCAAGTAACCAAGATTGATGGTCAAAGAGATGCACCGCATGAACATCACATGTAAACCCATAATTAAAATCATAAGCTTCCTCAGATTGGTTCCATCCTTAAAAGTTTAAGGTCAGTTAAGTTTTTTTGGGTTCTTTCTGTGCGTCTGCATTCTTCAGTGAGCGGCAGAGAGGAGCAGCGCTTTCAGTTAAACAGGTATATTGTTGCTTCTCTAATTTTACATGCAGGTATAGCCGAAATCACAGCACAGCTATTGTCTTTATCTTATGTTTAGCCTATTGGATTTTATCAGACGACGGCTCGATTATAAATCAGGATTTTTGTGCAGATTAATGTCTTGGAAGGGAGAGCTATGTAGTCTTAATGGGTCGCGTTTCAGTTACTATTTCATATTAATTCGGTTGTCTGGCAACAGAAACAGTAAAATACATCAATGAAAACAGTTTTATTGAGAATTTAGCTGCATCAGAATACAGTATGTGGGCACAGAGAGGCAAACAAATGTAATAATAATAAATAATGTAAATTTTCATGTTCAGAACAAGTGAGCTGCCCTGTCCTGCGAAAATATAAACAGGCTTGTGTAAGTAAATTCCTCATTTCCAATTGTGCAAAGAAAGAGAAGTAATAAGAACCTGGAATTTCTATGTTCTTTTTTTCATGTGTCTAATAGACATGAACAAGTTCTTTGAAAAACATCTATGACCTTTGAAACATGTCTAGTCTCCATGCTCTATGTTGACTATGGTTTCACTAATAATAAACATATATTGCATAAAGCATCCATATTTGTCCATGCCCATGTGAATTAGAGTACTAAAAACTTGAAAAGTATTAATTTAAAGTACATTTAGAACAGATAAAAACGTGTGATTAAGTTGCGATTAATCACGAGTTAACTAATCGCGATTAAATATTTTAATCGATTGACAGCCCTAATATATATATATACACATACATGCATACATATATATACATACATACATACATACATACACATACATATATAGATATATATACATACAGTTGGGCAAAAAAGTATTTAGTCAGCCACCAATTGTGCAAGTTCTCCCACTTAAAAAGATGAGAGAGGCCTGTAATTTTCATCATAGGTATACCTCAACTATGAGAGACAAAATGAGAAGAAAAAATCCAGAAAATCACATTGTAGGATTTTTAAAGAATTAATTGGTAAATTCCTCGGTAAAATAAGTATTTGGTCACCTACAAACAAGCAAGATTTCTGGCTCTCACAGACCTGTAACTTCTTCTTTAAGAGGCTCCTCTGTCCTCCACTCGTTACCTGTATTAATGGCATCTGTTTGAACTCGTTATCAGTATAAAAGACACCTGTCCACAACCTCAAACAGTCCAACTCCAAACTCCACCATGGCCAAGACCAAAGAGCTGTCAAAGGACACCAGAAACAAAATTGTAGACCTGCACCAGGCTGGGAAGACTGAATCTGCAATAGGTAAGCAGCTTGGTGTGAAGAAATCAACTGTGGGAGCAATTATTAGAAAATGGAAGACATACAAGACCACTGATAATCTCCCTCGATCTGGGGCTCCACAAGATCTCACCCGTGGGGTCAAAATGATCACAAGAACTGTGAGCAAAATCCCAGAACCACACGGGGACCTAGTGAATGACCTGCAGAGAGCTGGGACCAAAGTAACAAAGGCTACCATCAGTAACACACTGCGCCGCCAGGGACTCAAATCCTGCAGTGCCAGACGTGTCCCCCTGCTTAAGCCAGTACATGTACGGGCCCGTCTGAAGTTTGCTAGAGAGCATTTGGATGATCCAGAGGAGGATTGTTGTCGTGTTTGGAGGAGAAAGAATGCTGAGTTGCATCCAAAGAACACCATACCTACTGTGAAGCATGGGGGTGGAAACATCATGCTTTGGGGCTGTTTTTCTGCAAAGGGACCAGGACGACTGATCCGTGTAAACGAAAGAATGAATGGGGCCATGTATCGTGAGATTCTGAGTGAAAACCTCCTTCCATCAGCAAGGGCATTGAAGATGAAACGTGGCTGGGTCTTTCAGCATGACAATGATCCCAAACACACCGCCCGGGTAATGAAGGAGTGGCTTCGTAAGAAGCATTTCAAGGTCCTGGAGTGGCCTAGCCAGTCTCCAGATCTCAACCCCATCGAAAATCTTTGGAGGGAGTTGAAAGTCCGTGTTGCTCAGCGACAGCCCCAAAACATTACTGCTCTAGAGGAGATCTGCATGGAGGAATGGGCCAAAATACCAGCAACAGTGTGTGAAGACTTACAGAAAACGTTTGACCTCTGTCATTGCCAACAAAGGGTATATAACAAAGTATTGAGATGAAATTTTGTTATTGACCAAATACTTATTTTCCACCATAATTTGCAAATAAATTCTTTAAAAATCCTACAATGTGATTTTCTGGATTTTTTTTTCTCATTTTGTCTCTCATAGTTGAGGTATACCTATGATGAAAATTACAGGCCTCTCTCATCTTTTTAAGTGGGAGAACTTGCACAATTGGTGGCTGACTAAATACTTTTTTGCCCCACTGTATATATTTCAAAAAATGCTTTTATTCATCAAAGAATCCTGAAAGAATATATCACGGTTTCTAAAAAGACATTAAGCAACACAACTGCTTTTTATAGTAATAAACAGTTTATTTAAGTGGTAATAATATTCCAGAACATTATAGTTTTTACCATATTTTTGATCAAATATGCATTCTTGGTGAGACAAATGAATGGTCCCCAAACATTTGAATGGTATATACAAGGAAATAATATAATCTATAGTTTCAAGCCTGCTGAAGACAATTTATGGCCAGTAATTTATTTTTTTTTTCCAACAATTTAAATTCAAGAAGAGAATATTACTTATCTTGTTATTTCCAGCAGTTCATAACTTGAAATGTTTCCCAACACTGGTCTAAAGATTTGCAGGTGAAAGTGTGGAAACACACATGATTTATATGAGCATTACAAAGGAAATCACAAATGAAAGGCACAATTTACATGTTTTCTTCTTTCTCTGGCATATTTTATTTTTACTTTTGCTCTAGCTGATTCTTGAAATGTGGCTCGTGATGTTCTTCATTTGTAAGTCGCTTTGGATAAGAGTGTCTGCTGAATGACTAAATGTAAATGATTTATAATAATAATAATAATAATAATAATAATAATTAAAGTACACATTTATGTGTGTACAATGGATACCTAAAGCCTAATCGTGAGATACATTTCCTCCTGCCATCCATCTTGCCCCTGCCATTTCCCTTCAAAACTCAAAACTCGAGGCTTGATGCAAAATTTCCACCAACACATAATTAAAAGAGCTTTCAGGGGTCAATACAGGTGTCTTCAGAGCTGAAGGGAAAACAGCGGGCGCCTGTCCAAAAGTAATATTTAGTGTGCATTAGCCTGTCCAGATGACTTCCATCAAACACATGCACGACGGCACACAGATTCACTCTTATATATATATATATATATATATATATATATATATATATATATAACTCACGCAAGACAGCATGCTATGTGTAGTTAACACTGGGCCTTGTGCACTAATCCATAAGCGATCAAATCATGACCATAATTAGCTAATGGCTCCAGCAGGCATCTCTCATGAAGAATGCATGCAACCACAACTCTAATGACATTCTGTCAGGGAGCTTGGAGGGACGGAGAGCGAGAAAAGGTGCAAGATACACTCACACATTGAGATAAATCACCTGTCTGCCTTAAACAAATGCACACGCGTAATAAATATCAATATTGCAGATTTATGTTCTTCAGACATAATTAGATCTTGAACAGTGATGTAATTCTCAGCAAACACGCATTATTTTGTTCTTTACTGACTCTTGAGGATGAAAGCACTTTCATTTTCTCTCTTCTGCTCACATAAACACAAATACACATATAATTGGTGATTAAATTTAGGAGGAAAGTGGTCTGAATACAGTTTTAATCTCAACATCTTGATGTGTTCAGTGGTACATGACGGCTTGTTAAAAATCAAATGAATAACAGAAAGACAGTTTTGTTCTTAACTAAAGCTATTAGAAATCCTGTTTGTTAATTAAAATAAAGCTGGAATCAAATAAAATGTAAATATTAGATGAAAACCTAAACTTACTAGAAAATTAGAAATATACTAAAATTACTAAAACTGAAATCTAAATAAATGAAAGGAAATAGAAATATAAAAAACAAAATAAAATATTACACAAATGCACATATTAGCACAAACTAAAATTAAAATATAAACTGAAAATATCAATAAATACTACAATAGTATATAAATAATACAAAAATAACACTGCAGAGAGATTCAGGCTTAACATCAACATATGTCATTCACAACCTACTTCTGTAATGTATTTCAAAAGCAGATGCTGTGGTGCTTCAGGAAAAGACCTTTGTAATCTATTTAACTCTCACATTTGGGTATGTTCGTTTTTTTCAGCATCTTGACAGATAAAATCAAGTCCTGACCTATACCTCTTTTTTTCCAGTTGAGCATCTACAGTGGGGCAAAAAAGTATTTAGTCAGCCACCAATTGTGCAAGTTCTCCCACTTAAAAAGATGAGAGAGGCCTGTAATTTTCATCATAGGTATACCTCAACTATGAGAGACAAAATGAGAAAAAAAAAAATCCAGAAAATCACATTGTTGGATTTTTAAAGAATTAATTGGTAAATTCCTCGGTAAAATAAGTATTTGGTCACCTACAAACAAGCAAGATTTCTGGCTCTCACAGACCTGTAACTTCTTCTTTAAGAGGCTCCTCTGTCCTCCACTCGTTACCTGTATTAATGGCATCTGTTTGAACTTGTTATCAGTATAAAAGACACCTGTCCACAACCTCAAACAATCCAACTCCAAACTCCACCATGGCCAAGACCAAAGAGCTGTCAAAGGACACCAGAAACAAAATTGTAGACCTGCACCAGGCTGGGAAGACTGAATCTGCAATAGGTAAGCAGCTTGGTGTGAAGAAATCAACTGTGGGAGCAATTATTAGAAAATGGAAGACATACAAGACCACTGATAATCTCCCTCGATCTGGGGCTCCACACAAGATCTCACCCCGTGGGGTCAAAATGATCACAAGAACTGTGAGCAAAAATCCCAGAACCACACGGGGGGACCTAGTGAATGACCTGCAGAGAGCTGGGACCAAAGTAACAAAGGCTACCATCAGTAACACACTGCGCCGCCAGGGACTCAAATCCTGCAGTGCCAGACGTGTCCCCCTGCTTAAGCCAGTACATGTCCGGCCCGTCTGAAGTTTGCTAGAGAGCATTTGGATGATCCAGAAGAGGATTGCAAGTTGAGTTTTTACTTTTTGGTAAAAACTCAACTTGTCGTGTTTGGAGGAGAAAGAATGCTGAGTTGCATCCAAAGAACGAAAAGAATGTAAACGAAAGAATGAATGGGGCCATGTATCGTGAGATTCTGAGTGAAAACCTCCTTCCATCAGCAAGGGCATTGAAGATGAAACGTGGCTGGGTCATTCAGCATGACAATGATCCCAAACACACCGCCCGGGCAACGAAGGAGTGGCTTCGTAAGAAGCATTTCAAGGTCCTGGAGTGGCCTAGCCAGTCTCCAGATCTCAACCCTATCGAAAAGTTGAAAGTCCGTGTTGCCCAGCGACAGCCCCAAAACATTACTGCTCTAGAGGAGATCTGCATGGAGGAATGGGCCAAAATACCAGCAACAGTGTGTGAAGACTTACAGAAAACGTTTGACCTCTGTCATTGCCAACAAAGGGTATATAACAAAGTATTGAGATGAAATTTTGTTATTGACCAAATACTTATTTTCCACCATAATTTGCAAATAAATTCTTTAAAAATCCTACAATGTGATTTTCTGGATTTTTTTCTCATTTTGTCTCTCATAGTTGAGGTATACCTATGATGAAAATTACAGGCCTCTCTCATCTTTTTAAGTGGGAGAACTTGCACAATTGGTGGCTGACTAAATACTTTTTTGCCCCACTGTATTTTTATTTAGAAATCAAACTACAGAACTAAAATGTATTGTGAATGCCATTTCATATTGACATGATTTCCAGACCGCTTTTACATGAACTCGGTGGAACAGGCAAAAAAGACCACGGACAAAAAGATGTACTTCTCTCGCTCTTATCAAACATTTTTGTCTCTCAGGTTAGCCAGACACACTCTCAAACTCATCCTTTTCAACACTTAGGAGATTTGAGGATTGGGCTGACAGGGGAAGATGAAAAACGAGGGACAGCCAGCCCTTAGCGAAAAGGTGTGGTGGTATTATAAAAAACACCTTTTCCACATCCCCTGGATTTGACATGGTGGAGATAGAAGTAATAAGCACTCACCCACACTCTCTCTCTCTATCACTATAACCATCAGAGAGGGAATGAGAAAGAGAAAAGAGAGGAATTCGGTTGTATTTGTAAAAAACTAGGTCAAATGACACTTTATCTTTCATAGAGGGGAGGAAAGAGAATGGAAGTGATAGGGAAGTACTGACAGACCACATGTGGCTGTAAAGGAAGTCTTGAGGACCAATGAAAAGCCTTCTTGTAGTAGACGCACTGCACTTACAATCCACAAGGGCCTCCATTTACTAAAATTGAAAATAACAACTTTTCTTGTGCACCACCAAAACCATTCCAAATCCTTGGGTATTCTCAGATTTTATTACATTTTTTAAATATATTTTTCACATTTTTTGATGCAGTATTAAAACCAGAATGTTTTCTAGCTAATAAAACAAATCACAATCATTTCCACATGCAAAATTCTTCAAAATTCGTAGCTGAACCTGAAGATAATGAGGCCTTTACATAATCCGCCAAATCAAAGTTAAAAAAAAGTCACTTAAAGACGAAAAAAAACCCACTGATGTAGAAACTATTTTCACTCAAAAACTGGCAGAGAATTTCACGAATAATCGGAAAGAAACAGCAAGTAATATGTTTAATCAAACGTAAGAATTTTAAGTAGAAAGACTGATATAATATTTTCTTGGTGGAACAAGTTATTATATTTTGATTATACAATATTACACCAAGGCAGGCTAAAAACTGCAATGGGGTAAATATATGAGCATTGGATGGTTAAATGTTTGCTAAATCCCAAAGAGAAGAGTTCATTTAAGATCTGAGACATATAGAACTAGTCATTTTCCGCAAAATATCAAAGATGACATCTCAGTCTTTCCCCGGAGGCTGCAAGCCTCCCAAACGCAGGCATTCCTGTGAAACGAGAATGATTCAAAGCACGCCGAGGCAGTTGACCTTACACTCACACAATACAACAAATGTGGTAAACAGAGAGAGAGAGCGAGAGATAGAGAGAGGTAAGAAAAAAATGGGGGGGAAAGCAGATGCATAATTGTCCCCAAGGTAGCAGCAAAAGTGAAATCTGTTGTTGGTTTGGCAAAAGAAAAGGTCAGTGCTTTCAGAGGGCCTATTCAATATCGCACATACGCCCAAGCCTGGTGGTTTTGGACGGCCACTCTTGAATCAAGCTTTCAGATGAGCCTTCATTGTTCCCTGAGGGTTGGAGAGAAACGCTCCGTCAACAAAGGCCAGGCCGGGGTCTGATTGCAAGGAGGACAAAAAGAGCATTCAGCTGGAACCACCGTATTATATCTGCTGATAAGCAACGGTTACAGTCTAAATACACACATGTGAACCAACACACACAGAAGAAGATAACAGGGCTGGCTAACAAAACGGTAAAGCAGGACAAAGACTTACGACAAATGACTTGTAGCAACTAAGCAAGCTCTATAGAATGAGGTTTGTGTTGTGTGTCGTGATATACAACGCTGCTGCTGGGCTGGAAAATCAGCAAGCAGAAAAAAGCCCACAAAGAACAAGAGATCTAAGGGCAAAATAAATGCTCTCTTTTGCTGGAAACACTATTTCTGTGCTTTGAACTCCCATAATGAAGTTGTAATACTATCGGCAAGCCTTTCTTAAAGGAGTTGGGAGAAAAATGAGACCGGAGGGTGTCCCTTTCTCTGGCAAAGCATCTGCCGAGTTCGATTGTTTTGTTTGGCCCTCCCAGCTTTCTGTTTTTCTACAAGCTCAACCATTCTAGTACACACTCGCACACACAATGTACACATAATAGGCACTTAAAAGCCTTGTGGCCGTTCTACAATGAATAGTCATTAAGCATTACGTTACATGAGGCAGTTAGCGAGACATAACAACAGGTGCAGAACAGGAACAGCCTAATACGCTTAGCAAACATTAAGTATATCCGATGAGATGATGTTGCTTCGAATCCCTGAATATTCCATATTAATGCACCAATTTGGCTTTCAAGCTAATGAATTACAAGAATTGTGATTTTATTTGAAAAATAATCATTTTTAAGCTGTTCGTACAAAAATAAATTTTTTAAGATGTAATCACATAATGTAGCAATGTACAGTAGGAAATTTCCCTTCCCACAATGCATCCACACAATTTTAATTACATTAGATTTTCATTAGTGTAATACAGTGATATTTGACTGTATTACAGTAAATAAATTGTTTATTTTTTATTTAATCAACATAAGGGCACCATAGCAAACAATACCATGAATTATAAATGCTTAGTGCTTTTTGTTTTGTTTTGTTTGAATTACAGTAATGATAACTCAGTTAGGAAATAAGATTAATAATACCATGACAATAATTTAAATGTAATCTTAATTGTTCTGAATTATTTCTTTCTTTTGATGTTTGGCATGATTTATGACCCAGACAGTTTTGGGAGTTTCAGCTAGGACTTCCCAATTTGGGGAAAAATCAATTTGCAGTTTTTCTGGTTAAAAATTGCGATTACAATTTAAAATGCAAACATTTAGATAAAGACAAACATCTATATAAAGAACAATAGGTTTGTTAGCCAAAAATGTAAAAAGTAAAAGGCTTATATATCAGTATGACTAATAATAATTAATATGATTATTATTTTAAATAATTAAATAAAAATTAATATTGTTATACATATTACTATTATAATAAATTATAATAACACAATATTTTGTGTTATAAATTGTAATAGCACAATTTATATTTATATTTTAATTTAAAATAATTAAAAAATAAATAAATAAATTAATTAATTAATTAATAATAATAATAATAATAATAATAATAATAATAATAATAATGTGAAAATAATTCCAATGCAGCCTTAATGGTTCCACAAATTTATACAGAATTTAACCTCTTGTTTCTTTCTTTTGATTTTTGGGGTTCTATATGACCCAGACATGTTCTTGAGAACACACAATATCAGGGACACAAGATCATCATAGGTACTGTGGCTAAATCACAATCTGAGCAAGGTACAAATCATCTGAAAAATGGCATCGCTAACTAAAACTTCCTAAAATCACCGATAAGGCCTTTGCCTTTGACACCCAAACTTTGTTGGCAGAGAGACTGAGGTAACGTCACTTTAGCTCAAGGATCAGTATGGATCTGCTGGGTTCAACTGTTCAGAGTCGAAGCTCTCTTGTGGTATTTAACTTCAGCTGTAAAGTGGCCCTCTCATCGCCCGGAGCTCTGCTGTCTGCTTCACAATCTGTGGAAAGACAGTAGAACATCTCTGCTCTCTCTCATTCTCTCGTTTTTATTCCCGCTCTCATTAAGCATGCCTCGCAGTGCCTCATATGTCACCCTGCATTTATTAAGTCACCATCAAATTAATTATGCCCTTCTCTCTGCCAGCCCAATGTAATCTTTCTGGTCACATTATTTCAGATTAAACTATTCCAGTGAAGAAATGGCTCCCATGAATGAAATTTGGTGGAACATAAGGTGCATTGTCTCATAAAATCATTTCAAACAAATGTAATGTGAAGAGACTATGAGACGAATGTGAAGTTAACTGATTTGGTGAGGACAATTTGCTGAATTGTGATAGTATGCTTATGAACACGAGGCGAAAAATCAAAACAGATGTTTGGTAGAGAGATTTAAAGGGACAGTTCACCCAAAAATGAAAATGATTTCACTAATTACTCACCCTTATGTCTTTGTAAACCCAAATGACTCTTTTCCATGAAACTACCCTTTGTACCCTGTTCCTTTACAAACAAGAAGAAAAGAGCAAACTAAAGACTAATAGGAACTCGCAGAGACTTAAAGGGATAGTTCACCCCGAAATAAAAATTCTCAACCCTGTATGATTTTCCTTCTCCTGTTGAACAGAAAAGAAGATTTTTTTTAAAGAATGTGTGTAACCAAACAGATACTGGTCCCCACTGACTTCTACAGAATGGAAAAAAATACTATGGGAGTCAATGGGGACCACCAACATTCTTTTCTGTTCAGCAGAAGAAAGACACTCATACAGGTTTGGAACAACTTGAGGGTGAGTAAAGGATGACAAAGTTTTCATTTTTGAGTGAACAATCCCTTTAAGACCTTGTCCATGCCTATTGGCTTTGAGGTAATTTATATGCTAGTGCACTCTTAAAAACAAGCTACTTTTCTATTTATTTATTCCGAAATAAAAAATAAAAACACCCGAAAGTCAATCATGGTGCAATATTTCTGAAAGTTAAGAGACCACGTGGCAAAAGCAAAAGTAACACACAAACTTTAAAATACTAATATAAAACTTTCCATAAAAAATTACAGTGCAACACAATTTGTTACTTTAATTCAATAATGTTGTGCTACTTTTAAAAGTAATATTACACAGTATTTTGCATAGAAAAACTGAATGGCAGATCTGTGTGATTCATCACCCATGTGTGCAATACTCTAAATTAGCAAGCCACTGTTTTCGCTTAATTACAATGCAGAATATTTTCCTTTGTTTATTTAAAACACTCATCACTAATAATGAACAACAATTCCCCATCTCTGTGATTAAATCTAGGTTACATCATCTTGATAAATTTTAATGATGTGTACAGCAATTTTAATATCTTGCTTAACAAATGCACATGCAAACCATCTAAAACTGTAGTACAAAAGGGAAACTGATTCATAGGTCTGTCTGCTTTCTCAAAGGATTTGCATTCAGTTCTTTCTGAGTGCAAACCTTTGAACCTCTTATAAGAACTTCAGAGTTTCCAAAATTTTTGACCAATGATTTCCAGTCATTTATTTAGAGGACAAATTCTAGACAACTAAATATGTGATAATTAGTAGAAAAAAGGCCTGGGAATCACAAATTTAAAATATCCCTGAAATATGCTGGTTTTACACAACTTTTTGGACTTTTCCATTTTGAGTAACCTTTATATCTCTGAAATTAACTTCTGGGTTTCCACACAAACTTCTGTGACTTTTCCAGTCATTTATGAGCACTGGATGAGGATTTTAACCACAATTAATTTTTTTAGAATTTTGTACAGAGACAAAAAGAACATAAATGGGAAAGTCTATAGTGACTACACAATTTCTATGATGTTTTTTAATTTTCATTATATATAATATGACATTTACTACAATAATTTTCTAGGCCTATAAACCACTGTTTTAATTACAGGGTTTCCATTATTTCCTTCTTTAAATTTAAATGTCCTTCTTTTATGCTGCCCTTTTTTTTTACATAGATATTATATGTCTGTAGAACTCCCATACAGCATCTTCATCCACTGAAAATACTTCATCTGCCTTCATAAGAACTGAATGACCTATGTGATGCATTATAGTATGATTAGTTCATTATCAATGTGGATTTGCGCAGCTTGTCAGTGAACAGTGGCTCTGTGTAGTAAATGCTGCTCCATGTGAAATCATGCACGTGATGGAAATTACCGCTGATTACAGAACCGGCTTTACTGACAAGATGCGCATTAAATATTGCATGCAATATATCGTGCAGCCCTAATGATTAGCAGTTTTATTCAGTCCTGACAGACCTTGCAGTGCATGCTATTCTCAATGCACGATCAAGGCCTCTGATTTGTTCTTACTGAGGCAGTGCTGCATAAAGCTTATACTCGCCATGAAGAAAGCTACCAACTCTGCGTTCTCTCTGGGGCAACATTGCGCCTGACAGCAATGGCTTTTAAATGCTCTGCCGGTTGAAAAATGGCATTGACTTATGGTTATCCATCCCTGGTTCCTCTATGTGAACAAGGGAAAAGGCGACCACACAACCACACACTGCTCAAGGTCATAACCAGACAACAAACTTCTGGCCTCTGTTACGAGTGATGGATAACACAAACTGCTTCATCCCGACACAGAAATGATCAGAAAATTGTATTATCCGAGCACAGAGATAAAAGGATTACTAAACAGAGGAGATGAGAACGTGAGCGATACGGGGACAATGAAAAATGGGCATATTGAGGGATAAGGGGAGGATGGAAAGACGAAGCATTTCACTTTCCGAGGTGCTGTACGAGGGGAAAAGACACTGCGTGTTTCTGACAGGCGATCACAAGGCCTTCAAGTCTGTATGTCTGTTAAATTCAACGGCACAGAGACACACACGCACAAACTTTTAATGCTGCAATGGTTTCAAATCACACAGAATCTAATGCAAAGCAAATTTAGGCTCCCAAGCTTAAAAAACTGAAGGGTGAACAGGTCAATTTGTGATATAAAAAAATTTAATCATATCCTAATTTTAAATCATTAATGCAATCACATCATTTGTTTGTGGGTTTTTGTTAATCCTAAGGGATAGAAACATACCTAAAACAGTTTTCATACCTAAAAACAGAAACTAAACTGAATCTATTAAAACTGACATCAGAGTCGGCGCTGATAGCAATATATATATACAATACAGATTCCCGGCTTCACAGTACTAAAGAGGAAAATAACAATCATTGATGCTGACTTCTTCAAATATGAGACAAATTCAAATTCTGCTGTAAAGCAGCTCTAAAAAACACAATAGTGTCATTATTCAGCTCAAGTCAGTTTAGCATTGAAAATCTGTGCAAAAAGTTAATCAATTATGAAACAATTATTTAATTTAGCTATAAGTAGCTCTACAGAAGACAACAGCATCATTATTCAGTTCAATTCAGTGTCGTTGTCGTTATTCATATCGTTGTTCACCCACTGCAAATTTTGCTGTTTTTAGTTCTAAAAAAAATTCTTCCAACATTCTAAGTAGACATGAGAGAGGCAATTTAAAGAAAAAAAGAAAAAAAAAGCATAATAGTCCCTATTTAAATCCTAAATCACTCTTTGATAAGGAAGGAGACGTGAACAAACAACCAAACGAAGCAGACGTGGACAAAAAAACATTCTGTTTTCCCGCCGAGAACAGATGCATGTTTTTGTCCTGTTAATCACAAGCTCCGATTCCTGACCAGAGCCGCTCAGCAGCATTCTGTCCCACCGAGTGAGTGTGAGTGTGTGTGTGAGTCTGTAAGTGTGAATGCATCACTGGGAGTGTGTTCATCGAGGCATGTAAACCAGAGCAGAGACATGTAAGTCAGCAGAGGGGCCGAGCGAGGCTTTAATGAAAGCAGCGTGTCAGCGGAAGGTGTGATGAATTCGAGAGACATGGGAGGGGGAGAGGGAAGATAGAGGCAGAGGGAGAAGGGAAGAGCGGAGGGCTCTTAGCAGTCGGGTCCCCAGTGTGAGAGCGTGATTCCGGCAGCTCGCGGCAGGAGAATCTTAGAGGCTGTAGCTTTGCTTTATTGGAGCCTGGAAATCAGTAAACAAGACTGATGTGTGTTGGGATAGGATGCCAAACCCACTAACGCACTCTCCATCATCTTTTTCTATCTGTCTTTTTCTGTCTATCGCTCTCAATTTCTGTCTATTGTCTCTTTTGGTCTGTCAATCTCTTTAAGTCATACAGGCAGTTCGCTGCTGGATACCCAACTTCCTTCATTCTCTATATCTCTCCGAGTAGCATTTTTACATAGTCAACCTTGCAAAACCACCTACTCACCAGAATCATCAGATAATCCTTTATTATCACTGTAAAATGACAGAATGTCAATGAAGCCTGTTATACCACTAGTTCCAGATCAATCTTGCAAGGAGGGCTGCACGATGAGGAGAAAATATCTAAATATTAATTTATATTATTATTATTATTATTATTATATTATTACTTTTTATTTTATTGTGGATTATTACTTTAGTAATATTTGATAAATTATTATTTATTATTATTATTATTATTATTATCATTATTATTAAATAAAATATTACATATATTACATTACATTATATTATAATATATTATATTATGTGTGTACATACAGTATACACACTCACACACATATATATATATCACAGTTCATCACTGTTTTTTGTAATGTAGCATTATGCATTTATAGCCGAGCAAACTAAGGCACTAAATGTTAGCTCTCTCAAATAAAACTTAGGGAAGATTCATTTTAGCAAATCTGTTCACTTGGACAGTTAATTTAAATGCACCAGTTCATTAAAACTGTGAATTGTAATATTAAATCAATTATAAAATAATATAAATTATATGAATGATGGTGTTCTCTAGTTATATTAGGGGCATTTTGTGAATAAATCTGTTCAAATCTGTCATCTTAATTAGGACACATTGTTTTTGTGTTAGAAAAACACTGCTCTGATTGCAAAGAAAAGTAAATTAATTCATTAACTTGTAGTGTAACATGACTGTAGTTTAACTACTTGGAATTATGAGCACCTTGAAGCTTCCCCAACACTGGTTTTTATGCACATCCATATGATTAAGTGTATGTGTAAGTGGGTGTACGCAAGTTCTTGCCTAAAGCTCCTTCCCTGTCAATTTCTTTTCAATTGCAACCTTTTCTGCCCCACTTTCTAATCTTAGAGGAAAGAAATCAGACACACAATCAAGCACTGCTGTCCATGAGGGCCCTCAAATCATCACGAAGAACAAAAAAAAATTGAAAACGGAAAAATGAAAGGCTAAAAATGCCATTTACCCTCGTCAACCATCTGTAACGTGCACATTTATGCAATACCGCCCTGACAACCTATAATTCAGAACTCAATTACCATTCCAAAAAGTGCACAGTATGCACAGGGACTTCGGACACCCAAGTGGACGCCTGCACAAAATCGTTTGTCATGATTAAATGACAGCTCTTTTGACTGGCTCTGATTTGTTGACAGCTCTGGCCAATCAGAGGAGAGAAACAGTAGGACAAATATCAGACAAACATGAGAAACAGAGGAATAGAAACAGTGAAAGAACACTAAAATTAGGCCAAGAGCTTTCATCTGTCCATCAAAGACAACATATCAAATGCAAACATATCTGAAAATCAACACCTCTTTGAGATCATTAGGTCCATACAGATTTCAAAAAATGTTATAAATCAAACACATCGCTAAGCTATAAACTCAAAGTCTAGGCCATTCAGAAAGATACTTAGTTTTTCCTTCAAAGAACAAACCAGTGACCCTAAATCTCAGTCTAAAAATACCCAGATAGAGCTGTCTTAATCTTACATTTAAAGGAATAGTTCACCCAAAATGAAAATTTGCTGAAAATCTACTTACCCTCGGGCCATTCAAGATGTAAATGAGTTTGTTTCTTCATCAGAGCAGATTTGAAGAAATTTAACATTACATCACTTGCTCACCAATGCATCCTCTGCAGTGAATGGGTGCCGTCAGAATGAGAGTCCAAACAACTGATAAAACACTGCAATAATCCACAAGTAATCCACACAACTCCATCAACTGTCCATCAACTGATATCTTATGAAGTGAAAAGCTGTGTGTTTGTAAGACAAATTTATTATAAACCTCTTGTTTCCAGTTAAGTCCTCTATCCATACTATTGCTTTCTCAAGACATCATATTTGAATCAGGAGAGAAATAAGTACAGATCAAGCATAGTTTACAAGCCAAAACTGTCCAAAACAGTTCTAAACTAAGATTTTGATGTGAGAGGACAACAGGGGATGGACTTTTCACTGGAGAATCTTGCTTCACAACATGTTAATTAATGGACTGAGGATTACCTGTGGATTATTGTAATGATTTTATCAACAGTTTGGACTGTCATTCTGACGGCACCCATTCACTGCAGAGGATGCATTGGTGAGCAAGTGATGCAATGATGAATTTCTCCAAATCAGTTCTGATGAAGAATCAAACTCATCTACATCTTGGATGGCCTGAAGGTAAGTACTGTAAGTTTTTAGCAAATTTTCATTTTTCTGTGAACTATTCCTTTAAAGGGATATTTCCCTCAAAAAAGAACCTCTCTCAAATCACCTGTGCACATTAACACAGATGTTTTGACTACCTGAAAAAACTCCAACTGAAAGTACCGGTGCACATTCCCTCACTTAGCATTTTGAAGTGTGGCATCAATGATTGGTCTCCTCTCAGAGTGCAATAAGAGCGTGTACACCTGGCCACAACATCTCATTCACAGATGTGTTTTCCCTGGAGGAGCTTGTCTCTGAAGCCTTCTGAGAGTGGCGGTAATGAGAGGAATGGATTGTATTGATGCTAGTGACCCGCGGTCCACGGAGGAATAAAACGAAACAGTGGCGACTGACAGGCTTCATTACACATCCTGTAAGAACACATTAAGGTGCCCTCATCCCCACCTGAGTCACCTTTCTCTCTCTATCTCCCACCTCGTCTTGCTCTGCCCGTGGAGAAAACAAAATGTAAATAAGACATCCATATTAATACAATTGATTCTCCTGGGCAGCAATGAGACTAATTGGAGAGCAAAAGGAGATGTGTGCTTCAATCTTATCCTTCTCAGAGTTTTCTTTTGATAAAAATATCCTAATCCTAAACCTATTTACACTCTGATGCCATGGTCAATATTTTTTTGTTAACTGTTTATTGAATTTTCTTCAGGGAACAGCAGCACAAAACAAAAAGCAGCTGTACAAATTTAGTTAGCCCTGTTACGAAGCAAAGAATTTCCAGGTGGTTAGTGGATGCTATCACCCTAGCATACTCCTCCTTGGGCTTGCAGTGCCCCACTGGAGTCAGAGCCCATTCCACCAGAGGCATTGCCTCTTCCTGGGAATGGTCCAGCAGGGTGTCCATTTCGGAAATTTGTGAGGCGGCCGGCTGATCCTCGCCGTCCACATTTGTAAGGTTTTACAACCTGGACATCCCCGCCTTGCAGGCCAGAGTCCTTTCTGCTTAGTTCGCCGGCTCCGTAATATAACTTCTGCTTAGTACATTATTTAGCTCTATACTCGTACTATACATCAACAGTAGTCTAATTTGTGTCTATTTTCATTTCTTCTAAAAAAACAACAAATTTAAATTATAAACTTAAATTAGAAGTCAATTAAGTCCCCCATGGATGAGACAAGACTATATTAGCTGTCATCTTAAGGCTGTTCTAAAATGATTGTAAAACCATTGATTTATTTTATTTTAAAATTACACATTATATTATATTATATTATATTATATTATATTATATTATATTATATTATATTATATTATATTATATTTTTATTTTATTCTATTCTCAATTCTATCATCATGGAATTTGGGGTGATCTATATTTGCAGCATGATATGAAAGAGCAACCTCTGAGCAATACAATTTTCCTGTGGGTACACTCTTCAATTGCTCCTTTTTCATCAGGTCCTTTGCATCCTGGGTGTAATTCACTGAACACTGTATTAAGTGCCGCCTACAATCAGAGAGGAGAGACTGATATCGGCGTGTCTCCACGGGGTTTAATGACGGAAGGATCATGCCGCGGCCCAATTTCCTCCCCTGATTAGACAATCAGATCCTGATGACATCAACATGCGCAGATGGTGCTTCTTCAGCCGTTTATTTATTAATGAGTGCTTGTGTATTTTTATCAGATGGGGCCTGATGCTAGTGCCCCCAATAGAGAAAAATTACTAGACTTTGATGTTTTCGGCTGGATTTTGTTTGAAGCTGCTGACGACCCCATTTCCTTAAAACAGTACGTCTCAACTGGCTTTGCTTCAGGACCCAGATTTTACTTTGGACAACAAGTGGCAACTCAACACTGTGTCCTAATCAGGCATGATGCAATAAATCATCATAAAGCATGTAAATTTGTGGTTTTGTCCTAATCAGCCATAACTACAACAAGCTATGAGCAATAATAGGATCCACCCAAATAAATTAATTCATATATATATATATATATATATATATGAATTAATGTATTTTTGGGTGGATACTAGTATTGCTCATAAATACATTCATTAATTTACTAATTTAAATATATATAAAAATATATAAAATATTATATATAATATTTAATGTATTTATGTATTTATGTATTTCTTATTAATTAATTAATTAATTAATTATTAACAAATAATAAAATATATCCATAATATTCAATTCAATTACAAACTACAGATTGTGTTTTTTAAATAATGAATACATTAAATATTTGAGTTATAAGAGTTTGGTTCCAAAATGCTATAAATCCATTTTGATTAATTTGAGCAAAAATTTGTTTACTTTACCAAGAAAGTGGCAAGATGAAAACCACTATTTCCTGTTTCAAACTTTCACATACCAACTTTAGGTTATAATAACATTAAAAATTCAAATCCAGATTTTGATTTTCAAAGTTTTATTATAAAAGAGATAATTTTTTACCAAAATGCAATAAATTCATGACAGTTTTTTTTTTTTTTTTTTCAAAATGCAATCCATTTAATTAATATAAAAGTTATTTTTCATATTGAAATTTGTTGAAAATACACAACAAAGCAAGTTAATCCACATATAACAGCCTCTGAACTTGGTCAATACTAATCTTATATAAAGGCACTGGACTAAAAATAGCCATTAAACCAGTCATCACTCCCAAAATGAATTCAACGGGTCATTTTGTTAATTCTATAAATTAATTACAACAATAAAACAAAATTTCATCATGAACAAGAACATGAAAAACAATATCACATTAGACCACAGAAATTCCAAAATGACATTTCCCTTACATTCAACTTCCAAAAGTGCATTCATCTTTGCCATGTTACATTCATTTAATTGACTAGTGCTATAAGCTGTATTAACAAAAACATTAATGGCACTAATAAAAACACTTACACTGACAAGCTAAGCAATAACGCGTTTATAATCGAATGCCATTCATCTAAGATTATGAATGCGATATTGCATAGCTTGTCAGTGAACTACGGCTCTGTGTATTAAATGCTGCTCCATCTGAAAGCACGTCATGGAGATTTGCTAAAAGATTTGCTCACAAAACCGGCTTTACTGATGAGATGCGCATGACAATCACATGCGATTTATCGTGCAGCCCTTTTTGTTTGTTTGTTGATCACAAAGTACAAAGTAGATGAAGAAAACTCGGATGCTGGGTGTATTCAAAGCGCCGCCATTACTGTCTACAGTGTGTGGAATGGTGCACTGTGATTGGTTGAGCGGATATATTGCGTTCTGCAGAGAAGGGAGACTGGCGTTTACAATACTGATTTTGGTGTTAACTCAATTTTTTTTAAATGGCGTTTAGGAATATATTAAATTCAATATATATATATATATATATATATATATATATATATATATATCCTCTGAACCACAAAAGCTCATATTTTTAGGACACCAACTGAGAACCACTGCCTTTTATAAAAAAAAAATTAAAATAAAAAAAACACTATTGTCTTCTGAAAACCACCATCCAATTCTGGGAAAGGTGCTTCCACTACAGCAATCATAAACTTCTTTAGTGGCTTGAAAGTATCACACTACCCCCCCAAAATTGTCATTTATAAGGATGTAGCATCTTTCCAATGGAGTGCCTGGAAGCTGGAGTGCTTTGGTGTCAGATGTAGTGTGTAGGGAGCAAATGGGGTTAAATAAACTGGTGGGGAGAGACGCAGTTGTGTAGCTGACTCTATTGTCTTTAAGGGTGCTGTGAGACAGAGGTTGTTGAGCGCTGCAGGAGATGGCTGAGTGAGAGTGACAGCGAACTTGATTGCCATTTGTCTCACTGTGAACTACTGCCTCGCTTCCGAGAGAGAAAGAGATAGACTTCGAGACAGACGGGAGACCAAAGTGCCTTCTCCATATAACAAGAGGCCAACAGAGAGAAGAGTCAAAGGAAAAAACATGAACAAAATGGTGGAGAGACTGAGATATGACTGAAGAATATGGATCTTGGGAATTGCTGAAAGAAAGCAGCTGGAAAAGGAACTGAT
The DNA here is from genome assembly GCF_012432095.1 of Onychostoma macrolepis. Classification (NCBI taxonomy): domain Eukaryota; kingdom Metazoa; phylum Chordata; class Actinopteri; order Cypriniformes; family Cyprinidae; genus Onychostoma; species Onychostoma macrolepis. Next base: position 29,100,048 of record NC_081160.1, read on the forward strand.
CACCCAAAAATGAAAATTTACTTGTTTCAAACCTGTATGTTTGTTTCTTCATACAACATTAAGCTCTAAAAGGAAAAAAAACAAAAAAAAACATACATGAACATAAACTACTTTAACTTAACTTAAATTTTGGTCTGTTCTTCAGACAAAACGATGATATAGTGCAAAAGTCTTTATAGAGTGCAGAAGTGTGCACCCATTTATTCAGCAGTCTTACTGTGCGTTCACACCAGACGCGACTTGCGCGAATAAATCGTGCTATTTGCACGTAGTTGGACGCTTGAACATTTTGAGTTTACTTGCTTCATTCGCGCGTGAAATTCGCTTCATTCGCGCGTCACATTCACTTCACAACAGATGCGAATTCACGTCATAGGAGGGGCTTCTGCCAGGCGAACGGCTCCAGTCTCGTTGCGAAATGGCTGACATGGATAAAATACGCCGAATAAGCTCAATTTAGCTAGCTTGTAGTCTCAATATGTATATATAGCTTAAATTGTATAAAGAGCGTTTTTTACAACTTACCAGATTGTCTGACCTCCTCACTCACTTGCTTCCAAGCAAAATCTTTTTATTCCTGTTTCTGTAAAAGTACGAAAATGTAGGCTATCATACAGCTCTGGGTGTCCACAAACAGCGATGATTATTTTGTCCTCCATTGTTGTTTGGGATTCCCTCTGCTGGCTACGTCGTAATCACGTCACTACTAGAGCAAGCTCCTGATTGGTTAATGCGGCGCAAATTTTCACCAAAGTTCAGATTTTTCGATTCGCCCGAAACGCTCAATTCGCGCCACCTCATTCGCGCGAATCGCACCGCAGGATGTCTATTCGCTTCTTTGCATTGACTTAACATGTAAATCACTCGCGCTTAACACTTCATTCGCGTCTGGTGTGAACGCACCTTTAGTCCCCTGTCATTTTTCCCATAGGGATTTTTAAAAAGTCTTTGTTAAAAAGTTATACGCCACGAACCAAATCAACCAGCTACGAGGTTAATCACAACATTACAAACTTTGATTTAAACTTTGAAAAGTATTCACCAATCGGAAAAAAAAGACAAAGAAAAAGGTAGAAGACTGTACTGAAAAGCTCAAAGGGTTAGTTCACCCCAAAATAAAATTTCTGTCATGAATTACTCACCCTCATATCGTTCTAAACCCATAAGACCTTCGGTCATCTTCGGCATTGCTGTCTATGGAAGGGTCAGAGAGCTCTCTGATTTCAGCAAAAACATCTTAATTTGTGTTCTGAAGATGACCAAAGGTCTTACGGGTTTGGAACGACATGAGGGTGAGTAATTAATGACGGAATTTTCATTTTTGGGTAAACTAACCCTTTAAAGGAGGGAAAGAACTACAATCCCATGAAGCACTGCAAATAAAATAACTAAATTAAAAATTACAAATAAATATAAAATGATTGATTTAAAGATTGTGTTTAATGAAACTATATATTGCAAAATATACAAGTATTATTCTCTGATTGGTGGAATTTCTTTGCAAAATCATGGGTAATGTAGTTTTTCCTCCAATTCCATCATTAAACACAATTATTTAAGTTGAAATAATGCAGACTGATGGCTTCAACACAAGCATATACATTCCTTTAACAACCTTGCAGTTCACAGCAGGTCCGTATTTAAAGGTTTATAAGATAATATTAAAGATCAATTCCACTTAGAAGAAAATGAATGGGATTTTTACTGCCGACTGCTGTACTCTACGGTGCACTTTACAGGGGTTAAAGCAAAAAAAAAATCTTTTGACTGAAAATTTTTCCTCGGCCAAACCCCGGATCCACAGCCATACCTGTCACACACCCAGTTTAAGAGCCGTGTTTTTCTTCTTGTAATTAGGAGCACTTGTCCTCCTAATTTAAAAAAATTTAGGAGCACCTTCTAATAAATAATAAAAAATTCTGATCAAAAATTAGCCTTTTTAATACAAGGTGACATTTGACAGTGATTTACAGGGGAATTTTCTTTTTACTTTTGTAAATGCATTTTTCTAATTCTAATTTTTCTAATTAACGGAAATCCGTCATAGCGGATCCCTGACTTTAATGGTGTTTTATGTCCATTTGGAGACATGCTCCATGGAAGAAATGATAGCACACAGGTCTGGAATGACAACAATGGCAGAACTTTCATTTTTGAGTGAACTATTCCTTTAAAAAATCCTCAGCAGAAGAGAAAGAGATGAAGAAAACAGGAAAGAGTGAGCCATGAAGGTGTATCCCATACCTGTGGGAACGGCCGCATCCATGGAGGGTCTCTCCCAGGTGTTGACTTGCTCCCAGGCGAAGCCATTAGTCCCCAATGCCACGCTGTAGCCGCAATTACTGTAGTGCTCTTCAAACGAACAGCTGCCTACAGAACACACACAAGAGAGAAGAGGGGAAGATGGCATGTGTCAACATGATTAAGCCACAGAGCGCCATCATTACTTCATCTTCGCTAAAAACACGATTTTCCACTGCATTAAGCTTTATGCTAGCCAGGAGCTAAGGATTAGAAAGCCAGGATGAAATAGCACTAATTAAATGTACTCGTTTTAACACATCTTCTTGTATCGTAGCTTTGAGAGGGGGTTTATTTAAGCAGTAAGGTGCAAGAGGGCGTGCTGTATTGTGAATATAGACATGACTAAAAGGCCATTGCTATTTATGACATGAGTGACACAATACAGCACAGCCTTGGCTTACTGTTTTTAAGAAATGGTTACCACATAAAAAAATAAATCAAGATCACAGATTTTTATTAAAATACTACATTATAAAGTAAATTAATAAAATACATTGTCTCTGAATATTTAAATTATATATATATATATATATATATATATATATATATATATATTTTTTTTTTTTTTTTTTTATTAAAAAATTATATATTAATAAGACATCATGTCAACTTAATTTTGACAAGTGCAGTATTTTCTGATTTAAATTACCAATGAAAAAATAAAAAGTAGAAAAAAAGGTTAAAGTTTTTAAAAACAGTTCAGACATATGATATTTTGTGAAACTATCATGAAAAATCTAAAAAAAAAAACAAAAGAAAAAAAAAAAACAATGAAGCTCTTATATCTGAGATCGTTTTTGTGCCTCTACAATAGCAGATTTAAAAAAAGAAATAATAAAATTACTATATTATGACTGGAATACTGTATTGACCAATAAGCATATTGCTATACACATATATACATATACATTTATTTATATTTCTCATTTCCTTTTAGACTATTTTCTTTGTGTCAGACTATTTGTGTCAGACAGCCTCATTCGATTGGACGTTACTTTCTGTACCACCCAACATGGAAATCGCTTTGGTTTGTGTGCATGTTAAGCGCTCAGATTCAACATGATGAAACTTCTGCCTGCAGGATACTTACATTTCTGCATATTTCAAGGACCAAATATTCATTGCCGTCTTAATTTGCCCCTGCGTATTAAGCTACACAAGAGGATTAAAATGCTACAAAAATAATTAATTTGCCATGAGCGCCGAAAGACGATGAATCTTACAATACCAGCAAGACTCGCAAACCACATCAAAGGTATTCTCAAAGAAATCGCACAACCGTAAAAAACAATAATAGTTATATATTCAGAATTTTCCAGGGGGAGCGATCGGATAGCGTCGCGATCTATTGAAGGAAAAAATTAACCAGTCAAAGACGTGATTTTGTGGAACACGTCAGCCCGCTGGGGTTCAGTTAGACAGCAGCAGAAGAAGAAATTAGGTCTCCTGTAGTTTATGTAACCCTCGGTTTCTAATTGCCTTTGAAGTGTTCACATATTCATACTGCCACCCTGCTCGTCCCCGGCCTATGCTGGGAAAAGAAGATGTTTTCATACTCAGAATCGAAAAGCGTCTGAATTTGTTGGTCTGAATTTTGGATTTGTTGAGGGATGTTTAAGGATTCATACACTTTTGGAGAGATACAATCACTGATAGTATCTAAAGTTCAAAAGCCTTTTATATATGTACCACTTTAGAGACGTACAAGACTTTTTGAAATCTCTGACGTGTCAGAAAGTTTGAGAGTTTACTCCAACAGGTGACTCAAACACAAGCCCATTGCATGACTTTTGAGAAGAAACAGGACTTTGAGGAGAAACTTTCAAGATCTTTTTAAATGGCAAATTTGTTTATAAATGAAATTTAAATGGGACTAACAAAAGTATAGTACTTTCCATATTTCACTGATTCATTGTTTAGAAACCCCAAGAAACAAATGACTAATAAATAGTTAACTGCATTGTTGATGACATTAAACATTTAATATTTTATTATTAAAAACACAATAAACTCGCTCTGTTCTATGCACCGTTAAGGATTCTATAACATTTCAAGTCATTTAAATGTAATAAGGTTTATGTTTTACAGTATCTGCTGTCAGCAGTGTCTATCCAAATGAATGGAAATGTATTAAAATGTGCTAGAACCATACTTCACATCCAAATATTTACAAGTACTAATGAGATCACACTGCACACACACTCACACTCACACGCAAACATAAAACAAGCACAAGTTCTTCATTTCTCCTCTAATTAATGTTGCCTACCAATTTGATCCATTATTGATAAGTTGCCCCACAGCAGACAAGCAACAGTTTCCAATCTCATCAGCGGCAGACATGGCAGCGGTACGAGCTTGACTCGTCCCCCACATCTGCTGCTCACGGCTCCACACCTCTCACAGCTCGATGGCATATGCCCTGCTGCTGGCACGCTGTCAATACGATGTTTATCGAATCTAGCGCTCGTGCTGCCCTATCAGGAGCGCTTGATGAACTTAGAGATGATTTCACAGCGCAGGAAAGGAAGAAGTGAGATTTGGGGCGGATGTGGAAGGGGTGGATGGGTAACATCTGCTCGATTAACAGAAGGGTTTGTTTACACTCTGAAAAATAACTGGCGTGTACAGAAACAGCAGTGTCACGGTCTTTACTGTTCTCTTTAACTGCAACATGAATAATTGTGTCTTATAACGCCACTAATTTACTTTCAAAACATAATAAACAGACAGAACAAGAGAATGACAGAACGACAGACAAATAGACAAACAGAACGAGAAAATGATAGAACGACAAACTGATAGAATGATAAAACGACAGACAGAACAATAGAATAATAGAACAACAGAGAGAATGGTAGAATGATAGAACGACAGAATAAAATAACAGACAGAACAATAGAATGATAAAACAACAAACAGAACAACAGAATGATACAATGACAGACAAAACAATATTGATTGATAAAATGATAAAAAACAGACAGAATTATAAAACAATACACAGAATGACAGAATTACGAAACAATGGACAGAACAACAGACCGAACAACAGAATGATTGAATGATAAATCAATAGAACAGACAGAACAATAGATAGAACGATATGATAGATCGATAGATCAATAAACCGATAGATAGATACATAGATAGATAGATAGACAGACAGACAATACTAGGAGAGGGACAGACAGCAGCACTGGCTGCGAGATACGTGTGGACGTGCCACAGCCTGAGAGACAGCAGGTGAACGTGTATAATGTATATAATGTCTGACCTCTGTGTGTTTCCCTACTGTCTACCACAGTGACCCTCAGCCTGTGTGTGTTTATACGTGTTAAACACTGTGGTATGAAATGCTCACACAAGTTCTTATTTGTTACACTGTTTATTTAAGTTCATATTGTTATAATGTTTTTATTCTATTATTTTGATCTTTTCATTGTTATTATATTTCAAACTTTGGTAATATTGTATTTTTTACAGTCATGCCAATAAAGCAATTTTGAATTTGAAAGACAGACAGACCGACCTTTGTCTATGCTACAAAAAAAAACGAGATACTTGGCTAACTGTATAACATGAAACAACTACTGAAATGACAGCTGAATGTTTTGAATGTTCAGCTATAGTTTTCATCCTTTAGTTAAGATCTTAGTTAATAGATACTGACGTTACATTCATGTTTGAGAGTTTAACTGCATTAGTCATAAGCATATGCTGTGTCTTTCTTGGCCCTCACCAGCGGCATTTCCAGTCGAGCAGACAAATAGTCGGTTTGAAACTAAAGTGATTATGTCCACCCCACTAAGCACAGATAATAGCTCAGATATGTGTTGTTAATGCAGCGATCAAAGTGCTGTTTAAAATCCCATCATATGTATATAGTTTATTTTCTGTTCCAAGCTACACCCAAATCTATAACAGGCTTTATTTGTGTGAAAGAAACATACTGAAAATCCAAGCCAAACTGAGAGGGGCTCATTTCTATGAAGTACTTGTTCATGTTTCCACATGACAACTTTAGAGTATGTATATATATATATATATATATATAGAGAGAGAGAGAGAGAGAGAGATAGATAGATAGATAGATAGATAGATAGATAGATAGATAGATAGATAGATAGATAGATAGATAGATAGATACATACATACAGTTGGTTATTGATTCAGTATTTTTCCTGTGTCCTCAATATGACTTTCTGTCCTGTTAGGCTTGTAAAATCCCTAACTAACAAAAGCCAGTTCCTAATAGCATCATCCTCCAGGAAGTGACATCTCTATGATGGGAAAACATCCAAAAGGATTTGATGATTTTTTTTTTTTGAGGTTTGTCTCATTCAAAAAATCTTTAGACAGATAATGTCCATGCACATAATTAATCATTTTAGGTTTTTCTATAAAACTGTAAAACCCCTCTACATCTAGTTCCTTATTTCCGTTCATATGCTGAAATACTACCTTAAATATAAGCATATTCATTTTACAAAATGTCATAGTTCAAAATGTAATGCAGAACATAACCCAGAGATTTTTTTTGTCAATATTATTGATAACAAGAGACGGCTGCTGTTGTGATTATGGAGTTCACAGGAGAAAACCAACCTCCCCCACCCCAGAAGAGGACAACTCCAATCAGATCAGACGGGTGCACGGACCAAGAGCAAGTGGGCCAATTTAATCCACGAAACACACGTACACATACACACACACACACACTCGTTTTGAAGGCAACCTCGCACAGCTTGTCGCTCTGAATTAAGCAAGAGTGGCCTGACACGAGCGTACAACGAGAAAGGAAACTCCACATCACACACTCACTTGTTTCCCGTCTCCCGACACCTTTTAGCACACAAACACACGCGGCCGCTCTCTAGCGAGCTTGTCACTCATTCAGTGTAGCAGCTCCGTCAACCTGAGCTAATGCAACTTTTTCCACCTCACCTGCCGCCTTTAACCTCGTCCGCTCGGGCCACAGAATCCATTGTGCGCTGCAAATCTCTCTCATCCATCATCTGTGCTACAGGTGCAGCCGTGCCTGCCGGATAGGCGCTGATTTCCTAGTTTCACTTACAACAGAAGGACAAAGAGGTGCCAGTCCACCCACGCCTGAGCAGATATTTACCACCCTCCCTGACGCCAACTTCCTAATTGTTCAAACTCATTCATACGTCCCCATATACTAGCTGTACACACCTCAGCGATTCCTTCATTTAGTACACACTACACCCACACAAAGACAGCAGGACTCGGGTCCTCCAAGAACAGGCGTCCAACAGACATTCACACTTTCACCAGCGCGAGTGGGAAGTGTCGTGTTGCTCAGTAGGTTTTCGCGCCTTTAAAACGCTACACGGATTACGGGGTTCGGTACCCGCACCTTAGTTAATAGATACTGACGTTACATTCATGTTTGAGAGTTTAACTGCATTAGTCATAAGCATATGCTGTGTCTTTCTTGGCCCTCACCAGCGGCATTTCCAGTCGAGCAGACAAATAGTCGGTTTGAAACTAAAGTGATTATGTCCACCCACTAAGCACAGATAATAGCTCAGATATGTGTTGTTAATGCAGCGATCAAAGTGCTGTTTAAAATCCCATCATATGTATATAGTTTATTTTCTGTTCCAAGCTACACCCAAATCTATAACAGGCTTTATTTGTGTGAAAGAAACATACTGAAAATCCAAGCCAAACTGAGAGGGGCTCATTTCTATGAAGTACTTGTTCATGTTTCCACATGACAACTTTAGAGTATGTATATATATATATATATATATATATAGAGAGAGAGAGAGAGAGAGATAGATAGATAGATAGATAGATAGATAGATAGATAGATAGATAGATAGATAGATAGATAGATAGATAGATACATACATACAGTTGGTTATTGATTCAGTATTTTTCCTGTGTCCTCAATATGACTTTCTGTCCTGTTAGGCTTGTAAAATCCCTAACTAACAAAAGCCAGTTCCTAATAGCATCATCCTCCAGGAAGTGACATCTCTATGATGGGAAAACATCCAAAAGGATTTGATGATTTTTTTTTTTTTTTTTTTGAGGTTTGTCTCATTCAAAAAAATCTTTAGACAGATAATGTCCATGCACATAATTAATCATTTTTAGGTTTTTCTATAAAACTGTAAAACCCCTCTACATCTAGTTCCTTATTTCCGTTCATATGCTGAAATACTACCTTAAATATAAGCATATTCATTTTACAAAATGTCATAGTTCAAAATGTAATGCAGAACATAACCCAGAGATTTTTTTTGTCAATATTATTGATAACAAGAGACGGCTGCTGTTGTGATTATGGAGTTCACAGGAGAAAACCAACCTCCCCCACCCCAGAAGAGGACAACTCCAATCAGATCAGACGGGTGCACGGACCAAGAGCAAGTGGGCCAATTTAATCCACGAAACACACGTACACATACACACACACACACACTCGTTTTGAAGGCAACCTCGCACAGCTTGTCGCTCTGAATTAAGCAAGAGTGGCCTGACACGGCGTACAACGAGAAAGGAAACTCCACATCACACACTCACTTGTTTCCGTCTCCGACACCTTTTAGCACACAAACACACGCGGCCGCTCTCTAGCGAGCTTGTCACTCATTCAGTGTAGCAGCTCCGTCAACCTGAGCTAATGCAACTTTTTCCACCTCACCTGCCGCCTTTAACCTCGTCCGCTCGGGCCACAGAATCCATTGTGCGCTGCAAATCTCTCTCATCCATCATCTGTGCTACAGGTGCAGCCGTGCCTGCCGGATAGGCGCTGATTTCCTAGTTTCACTTACAACAGAAGGACAAAGAGGTGCCAGTCCACCCACGCCTGAGCAGATATTTACCACCCTCCCTGACGCCAACTTCCTAATTGTTCAAACTCATTCATACGTCCCCATATACTAGCTGTACACACCTCAGCGATTCCTTCATTTAGTACACACTACACCCACACAAAGACAGCAGGACTCGGGTCCTCCAAGAACAGGCGTCCAACAGACATTCACACTTTCACCAGCGCGAGTGGGAAGTGTCGTGTTGCTCGAGTAGGTTTTCGCGCCTTTAAAACGCTACACGGATTACGGGGTTCGGTACCCCGCACCGCTCCCATGGATCCACACGTTGCGTGACTTGCTAAAAATCACATTTTACACCTTCAATTGCAACACTCTGGAGTTAAATATCAGTGCTAGAAAAGCAGTTTTGACCGGACATTCAGTGCCAAACCACTTTCCCCCATAGACCAAGTGAAAATGCAACACGCTTTTGCCAAAAACTCAATTCTCACCTTTCACAATACCCTGCAGTTCTGCTGACAAATGGCGTGTTTATTCCTTTACAGTGCTTGTTTGTTGAATAATTGGTAAGAATTAATCAGTTGCCATATGTCTGTTTCAAAGAGTCTGAGAATTTGATTAGTGCTACTAGTTGACTCAGCTGAACTTGGTAGATCTTCTCTTGACCCGGTTTGTTCTGATCCGCTTAGCACATACCGACTCCAGCTGAAACTTCCTGCAGACACGGGATTCTTTCTGATATTATTCTCACTTTCCCACTGGGCTGAATAGGCCCGATACTTTACCTCAAAGGCTCATGTTAAATCTCTTCCTCCGGGTTTCTCTGAAGAAAACAGTCTATAATACTCTGCAGTACAATATTTGACATACAGGGTCAGGATACCTTCCCTGCAGAGAAATACAGAGCTTAGATGAGTTTGGACTAGCAAAATCCTGTCCATTTTGGGATTTTATATGGTCAATGTTGGTCCGTTACAAACACAAGCTATTCAAGCTGGTTATTTTTGCACGTAGACTGTCATTACCAGTTTAACATTGCTACATGACCACCTTGAACAGCTTTAAAGCGTATTATTTGTTCTGAATGCTACCAGAAAAATGAAAACCAGTCAAATGATCTCATCTTATTTTTTAAGTAGCCTACATTTTGTTGGCGTTTTGCTCCATTTAAACTGCATAGGTTAAAAAAATAATAATACTTATATAGGCAACAAACTTCCTTTATTATATCAACTTCAATATTAATATAGTGAATTTTACTGTATACAGAAAACATAGTAAAAACAGGAATTGCTCATGCAAAACTTTGTTGCTGTGATACTAAGTTGTTTGTCAGGACATTTCTAAGGTGTTCTGGGTGGTTTTAATGCACTGTTGCAAAATTCAGTAATTTCAGCGAAAGATTTCCCCACTCAGACTTTGGATCGGTTTCAGTTGGTCATGTGAATTCGCTGTTGATGACAGGCAATGGACCTTTTTTGCCCACTAAATTCTCTGAAATTTGGCTAATGTGATGGCAACTTTAGGCAGTCGCACTGTGGTTACTAATGTGTTCTTGGTGGTTTCTTACTGACCCAAGTTGCAATAGTAAGTCTGATGATTAGGAAAGTAATAGCACATATGCAATTTGAGGTATCATTCGTGTCTGAAGCACAAACGGTGCGAGAACCCTCCTGATGCTTGCCTATGAGAAAATACCAATAATTAATGTTTACTGCATACATCCCTGCTACTTTTTTCTTGGGAATTTGTATTTGTCAGTTTAAGACTTTACAGCTCACTTTTCCACCTCATTTTATGAGTTCCCCCCTGCAGACAGACAGACTCACAGTCTCAATACTGTATGTCCTTGGAAGTTAATTATTTTTTTCCCTCCGCAGAGGCCAAGTGGAGGTTGGCAGCCGAAACAGCAGAATACACACGCAGAGAAGGTAGAGCTGCCTCAGGTAACTACGAATACATCTCAGGAGACTCTCTCTCTGATTAAAAATGACAAATGTTCCAGTGCTGCACTTTAGGTCTTAAAAATTTGCCAATAAAAATTATTAGCTGCCACAAACTGCATGTCCTGCAGTTTTTCTTCCCTTAAAAAATGATTACTAGAGAAATGAAAGCTCATTCGGGCAGTAAAACACGTCTGCGTGTGCAACTCTAAACAACTGTTTCTGCTGCTTTGGACGGGTCATAAATAAAAATGTCCTCCTGCTCTCTCGCTTGTCCCAGGGCAGACAGTGAGAGGACGCACATGCGCACACCCACACCAAATATCTTCACAAACTTCAAGTGCCACACAATTATTTTTTAATTACAATTATTTTTCCGCAAGGAATACAATTTCCCCCACATTTTCATTACCGTAATGAGATTTTTGTAAATCATTATAAATACCAATATTCGATTTTCTTTACTGTAAACGTTTCGTTTACATTTATTTAACATTTATTTACAGTAAAAATGACTATAAAAGTGTTTATTTAAATCGGCATAAAACAAATACTACCATAAATACTTATAAATGTATCACTATATTTTTGCATTACAGTACAGAGAATGAGATACATAAACATGCAACAAAAACAGAATAGTCCTATAACCAGCAAATAAAATAATACATATTAAATATTTAATTATTCATATTTTTAAAATATTAAAATTTAATTTTATACATTTAATTTATTTTGCAGTGGAAATGTTCCTGACAGGTTTCATAAGGTCAGCAACACATACTTTCCAGACAGCAGAAGAAGGTTTTTATTACTGAGCCGCTCACACAAACACACACCCTCATTCACACAGCAGCTTTAATATGTCAGTACATTGCCATCCATCTCTGTCTGTTCCTATCAGCTCAACTGCTATTACTGGCTCATACGCACACACACACACACACACACAAACAAACAAGCCAGAGGAATACACGCTTCAAAGAGCTGTTAAACTTCCCATTTAAGGGTTTTCAGCCCTGAAGTTATAGGTTATACGGGGTCGTACTATGCACACTCCCATATAAACACACTTTCCGAAGCCAGTGATTTCAACCCTTCTTTGTTATTTGAAGAAACCCCTTAACCCAAAGCATGTGGCGTTTATCTGGTATTTGGACATGATCAAAAAGTAAATTAAGGCTTCGAAACATCATAATTCCAATAATCAGATCAATGCAAACATGCATAATTAAAACAGAAAACACTGGCCGATACCAATATGGTCACTGATGCATCAAACGTTCCTGCTGTCAATCCATTTCTCTGTCTGTACCAACCCTTAACCTTTCTATAATAGCAGCTCTCTATGAACACCCCGACCGTAGAGCACTACCTACAGCAATGCAACAGGGCTCTGAAACCCCCTGCACTCTGTACAAGCCATAATGGATCTCTGTGTCTGAAAACTGCAAACGTATTGTGAGTGTTTTCAGCACTGCGGTTTGTTAGGTTTAACGTCACGCTGAAGCTTCAGGGTCATGCATGCCTCTTGGGAAATTTTCACCCGGGGAGATGCTTGTTACGTGTGAGACATGTTCGACAAAACCTATCAGCCCCCCAAAAAAAAGAAAAAAAAAATGACTGAAGTGGCAGAGCGAAACTCTGAAAGACATTGGAGACATGAAAATATTGAGAGCATTTTAGGAGGCACACTAAAAGCATTGTCAAAGTGCACTTCAAAGTGCCCTTCTGCACGGGGTTTGAACTGAACACGCTCATTTGAAATACTCCCGACGCCCAAGCTGTCAAAAACCCGAGAGTGTGAAATACTAGAGAGGGAAAAAAAGGAAAGTTCAAGTGCTGAGTGAGAAATGAATGTCAAAGATCTTCACCTGCATAACTGTTCTCGAAGAAAGCTCATAGTAACATGCTTAACTGTGCAAACTGCATGAAGTTTTACATTAAAAGGTGCAATATCTTGCAGTTCATAGTGCAATAGTTTGACCGTTCTTTCATGCTGAGGTGCAAAGATTAAGGTTCACCCAAAAAATGGATTCATCCATCACACAAAAGACATTTTCCTTAAATCAAGTTCCAAAAAGGCAGAAAAAGCAGCATAAAATATTCCATATGACTTATTTGCTTTATTCCACGTGTTCTGAAGGCATACAACTTTGTTCACTGAAAATCTCCCGTTCTTCACATTCAAATTCAAAATTACTTCTCAAAATCATGCCATTGGTTCTCACATAGATCATAGCCAAATGCAATTTAAATAGGGGTAGAAGAATTACAAGAAGGACAAGATTTTTAGTAAATGACCAGAATTTCATCGACTTTGATAAACAATCCAGCGCACAAGTCTTATGTAAAATGTACTTACATTATGCATTTATGAGCTTGAGACTACTTTTTGCCATTACAGAGCAGACAGATGTAGCCATTATGATCTACAGTAGAGCTGGAAGATAAATCATATTTTTTGAATCGTGATCACGATTTCTGGTTCTCACTATTTATTTAGCATAATTGTCTGTGATATTTGGTTAATGGTTGCAGTTGCCAGATGTCAAGAGTTTAAATCCCCCAATCTGAGTTTTTCTCTTAAATGGATAAAGTGGTTTACTTAATCTTCCCAACCTGGCAACCATTTATAAACAAGTCAATTACAAGAGTAAATAATCTGCATTTCAAATATAAAATAAATAATATTCATTATATGTACTAATAAAAATAAGAAGAATAATAAAGTAACATAATATAATAACATTTTTACTTATGGGTGATCTATTCCTTTCAATATCAGAAAAAAATCAATAGTTGCAATAGATATTTGACAGTCACATTGTCAAGCCAGCATCTACTTAGCTACTTAAAAAGAAACTGAATAAAATATTTGCGTGTGTGCGTTTGATTGTCAATTTGACACTTATTTATGCAAATATGCAAGTAAAATGGAAACGTATTCTCATTTACTTCTTTAAAAGTTGTCGGTCAGCCTCAAGTGAGGTGTTAGCGAGAGTGGCTAATGAAAATCTTTCAGAGGGAAACAGAGGCAGTAAATTAGCATAGAAAAACATATTTCAATTGCCAATCTAATTTAGCACCCATGGCCTCTGGTGGGAGTGGTGTGTGTATTAGTATTCTGCAAGGCTATTTGTATGTGTGTGCGAGCTTGTGTTTACCGTTCTCTGGCTGTGATTGTCAGTATTCTAGTCCAGCTCCGCTTGCTGAATTCTCAGCTGCATCAGGTCCCCGGCACTGTGATTAAATTGTGTATCTGTGCGCGAGTGTGCGCGCGCAACAGCTTTTATGCAGATGTTAAAGCAATAATTAAACCCCTACATTAACAGTACTGTACGAACACCACGCAATAATAATGAGAAATCATCAACGTGTGTTTTCGCGCGGATGCATTTGGGAGAAACATCGGCACATTTCTCAGCTGATCCTTGCTTGAGGACTGCAATATTTTTCAAGCTTAACTCCCACTCTTTTTGTCTTTCTCTCACTCTCTCAGGTGCTCATTACAGGTCCATCTACTGCTCTGTGAGCTCCGCAGGGATGCCCACTCAGACCCCTTCTCTTCCCGTCTTAGCCCCTCTCTCCCCTATAACTCCCTCTTCTCTTATTTCCCTCCTTTCACCCTTATCGTTGTCAGCAGAGGGAGTCATGCGGTCCTGCGGTGAGAAGAGAAAGGCAGGAAAAAACACAGAAATGGATGAAAGATGTAGGGACTGATCTAAGAAATAGGGTGGATTCATTTACGAATCTTCAGTGGAATGCAACTGATGATGTTTAGGAGAATGTTCACGTTGCTCTTTCCAATGTTTTTGAAATTTATTTGATCAAAAAAATATTATTACAATTAAAAATAACAATTTTCTATTTGAATATAATTTAAAATGTAATTTATTTTTGTGATGCAAAGCTGAATTTTCAGCATCATTACTAGTGTCACATGATCTTTCAGAAATCATTCTAATATGTTGATTTGATGCTCAAGAAACATTTCTTATTAATTTTATCAAAGTTGAAAACAGCTGTGCTGCTTAATATTTCCGTTGTCATGACAATTTGACAAATACAAAGTTGAAAAGAACAGGATTTTCAACTTTTAAGAATAAAAATTAAAGAAAAACTTTTGTAACATTATAAATGTCTTTACTGTCACTTTTGTTCAATTTAATGCATCTTTGCTGAATAAAAATTAATATCTTTAGAAAAATCTTACTGACCTTAAGCTTTTTAACAGTAACATAATATTTTAAAAATAAATAATAAATAAATGCTGTCACTGTGGATACATTTTGTTATATGTTTCACAAACTTTAAGTGCTTTACATCACTGAAAGCAATCAGATGTTGATTCAGTGACTGAATCAGTTTATTCAGTCAAGTATTTATCAAACACAATCAAATAGGAGTTTATGAGTCTGTTTGAATGATTCATTCAAAGAACCGGTTCATAAGAGTCATTTGTAGTCAAACAAGCGTGACAAGCACAGACACACAAAACTGGACAACCTAATAAAAAAAAACATGCTGTCTTGCCTTTACTTTGTGGTACACAGTCTTTTTATCATATCAAATTCGATTCAGGCTGAAAGTGGCAAGTGATTTCGATGATCTGTCCCTTTAAGGTCTAAAGAAAAGACGCCAGTCAGACTGAAGTGAAAGCTTCAGAAAGAGAAGTTGAATTTATCAGAAAGATCTGCATGAAGCGACGTTTCAATGACTTCAGTACAAACTTGGAGGCATGAAGCACTCAGAGACAGATGGGTGAGCGAAGGAGAGGAGGAAGAGGACAGTCAGATGATAGAGAAGTGCTGGATGGAGTGATTAGTGAAACGAGAGCAGTAAGGCGTGCTGTCATCCTCACCATATCCCATAAGGCTGTTCTCCTCATCAGCATGGAGGAGCTCAGATGAAATTGAATTCATTTGGCCATCTCTCTCTCTCTCTTTCTCTCTGAGGTGGGAAAGCAATGATCCATGTAATTATTATATATTATGGGAGGATTCCCAGTCAAGCAAAGCATCTAATCTTACAGTACTCCACTGCCCCTTACACACAGACACACACACACTCCAGGAGACACAAATACACATTTTGAATGTCACTCTCTGGAATAATCTGCCATTGGATATTCTAAATGGACTGGGTCGCTGTCAAAGTCGTGTATGTGTTAACTAGATTGATAGACTCTTCACCTGTCCTTCATTTATTGTCTGGTCCTTTGTGTGTATGTGAGTGTGTGTGTGTGTGACCTTCAGAATATGACATGCATGCAAACAGTTAATTATCATCTGGATCGGTGGCATGTGATGGCGAATTCTGCGCAGGGACCAGAACACACACACACACAGCTCCACGCTCCTGTAACCTGTCATGAATATTTAGCAGACGTTCTGATTTCTTGCCGTTTAGCCAAGCTCTGCTGATATGACATTTTATTACTTCGCCAATATAAACT
Source organism: Onychostoma macrolepis (assembly GCF_012432095.1). NCBI lineage: Eukaryota > Metazoa > Chordata > Actinopteri > Cypriniformes > Cyprinidae > Onychostoma > Onychostoma macrolepis. The sequence continues at coordinate 29,116,568 of NC_081160.1, forward strand.
GTGACACACACACCGAAACACACAGTTAGGTAAACAGTACTATCACTGTCAGCACAACTTTAGGTCCGCACGGAATGTGTCACACATTTTGGTGCTGATTGTGCAGGGAAACTGTGAAATTCTGGGGAATGGGTTTAGATATAGAAAAATATGTTAAACAGAGTTAAGAATAAAACCCTTATCAATATGAAGAAACGCGCATGGAGTTAGCGAGTTGTGTGGAACTTTACTAATGACAGACGTTGATTCAAAGTAATACAATTAAATTTATATTTATTTTCAAAAATAAGATCTGCAAAATGAAAACCTTAATCATAATTTATGGGTGGGCATGAGTCTACTGTATCTGTAATGTAATGTAATGTAATATAATGTAATACAATGTAATATAATGTAATACTTATTTTGTTTATTTGAAAGTGAAAGTGAAAGTGAAGTGTGGCCAAGTATGGTTACCCATACTGGAATTAGTGCTCTGCATTTAACCCATCCAAGTGCACATACACAGCAGTGAACACACACACACACACCGTGAACACACACCCGGAGCAGTTGGGAGTTCGGTGCCTTGCTCAAGGGTCTCACCTCAGTCATGGTATTGAAAGTGGAGAGAGCACTAGTTATTCACTCCCCCACCAAGAATCCCTGCCAGACATGAGACTCAAACCCGCAACCTTCGGATTACAAATGCAACTGTCTATCCATTAGGCCACGAATGCCCCTAATGTATGGACATATCAGTATCAATTACTATTTTCATCAGTTAAATTTATTTTAGAATGCAAAAGAAGTAACATTACATAATTTTCATTTCAATATTTGAATATATGATTTTATATATGTATATGTATATGTATATATATATATATATATATATATATATATATATATATATATATATATATATATATATATATATATATATATATATATATATATATATATATATATATATATATATATATATATATATATATATTAGTGCTGTCAATCGATTAAAAATTTAAAATACTAGGATTTACCTGTAAATGTGTTGAAATAAAGAAATGCATGACAAGGAAACAGAACCTTTCACACTTCCGCCAGGTATGAGACATAATCCTTATTATTCTTTTATCATTATTCTTTTGTTTTTATTCAGCCATTATCAGCCTTTAAACTGGCAATAAAACGTTTACCAAGCCACATCGCTTCAATCCCAGTATACATTTACCCAACTATTATCAAAAGTGTTTCTAAATAAATACAACAAAACATTTCTTGCGACCTTACGTGAAGTATTATGACAAAATGCCTTATGAAGAATTGGACCTGTTCTGCAGCTGCATTAGAGCTAACATTAGCATCATGCTTCATAAGACAATTTATGAGATTAATAGTACACTTTTACTCAGAACTCACTTCAAACCACCATCGAGTGTTTGTAATAACTTCCTTTTGCGATCACATGTGGAATTTGGTCGTTTACTGTTGTTAAAATATGCTATTTATAGCCTTTTATATCGCTGCACAAATTAGCATTTCAGATGTGCACATTAATCTAAAAAAAATCACATACAGACCATATCCTATCGTAATCGTGTGTTTATTATCTTATATAATCTATAGTGGCTGTTGTCACGTTTATTTCTGCTGCTCTGGCTGAAACTCACGTTGTTTGTGTTACAACCGCCTCTCCGTTCTTAAGTTGCCAGGGATACATTCCAAGTATAATACACATTAGTAAAAGGATCTATTTAATTTTTATTTGTCTATATACACTTTGGGTGGCCGCGGTACATTAAAAAAGTAGCCCAAAACGGCTCTGTAATTTTTCCCGTGACTGTATTTTCAAAATAGCCCACTTGTGCCGTTACCCTCGTAGCCTGTATCATTTCATATCAAAGCGCGAAATAAACTACGTGCATGCAATGTCGTGGTCAGTTAGTCATGATGTTACCAAAAAGGCGAATAAAGCTGCCTTAAAACTGTGTGTGCATGTAATATATTTTATATGAGTAACATTTACGAACATGTCTATGAAATGGTTTTCAAAACTGTCCTGGAGCAGCCCAGCACTTTCTCCCTCATCTAACACACACGATTCAACTCGTCAGCTCATTAATAGAGATTTTACTACCTGAAGTGTGTCAGAAATGGTAAAAAGAGTTGAGAGAAAATATGATGCGTGTCAGAGCCACGTCACGTTCAGCAGTGGCAGCTCTTAAAGAAATAACAACCAAAATAACCTAATAACCAGCTGCTGTGATGCCTATTAATCAAATGACAAAAAAAAAAAAAGAGGAAAAAATAACTTTTATAGCTTTAAGGATTCATCTATATTTAATTTAGTATTTAGTGTTTGATAACTTCAGTTTCAATTTCTGTATATTTCTGCTGAAGGGCACAGGTAAATATGGCATTTATTACAATGGGTTTATGCGAAGATTGTTTTAAGTTCACTTAAATTAGAAGCTATTTTTTAAAAGTCTAATAAATGTTAAAATTTATATCTCTCAATTATACTGTAATTATACTGTATTATTGTTTTGCAGCCTTGGTGAGCATATGAAAAAAACTCTAATCCCCTCCATATTTTTCTATATATTTGATCCACAATGGCTAGTTGTCTAGCTCTGTCAACACACACACAATCACACAAAGCAAAATGAATAAAAAGCTGAAAAACAAGTCTGAAGAAGCTTAGCCGTCCAATTCAAAAGATATAAACTCAGTGCTCCATTATTCACTCTTTTCAGCACTCCTACCTTCCTCACCACACAGAGCACCTGTTCAGACAGCAGATTTCTCCAGCCCACAGATTCATGATCTCAGCCAAACGCTGAACACTGATCCAGAACCAGTCCCGCTGATCTCTGTGGAAATGACTCCGCTCTATTAGCGCTTCACTTTAGCAGAATCATTGCGGGATGGTTTCTAGCTGGCTGTGGGCTGATGCTGCTACGGCCGAATTACACTCATTATTTGGGGCACCATCAAAAGATAAAATGGAAAATGGACAGACCTCTGACGCTCTGACGGTCACACTGACAGGCCGAGGAAGCTGGTAGCTGGGATGTGGGTTGGAGTGTGTCAAGCACACACGCATAAATACACACACACCTGGGGTCATCCTGGCCCGCGTGGAGAATAAAAGAGGTCATGCTTCGCTTTGAGAGAGTGAAGGGGCACTGAGGCAATGCTATAGGCTGCAGACTTCCTATAAACACCTAGCAGTGGGTTTATGGGTTTGGACAGGTATGACACATGCACACACACACAGCTGATGCATGCTAAGCATTATTGCCCGCAAACAAAAACTTAATTGAGGTCACAAGCATCCACGTCTATCTGAATGGCATCAGCCCATGAGGTGCACTGAATATGAAGTGCATACTAAACACACACTAACTGAGACTATATGTTTTCGCCTTTAGTCGTAAATGACCTTGTGGTACTATATGAGCGTTTGCGACTCGTTGCCTAACAAGCAATTCATTACACAGCAATTAAGACACCAAATTAATTAGCAGTTTAAATACGTACCCCTGTTAAGCGACTCGTCATCATGTGATTAGTACTTCCTTCAAGTAAAATGCCCACTTAGGAACACACTCAGACATATGCTTACAAAAACTCCATCTCTGTATGCTGATAATGACAAAAACACTGGTATGGGCTGAAACAGAACTGCTAACACACACAAAACACGAGTCTCCAAAGGCCTCATCAGTCACCACATACTCAACTACTGGGGATGGGGAGAGATAAACTGATAGAAAATTGCCCAACTTCCTCCAACTTCTATAAATTTCCTCTTAGAAGAGCCAGATTCTCCTTTTGATTCACCTTTATAGAGCTATTTTATATGACACATGCTTTTTTTTAAAGAAATTAATACTTTTATTCAGAATGCATTAAATTGATAAAAAAAAAAATTATAATGTTACAAAATATTTTTATTTCAAAAGAATTTTCTATTCATCAAAGAATCCTGAAAAATATGCATCATGGTTTCCACAAAAATATTACTCAGCACATCTGTTTTCAACAATGATAATAAGAAATTATTCTTTAGAAGCAAATCAGCATATTAGAATGATTTCTGAAGAATCATGTGACTGGAGTAAAGATGCTGAAAATTCAGCTTTGCATCACAGAAATAAATTATATTTTAATATATAAATCAAATACAAAATAATTATTTTAATTTGTAATAATATTTATTTATTATATATTTCATCAAATAAAGGCAGCCACTTCTTTCAAAAACATTAAATAAATAACAATAAATATATTTCCTTTAAATTAAGCCGGGCTCACACTGAGTGATTTTTTAAAAGTCCTTTAGGATTGTACTTGTCAGACTGTACGAACATGATGATCATGTCACACTATGGGATCTCAGCTGTCATTAATGTCAGACTGTACGACAGTCAAGACGAATTAAAAATGGGTGCGTGCAAGAAAACTTCTCCGGAGTTTTACATTATCAACCCATACACGTCCAGTGACTGCGAACTTCACTGCACGTGGGACCGAAATGTTGGCTATCATGAAAAGTATATGAATGGTGACAATACCAGCGTATTTAAGAAGAATAGTGTATGCAGCTCTACACACCCACATGAAAACAGCGGCGCAACCAGTGTTTATATAGAAAAGGCAACATATCACATGAATTCCGTGAGCGCCGAAGTTTATGGCTGATATGGATGAATTCTCCAGCATTAATTCTGCTCATAGCTTGTCTTGAAAAAATGAGACAATCTGACATTCATTGTAGGGTTGTCACACTGCAGGACTGTGCGCCAAATCTTCTGACACTGCCAGAATTTCGTCGGAGGTGAAATTTGATCGCAACGGCCATTAATCGGCTGTCGGTGAACCAGCGATCAAAGACTTCAGATTTTAGCCTAGGATTATAGGAATCTTTTAGGATTTTCAAAATTGGTCTCAGACGACCAAATTGTGGCCAAAATCGCACAGTGATTAACTGAAGAATAAACCAGAGAGGTGTGTGTGTGTGTCATTTCAATCGAATGGACGCTTCAATTTTCCAATCAACTAGCGGTTCGCTCAAGCGAGGGATATTGAGGAGGCCTGTCGAAGGTAGTGTGTTCAGCTACATCTTCAGATATCCCAACCATACAGTTTAATGCACAACAAGCCAACCCTTAAATGGGACAGATATTTCCCTGTCAGCTCCTATATCTCAAGAGCACTTCAGACATCCACAATCATTTGTGTAATATATCTCAGCAAGGCAGGCTGAACCGAAAACTAAAATCGCGCACAATGCCTTTCTCTGGAGTGGCCAAGCATTGAATTTCCACGTATCAGGATCACTGCACAATTACAGCACATTAAGACACATTTTATGAGAGAAACGATTGTAATTTTTACTCTTGAAGTAGTACTATATGGGAACTACATGAAAACCTGCAAGTGTGTGCACTTACTTGGCAGATGGACAGCATAAAGACCCGCAGTGGGAATAAAATATGGTTCCGTGAGCACGTCAAAGGCAAAACACATGTCTACTGGCCCAAAAGACACAGATGTTCGAGACAAAAATGACAAGAATGATGAATGGCTCCATCTTAAAATTCACCGGAGTTACGAGAAACCCTTTCCAAGTCTACTATTCAAAAAGTTCTTCTTTCTAACTCCTTAAAGCTATAAAAGAGAGAAATAACTCATGAATGCCCAGCACTGTTATCCTAGAATCACCATAATCTAAAGAACATTTTCTCTAATATGCAGGGAAGTATTACAACTCATCTTCATCATAGGTAGCCACAAAAAAGTTGGCCTCAATTAAAAAATTTAAAACTCAATTTTTAAACCTAGATTTTTTTTATTTATTTTTTAACATTTTAGCAGTCTGGTTTGGTAGTTACTTATTGGTTGGCCTACTGTTTAGTAGTTTGCATTCTAAAAACGTTTCTGAAAGAAGCCTCTTATGTTCACCAAGGCTGTATTTACTTGATTGAAAACACAGTTAAAAGAGGACAGGAATATTGTGAAATAGTATTACAATTTAAAATAAATTGTTTCTATTTTAAAATATTCTAAATTGTCATTTATTCCTGTGATGCAAAGTTGAATTTTCAGCAACCATTACTCTGATCTTCAGTGTCACATTATTCTTCAGAAATCTTTTTAATATCCCGAAATGCTGCTGAAGAAAAATTTCTTATTATTATCAATTTTAATCAATTTCGTTGTGCAGCCATGGAAACAGTTGGGGAAACCATGATAATTTGTTTCAGAATTTGTTTCACTTTTTATTTCAATGCATCCTTGCTAAATTAAAAGTGTTATATTCTTTCACACAACAAAATGACATATTTGATATAATAAATATATTAATAATATATCTTACTGACCCAAAACCTTTAAACAGTGTATGGCTCTGGTATGTCTTTCAAATTTAAATGTAATGTCTATTTTGCCCATTTTATTATCTGCTGGCACAGGAAAAATAAGTAATAATAGCAGAAAAAAAATGATAATAGCACATCCCTTACAACAAGCCGTACGATTCGAGGTATTATTTGTCTGTAGCAAAAATAGTGAAGATTCATTCTTATCAAGAGGAGCTTGTTCAAAAGGTTTCTGTGCTAAAATACCAATAAAAATGAGTGATTTTTTCTCTTTTTGCTGGACTGACTGGCAGATGAGGAATACAAGTCTGTGTGTGTTGGCAGGGAACAGTGGTTCGGTTCAGTTCATTTCAGTGGCCCTTGTGACCTCAAAGTGCTGTCAGCACTTTTAGAGTTCAACATTGACAGACAGACACACAGAAACACACACAATTGAACACACAGCTCAATCTGAACAGACCCTACACAAAACAACACCTCCAAGGAAAGAGATTTGGAGCAACTCTTTCTCCTTTTCTGTCTCGACCATGTCAATCCAGTCAGACCTGCACAAATGCAGGTATGTGTTTGACAGAAAGCACCAAAAATGCCTCTAATGCCCCAAGAACATGAAATCATTTCGGCCTTTCTCGCCCTTTCATGTTAAACAGTTCGTACTTGTAAACTTCCAAGAACCCGTCCTTCACTTCAGCAAACATTACTGAATGCAGTGAAGATGTACAACATGCAATAATGTCAGCCGATCTGTTCAAATCACCCACTAGTCAACTGCTAAAAGACAAGAGCTGAATAAAGAAGATTTACTCACAAATTTATGAAATGATATTAGCACTGTGATGCTTGCGTGTCCTTCAAGCAAATAATGGGATTTACTGCCCTGAGATCAGTCAATTTGTATGATCAGTTAAACAGACGTCTTTCTTCGAACTGGCGCTTTTATTTGACTGTAAACCCACAGAAATACAGCTTTTGTTGATTTGAAAAACGCCTGGTGAGTATTCATCATCATTCATTACTAATGACAGAAAAGAAGTCATCTGAATGATGATGACTTGAGAAAAAGTCTTAGAAAACAGTAATTCTTCAGTGTCAATTCTATTCAGAGTCTAATAAAATAAACATTTAAACACAACGCAAAGACGGATGGCAAAGGTGGATGGAAGGGAGCAAGGAAAGGAGGAGGAGGGGATGGATAGGCAGATGAAGGATAGATGGATGGACAGAATAACAGAAAGAAAAAAGGATTATGGAGGAGGAAGGAAGGAATGAAGGAAAACAGATGAATGAAGGAAGAATGATGGATGGATAGAGTGATGAAGGAAGGAAGGATGGATGGATGAATGCCACACATCCATCCATAGAGTGATAAAAGAAGAAAGAATAAATAATGGATGGACAGATAAAGTAATAAAGGATGGATGGACATATGGATGGATGGCGTTATAAAGGTAGGAAGAATGATAAATGGATGCACAGAGTGAAGACAGATGGAAGGAAGGAAGAAAGAATGGATGGATGGATGGATGGATAGATAGAGTTATAAAGGTAGAAAGAATGATAAATAGATGCACAGAGTGAAGATGGATGGAAGGATAGATGGAGTAAAAAAGATAGGATGAATGATAAATGGACAAACAGGGTGAAGACAGATGAAGGAAGGAAGGAAGGAAGGAAGGAAGAAAGGATGGATGGATAGAGTTATACAGGTAGAAAGAATGATAAATAGATGGATGAATAGATGGATGGGAGGATGGATGGATGGAGTAAAAAAGATAGGATGATTGATAAATGGATGAACAGGGTGAAGACAGATGAAGGAAGGAAGGATGGATGGATGTAAGTAGGGCTGTGACGGTGGCAGATTTTTACCACCGCGGTGGTAATGGACCAACTACCGCTGGTGGCGCGATGTTGTGATATTAATTATATATATGTCTATAGGCTAAATATAATATTTTGAAACACAAAAAATAAATAAATGAGGCTCGATCATCTATTAACAAATGTGCGTGTTTAATTTAGCACTTCCGTCAGTGAACACGCAGCCTGCAAAACACTAATTAAATTTAGTTAAATACACCCTGTCTACCGGACGCAGGCGGCGCGGCGCAGCGAGTCGCAACAAAATACTACAGAACAGTGATGCTGTCTACACTGGATGCGGCACGACATGACAAATGCCCCACAGTAGACTGCCTCGTCCTATTTATGACGTACTGACACAAAGTTCAAATGTCCTGTAGACAGACTAAACCTGTTGGGCTGTGACGTGGCGTGACAACTGTCGCGTCCGGTAGACACGGTTCACTGTTACGCCACCAAGCAAGTGGGCTCCTTGTCTGCACGCGCTCTCTGTGGAATAGGAATCACAGCATATGTTGCCACATTTCTTGTCAGCATCTTCCATTTACCGCTGTCTCGTTTGTATTTGGCCAGTTTGGAGAAAGCCTCCCCAATAAAAACTTGATCAGCCGAGCGTTTGCTATCACGTGAACTTGAAGACACTTACAAACGCCGATGGGTGACATGAATGGAAATGATTCCAGATCGGCTATGTAGTATTTGGGTTCCCAACAAGGTCCATCCCTCAACACTAAATAAATTTGCTGAATGCAGAATAAACTGTATTTTTCTGCGCTCAAACCTGCCAATCTAAAGGAAACGCCGTGTATAGCGTTTGAGGTAATTTGTGAATTAGCATAGACTTACAGTCTAAATAAAACAATCTGCAACTGTTACTATTATTACACGTCACATGCACTACCGCCGGTGGCAATAGACAACCGCGTCACGGTGACCATCACAGCCCTAAATGTAAGCATGAATGGATGGATGGAGTGATAAAGGATGGATGGATAGAGTGATAAAGGAAGGAAGAATAAATGGATGGATGGAAGGAAGGAAGAAAGGAAGAAAGAAAGCCTGTCCCTGAAATAAGTTTTTATGTGACATTGTGTGAAAGTTGCAGAAACAAACTCCAGCAGCCCTAGATATGTGACAACAAATAAAGATTCGGTATTCAATATCGAATTCCTCTGCCTGAATACATGAGACTCCTGAAAATAGAAACACAACCGTAAGATCAGATTGCTGTGGTCTTCACTGGTCCCTGCTAGCGTGAGACCAGGAGGAGCATCTCATTCCCCTCTGGATCGTAAAAAGGATGCTTTTTAACACCAAACAAATTGTACATTCAAGGTCACACGCTTAATTTCTGGGTTCATTTGAGCTGCTGTGCTCCTCCAAACCTTGTCTACACCAATGGCAGAATGTGTTTATGTATGTTGATCGGAGTTGTGATGCCTCATTAAGCAGTATGTTCTGGTTGGGGTGGGCACAAGGCCTCGTCCTCCTGAATTCAGCAGCAGCATCCAGCAGTTTTTTTCCAGCCATTACCTCCTCCAGCATTAGACCTACACATTAACATACAAGAGCTTTTTATGACAAACCATTCCCCCACGTCGAGCATGTGTGCGGGTAAAGAACGGGCAGCAACGCAGCAGGACACTCCAATGCCTCCCACTGTCTGATGGACGGCAGCGATTTGCTCCATTTGCACCTGTGAGCAGGTAATAAATGAGGAGGTTCGCAAAGAGCTTTTACCCACAAGGACAAAGACAGCAATTTCACCCTGAGAGAGGAGAGGCTGAGTTTACCTTGCACTACTACACACACATACACGTTTGAACCAGCTGTGTTGCACCATATGGACAATAATGGCCTCAAAGTATGTGTGTATGCATGTGACAAAATGTGTGTGTAGCCACGGCCATTACACCTTACATGGCTGTTTTTAGGGTCCATAAGGTGCCTTCTGCCACTTACAAAGAAATAGAAAAAATATTTAAAGAAATTGTTTATCAAGAATGTTTATTATAATATTATTTATTATAAAATTTATAATTTATAATAATATTTTTATCCTGTACTTGTGTATTTAAAAAGAAAAGTTAATTGAAATAATGTGCATTTATATAAAATATTCGATTTAATTATATATATAAATATAAAATTGTGAATATATACACTTGATCGAACAACAGAAATTCAAGTAGTTATAAAAATGAATACAAATTTGGAATCTCAATTAATATGGTTGAATATATTTGTGCAGTCCACTTTCCATTTTTAGATGAATAATTTCTTCAACTATAGCCATTCTTACAACAGTCAATCATGTTCTTAAAAGGCATTAAAAGAACAGCTACATACAGTACTTTCACAGTTAAACAGCAATGAAATTTAGTTAATTAACTATAATAATCTAACATCATTAACATCAACGTATTAACAATTAGCATGCTAATTCTCAGAGAAAATGTGAATAAAAGGCTGATGAAAATATCCCAAACCAGTGACCGCCTTTGAAAGGTACTTCTTTAAAGTGTGCTACAGATTGTATCTTCTTTGACCGCCAGTGTCACTTCTCTCTATTAGCATTCGTCTCCAGCTAATTTAAATGCTAATGTATCCTAGCCTTTTCTCTGCGTGATAAAGCTAACAATCGACACTGGAGGCCTTTTTGTAGCTGAGCTATGAGGCAATTAGTTCGAATAGTACAACCATATACAGCGAGAGGAGTAGAATATTAGAAAAGTGATCTGACCGCCCTGAGAGAAAATGCAGGAAAAAATTTAGAAAGTGCAAGAGTGCTGGGGAGGGCGAAAGTGAGCGGTCAGAGTATAATTTCAAAGTTTCGTGGACTCCTATTGGACTGCCTGTGATAAGAGAGAGAGGTCAAAGGTGAATTCTCAAATGGACTTCACGGTAGAGGAAAAAATAGACTCAAGCATAACTATCATGAAGTCAAAGATAGGAGGCGAGAGAGAGCCATTTCCTGTTTGAGATTTCATGACGTAATTCAGCGCGGCTTCATCATGATTAATACACATTTTGACTAAAGGTCAAAATGTCAAAATTTCCAGATAACCTATGCAGAGGATAGAGGAGTTTCCTTTTATAGTTAGGATAGCAGTGCATGATTTCCAAAGATGACAGACAGACAGACAGACATAGAATGACAAAGATAGAACGACAGATAAATAGAATGAATGATAGAACGAACAAACAAATAATGATAGATAAAATGATATAATGATAGACAGAACAAATGAATGAATGAACAATTGACAGATAGATAGATAGATAGATAGATAGATAGATAGATAGATAGATAGATAGATAGATAGATAGATAGATAGATAGATAGATAGATAGATAGATAGATAGATAGAAAGACACACCATATGCTGGTCTTTTCAACGGGGCAAACACAGACAAATCTGAATAAATAACAGGGAAAGCCCATCTGGAAGTCACATAAGTGCGTGTCTGCATCCGTGCGGGTGTTTCAAAGCGTTTCGGCATTTCAAAGAGAAATAACTGTCCTGTAATCATAGCCATCCTTTGCTCAGTTAGATCGGTGTATTAAATATTCAGAACCGGACAGACTGACAGACTGCACAAAAAGCCAGTGAAAAATTATTCATAATGCAGGTAACACTCACACAGGGACCCCTGGATGAAAGGAAATGTCATTTGTCACTGGCCTTTGTTCATCTCTCATAGCCTGTTGGGCATCCAACCATTAAGTAAGCTTTATTAATTTATTTATTAATTAGAGTGCTCCTAGTCTCACCGTGGTGGGCCGAAGGTGCAGCCTTACGTGTTATTTGCAGCTTAAGGGCCCAGAGAGACAAATCAGACCAGGAAAGAGAGAGAGAGAGACTTAATGAGAACAAATAGGTTGAGAATGCAAATGGTCGTTCCCTCAACTGCACTCTGCCACCAGTCACATCTCTCTGCATATTACAGCTTCAGGCACCCTGGTGGAACCAATGTGTGTGTGTGTGGATGTCAGCGGGCTTCGCGAGAGCTCCTCCTGTGGTGTTACTCATTACTGAGCAGAGAAACTAGTGCTTGTGACTTTTACGCCAGATGATTTGAACACACACACCACATACACACACACACAAGTGCACACATACACACACTTTCTGCTGATATTCTAGAAGCAATTAAGCTCTTCTCAGCACTGCTTCCTAACTTGATATCCTCAGTATTACCTGAACTTCTCATCACTGTGGGTCAAACACACACACACACATACACACACACACGTACGTTTGTTTTTCTGTTATGGTAGGGATTTTCTTCTCCCGTTTATTGTTTTATACTGAGCTAAAAATGTTTTATATATCCTAATCCTACCCTTAAAGCCCATAGTGATTCTTTAAATGAATTAACTGTTAAAAATAAATTATATTAAAATAAACTTTACATTAAAAAATTATTTTAAATTACCTACAGTATGCACTGTTTATTTTTTGTTCTTTAATATTTATATAATTTATTTTATTTTTATAATTTATAATTTATTTATATATAATTATCAAAATAAATGTTAAATAAAATAATTAATAATTAACAATAACAACAAACCTATACATGTAATTTGTCTATATATTTAACTAAAAAAAAATAATAATAATTTTCATTTTACAAAGAGCTAATGTTTTCTTGCTCTATTTTCTAGACCCTTAAACCTTATAATAATAATTTAAAAAAATAAATTATATATATATATATATATATATACACACACACACACACACACACACACACACAATTCTTTTTTTTTTTTACAAATTAGGTCATTAGGCCAAGTCAATAGGTCTCATAAAAAAATGTAGTGTTCTGTCATTGATAGGACATTGCTATTTGGTTGCCAGGGTAATTCTGTAATTCTATAATATTTTGGTCCCTTTTTCACCCATTTTTGCACACAGCAAATGTAACATCCTGAACAACATGCAAGGTTTGAGGTACCAACCATACAGACAGCATAAATGAAGTGAGCTGAGTTACTAGCTGAGATTTAATATTTAGGACAGACCTTTGTTTAAATCACTAACTATGAACAATACTAACAGCACTAATGTTGACACTGGCAAACCCACTAAAGTGCACAAACAACTGTATGTAAACACAAAGGACAAACCGACCTTGCAAAAAGCAGAACAGCAGCACCAGATCCACACGTAGTGCAGGTTCGAGACAAATGCCCGTAGGGTCAAGTGTCCAGAGCATTCATCGCAGCTCTACACACACACTCGCATCAGCGTCCTTGAAACACATGAGCAGTGAAATGAAAAATAAAGCGGAAAAACAAAAAGCAGGTGATCCACTTCTACAGCAGCCTGCTCTTCGGTGGTTCGTCAGCTGGCATCAAGAACATCGGTACCCTGTGGCAAACGGGGCAACGGCAGGACCACTGAAGGCAGAACGAAGGTTGTGTGTGTTTTTCAGAGCATAACGGAGGTCACGGGGTGCCAGGCTGAGCTGTGTAGGTTATGATCAGTGTCAGCGTGTGCGTGCAGTGTGTGTCTGTGTGTTTTCACACTCCAGGGGCCAGAGTTGATAGAGTAAAATGCTTCCAGGGCCAGCGGGGAATGGTAGCGTTCCATTAGGAGCTGAGTTGCGGGCACATTTGCCCTGATCTATCATTAGCCTGACAGGCAAGACTAATCAAGTGCCGCACATACAAATGAAGATCTCCCCCTGTGGCCCTCTGAAGTCTCTGGGCACGAGAGCGTGTGTGCTGGCATGCGTTTCGCACCATGCTGCTGCTGCCTAATCTCACTGGTCAACTGCATTTCAACTAATGCTAGAAAGAACACATGCAGTCACAGGCAGATAAGTCAAAGCACTTTAGCATAAATAGCTTCCGTTAAAGCTGAAGCATGTCATTTCTGCTCCGCTACCACACAGACTTCAAAACATGCCCCAGCTGCCATTGTTTAGCAAACAGGTAGTCCTGGCCTAAATTTACAACACTTCACAAAACACAAGACCTAAAAATGTCTCTGCACATTATGGTAGGATAGAAGGAAGTATTTTAATATTGAAATAATACACACAAATATGAACATATCCAAAATATAAAAATAAAATATGTATAAATATATGCAAAAATATTATATATATATATTAGGGGTGTAACGGTATGCGTATCGAACCGAACGGAATTAAATTTTTATTTATAATTATTTAATAAACTGTGAATTAAGCAAATCAGACTGAAATGATTGAAGCTGTCTGGTCAACTAAATAGAATTTATGTATTTGTTTCGGGTTTTGGCTTCCGAAATAGCTAGTGTTTACTTTATTACATTTAGCTTCATTTCATTTCATTTCACTTGAATTAAAAAAAAATACATTTACGAAATAAAATTATTTTATTTGATTATGAGCTTAAGAATTTAGTCCATAATCAAATATAATAAACATTTTTCAACCTTTCAACCCATAGTTCCATATTTGTTATGGTTTAGGCCAGAACAAATTCTCCTTTTTTTCAATTTTATGGCAGTGGTTTCAAAAATACTGAATCCCCATCCTGCAATATGCTTACAGACAGTAAGCCCTGTAAGCGTAAATGCAGCCCAGAGTGCTCGGGTCGTGGGTTTTAGCTGTTAGATTGGCGCCATGCGAATGCGTGACTTGCTGGCGTGCAACATGTCATTAGCGTACGAAATCCACTTTCCCTTGTCACACTCCCTGTGCACTGTTGACAGTCTGAGGCTGAAACCAGGCGACACTTTGAGTAAACTCAATTAGTCTCCCCGCCATTATGACACGCATCAAAAATAAAAGAAAATATTTACATAGCGTCTGCCGTGGACCAATTACACACTGGAATGGGGGGAGGGGAGAGCGACATTAGCATATAATTTGCATGAAGCTTTAACTTGTTTTTAACAGGTGACATTTGGATGCAACTTGTACACGACAGAAGGGCAAAAGCGTGAGTTTATACGAGGGTTTGTGTGTCAGTGCAGATTTACATGTCCTTTTCAATAAATTAAACCAGTCTGTGATCAGGGACGTAAAAAAAACTTATCAGCTTGACTCATGAACATTATTTGCGGGACATCATATTTGTACAGTAACCCAACAAAACTGTTAAAGGGATAGTTCACCCAAAAATGAAAATTTGATGTTTATCTGCTTACCCCCCGGGCATCCAAGATGTAGGTGACTTTGTTTCTTCAGTAGAACACAAATGAAGATTTTTAACTCAAACTGTTGCAATCTGTCAGTCATATAATGGCAGTCAATGGGACCCACGGCTTTGAGAGTAAAAAAAACATACACAGACAAAACCAAATTAAACCCTGCGGCTGACGATACATTGAGGTGTTAAGACGCGTAACAATCGGTCTGTGCAAGAAACGGAACAGTATTTATAGCATTTTTTACCTCTGATCCACCGGCTGTTGTGAATGCGCTCAGGAAAGTTGGACATTGCGGTACAAATCTACACTACAATTATAGTAAGCATAACAAGAAACAAGCAGAAAATCCCACATTTCTTTACACCTAATCTTATCACGGTCTAGGCAAAACTAGACTAGAGATATCAGAGAGATTTCATTTTTGGTTTTTCTTTCTTGGCTAACTGTACTTTATGACAGACCATCACTGCATTCACCAGCAAGAATGAATGAAGCTATATTAAATATAATGGGTTATAGCTTTATGACAGTCATCCAGCAATATTGCAATGTACAGCTAACACATCAAACACAGAACTAATAATAAAGCTCTGAGGCTATGATACTGACTCTGCTCATAAAGAGAGGACGTCCACACACACACTGTGTCTGCAGAAATAGTGTCCTTGCTACAATGTTACAATTGCATTAATGAATATAGTGTGGGATCAAGCACACATGCAAGGACAACAGACTTTTATAATGTCACTGTGTCATTTATGAGCTGCAAAGAGGGACATACAATATAGGTTTTATTAAAGGTTCATATAAAATTCTGTCCAAGACTAAATGTCTACAGAGAGGCCTGCTGTCTTACATTCAAAACCTGTGCAAAATTGTGAATGGTTGCTAGTGTGTTGCTATGTTTTTGCTAAGATGTTCTGATGGTTGTTATGTGGTTGCTAAGGTGATTTCAATGTTGTATGTTCAAAACTGGCTTTCCACCATTGCTGAATCTGCAGGACCAAATAAAAAAATGTGATGAGATTAAAAGAAAAAGAAAAAGACTTCTACATGCCAACTCTTATGGGAATCAAAAAAATACAGCACAACCAGTGTAGTCTGATTCATGAACATGTTACTCTTATGAACCAAAGCTTTTAAATGAAACAAAGACATACAGCATGGCCAAATACAGCTTTATCAACAACAACAAAAAGATCCTTATAAGCCCAATCTTGAATGTGTCTGATTCACAAGCAAATGACTTGTTTGTTATATGAGCTGATTCATACATTACAACAAATGAAATCCACCTCAATGCAAATAACTTGTACGCACCAAATCTCTTAAGTGAATCAGAAACAAATACTGCACACCCAATGTAGTCTGATTCACGAGCAAATGTTATGATGAGTCAAAAGTGAGTAAAATTCTTATGCAGGGTTATTATCATGAAACTATTAAAAACATGCTTGTTCACAAATAAAAGCTGAAATAAAATTAAATATAAATATTAGATGTAAAACTTTAAACTAAAAATAGAAATGCTGCCTTGGCAACTAACTGAAACAAGTTTAAGAACGTCAAATTTACTAAATAAAGAATACTAGAAAGAAATAAGTAAAAACTACACTGAATTAAAACTACAACTGAAATAAAAAAAAAATAGTAATATATAAAAAAAAATGACAAAAGCACATAACAATATATACATTTTTTTTTTAAATGTAACAAATTAAAATGAAAACTGAAATGATAGAAATAAAAAAGAATTTCAAATATTAATAAAATAGTACTAAAATAACACAATTTTGCTCAAAAAGCCTCACTAACTCGGGAGTTACAGGTTTGAATCAGTAAGATGAATCCAGTCTTAGACTTGTGGGTTTGTACAAAGAGGTTTACATAGAAAGCACCACAAATAATATAGGAAAGAATTACACTTATGTCACATGAAGGGTTTAAAAAGATCTATGTTTTCCTCTTTAACCCCCCTCCCGCCCGCCTTCTCATTCACTTTATATCCTCAGCTTTTTCACATAACATATTTACAGTCCCGATGAAGGAGAGTTAGCCATTATAGCGGCTGGAAGCCTGGCGCGCTAAAGCTTCATCAAATAAACCGCAGGTATGAAAAGACAATAATGATGATAAATCAACTAATGGCTGGGGGGTATTGACCAGACGCAGGTGCACACAAGGCCTGTGAAAGAAAGAGAAGTGATAGATGATACGGTGGATAGAGACAGAATGCAGGTCTGATGGGGGCAAATTACGACTAATGGTATTCTAGTTTTCTTTCCCACCTGATTCTATTTGTCCATGATTTTATTTCACTGGACAGTATAACTCACCCTCGGTCTCTAATAGACTGCAGAGAAAGCCAAGAGGAACAGCGCACCAGGCAAGAAATGTACATTCTCGGAATGTCGCATTTTTCTGGGCATATATTAACCAAACTGATCATTTCAAGGGAATTACTGATCATTGATCCAACTGAGCAAAATCTGTCAATATTTGTTAGCACTCTGGAAAGGGCTGCACCAATGACCCTGTCAAATGTAAAGATGAAATGTGTCATTTTTTGCTAGTGTCTCCAATTTTCTAAATTAATTCTGTTTTTTAAACCGTTTTAAACACCACCTCCATCCTTTCTTTCAAGAAAGTGACAACAAACATAGGTTATACGCATATATCCTAAATTTTTACATTTGTGGTTTGCACATGCAATATTATACATGAGCAGAATGTATTTTAACCTAAAAAAAATTACACATTTCACTTTTAACCACTAAAATCTGGTGTATTTGATTCAATTTTAAGATATTTTTTTTTAACTACAAATTGGATTATTTTTTTTTCTCACAAACCCAAGTGGGTTGCTACAGTAACATTTTGCATGCAGTCTTAAAGGGTTAGTTCACCCAAAAATGAAAATTAGTCCATGTTTTATTCACCCTCAAGGCATCTTAGGTGTATATGACTTTCTTCTTTCAGATGAATCCAATCGGAGTAATATTCAAAATTGTCCTGGCTCTTCTAAGCTCTATCATCGCAGTCAGCAGATGTTTGTGTTACACAGTCCAAAACACGTAAAATAAAGTGCGCGAATCCATAAAAAACACATGCCTCTCACAGCTCCGGGGGGTGAATAAAGGCCTCCCGTGGTACTCTAAAAGAAACTTTACAATTAAAATCAAAGAGTGGTGGATAAAAGGGTCAATACATTGGCATGTTTGGTTTTGACGAAACACGAGGCATGATCTCCTGCTAACTAAACTAACAGCAGAAAATTCAAAACACTGTCAGGAAGGATACTGCCAATCAACATGACACAATCAAATATTATATTTGGGGATTTGCAGGGAGCACTGAGGAGAGGGTGGAAACAGCAAAACACCAGCAGCATTCATCATAGTCTGCCATCTTCATGCTGATAAAGAAAATTAATAGCTTTAGCAGGCTTCTTAAGCAGGGAGTACAAAACAACCCCCTGCAAATACTTTTGAAACCATTTAAAATCACTTTCAAACATACTGCCAAGTCTTTTTTCAATTTTGCAAAATCTTTCACATATAACCTATAAAATATAAAAGAGAAAATTGTGAAAACTAGTGCACCTTCAAAACTCAAAGACCCTGAGATATGGATCACTCTCAGTGCTCCTATTAATAGCTCTAACATGTTGGTTGCTTTTAGATTGGGAGCATAGGTATATAGAAATACAAGGTTCGACTCTAATGCATTCAAAGTGTATTTTAAGCTACACCACAGCTTCAAAAAAATAAAATATCTAGATAGATAAAGATGGCATCTCAACAAGCCACATTTAAAGAAAAACTCTTTATTAAAGCACTAAAGAAGACCTTGTGTTATGCAAAATAGAATTGTCTTACTAGAATTGTTACCTTATGCTTAAGGTTAAACAAAACCCCAAATAGAGTTCAAGCACTTAGAAATCTCTCATTTCAAACCCCGAGCAAACCTTCCAGCTCAATGTCACTGCGTCCAAGAGTGAGTCAATGAATTCCCAGAGCCATTTCCAGGTACTTGCATGAATAAGGTCAAACTATTTGAGTAAAACCTTATATAAAACTATACCTACTTTAAAAATAGAAATAGAAAAATGTCTGGATTTTCAATTAATTTCCAAGTTCAACTGAACAAGGACCAGAATTCCATGTAATTCCACCCAATTCCACAAGTGGTCTAACAAATGCTATTTCAAATAATGAGGGGTGCTTTGCTGGATTTAGGTCAAAAGTCATCATTTTAATACTTCCCATTAGCGGCAATCAAGGCAAACATTCTACACAAAGGAGCTCCTGTTGGGTTCTGGCATCTCGCTGTCATGTCGAAAGCGTAACTCATCCATCATTTTTACGATGGCTTTGGTTTTCACATAATTAATGGCCGTCAGCAGGAGTAAATGTGCGAAGATGAAAGAATGGGAAAACATTCAAATTAACACTGTCACTTTGAACAATGGCGAGCCGGAAAAGACGATTGCATTCGCATTCGCGGGAGATGAAGTAGCCACCAGAAAATGAGAAAAGCAGAGCATTTATCTTAAAGCACAGGCAAAATCGATGTATGAACATCGAAGTACACCTTGAAAACAACACAATGCATCTGAAAGTCACACATTTTGCTGACATTTTTAATATTTACTTTAATATGATTATGTACAGATTCATGATTCATTGAGAATTTGAGGGAGGCAGAGCTCATCCTTATATGATTCTGAACTATGTGCTTTTTAGCTCAAACCCTCATTAAATATTATATATCCATAGCTCATCCTGTGTCATGCTCTGCCTCCCCCAAATATTAAAAATGTCAGTAAAATATGTGACTTACATATACAATTTATATGCATTGCACTCGCCGTACAAATCATTGCATGCATAATTTGCATTTAAAAAAGGTTGCAAAAAGTTACACTTTCCACCTTGTAATTGCTCTTCGTTATCTAGTTTGTTGTTCATAATACATTTCAAACACTGCAAAAGAGTGTGAACCACTTTCTTTTTCTCATTTAAACCCTTTTACTATAGCCTCCCCAAATGCTTTACCACACGGCTCTAGAGGATGACCTTTTCACAACGTCCAAATAATGCACCAAAGCGTGAATCCACTCCTGCAAATCGCCATTAACCACACCAATTAAAAGCGTTTTTAATCTTCCACTGGGGAACATAGCCTCCCTCTCGAATAGCCAAAAGTATGTCTTGGATGTCCACCACAGCCCTTAAAGGTTAATGGTGTCTCTGGAGAAGGAAATGTAAGGAGAATGAATGCGTGTGGGGTCTTGTTACTCGTCTCTCCCTTCCCTTGACTTCTGACAGAGCCCTGACATAAGAGCCACCCAGTTCATTATGTTTGGGTCACAGCGCTCTGCAAATATTCCTGCCCTTGCTATCTTCCTCGTCTTTTTTGTATTGCACTCGCTATACTGTTTATACAAGAAATTAAAGTCCACATGAACCAGCAGTCACAGCTTCTGTAATGTGACATATTTCAGAGTGAAGTAGGTTATTATATTAGGAAAACAATATGCAGCAAAAAGTGATTATTTTGATAAAGGATTAAGATGGTAAGTTCTTGCAAATATGAAACCTGCTGGATTGAACAACAGGTGGATGAAAAGGCCAAGCAACAGCAGCTGTTTTTAGACACTGAGAAGCAGCATGAGTGAAACAATGACACAGTAAAACAAACCGCAGTACAAAAGCACAGAACTTTCAGTGCAGAGCTGGATCAGCCAATTAATGGTACTTCATCTCATTACATTTGCCCACACGTTTCCTTCTGTGGATCAACTGCGTGGTGCGGGGCAAAATGTGGCAGACTGTCGGGTTTCTAATGGCTAATGAGGGGGCTCGGATGAGCATTGATTTACGAGGGTCAGATTTTATCTCATGAGTCTGGATAGCTAAGGTTGTTCATTTATTATCTTATTTATTAGATTGACAGGATTATTGTGGTGTACACACCAAAAGTGATGTTAAAATACTTTACTCTCCCACAATTTAAGGTCAGGATGGTCAGATAGTTTTCAGCAAACAACTAGTACGTTAATGAGTTTGATTAGTATGTTTGTCTACAACTTTTTGCACATTAATTCATTAATTAAATTTACACATGTAATACATATATTAGTGCATAGTGCATTACATTAGTGCTGGGCACTATGACCAAAAATTTATATCACGGTATTTTTCAAAATTTTACCGGTTTCACGGTATATGACAGAATATTTTTTTTTCTGCATGACGGGGTGTTAAAGGTGCAATAGGTGATTGTCTTCAGAAACATTTTTTGTTATGCTGGTTGAAAGTCTCTTCACATCCCAATAGCAATCATTAAGTTAAGTGGTCTAAATGTATTTATATATTCTGTGGAAGGCGTAGGACCTAGAAATGTTGGTCCAATCAAAACGCTTGGTCCGAGCATATTTATTGACTTTCCTACCTGCCTGTCAATGTATGTATTTGCATACCTCGCCAGTCCTCGCCATTTTTTCCATTTTGCACGTCTTGCTTAGTTAACACACCCGATTCAGATAACCAGCTCGTTAGAAGAGAGCTACGTGCATGAACTGTGTTCCGATTGACATTGACTCCCTACACAGTGTTCTTTGCTCCATACTCCCTGAGCAGAGGAAATCCGTTGAAGTTTACTTCACTTCAGAACATTCATTCACAGATTTGCGCTGCACAGCGTCTTCACACACAGACGAAACTTACTAGAGAAGTGTGAAGTGTTACATAATATACCTCTGTAAATAAATACTATTTAAATTTACATCTCGCACACTTTAATGCCCTTTGTATGGAACATATACGCTCGCTTCGAACTGGAATCATGGCGGAATATCCGGTGATGTCCACTTCGCAGGGCACTTACGGTTGAATAGAACAGTGGGGGTGGGGGTGAGGACTGGAATTGGGAACCGCTGATGTAGCCTATTGTAGTAATGTTGTCTCTGGTATTCTGGTCTGTGAGCGTATATGCGCTCAAGGGGGCGTGGCTTTAAACGGAGATTGCAGGGAGGGTGGGATGTTCGCTTTCAGTGCTATCAGGCTAAAATTAGCAGGGATATACCCTGATTGCAGGGATTTAACTAAAGACAGGACAAACTAACAAAAACATAAAAACAACTGCAGACGACGCCACGGAGGCTGCCATGAGCAGCGCCATCTTGGATCGACTTTTGAAAAGATCCAAGTGACTGACTCTGTTAGAAATCTTATAATGGGCAATGTTTGGATCTTCCAACCATACAATAATCCAAACACAAACCTCAAAAACAACACAAAAATAGGTCACTGAGCACAAAACCAAGCTTCTGCTATGGCCATAGCAATGGACTCTGATCTCTTATCAGGTGTTCTCTAACCTCATCAGGCATTATAGGAGAAAATTTAGATCTGTTAAACTGGCAAATGGAGGTTTCAAAAAGTATTGAATAAAAGGCTGCCGTTAATTGTGGCCAATATGTATTAGAGAAAAACATTTATTTCATAATGATATTTCCCCCAATTTTAAATTCTTATTATCCAATGAAAGGTTAGATTTTTGTGAATTTTTTTTAATAAAAGATCCAAAGGATTAACAATGCAGATTAATTTGCACAGCCTTCTTTGATCGTATTTACCAAGGGTGCCGATATTTTTGGCCATGACTGTATGTATGTATATAAAACAAATGAGACAAAAATATTTTCTTTGTCATTTATTTATTCAGGAAAATGATCCAATATTGCATATCTGTGAGTGGCAAAAGTATGTGAATCTCTTGGATTAGCAGTTAATTTAAAGGTGAAATTAAGAGTCCATCTGTGCAGAGGTGTTTTCAGTCAGTGCAATGACTATCAAATGTCAGTACGTGACCTGTTTTATTCAAAGAACAGGGATCTATCAAAGTCTGATCATGTTTGTGGAAGTGAATCATGTCATGAACAAATGAGATTACTGAGGACCTCGGAAAAAGAGTTGATGTTGCTCATCAGGCTAGAAAAGGTTTCAAAACCATCTATAAAGAGTTTGGACTCCACAAATCCAAAGTGAGACGGATTTTGTACAAATGGAGGAAATTCAAGACCACTGTTACCTTCCCAAGAAGTGATCGACCAAAAATGATCATTCCAAAGCAGAACGTGTAATAGTCTGCGAGGTTGCAAAAGTTCCCAGGGTAGCTTCTAAGCAACTAAAGGCCTTTCTCACATTGGCTAATGTTAATGTTCATGAGCCCACTGTCAGGAGAACACTGAGCAACCATGGCGTGGCATGGCAGAGCTGCAAGAAGAAAGCCACTGTTCTCCAAAACGAAAATTGCTTGCTAAAGATCATTTGGACAAACCAGAGGTCTATTCGAGAGAGGCTTAATGGATGGATGGAACCAAAACAGAACTTACTGGTTTAAATGAGAAGCTATTATGTTCGATGAAAAGAACACACTGCATTCCAGCTTCAGAATCTTATCCCATCTGTGAAACATCGTGGTAGTAGTTATCATGGCTTGGGCCTGTTTTGCTGCATCTTGGCCAGGACAGCCTGCCATAATTGATGGAACAATGAATTCTGAATTATACCAGCAAATTCTAAAGGAAAACGTCAGGACATCTGTTTAAGAACAGAGTCTTAAGAGAACGTGGGTCATGCAGCAAGACAACAACCCCAAGCACACAAGTCATTCTATCAAAGAATGGTTAAAGAAGAACAAAGTTAATGTTTAGGAACGGCTGAGTCAAAGTCCAGACTTTAATCCAATTAAAATGTTGTGGAAGGACCTAAGCAAGCAGTTCATAGGAGGAAACCTACCAACCTCACAGAGTTTAAGTGCTTCTGCACTAAGGAATGGGCTAAAACTCCTACATGTTATTATGCAGGACTGATCAGCATTTGCAAGAAACTTTACCTTCAGTTACTGCAGCAAAAGGGGGTCACACCAACCAAAGATTCACATACTTTTGCAATGCACAGATATGTAACACTGGATCCTTTTTCTCAATAAATAAATGACAAAAGAAAAAATTTTCTCTTTGTCTACTTTCAGGACTTATATGAAAATCTGATGATGTTTTGGGTAGTGCTGTGTTCGATACATCGATACGACGATGTATCGTCACAGAGATTTGACAGCTGGCCCTGTATCGATATTGTGGCACGTGCGCAGCAGTGACCGCGCTTAATTTGAATACAAGAACACAGTTTAAAATTGAGTAGAAAAGTGCGAGGTTTCTAAAAAATAATGAATAGAGCAGCGATCCTCAAATCTGGCTTGCGAGATCCACTTTGCTGCAGAGTTTAGCTCCAACCCTGATCAAACTCACCTACCTGTGATTTTCTAATGATCATGAAGGCATTGATTAGCATGCTCAGGTGTGTTTGATTAGGGTTAGAGCTAAACTTAAGTATCCCTGGAATAGAGCATAAAATATAGGCTACAACAAAGTTTTATCTGGCCGCAGAGGAACACAACTGGGTTGCCTGATATAAAGAGATGTAATCCCCGAAACAGAGCCTCCCACTTGCGCAATACGGAAATATCTGCTAAATGTGATACTTATCTTTGTCAACCTGGCAACCATGTGCACGCGCTCTCTCCACTGTGGATAAATGTGCTTGCTTTCTGAAAACACCGGTTAGCTTGCAGTTTAGCGATCTCCACTTCAATAATCTATTATCAGAAAAGTGTAATTTATCAAGTGTTCATTTATGAGAGAGAGAGCGAGAGAGAGAGGGGGAGAGGCTGTGTATGCATGTATGAATTACTACTGTTTTGCCGCGTTTCTCTATTAACAGTGAAGCTGTGGCTTTTATTCCTTTAGAAACAATATGATGTTACTAGCTCCTTGTTGAGAAAGATAATGTAGCTCTTGAGCGATTAAGCTATTTAGTTGATAAAATTGCAGGGCATGGCTAGAAATTGCGGGGGCCTAACGATTGAAAGATTACGATATACGGATTGTGACTTTGTACGTTACTACAGAAATGCTAAAATGTATTTAAAAGTTTGACTGACCAAATCGACTGGCTTGGTTTTGAAACATATGCCATTATCTATATTGTACTGTGGTACAGTTATGGAGGCCCTTCGTAATGCAGAGGTCAACTGCCTGCTCTGCCTATAGTTAGAATTGGCCCTATAGTATGCAGTGTTTAATAAACAGCTGTTTTACTAAATTCTGCTGAGGTGAAATTCAGTGCAGTCCTGTATCGTGTCGTGACTTTGCTGGTGATACACAGCCCTAGTTTTGGGTCATATTTATGCATAAATATAGAAAACTCTAAAGGGTTCACAAACTTTCAAGCAGCACTGTGTGTGTGTGTATATATATAAAATTCTATGCATTTTAAATATATTTTTAACAAATATTTTAAATATTTTTGAAAAATGTATTTAATACGTGTGTATTTTTTCAATAAAATCTTTGCATTAATAAATCTAAATAAACACACTCAAAAGACAAGTTGCAGAGATCTTCACTAGTCAGCTATTAAACAGAGGGATAAAGCTTTGTTCAAAGTGATAAATGAAGAAACAGCTGGATTTTGTATAATTAACACATAAAGAAATGAACAGCCGGACCAAAATGGGGTCTTTCAACACCTTTCCAATGCTATTCAAATTAAGATTCGCTTACAACCACACGCAATCTGTCTTCATAATAACGAATTTAATTATCAATTAATCAAATCTAAACTCACATTCAAGACACTCTCCATCTCAATCCAATTAGACTGAATTTATTGATGAATTCATTGATGGCAATTACTGCGTATGTGTGCGTGCATACATCTGTGCAGGTTTCTCTGAGTTTGTTCCTCTCCATGAGAGAATTGTAGAGTAAATAGAAGGACAGGATATTTCTCAATGCCAGCCATATGATGTTTGCTCAGCTCTCCAGATCTGCACCATCTGAATCATTCTGCCAACACCTTCCTCTTTCTCTCTCTCATCCACCTCTTGAATAACCCTCTGCCAGAAAACCTTAGCCTTATCCTCTTTATCTCAACCCCTCCATCCCTCATTCGCTCTCTGAGGAACATCTACGCCCGATTCAATTCAATCCTGCTTACAAACAGTGATCAAGTCCTCCTGGGAAGTTCATACTTACAAGCACAGGAGTCATAAATGCATTGTGCATTTTTTCCTTTTACCCATACTGACAACAAAGAAACCTTTTTAGCACTACTGCAACAAAATAAAGAGCAAAGGATGCTCATTATATTTGTAATTGATGGATTATCTGTGCATTTCATGCTGCTGTTGAGAATGATGGTAAATGTAGTTTGGTCACACAAGCCTGGCGCCTCATAAACCGGCTAAATGACTAGTGGCAAGCTTTATTGTTGTTCTTCATCAGCAGTACAACACACAGAACACGTGCAAGCTATATTATACCATAAACTTTGACAATTACAACGTATTATATATCAATAACAATTTCTTTCCACCATCATCATTTAACTGACACACTGTAAACGCAGATGCAAAACGGAAACGTATGATTTTATGATGTTGTTCAGCATATAAATATGATCATATGACTTGAATGTAGCATTACAGCCCTACTAGAAGTGCAACAACATACAATGTCACCATTGGTTACATACATTTATAAAACAAATAGTTCCAGTCCTAAATGCTGATTGGTTAATATAACATTCCAAGAATTCTAAAAACCCAATATAGTAACAACTGTGACAGAACTGTGAATGAAGTTCTTAGCAATGCATATTACTAATCAAAATTAAGTTTTGATATATTTACAGTAGGAAATTTACAAAATATCTTCATGGAACATGATCTTTAATTAAAGTCCTAATGATTTTTGGCATAAAAGAAAAATCTATAATTTTGATCCATACAATGTATTTTTGGCTATTGCTACAAATATACCCCAGCGACTTAAGACTGATTTTGTGGTCCAGGGTCACAAATGTTAGCCTGATTACGTCAGACTTTGTACATCCTCTCAATTTCAGTTCGCTTCTGTACTCAGTCTGATATAGCAAACCATCTCCCAGACTACCTCCGCAGCAGCCGGCCAACCAACGAACAGAGGGCGGGCTGAGAGCCGTGACGTAGACGCTAAGCGCCGAATTTAAGATTGTAGTTTAGGTTAGGGAAATCTAAAACGACAGCTGACATGGAGACATGGGATGCTATTCGCTCTGTTGTGGAGAATATTCCCGGCATTTGCCAACTGAAGCCCGAACAAGAAGAGTGTTTGGTTCACATTTTGAATGGAGGTGATGTTGTGGCCCTACTCCCGACAGGTTTTGGGAAAAAGTTTAATTTATCAACTGTTACCGATCGTCAGCGAGAAACTGGGGAGGCCAAAGTCCGGCAAGGCGATAATTGTGATTGTGTGTGTGTGATGTGATTACTTCACATAATCTGCAAAAGTCGTTCACAGCCATCTTCACTCCGGTATTTCGCTCGATGGTTTTGTTTTCGCCGCATACCTGTATTTACAGCGGACGTTCGAGGCTGCTGAGCCGGCACATAACATACGTCATAACCAGAGGTGGGTAGAGTACCCAAAAACTGTATTCAAGTAAAAGTAAAAGTACTTGAAGAAATATTTACTCAAGTAAAAGTAAAAGTAATAGTCTGCATAGTTACTTGAGTAAGAGTAAAAAGTATCGGATAAAAAAACTACTCAAGTAGTTAGTTACTAGTTACTTTGGATCATATACTGAATATAGTCTATTTTTATTTAGATACATAGATATTTAGATAAAATTGTATATACATACACACACTGCTGTTCAAAATACTTTTAATGTTTTTTTTTTTAATGTAATTTATTTCAGTGATGCAAATCAGAATTTTTATCAGCCTGATTTATTATCAGTGCTGATCTTTATTAGCTTTCTATTCATAAAAGAACCCTGAACAAAATGTCACAGGTTCCAAAAAATATTAAGCAGCAAAACTGTTCCCTGTTGAAAAAACCAGCATATGCAGGTATGGTATGTTTTGAAGCATGGGATGCTGGTTTGAGCTGATTTAAGCTGGTCCTTTGCTGGTTTAAGCTGGTCCTGTGCTGGTCCTGTGCTGGTCCTAAGATGGTCCGACCAGCTCAAGACCAGCATAAACCAGCATCCCAGCTTCAAAACATACCTAACCAGCATATATGCTGTTTTGTTTTTTGTTTTTTTCAACAACACTGGTAATAAATCAATATATTTGAATGATTTCTGAAGATCATATGTCTCTGAAAACTGGAGTAACAGCTGATACAAATTCTGATTTGCATCACTGAGTTAAATTAAATTATATTTTAAAGTTTAATTATGTATTATAAATGTATATAACCTCTGACACGGAGAAGAGTGAAAACTCCTCACATGACCGCTACCGAACATCTGAACATAACGAAACAAATGCACATTGACGGATCTTCTTCCGTCTGTTCTGCAAAATGTAAACAAATGTAGCCTTTATTTCTGCAAGCGTAAAGATTGTGAAAATATCAATATTAATTGTGTCTAGGCAAAGGCATTCCTCCTGGAACTAACGCGTGTTTGGCGGGTGTTCATTTCATACTCTGTGACAGCTTATTTAATGAATAAATTATACAATGTATTTAATGTGTAAGGTACATGTACAACAAACTGTTAATGTCATAGTGGTATCGTGTATTGTAATCGAATCTATACCTGTGGAATCGACAGCACACGCGGTGTTCATCTAATAAAGATCTTCATAGCTAGCAAACCATAGCCTTTGCAGATTTGCTTTCAACTGACTGTAGATCCAAAGCCACGTCTTCAACGCTCTTGATGTTACAACTCTGAGTGAGAACCGCTTCAGACGACTCAGCGCGTGCGGCAGGGAACTGAACAAATCATTCAAACTGATTCGCGAACCGATTCACTGGTCTGCCAACTGGTTTGATCAAGCCTTCGAACAGAATTGACTCAAAAGAATGAATCATTCGCGAACGGGCATCGCTCATTGCCCAGAGAAAAAGTAGAAGGAATAAATTGAAGGATTTTTAACTTGTATTGCATTAAGATAAAGTAACGAGAGGAGCGTCGCCCACAGTAACAAAGTAAAAGTACCGTTTTTTCACTAAAAATGTACTTGAGTAAGAGTAAAAGTACCCATTTTTAAATATACTCTAAAAGTATTAGTTACCCAAAAAATTTACTCAAGTAAATGTAACGAAGTAAATGTAACGAAGTAAATGTAACTCGTTACTACCCACCTCTGGTCATAACCAAACGTTATGTGATTGGCTTACGGGTACACCAATGATTTTAAACTTCAGACAAGCGCCGCCCCACGAGAAAGTAAACGCTTGTCAATTATGCCCTTCCGGACTCTGTCTACGAAGCAAAGCGAAGTAGCAGAGTTTGGTATTACCAGGTTACACAAATGTAATTGGAAGGGAAAGGATAGTAATACAGTTGCTTAATAAAATAATGGTTTAAAGGGGTCATCGGATGCAAAATTCACTTTACAAGTTGTTTGAACATAAATGTGTGTTGGAAGTGCGTGTACACATCCATCCTATAATGATAAAAATTCACCCAGTGGGTTTTTTTAAATCCCCTTTCTCAAATCAGGCTGTTCTGAGATTCCTGTCAGAATTATGTCCCACATTTATGGCCACTCCCACAATAGTTGATAGATGACAAGGCCGTCTTACCTTAGACCCGCCCTGAGTGAGCGGTCATCAGTCTGGCATTATGTCGACTCCGGTGCAGGGGAAGACAAGATGTCTCCGATTAAGTGATTGAGGTGTTTTGTTGTTGGCTGTAATAATGAACATAGCAGTCCTCATTTACTCCCGACATCTGAGCCTCTGAAGATGCAGAGGATTAATGTTACTTTCGTTTTGAAGGGAATGCGCCGATCTCCGATCTGCCTAAATGCGTCTATGTTCGTGTGAATCATTCGTGATCCAGCCTCACCTACAGAAGAAGTGAATTTAAGGGATTTTCATGAATCTTTGCAAATCGTCTTTCCTAATATGTGCTAGTTAGCAAGATTCGCGGCTGTAGTTTACAGTCTGCTCGTCACCCCACGGAAGAGAGGGGCGGAGTGAACAGAGCTCATTAGCATTTAAAGCAACATGGACTAGAACAGCGTGCTGAAACAGAGCTGATTTTGACAGGGTAAAAAAGGTGTTTTTTACACTACCATTGAGAAATTTTAACCAAAGTATGTTATAGACTTTTCATTAAGACCCTAAAGAATCATATCAACTTGTGGAAAATGGGCATCCGATGACCCCTTTAATGAAAACATTTTAATTTTATTAGCAATAAAACACTCAAGGCCATGCTATATTGTAAATATACACATTGCAGGCACCTCACTACGTGTACATCCACAATACTGCACATCATCATGTACTTAATTGCATAATTCTTAATTAAAAAATAACAGTTACACATCTGAAGTCTAATTTTAAGAGCCATTTTTATGAGCCCAAAATAAGTCGAGCTATGACAAGACATCAGTTACAGCAGGCATTTTTCCAAGCTCACTGACTACATAATATGGTGAAAGAACTATTATTGCAATTATTAATATTATTATTAACAATACCCTTTCTATGATTCCCTCTGTGCCTAATGACACCTCTTAACTTAAGTGATATTTATAAAGCATCTTTTTTTTCTTTTCCGTCTCTCTCTCTCCTCTCTTTTTTGCTTTGGTTTAAGTGGGAATCTCTTAGCATGCTTTCTTTGAGACACTTACAGCCGTGAATAGAAATCCATCCCCTGCTTGTACTCAGGACAGAGAGGTGTAAGGTGTCACATTCAAATGAGTCCCTCGCTGTTTTTGTCCAAAGCTCTTTATTGCTCTATTGATTCTGAGAGCGTTACGATGGCAGCCCTGAACGGAGACTGACAGTGACTTGATGGGGCGTCAAATGAGCCTGTGTCTCTTTAATGATGCTGTAACTGAGCCTCACATGCTACGGCAACAAAACGGTTCAATCTCCAACCCAAACAGAGGTGAATAAAAAGAACAACAGGCCAGATAGTTAATTCCATCCAAAAATATTTTAAGCAAGTGTCGTAATTTATCAAATGTTGAGCAGTTGCAAAGTGGTTCACATTTCAAAACACCTCATATCAGTGAACACTTCACATTGTGTCCTAATGCACAATGCAGCTATATATATATATAACACATAATTTTCTCTCTCTCTCTCTCATTTTAACATATACCTTTAGCTGTAGTAGTTCTGTGGTAATTTTTTGTAGGGATTTTTTTTTCTCATTACAATTTCCTCACTCTTCCTGTGTTCTCGGTCTCTCTTTGACATTGTCTCTTTTTTCCTCCCACAGGAGCAGTGTCTCTTTCGACCTCTCTCTCTTTCTTTCTCCTCTTAAACTCTCATGAATTTTTCAGAGAGAATGTCTGTAAATCCAGGCTTGCACACACAGTAGAAAAAAAATATAATTACTTTTTATCACACATTAAATCCCCTGACACCCTGGACATCAGAGAGGGTCCTTATGCCCATCCTGAATGAGCATGACCCTGCTGGAGAGTGCTGACTGAAGGGGAACGGATGTTTGTGCCCCGGAGAAATGGATGAAAGAAGAGTGGAAGATCTCGCTTTCATGTTCTCTCTTGGCATAAGACTAGATCAGAGTCACATGCTTAATTAATTTAGCGTCTATGGCATTACAAAAAATCCTATCTGAGAAAGAGATGCATGTTAAAAAAGACAAAATTATAATTAGGTAGGCTGGAACTTCGTTGTATCCATATGAAATTAATTCAATTAAAAAAAATCTCTATATGACAGGTGGTCGAGAAAATTAAGAGGGTTTGGTGACCAGCAAACCAAAAAAAAGGGCAAATATATATATTTATAGTGACTCTGGACCACAAAACCAGTCATAAGGGTCAATTTTTGAAATTGAGATTTATACATCATCTGAAAGCTGAATAAATAAGCTTTCCATTGATATATGGTTTGTTAGGATAGGACAATGTTTGAGATACAACTATTTGAAAATCTGGAATCTGAGGGTGCCTTTAATCACCTTTAAATTTGTCCAAATGAAATCCTTAGCAATGCATATTACTGATCAAAAATTAAGTTTATACCTGTGCTACTTATGACGGGTTTTGTGGTCCAGGGTCTCTCACACACACACACACACACATATACACATATATACACACACACATATACATATATATATGATTACATGATTCACTTTCACTGTATGAGAAAGCAACTTTGTTTTCCACAAAAAGTGTCAAGCGAAAATGTGGTTTGGGCAACACCAAATAGATGAAGAGGGTATTTTAGAGGATATTTCTCTTTTTTGGGTGAACTACCACTTTAAATACTGACTAAGTGTGGCTCCGGATAACTCCTCGGATATTAAACATGGCTGCTTCAGAGGTTTTTGCTCTCTGTACAGTACGAGGAGGAGATGTCTCATTTATAGTGGACTTGGCCCGCACTCCAGTATTGAGCTGTCATTTAGTCAGCCAAATAGAATAAGTGGGGAGGATTAGACCAGCACAGTCATGCAGATAACACCTCTGACAGTCTTCCTTTCTCTCTCGCTCTCGCTCGAATACTAAACAGGCCACTGAGTGACAGCTTGTCAGAGGGCAAGAGTGGAGCGCTGAAACCTGGCAACCCAAGAGCAGGGCGATAACAAGCAGGTCAAAGAAAACAATTACGGCCCTGGCGCTTTCTAATGGACACACGGGAAATAATCATGTTCCTCTATGTGTGTGTGTGTGTGTGTGTGTGTGTGAAATCCATTATGTCCCGACAGCCCTTGCAAAGTCATTTGTTGGTCCTCTCAGGTGTCTCATTTTTTCGTCCACTTCAAGTGTTGTTTTTCCCCCTTTCCCTCCTCGCTCTTTTCTGTCTATCTCTCAGTTGCGGCTCTCAGCGTTTCATTTCTCCCTGATTTCTCGCATTGTTATTCCACCCCCTCAGACAGGCTCTCCATCTCGGTCTAGAGCAGCAATCACAACAAAACAGGAAGCCGTCACAGTAAGGCAACTCGTTTTGTTTCCATACAAGTCGCGCCGGAGTGAGGCTTTCAGACTCGCCTGCTCATTTAGCCCTGGCAGCCTCGGCAAGAATTCACTCACTCAATATGTGGCGGTTACTCTCAATGAAGTTAAAACTCTTTTTCTTTCCTTTTAAGTTTCGTTTGCCATTCGTTTCCATTTTACTCAGGGTTTTTTTTACGACTTTTTACTCTTGTTTGACTCCGAGAGAGATGGGGTTACAGCACGGGGCAGCCATTAGACATGGGTGAAGTGTCTCATTCAAGGGCTCAGACAAAGTGGTTGGAGAAGGAATGAGCTTTCTGTTCATTATAAGGAGCTTTTGCCCACTGGACCGTGCGTTCAAGGCTCATCTCTGCCATTTCTAATGTGCGTAAATCAGAGTGTTGGCAAACATTCAAAAAGATAACACACTGAGGAAGTAGACGGTGTTGGTGTAGACATAATTTTGCATCTTGCGCAAATTTTTCAGTCAATTCAATTAAGACAAATCTTGTCAAATGCAATCAATGTGAAATTTCTGAATACACGTTCCCTGTCTTAATGTGAACATTCATAAGCACCCATTATTACAAAAGAAAAAAATATTCATTAAAATGTCCACCTTTAAAATTACTTTACTTTTCAACTGACATTCAGCTGTCATCTACCACATATATTCTTACTAAATATTTTACACAGAATGACAAACAACTACGGTAGTCTGCCAATTATTGCATATTAAATTTCACATGAAATTTAATATTTTTATAATATTTTATTATATACTGTATATAAAAATGTAAACATTAATTTAATCTATTAATTTTACCTTTGGTTAAAGTTTTGTTTTTCAAATTTAAAATTTCTATTTTAAGTAACACAAATTTTATTCTATAACAACATATTTCTACTATAAAATTTAGGGGGTCACAGCCTGAAAGATTTATGACCTATACTTAATCTATACTTGAGGGTTGCATTAAAACAATGGTTCTTAAGACATTTTGAAATAATAATCATATGACTGCATATGAATTTATAAACATGTATATGTATATGTATATACAATCCATTCAATGCTACAAGGGTTAAATGCATAAAAATAAGTAAATGCAATAAGTGAATCCCTCAACTACAGCAGTAAACACTCAAAGAAACAGTCAGTCCTTCAGAAAGACATAGTAAAGGGAAAGATGAACAGAATATATTAGAAAAGAAGCAACATTGCGCAAAAAGAGGTATATATGAATTCCTAAATGCCTCATGCTCAATGATATGAAAATTAATCTAGAAGCCCTAAGAAACACACACTGGGTGAACTGGATTATCCAGTAGTCTGGCAGTTTCTGGATTAGCTATTAGTCTGGCAGTGTGCGGATGATAAGAGACTTCACTGAGCTGCAAATGAGTAGCTGTCAGAGAGCAGGAGACAGACAGAGAGAGAGAGAGAGAGAGAGGGAGACAAATCCACAGCTCCCTCAGGGTATATGATCTCTCATTAGTTTTAATTAATCATTCTTATTAATAATAGGCGTCTCCTCGCAACCTCAATGAAATTAAAAAATCTGCCAGGCAAATAAAAAAAAAAACTGATGCGTCTGAGTTAGATAAACTAACTTGGCCCTGCAATAAATTACTATGCCGCTGCTAAAACAGACAGGGCCTGGGGATAAATTTAAATGGATGGACCACGTCACCCCCGGCTCCGGTGAATAAACTTAGGCTATATCACAGGAGCATAGAGGGCCCAAGAAACTTTTTTTAAATTTTTTTGATACAACTGAATTATTTATTTTGTTCAGTAAATCTTTTTTGTCATCTAAATGGTGACGTTAAACAGCCTAAAATAATTAAAGACTACATTATAGAAAGAAAGCTCCATTCTCAAACAAGCTTACGTTATCATTAACAAAAAGAACAGCAAAAAGTACAATCGTAATACGATTATATTCTTTGAAGTACATTTAAATACTGAGGTAATGCCATGGTACTTGAATATAGTACCAAAATATACACTACTAGTCAAAAGTCTGGACACACTTATCTCTTTTCTTGTTTCTCATGATCTTAAAAACATTTTGATAGTAAAAATGAGAAAGTGAGAAGGTGTATCCAAACCTTTAACCTGGAAGTGTATACCAAAGTATCATAGTATTACCATCTCATACCATGGTACTGTACATCGCCACAGAAGTTCATACTCTCATCTCACGAAGACAGATCATTTTACAGAGAAGACAGTTCTGAAAGCATGGCATCTTATGACAGGAAGATGACGACAAGAAACGCTGAGAGTCAGACATGTCAGGCCTTCCCTATTTGTCTCTCTGCTGCCAGCCAAAGATATTCAATTAAATGCCAAATGAAAATCTTTCAGTGGGATAATCGCCACTTTTAAATCCATTACAGCACAATCAACCGCTTCGCCCATAGGCATAAAACATGTAGACTTACTGCACCAGTTGCACACCAAAACAGCTTTTAAATGAAGTAAACATCAATAAAGTATAAGAGACGTCCATCAATATCTGGAATAAATGCGATAGAAGCATTTAGCCCCATTTGCCCTGAGGCTCTCATGGTACAATAGTGGAATTAGACAGTAAAACCATGATACTTTGATACATAGGCCTATCATGGCACTAAATGACCACATGCCATAGAATGTAAACGCTGCTTCAAAGAATACTACCGTACCAGAACCACATCCAAAAAAAGATGTACTTTTTTGTTAGTGTCTTTTTACGTTGATAGCCTTGCTTTCATTTCCTCAGACTGGTGAATAAAGATAGGCCTATACTTGTCAAGCTGTTCACTGAAGCACAGAGAAAGTCTTGTTGGCCCTGCCAAAATTACAAGCAAAGATAGAATGGAACACAAATTATCCTCGCAACAAGAGCCAGGCTACAGACGTGACACTAAAAGCAATTTTAAAACACTGGTCTGGGGGCTTATTAAATGAACATTTTAAGCCATGAAAGATACAACAGAAGCACATCGTGCTTGCTCAACAGGTCAACAGCACATGAGATGTGTCAAACAAACAAAGCCTAGATATTTCTGCAAGTCCTGAAATTATCCTGGTTTTATTAGTCAAGGCCCAGAAGTAAATTAGCTAATTCTATTTTAATATGTGTCCATTGTGGTTGTCTGTTGATTAACTTTATTGCCTGAGTGTTAGTCTTTAGCACACAGACCTCAAGCCAAAAGCTGAAATGCACAAACAACACTTATTAAACAATGCAATGGTGATAATTAATAAACTTAATAAACCCAATTAATAAAGAGCATAATTAAACATTTATGCTTAATAAACTATTAATTAAAATATTGTTGTTCTGTTTTTTTAATCATTTATTACAAATAACGTGGAAAAATCCCCACTGTTACATCAACACCTTTGTTTCCATCCATCTAACTTATTACATTTCTGCCATCGTTCTTAATTGTACGAGTTCTCAGAGATTCAGCTCAATTTTCTACATCAGTAATTAAATTCAATGTGAACAAGTGTAAGAGACTTACCACTTTATTTAAATTTAAGGCATCAATTAAGTTTTAACGTACAAGACTTTTTCTTCTAGAATTTCTTTATTTGAAGCTATTTGAAAAATAATTGACTTTTCGAATCTTTCAGGTAAAATAAAAATAGACAGTTCTCTATTTTGTCTTACAGGCTATACATTCTTCCAAACACGTGAAAACGTGCTTGGTTCTTTTCAGAAATCCTCTTTATCAATTAGCTATATGTCTATCATGATTGGTATAATTTTGCTTTTCTTTTTTGTAACATATTTGAACGCCTCGGGTTATTTACGAAAAAGAAAATATGCTTTTCAAAAAAATATATTTATGATATCCTAAACAAAAGAAACGAATAAATCTTTCTTGTTCTCGGACGATTTCTCAGCGACCCACGATTCAAGCAGGGACGCTGTGGTTCAGGGTTTGGATGTGCCCAGAGCGCCACCCTCCGGCGGAGAGATGAACTGCAGCCATTTCACAGCGGCACGGACACGGTGACCGATTCCCTCACTCGATACGAGACTATTTTAAGATCTAATCGCCGTGCTCAACAGTTCCCCAAACTGCTGGGACAGACGCAAAAATATATAATTAATTATCCCAGTCACAAAGTAACCTACCAATAGCTCTTTTAATTATGAGCGCACTAAGTAACGTAGGCTATGGAGTAAACTTTTCTTAATCCAGTCTGTCATTTATAAATATACAGCTTGAGCATAGAATAGCCTTAACACATAGTAATTTTAAATATAATAGGCTATAATACAATAAAATACTTTTAAAGAGGACAACAGTCATCTTTCAGAAAGACTTGTCTCCACATGAAAGAACTGAGGCAAATATCGATACAGATCCGTCATTAAAAGGTAGGCTATGCTTTGAGTATAAAAAGTCACAAACGATAAATAAAGCAACAGCAGATCTTCTGGAATTCGTATTCATCCAACATTAACGTTATAATATGAAGTTACATCTCCCGTCAGAACGTCGTCATTAATAAACAAGATACAATTATTAAAGTTTCATCCCGTCTTGGGTTACGGCATTCAAAGCTCGTCAACCTCCGCAAAGTGGCCAAAAAGATACAGAACAGAATGCAAACTTGCCTGGAAAGAACTCTCCAAATGTGAGTTGAAGGTGAAAAACAAGCAGCAGAACGGCGAAGTAGTTCCTTTGGTCCATTCTTGCGGTCACTACTTCACACACTCGCTGTCCGTTCGCGCGCGGGAGAGCTGACGGTTTCCCGGCATCGGTGATGTAGCGGCGCGACTCAAGCCGCCAGTCGACAGCTGTCTGATTGTTGGCTTTCTGTACTGCTACGACAGGGTGTGTGGGGAGGAGAGTGGGTGCGAATGAACGAGGAGAGGGTTCCAATATCCCCCAGGTCCCTAGACCTGCCTGCCAGAAATACTGGTGAAGTGATGCTTTACACACTACAGCGCGCGCTGGAGACGCTCTCTAGTGCACTACGCGACACGGTGCGCACTTGCGCGGTGCCTAAAGTAATTCAACACCCCTGAGCAATGAGTGAGAGAGGTTCCAGACCACTCTAGTTTCATTGTTTTCCACGGTGTTACATACAGAGGTCCCACAAAGTATTTGGACACTTAAGACACACTTAAAAATGTATGAATGCTGTGGAGTTGCATAAAATATCAAGCCAAGTATTTCAAATATAGCTCAAAAACACTTATTATGCTAAATATTTCACAAACATACGTTTTAATTATCAAAAAAAAATGATAATAATAATAATTAAAGTATAGGCCTATAAATTATATGGAAATTTTGTTAGTGGAACATACCAACAGTTAAAATCATGAACTACAGGTGATTAAAAGTAATAAATCAGACAGTATTTTGGGGTATTATGGGTTCAGAAATGCTGTAACCATGTCTAAGATGGCCAAACGTCTACTATAATGCCATTAATGGTACAGTGATTAGATAGATAGATAGATAGATAGATAGATAGATAGATAGATAGATAGATAGATAGATAGATAGATAGATAGATAGATAGATAGATAGATAGATAGAAATAATCTGCATTGCATAAAGCACTACAGAAATAAAGATGACTTGACTTAAACAATTCAGGTAGAACGACAGATTTAAAAAATGACAACGATGGACAGATTGCATTTGAAGATGGAACCTGGTTTGATATTCAAATACCCAAATGCTTTTTGTAGCTACTAACACAATTTTTTGACTGCACACAATCCCCATTGCATTTTGCATCAAGACAGTGAATCCTTGCTTATGTTTTTTTTTTTTTTTTTTCATTTATATGTGTGTGAGGAAGAGAACGCAAGATCAAGTTGAAGAATGCTTATGGTCAACTCCATGGTTCATTTATAAGATAGAAACACCCTGAGTGGGCAGATTTCAGTTACAGTGTTTTATGGTTAGACCTAATTTATGAATTCATTATTTAGTGATGTGGAAATCAATGCCTCATTAACACAGAAAGGTGCCCTTTCATCCTTCATACCAACCCACTCTAGTCCATGAGCCTTCACTCCACTATCAATCTCCCATGCTCATCCCATCCTATTGGTTTCAGTTGCATAAAAGGCAAAGGATTTTTATTTTTATTTTTTTAAATCTCTGAATTAATACAGAACAGCTATCAACAAAGCAGGTTTATTTGTCATTTATAGTGCCAATAAAAAACAAAAAAAAACAGAAGTAGTTACAGAAGTAGTGACCTTTTCTTCCATATCGTGATGTACATCAGAGTGAAACAGATTACTGGAAAAATAAATAAAAATCGTAAAGTGTAGTCTTAGTTCAGTCAGTCGGTTGTTGATTGGATGGAGGCTGAACTGAATGTGTGCTTGCAGTCTGTTGTGAGAAAGGGGCAGGACTTAAGCAGACTAAATGATTAGAGTCCTGCAAATGTCACCATAGTCACCAAAATATATGGAGTTATGATATTTTGGTCAGAAAACTTTTATTTTATTTATTTATCTTTATTTATTTATTTATTTATTTTTAACACATGCATGGATCATTCACAATAATAGCAGAAGCATTCTTTTAGAAGTATGGTGTAATTTCATGCCAAAATGCCAAATACTATTTTTCTTTCTAAAATATCTGCTAAATTTATGTTGCAAGTAACACAGAAAATATATTTTCAAATTCCAAACAGATTTTTTATAAAGTGCCAAAATATATTACATGAAAAATATATATTCTTAATTTTTATTTTTTTATTTTTATTTTTTACATTTTGGGTAAATGCAAAACGGCCAAAAATATTTAAATTAAGCTTTAGTTATGTGAATATATTATAACATTTATATTAGCAATATTGTGGAAAATTATATATTTTCAAACATAGCAACCACCTAGCACTGCGGGGACTACGAACACAACTACGTCCTGACAACCACAAACCAAAACCTGAGCATCACGTTCTGCATGGGCCAACACCACTAACATTCAAAAACCTTAAAAAAATATTTTACTAACATTCAATAACCTTCAAACAAACATTTTAAATCTAGCATTTTGAATATTCATAAAACATGAAGAGTGCTAGACCTAGATAACAGCCTTACTCTAGCCAAAATATAATTACTGCTAATGACAATCGCTGTGGGTGTGAGTTGTTTGTGTGAGTAAGAGAGAGCACATCTCAAATGTACTTCCTTATAACTTTAGATCAATGTGCACCCCCCACGGCCCCCAGCCAGTCACTCCCCATCTCATAACTCTGCAAGACAGCCTCGACTTATTTCCATGCTAACTAGAATGGCTTCAGATCAGTACAATGAGAGGACAAGAGTCAACTGGGTGTAGTTTTTTCCCCTTCCTCTGAATGCACACAGACACAGCGTGATACGTCGTTTCATCTGTTCTTCTCAGCTCCCAAATCAGCTTAGCAGAGTAAAATAAAGTGGAGCTGTTTCAAGCTCAGGACATATAATGATAAAGAAATGTGTAAAAAACTACTATTGTGTACATATAATAATGCTTCATATAATTACCATATACTTTTATGCTCGTCATCCAGTTGCACCCAGTTTAAGGTATTCAGCCTCTGCAGTTAAAATCCATTGATATGGATGAGTTGAATCAAATAGTTATATCAAAATAGTTTATAGCGCTGACCGTTTCAGCTCATGAAAGGAATTATACAAATTAGGC
This sequence comes from Onychostoma macrolepis, assembly GCF_012432095.1. Lineage (NCBI taxonomy): Eukaryota > Metazoa > Chordata > Actinopteri > Cypriniformes > Cyprinidae > Onychostoma > Onychostoma macrolepis. The sequence continues at coordinate 29,157,636 of NC_081160.1, forward strand.
AGTGGTGCAGAAACAAATGTAGTGCTAATATATAAAAAAAGTTATATCCATACTAAAAGTTATATACATTGTGTGTGTGTGTGTGTGTGTGTGTGTGTGTGTGTGTGTGTGTGTGTGTGTATGTGTGTGTACAATACTTAATTTAAATATAAATGTAAATATTTCATATAATAAATATTTATATTCATTATGTAATTAATAAAATAGGAGTCTGAAAGCACATTGATAATCTGGGATTCAAAGTCTAATGTAAATAAGACATAAGAATAAGAGTTATATTTAAATGTAATACATTTAAAATAAAAAATATGAAAAATTAATAAATATTTAATTCTCTGTAACTACAAAAAAGCACAGATGTTCTTTGGATCATTCTCAAATCATGCTGGAAAACATGATCATCGGGTTTTACACAAACTTTTGGAGCTCGAGTGTTGCTGTCATAAAAGCAAAGAGGTGGAAAACTAAATACCAAAAAAATAGAGAAATTCATGTTAATTTTTCAGTTCAACCATACTTAATTTTTTTATGCTGATACTCTCATTTAATAAATAAAGGAATGATTAAATCATAGGTCTACAAAATATAAGCATAGCCTCAGTGGCCTCAAACTTTGGTACCCCACTCTATATATAAATATATTAAACTTAAAGGCAAAAGCAGAACTAGAGCTAATAAACACAGCAGGGGGTTGTGGATTGAAAAGCGCCATACTGTAGGTGCAAATCATTCTGTTGCAGCGAGAGGTGGGAAGTCGTCCCCCCCACACACCTGCCAATAGTTACAGCCACCAGGAGGCCTTTCTACAGCTTGAATGTGTGTAATATGTACTCTGTGCCTGAAGGTTTCAACCATTTACCACGCTCATCCCAGTCATCGGAAAGGTCATAAAGAACTCTTATAAGCGTGATTGTCCACCATCAAAGCATGCAATGCGCCATCCACTCTTCTTTTCTCCTACATGCAGGGAACATCTCTCGGTTAGTCAATAGATTTAATTGGCCAGCTCAAAGCCTGCTGGGTCGAGTTGGACAATTTAAGAGGCGTTGCTTAAAAAAAAGAAAGTGTGAGCTAATGATATTTCTTTGGGCGGTATTGGAAAACAGTGAAAATGGTAAAGTAGGGAATTAGCTACTGTATTTTTATGAGTTCAGAAAAAGAGTTTTCTAATCACCAGAGAGATGGACTGGCTATTAAGGATTCAATATGTCTCTGGCAAACTAGAGGGCAAGAAAGATTTTTGTGTGGTGCTAAATTCATGCATTATGTATAAATATTAGTTCTCAGCTTATTGATTAAACTGCACGTCTGGAATCTCCAACAACCTCCAAATGCAAATCATAAAGTTGCAGATAAAACCATACAATGTTTCTTCCAGTGAATGATGTGATTTTTATAGCCAAGTTACAGTATTTTTCACAGTTGTAGGAAATTTATTCAGCTATGGCCACTTTTATGATTAAAATATCAGTTTTCATCTTTTTCTGTAAAGGACACATTCAAACTTTCCTAATGCTTTTTAGATTGTTTAGATTGTCCAAGACATATTAAGCTATTAAATGTTCAAAGTAAAATTCAATTGCTTAAGATACAATATACTGAGTAATACAACATATTACAAAATATAACATTATTAAATCAATACAAATATTTAAATATTACATTTTATGTTGATAGACCAATATTTATTTTTTGAAAAAAACTAAAATAAATAACCAAACCATTTCAACATATTCAGCGCTTGAAAATTATGCATTTCCATTTTTTTAAACAAATTAAATCCATACCTCAGTACCCTAATTTCCATCACAACAAAGAGGTTTACCAGTATATATGATGTATACTGTCAAATTAAACTAGTCCACAGGGCAGAGAGTGCCTATAGTTGAAGAAACTCTACTTAGTCACAGAATGCACATATAAGCACCGTCTCCTTCCATTTCTGCCTATAGAAACACAAGATTATACACCTATTAAAATGCATCCTTGACAGTTCATTGGCCATACTGAAAAGCTTTTATGCCCACATCTTTCTGATTATATTTTGACTGTATTTAAGTTTTTATATTGGTTCATATTTTTTAAATATAAAATCTGTAGTTTATTGAAGCTCCTCAGGTAACGTTCATTTTCACTCTCATCGCAAATAGGCCCCGCAACCTTCAAAACTCCTCCAGAACTTCATTTGAATTCTTCCCGCATGCCACGTCCTAACACTTTCGCTCCTTCATTAAATACACTAGACAGCACAACAGGAAATTGTGGTCAGTCAGATCATATACTCCAGCACCCAGGAAGTTATTGGAGACCAGTGTCGGACTGGAGGTCGGTTTATTGGGATATTACAGGCATGTAACTAACATATCACTCATTGGGATCTTCAACCGCCTCTTATCATAATTACAAGACCACTGACATTGTATTCATTTTTTTTGTTTTGTTTGTTTTTTACAGGTTCAAGGGATAGTTCAGCCAGGAATAAAACTCTGTCATTGTTTACACACCGTCATATCATTCCAAACTGGAAGGACATTTGTGAATAAAAAAAGTCATAGAGGTTTGGAAAGACGTGAGGGTGAGGAAAAAGTGACCAAATTTTTGGGGTCAAATATCCATTGGGGACCAAGGGCCACTCATATTCTTCAGTGAGTGAGCTTATAAGATTTCAAGAATGCATAACTTAAGACAAAATCAGAACCAAGCTGCAACTCCCAATTCAATTAAGTAACAATATTTTATGCAATGTTACAGTGCATGTTCAGTGTTTGATTAAAAATGACAGATTTACTAACATATTAAACCTGCCTCTTTTTTTTTTTTGGTTGTTGTTTCTTGTGGTGGTTTTTTTATACCTTTGCAATAAAAATGTAATCTTGACTGATTAGTTTTTCCACTAATTCAAATTCTGTCATTGTTTACTCACTCTCATGCCATTCAGAATCTGTAGGACTTTCATTCTTCCATTGAACATAATATGCTTTAATTTTGTGGAAAGGGACATTCTCCCTTGTGTTCCAGAAAACAAGAAGGTCATACATTTTCGGAACGACATGAGGGTGAGTAAATGATGACAATTTTTCACTTTTAGGTCAACTATTCCAAGAGCCATTTGTTTTAGCAATATTCTTGAGTCAGTGTGCATACAAAGATTATAAGGGTGTGTAAATTGTTTGACAAAGCGGAAAGAACTTAAACCCCAGTCGTGGCCGAGCTACAACTTCCAGTTCAATTATCTAACTCCTCTGGCGTCAAGCTAAACAAACACCTTCACAAGCAGTCGTAATTGCGAATGAAGTTTAATCAAACCAACTTTTGTGTAATGAAGTTCGGTAACAACGGCCACTGACTTTAATCGATTACACAGCCGTGAAACTTTGGATAGCTCATCTTGTTTGCCTAGCATCAGGATATTAGGTCCTCCGTTCCAGGGCAGACACCGCTGCGTAACTTCACATGGACCCATTGCTCCTTCCCATGACTTCTCTTTCAATTAAAACAGCTCAAACAACGTCTCTCCCCGCGGAGCTGTTTAATGAGACGACTAATGTGTGTAATATCAGCTTTACCTCAGTGCTGGAGAAGCGCCTCTCTGGCCTTTTAATACCAACGCATGTGTGCTCGAGAGACTCGGGACCCCCTGCTGTTTGCAAGAAGCGAGAGCTCCCGGGACAAAGACCTCTTGTGGAAATGAAGCGACTTTCTGCTGAACTCGTCTGATGTCAAGACCGCATCTCAAGGATGCAGACAATGACCTGAAGACCTCACTGTTAGTTCAAAGTGTCTAGGGGTCGGAATGTGGTGGAGAAGGGAAGTGTAAAGTGAAACTTGAGCGAAGATGGAAGCCCATTACTCATCTAAAGAACTGCATGGATCAATTTTGATGCACTACCTTGGACATAATTTAATGATTGTGAGATCAATAGTCATAATCTTATGTGCTGAGCACATTAAGAGGCTATCATTTGGAAAAAGCACCAAAGGGCCCAGATGAGAACCAGCCTGAAAAGAGTCTGAAAACACACTAGGAACTTAGACACACAATATTCTTTGTAAGTGCACATGGCAGATAATATATTTTTGATTCAATCACGCAGTGGCTGAATATGGCCAATTACGGATGATTTGATGAGCACTTCCCAAAAGGCCAAGATTAGATTTCAATTTTACAACGCAAATGGATAAATTAAATAAAAGGAGATATATTAAGGTAATGGAAAGGGGAAAAAAATAAATATATTAAAGGGATAGTTCACCTAAAAATTTAAATTCTGTCATTTTTACTCACGATCATGTGGTTTTAAACTGACTTTCTTCTGATGAACACAAAGGTGTCCAAATGACATTGGACCCCACTGTTTTCATTGCATGGCGCGGATGTCTTGTGAATGTATCTGAAGGGAACCGACTGTCCTCAGAAACGTGTCGTTGGCATTTTATTCCTGATAAAGCAGCATTTATGAGCGCGGAGCTGCTTTGTGTACAGCGTTTCCGGGGAAACCGCAGTATTTCAGCGCTCCTAAAAACCTCCACCTTGTGGCACAGAATGAATCTGCATTTCCAATAAGCCTTTCTTGCTGTTTATGATCAGATCAATGCAAATATCAACTTTTTACGCAGCAAACACATAGAGTTGTAAATGAGAAAGAAGTTAATGTGCCTTCTAAAAATTTAAACAATTAAGACAGTAATATTTTTAAGTTTTAAATTAACATAATACCTGACCATAATGCCTTAAATTAACATGAAAACCTGTATCTGAACTGTAAATCATGTAATTTTATGGCTCAATACTGTATGTTACCATAGACATTGTCCAACCCCGCTCATTCTGTGTTCATTTTACTTGTGCAGCTCTTAAAATGGGTCATGAATTGCCTTAAATTTATTTTTAAAAATTCTGCAGATACCCTGTAAATAGTGAAATAAGATTCCTTCCTTCATATTTGTTTATATTTGTGAATTGAAAATATTTTTGATTGACATTTTCTGATTATCTGATTACCTATTACCTATCTGATTTTCTATATTTAAAAAAATAAATAAAAAAAAGTATTTTTTTAATTTGGGCTACCAAAATCTGAAGAGTACCTGCCCGAAGGGCTACCAGGGATTTTGAAATTTTGCGAGCCCTGTAATATTTACACACTGTACCTTTAAGACAATTCTTGAATACAAATTACATAAAAATATATAATTAATTAATTAGTTTAATTACATTAAAGAAATTATAAATAAATAAAAAACATTTAGAACAAGAAAAAAAAATTTTCATCTGTCATATCAAGTTAAGATGTTCCTTACCATGTTTAAAGGCAACATCACATAACGTCTTTGTAGGCCAGTCTGGATTTCAGCAGTCCCTGTCTTGGGAATTAAGATTTTAACTATATGAATAATTCATGCGTTCAAGCACATTTAAAAATATTCATCTGTGCAGTGGAAGCTTATAACAGTGGATGGGATGTTTGCTATCTTGAGTCTCTGTGTATATGCTCTCAAGTTCACAAACATCATTTGTGAACTTGTGTAATTTCAGGTAAATATTTGCCAGATGATGCCAATTCTCTGAGCAATGTCAAAATGATTGTCTGGCAACTATTATAACCTGCTTGAATACCATTTTCCGGAAATTCATACAAATATAATAGCCTCTTTTCACTTGCACTCATGGAGAATAGGACAAACAATTAAATAATCTTGGCAATCAGGCTTTGGACGTGAAACCTCATACAAAGGACCTGAGAGTTAATTTGCATTCTGAATGGAGTGTTAAATCTCACATTGTCCATGTCACAAAGACGGCTTTCTTCCATCAGAGAAGTCAAATCTTTCCTTGACTGCATTATGATGTTAACTCACGACTTCATGTTTTGAAATGATCGAATTTTAAAGAGGACATAAAATCAAAATGGAAGTTTTGTGGCTTTAAGTCAATGCCTGCTATGCTTACTTATAAAACTGAACTGAATTATACGCATTTAAAATTTGTACTGTACTTCTTATAGTAAAAAAAATATATATATATATATATATATATATATATATATCAGATGATCCATCATCTTGCACTTTTAATATTATAGATTTAAGAAATGGAATGTTTTGTCCGTATTGTACCACTACACAACCCATACAGGTTCTAAATGTATAATGGCATGTCAAAACACACATATGTTTTGCATTCATCTCTCTTAGAGAGCTGCATGGTGCGCCATAGCCAACGCACACAGAAAACAATGTATTTGTCTGCATTTCATCCTGAACAATACCTTGAAACCTTCAGGGAGACGAGGGGAGAGAAGTGCACAAGTGTAATATAAGAGGAGATGAAAAATAAATAGCATTTTTATATGATTTTCCACCCCTCCACATCAGTTTTATAAAAGTGGTGCAATGGGATGCTATGAGAGGTTTCTCTAGTAAAAGGTATTGGGAGTGCAGAGTAATAATTTTCTTTCTCTGGCCTCTCAACATTGATCTGTGCTAGTGAAATCATCTCTGGGCTGTTATTAAATCATCACAGCACAGCGGTACACCACACACACACACACACACACACACACACACACACACACATACAAACAGAGCTCTTATAAAACAGAGACAAACAACAATTTCTTAATATTTTAGATTATTGTGCCAGTAGAAGATAAATTCGCTTTTATTTCTGAAGTCACATATTTAAAGGATGCAGTTTGTTAATCATAATAAATAAAACATTATTCATAAATTAAATATTATTTAAATATATGAAATATATTTATGACATGCATTAACCATATAAATATTTTAAGCTTCAGAATATATATACACACAGATATACACATACACACTACTGTTCAAAGGTTTGTGGTCAGTAAAAAATAAAAATAAAAACAATAATAATGTTTTTGAAGGAAGTCTCTTTTGCTAACCAAAGCTGCATTTATTTATTCAAACTGTAAAAACAGTAATATTCTGAAATAGAATTACAATTTACAATAACTCTTTTTCATTTGAATACATTTTAAAATGTAATTTATTCCTGTGATGGCACAACTGATTTTTGTCATTACTCAAATCTTCTGTAATATTTTTGTGGTAATCATGATACATATTTGTCATGATTTTTTTGATGAATAGAAAGTTTAAAAAATAATGAAAAAAAAGTATTTATTTGAAACATTATTAATTTGTATATGTTGAAATTCCAAAAAAAAAAAAAAAACACTTTTGAACATCAGCCAGTTGTTTTTCATGTCGGTGGGTTCAAGTGACCCCAATAACGTGATATTTAGCCCCTGGAATGCAAATTTTACCAGGGGAACCCCACCAAAAACCATATATTTTATCCCCTGAAAGGCGGGCCCCCCTCGAAACACGATTGGGCTAGTTTTGAGTAGCAACTGGGCAGGTTTTTGTTGTGAAAACCTGGCAACCCTGCAGTCAGAACCGTTGAAAAGTAGGTTTTAGGAATTTTCAAGTGGGCTTGAGACATGTCACAGGTCACAGACTAAGTAAGCCGCTAAAGGCTAACGTGTTCCAGACTTTAAGAGGAAGTAGCACAGCTCAACTGCAACCAACTGGCTCCTGCAGTATTAACATGCGTGTGAATAGGCATTGCTTTGCACACAAGACCGTCCGACGCTACATTAAGGAGATACACACAAGGAGTTTGCGAAGGCAGCACCCTTTGCTAATCCAATGCTAATACTAATCTCCTGACTGAGAAATACCCGCTCACACCTCTCGCTATGACTTCTGTGCAACAAGGCACGACTCCCATTGCCTACGGAAGAAAGACGTCAAACTGTGTGACTGAAAGAAAGACGATGGAAGGCTTGAGAAAAGATATAAAATCCCTCCTGAAGGGAAAAAAAAAATCCTACTTTGACAGTCAGGCCTCTAAGAACGGTTTGGCTCAGGGTGTTTTCGCCGTGAAACTTTGGAGAGATGGATTTGGAGATGAAAGGTGAATACCAAGATGCAGCATTTTGTAACTGAGAAAACATGTTTTGCCACGGAAGCAATCACACCGAGGATTTACAAGATTTTCTTCTTCTTTGATCTTTACCATTGTCAATAAAAGGGCACATAAATGGCAACCCTGATTCAGTATTTCATCATGTCGAGGGGTCAGACAAGGATAGTCCAGAGGAAGAGACACTACAGGGTTTTTGGAGCCGACAGAAACCTGGCCTTGAAAATCCGCCTCTTAGTCCTCGCTCCCTGTGAAAAGTCTCTTCATCATTAAATAAGAGCCAATGACACACACATGGCCAGTCACTTCCGTGGCTAAGCAGATAATGGATTAACCGATTATCCCATCTGAGCTGTGCTGTCGCGGCTTAGACGACTTCACAGTTCGTCAACATCCAGGCAGGTCAAGTCATCATAAAAGACGGATAATGACAAATGACAAAACACTGGCACTGACTAGGTAGCTTTAGACAAAGATTAGGGCAGTCGATAGTCTTAAACAATTAATTGGGAGTAATCTGTACAATTAACTGAAGTTTGCCACATGTTTCCTTTTCGAAATTAAGTGCCCTTGATTTTAATGCATTTAAGTCAACATGAAATCAAAATGGACTGTTTACTTTGTTAAGACATGTTCTTTCTCTTACTGTGTACATTCTGAAGTGCTACAGGAATAACATATTTTTGTAGGCCAACTCAAATGTTCAAATCACCCTGGTTCCCTCCACAAAAACCCAATATTTCCTAAGACAATTTTTCCACTGGCTTTTGGATTAATGCTTAAAATAAGCTCTGTGACGAACAAATGTTTATGATTCTTACACATTTTGTCCTTTCTAATAAACTTTACAAATTAACACAAATTAATATTTTTAAGCAAAATGCAATGGCTAGAAGTAAAAAGCTAATGAACTACACCACGACTGCATGACTTCAACTCTGCCATTACCAAGCTTTGGACAAGTCTTTATTAATATATAACTAGTGAGATTTTAGATGTCGCCATGATGACGTTTACCTAATGTCCACAACCTCTTTAGTCCCATTTAAAGACTTGTTAGAAACCGCCTTTTTCAAGACAAGTAAAAACTCACAAAAAACTAAAACAAACAAAAGGGGGTGTTACTGATGTGTTTTATGTCATAGAAGAAAACACAAAAATATATTGAGCTTGAACTGTTCACCACAGACCTCATTTCAGACATTAAACCAAAAACCCAATCTACAAACGCACTGACTTCAGGATGATGAAACCAGAAACTGAAATACTAACACTTTTCTGGGTTTTGGTAAACAAAAATGTCATCCTGAAGCAATCTATTCTATACTGTCCATTCCTGCAGCTTCAAAAGTAGAGCATGACGCTTGCAACACAGGGATGGGTTCGACTCCCAGGGAATGCATGCACTCGATACAATGCCTGCTTTGAATGCAATGCATCTGTCATAAATGTAAAATGTAATTATTCAAATGACAATTTTGTCTTTAAAATCTTTCATTGAATGTAAAAATTGGCGAATAGTTAATGCAGCAGTTACTATTTAAACAACAAAATCTGAAGAAGAAGGGATGCAAACAGCAACCATATGGGAAGAAATCCACAGATGCAAACTTGTACAACAGGCTGAACTGCAGCATGCATGCCCAGCCTAAATCCGCAAATGACTTTTAAATTTGCATTTAAAAAGGCTTTCCTCCATCATTAACTGATAAGCAAAAGTCTTACGGCAATAAACAAGCCTACAGCACAGTTTTGAACACAAACACCTGTGTTGGTCTTCTTATTATGACCAGTCCTTAGGAATCAAACAGTACAGCCATTTTAAAAGTCAAATTAGGTAAAAGCATTAAATGTAAAGAAAGCACTAAAAAGCAAAGGGGGAAAAAATCTGAGGTTTTCAATCTTTTAGATACCACAGACCCCCAAATATGATCATCCTTGTATGAATGACCCCCATCCTGAAATTTAAACGGCAGCCATATATTGTCATTTATAAAGACACTATTGATACTATGACAAATTAATATTATCAATATGCCATGTGTAATGGAAAATTTTTAATTTCTGAAAATATTTTAATTTCTGTACTGTAGATTTATTTACTTTAATTTATTTAATCACAAATATTTATATTTATTTTTTAGAAATATTTACTTAAATTTAAATAAAACAAGTACATTTTAAAATAGCAATGTAAAAGTATTTATTTATTAATTTTTTGATAAAATATCAATATTACATTTTGATTAAATTAATAGTTAAATTTGATTTGATTTTACTTTGCACAGACCCTCTAGTACTCCCTGTCAATTTGAATACCCCTAAAATAAATTACATTTATTTAAGTCATCTCACTTTAGCAGCACAAGTATACAAACAGACATGGTACAACATTTGAAATAGTTGAAAAGCGAGAACAAGCTAGCTATATATCACCCTTCTAGTGCTCATAGCAGTGCGGCTGTCGCTCCACATGATTTCTGCCAGTGCCAGCCCCCAAGGGAAGAACCTTAACATGGGCTTGCTCTCTATTCATCCTGCTTGCTACCCCCTGGCGGTACAGAGACAACTGGGCATGTTAAAGCCAGAACGAGCAAATAGAACATTATCTCGGATCCCCGGATCACAGCCGAGCACAAAAGCCTCAGGAGCAGCAGGGAGGAGATGGCAGTCTGTGGCCAGGAGGCAGGAGCGAGCCGTCACTCACCGCTGCTTCTAAGCACCATATGCTAATGCTTCATGGCCTATCTCTGCATGATTCTGTCTCTGCTAAATCTGTATGTAGTTTAGCATTACAACAGTTCAGATTTCTTATGCCTTGTTTCACTTCTAGCTTTTTCGTTGGTAGCGATGTAATCAGTGGTTCAGTTTTGCAAGTGAAAAAATGGCTCATCCATCATAATATCAACGGCATCAGTATTGTTGACAAATGTTGGCACTTAGTAATGTTGAATAATGAAAAATCTTTACATTATTTATTAATTTTGCACATGCTTTTGTTCAAAGTGACTTAAAAATTAGGGAAAGCACAAGCAATTAAACATAAATGACCCAACAGTGTCAAAAAAGGAAGTGAATTTGAGTCTTTCAGACTGGTATCCAAAATACCCACATAATTTAACCACATAAACAATAAAATAAATTAAGTCTAATTTTAATGATTTTTATTTTGAATGTGTTTTTTGTATGTATGCATGTGTATATGTATATATACAGTGCCCTCCAAAAGCACTGGAACAGTGAAGACAAAATTGTTCTGTTGGCTGTGGAGTCGAGAGATTTGCAAATATGATGAAAAGATGAATATGAGACAAAACTACAGAATGTCACATTTTATTATTAACCGTTTCAACACATACATGTTTTACCACATAAAAAGAACAGCACTTTTAGAGTTCATCCCACTCATTGATGTGAGCATAAGTATTGGGACAGCTGAACATAAGGCAGATATAAAAGATTAAAAGCTATTATTTAGTTGCAGATCCCTTGCGCACTCACAGCAGTGAGTCTGTGACCCATAGACATCACCAGACTCTCGGTCTCATCCTTTGAAATACTTTTCCCAGCCTTTAATGCAGCCAATTCCAACTGTTGCTTGTTTTGGGGAGTTTCTGCCTTTAGTGAAATTCATTTCAGCTGGTGAAATTCATGTTCAATCGGATTTAAATCTGGAGATTGATTTGGGCAATCTAAGACTTTCCATTTCTTTGCCCTTATAAATTCCTTGACTGAACTGGCAGGTGTTTTGGGTCATTGTCCTGATGCAATATGAAGCACTTCCCAATGAATCTGGTGGCATTTTCTTGAATTTTGATGGTTTTGTACCCTTCCAAATTCATTCTGCTACTGTCATCATACATTAAGTCATCAGTAAAGTTGAGAGGGCCTGTTCCAGAGGCAGCCATGCATGCCCATGCCATGACACCACCTCCACCATGCTTTACAGATGAGGCTGTATGCTTGGGATCATTGCAGTTCCCTTTTTTTCTCCACATTTTTGCTTTCCCATCACTTCGATAAAGGTTCATCTTTGTCTCATCGGTCCATAAACAGTTCCAAAACTCTTCTGTCTCACCTTTGTGCTTTTTTGCAAACTCTAATCTTGCCTTTCTATTTTTGGAGCTGGTCAGAGGTTTGTATCTTGCTGTGTAGCATCGGTAATTCTGTGTCAAAGTCTCCTGAGGACAGTAGATTGTCAGAGCATCACCCCAGCTTTCTGGAAGTTGTTGGTGATTTTACAGACACGTCTTTTAGGGTTCATTTTCAGAGCTTTTATGATTTGTCTGTCATCAACTACTGTTGTTTTCTCAGCTGATCAGGTAGTTGTTGGTTGCTGGTGGTTTCCAAACTCTTGATTTCTCCATGCCCTTTGTTTTTGCTAGAGCTCTAATTGACTTCCTCTTTTCTTTTAGCATTCAAATTGCTTGCTTTTCTCTCAAAGTCAGCTGCCTCATCTTCATCCTGGTTTGTGTGTGTCATCATCGAATGCAAGATTCAGAATGCAGAAGTAATGGATATAACTGATACGACACATTCTCTGCTTTTAATATCTGAAGAATTAATGCAACAGGACACAGCTGATCACTTAGAAAGACCTGTGAGGCAACTGTCCCAATACTTATGCTCACAGATAGAGGGATGAAACTCAAAAAGTGCTGAACTTCTTAGCTCGAAAAACATCTATGTGTTCAATCACCCAATAATAAAATGTGACATTCTGTAGTTTTGTCTCATATTCATCTTTTAATCATATTTGTAAATGTCTTGACTCCACAGCCAACAGCAGTTTTGTCTTTACTGTTCCAATACTATTGGAGGGCACTGTATGTGTGTGTATATATTTGTACATATGTGTGTGTGTGTGTGTGTGTGTGTATACATACACACACACACACACACATATACATTATACTGTATATATATAGAGAGAGAGAGTGTTGTGAAAATATAATTTAAATAGATTTTTTTGTCATTTCATAGTTATTTTACAGTGATATTAACATATTGCATATTAATATGCAATTTATATATTCTAAATTCAGCAAGAGAGTCATTAATTGAATCTATTTGTAATCTATTTCGCAGTCGAACACACCCTTAATCTTTATGCATGATGTGCGCCCACGGTTAAGCTTTCATTATTTACCTGTTAGCTGTTATTCTCTCCTTCCTCTCGCTGATGCCTAGACTTCATCAGTGAACTTGAAGAAACTCATTGCTGCACACTACAGGCTCTGCGGCAGTCCTGACATCTCGGGAATTGCTCAGTCAACTAAAACTAAATATATTGACAAACGAGGACAGAACTTCCTCCTCCTCCGGACAGGATAAAAATCTCTTTCAACGGAATGAAGCACACATTCCATTTTAACCGAAATGAAGCTTCTTTCCATCATAAGACGCAGTGCATTTGCAAACAGTCCTGGCTAGAGGCGCATATGAGCGAAAGACAATATCAGTCCTGGGAATTCATGCATAAAACTTTGCATAGATTCCACTAAAATGTCTGTTGTTTAGGTTTTTTTTTTTTTTTTTGAGCTGCTCTCCTGAGTACAAATTCACTGCAATGGAACTGCTAGTCCAATATGATTCAGCCTTTCTTCCAAATTATGAGAGGGTGGCCTAATGTATATTTGATAGTGTCCTTGTAAAATGCAAGATCAATAACAAAGACTGTTTCATTTCTTTTCCTATTTCCTTACTGCTCTCATAAATTAGAATAGTCTTCCCCAATCCAAACTAATTTAAGGGCTAAAAACAAAATATACTGCTCTTCAATATTTTTAGAATAAAACTGATACTAAGAATACTGGATATTTGTTTCAGATGTTCCGTTCTTTTGGGTTGTGCAATAAAATTACTTTTTTACTGTAGGCAACTGATTCATTACCACAAAATGTAGTTAGTGACATGAAAAGCACAAGGCAAGGTAACACTAAAAGCACACCTAAAGTTTTAATGTCAGAAATTGTATCAGTGACTGAAATATTACATCAAAGTACCAGCACTACACAAGTCCTGATTTACACAATCATTCATGATGATCACAAACTTATCATGAGCATGAAACATGAACCAAATGAAGGAATCTGCACCTTGTGCTCAAGAGCAATTATAACCTGCAGAACAGCAATTCATATTGTTATTTTATAATCTACTAGAAAAATGATAGATAGATAGATAGATAGATAGATAGATAGATAGATAGATAGATAGATAGATAGATAGATAGATAGATAGATAGATAGATAGATAGATAGATAGATAGATAGATAGATAGATATAAACGAACGGACGGACAGACAGACAGGTGAATGGATAGACAGACAGACAGATACAGTAGATAGATAGATAGATAGATAGATAGATAGATAGATAGATAGATAGATAGATAGATAGATAGATAGATAGATAGATAGATAGATAGATAGATAGATAGATAGATAGATAGATAGATAGATAGATAGATAGATAGATAGAAACGAACGGACGGACGGACAGACAGACAGATGAATGGATAGACAGACAGACAGACAGATAGATAGATAGACAGATAGATAGATAGATAGATAGATAGATAGATAGATAGATAGATAGATAGATAGATAGATAGATAGATAGATAGATAGATAGATAGATAGATAGATAGATAGATAGATAGATATAAAGATAGATAGAAATGAACGGACGGACGGACGGACGGACAGACATACAGATGAATGGATAGACAGACAAACAGACAGCTACATTAGATAGATAGATAGATAGATAGATAGATAGATAGATAGATAGATAGATAGATAGATAGATAGATAGATAGATAGATAGATAGATGATAGATAGATAGATAGATAGATAGATAGATAGATAGATAGATAGATAGATAGATAGAAACGAACGGACGGACGGACGGATGGACAGACAGACAGATGAATGGATAGACAGACAGACAGACAGACAGACAGATACAGTAGATAGATAGATAGATAGATAGATAGATAGATAGATAGATAGATAGATAGATAGATAGATAGATAGATAGATAGATAGATAGATAGATAGATAGATAGATAGATAGATAGATATAGATAGATAGATAGATATAAAGATAGATATAAAGATAGATAGAAATGAACGGACGGACGGACAGACATACAGATGAATGGATAGACAGACAGACAGACAGCTACATTAGATAGATAGATAGATAGATAGATAGATAGATAGATAGATAGATAGATAGATAGATAGATAGATAGATAGATAGATAGATAGATAGATAGATAGATAGATAGATAGATAGATAGATAGATAGATAGATATAAACGAACGAACGGACAGACAGACGGACAGACAGACGGACAGACAGACAGATGAATGGATAGACAGACAGACAGACAGATACAGTAGATAGATAGATAGATAGATAGATAGATAGATAGATAGATAGATAGATAGATAGATAGATAGATAGATAGATAGATAGATAGATAGATAGATAGATAGATAGATAGATAGATAGATAGATAGATAGATAGATAGATAGAAAGAAATATAATTTTAAATATTATTATTGTTAATAATCTGCAATCCAATCCTGTTTCAACTTATTTTCTCCATAAATGTACTAGTTTCATGTCTTGTATCAATCACTCCGTGCTTTCTTCTCACATAATAAAATGTCAACTCAATATTTCATGTGTTTTGTTTTACTTCTGAAGGTGCCTTTTTTTCCCTTTTTTTTTTTGGTTTATGATATGAATCAGCTAATGGTACATTATCCCTTACATGATGATACAGATTATAACATTCTCGGTCTCGAGATATCACTTCTACTATTTTCCTTTCCTTCCACTGCTCATGATTCCTTCCAAGTATCATGTGAGCGACTAGATGAGTCTTACAAAATGGTAGATGATTAATCTCAGATAGAGATGGAATCAATCTATAAAGTGTCACAGATCTAATAATATCTCTTTGCTATTCAGTTCCCTCCTAGTGTCAAGTAGGGTGTCCATGCATTAATATGAAGTCTCGGTGATGCAACTATGACGAATGTTTCCCTGTCTAAATAAGGCACAATCTGTCTAGTCCTGCCTGTTTGAACCTGGAATCAGAATCTAGAATCAGATTTAATCTACAGCGGATATTTTCAGTTTGGGCTTGGATAAGTTTAAAACAAACTATCTGCCATCAGTGCTGAGCTTTATTTAACTAACATCATCACAACTTCACATGCCTTGGCAAGAATACAAAAATGCCTGTCTTAAATTTGTGTACTTTAATTTAAAGTGCACTGATTTTGTTATTCATGCAGTCCATGCAATTTAAGAGTCACAGTTCCCAAATTATATGGACAAGTGGGATATGTGGCTTCCAGAGCTCTGATTTCAACAGGATTGATGACATCTAAATATAGTGGCATCCAGGGAGACATTAAACATTCATAAACATTCATTTTTAAGATATTTTTAAGCTTGCAGAGAAGTGTATATATATATATATATATATAGGGAGTATTCTAGCATTGCAAAGCATTGTAAATTTTTCTGTTTTATTGTGCATTAAGTGTTTTTAAAGGCTGCATATACGGACCACCATTGTTTGGAAGTCTAGTAAACATCCTACATCCAACTTTGCATGGAATCATAGTTTTTATAAATATTTTTAATTAGATTTTATTTTATTTTTTTAATTAAATTTTGTCATTTATTTTCAGTTCAATTTTAGTTTTAGTTTTATTTATTTTCTATTAGTAATTTTAGTGCATCAACTTAATTTCAGTTTCATTTAGTTAATGGGTAGTTGACAAATATGCAGTAAAAAATGCTTATTTTGTAAAAGACAATTTTTGAAGAAGAAATGCATATATTTATGTAGTGTGAAGTCTGATCTTTGAGATTCTTTCATTGTTTTTTTTTTTTTTAAAGATTTTCACTGAACTGTACCATAAATTTGTCCTGGTGTGACATAGCAAAAATTAAGAAAAAAAAAAAAAAACTCTTAATAATTTATAAATAGCATGAGAGAGATTTATCTTCATTATTAGACACTTATTTTCATATAGTGTTATTTATTTAGTATGAAATTATAATTAACATCATTTTTCAAGACAAACTTTGCTGTCATCCATTCAAAACTGCTGAAAATGATACAATTTTAATATGAGTGATATTTATATCCCCCCTATTACAATACTCAACTGTTTTTTTAAAGACATTTTGAGATAAAAACAAATCTTTAGTTCTTTTATGTGTGTCACACCAACATTACGTCACACCATAGGACATTGCGTCACACTAAAGGACAGAAATGGTAGTAATTAAATGATTTCTTTTTCATTTTGAACATGTCAAAGGAGAAAGAAAGTTTAATTTTGATACAAACAATATCAACATGTTTTTTAAACAAAACAAAAAATACTTTTCATCAACAAAGTCAGTATCTTAGTCAATCAGTATGTTACTGAAACTCTTCTAGTCCCCGTTGCATGTGTGGCACAGCTAAATATGATTGATATCCTTTTAAGGCATCATTTTGATTCTATTTACTTTCTGCATTGTTCTCTTAGGATCTCCTCCCTTCTGGTGGATCCCTGTTCATTTTCTGTCTATATTTCCATGTCCTCTCTCTTCCCTTAATTTCTCTCCCTCAATTCTTTCTGTTTCAAAAACAAAGTATCACATTTTATACTTATTTTCATGACACTTTATAACAGCACAAGTTTTCTGTAAAACACCAGAAAATTGTTTAATTAATGTAATTATTGCATTTAAAAACAATGATAATGATCAAAAAATAATAAAAAAGGAGTAAAACAAATCTTATTTAATTATTTTAAATGCTTTTTAAAGAAACCTTGTCCTCTGGTGTGACATCTTTGTCCTGTGGTGTGACATACAGGTGTCACACCGGAGGACATTTCTTCCTTTTTCTGTCAATTAATGCCCTTGCCGTTCCAAGCTAACCTGTCATTAGTAGTTAGCAAGACACATTTGCATAATTTTCCATGATTATGTAGTTTAACATACAGTTTTTAATTAAAAAATATAATTTAGTTGTGTCACACCAAAGGACAACAAAGTGTAACACTTTTGTAGTTGTTCCAAATAAATTAAATATTTGAACAGTTCTGAGGGAAAAATTGACCATGTGCACATGTCATGGGCTTCATAATCATGAATGGGGTCCCTCAAAAAATAAAATTTTTTTTTCTGGAATTGGCCAATTTAAAACCAGGATATGGTGTCACACCATAGGACATGCTTTTCAGAGACAAAACGTATACCCTAATATATACGTTTATTATATAACCCTAATATATTTTATTTCAATTAACAAAAATATTTTAATAGTTTTCACCGAGCTTTAGTTAATGGTAATACTCTCAAAAGCACCATGTCTACCTTAATACCAATTTGACAAAATGAATAAATAGGAAATAAATAAATAAATAAATAAATAAACAAACGGATATAGGCCTATGGACTTTTCTGTCACATTACAACAGTAAAAATGTGAAACCTGGCCTTCCATGTCTTACAAGGTTTCAGGTCTTCATTTTGTATGCATTCATCTAAAATGCTCCCCTATCTTCTGCACAGAATGTAAAATGAATTGGGAATCTTCCAAATGTAAATGAACTCCGAGCAGGTGACACATTCAACTTTGTGTCACGGTGCAATCGTCAAACCTGTTCTAAATACAGATGGCCTTTCGCGAGGCAAAGCTTTACCTTTACAGGTGACAGGGCTTGTCAAACCCTTTCCGTGACAGTAAGGGAGGACAGAAAAAAAACAAAAATTAAACTAACCTACAAGAATAGTCCTCATTATAATGGAACGCCCCACCAAAAGTGTCACTCTACCTCCGTGTGTTGAGGCGCAGGACACACTGGTGTGACAAGGGGGTCTCGCGCATTTTCAAAGTTGTTTACAGTCATTGTTGCTCAGCTCTCTCGCGCGCGACGGTTCGCGGTGACAGTTGACTCAGCCCCGCGCGCGGCACGCCGGTTATATTTGGGCTCTTGAATGTCACAAAGAAATTGTGCGGATATCATCCTACGAGTACAGTCACAAAGCCTCCTAAAGCTGAAGGATAATCATAGCCCGTGTGCTGCCTTTTACCGAGATCTGCAGAGAACACGGCGCGACGGATCAAGCGTCCTTCAACTTTGCCCGTGTCCGGTTTACCCGAACAGCTCAGCGACGGAAAGAAATTAAGACACGCAGGAATACAAACCGAGAGATGGGAAGAGATCCAGAGAATGAGGTGATGAAGCGTGGGTAGCCTATGGTCAACCTGATAGCGCTGACCCATGAAATGTCCCTGCAAGCTGCTAAATGAGGCCCGGGCAGAATCTGTGGATCCGTGGAATGGATTCAAATAGTAAAATGTGTTAAAAAAATAAAAATAAATATCTAAAATACGTAATAAAGGAGGAGGCGGGGGATGTGCGCAGCTTTGTGAATGACAGGCGGTCCAATTCTGCTGAGCTTTCTGTAGAGTTCTGTGGGCGCAGATTCTGTGTGGGCCATCAACTAAAACTTCAACAGGCACAATAATAGCTCTCGATTCCCTCGACTCGTTAAATATTTAAGCACACAAAAGATATCAGTTCTGTTTCTCAGCAGGACCCCCTTTTCTTTTTTAAGCTTTGATAAAACCAGCAGAAGTGAAGCTAAAGGAAGTAGCTATAATGATTTGGTAACAATTTGTTACTGGAAATAGACTAACATCGCAAATGAACAATTTTACGGCAATTATTTTCCATTTTAATGTAGGTTATATACACAGTGCCATCTATAGACCTAATTTAATTGAGAAAATATGCTTAAATCTGATCAAAGCTGATAGTAAAGACATTTTTTTTTTCAATTTTACAAAACAATCAGTTCATTTCAAATAAATTCTTTTAATTATTTTCTGTTCTATTTTGTATTCATCAAAGAATCATGAAAAATAAAACAAAATAAATGAAAAAAGATCCACAAGATTAAGTAATACGTATACAGTATATGTTAGTATATGTATATAACAGTTATTTAATATTACTGTTATATATATATATAATTTAAATATTAAATGCACTAAAACTTTATTTATTGGTCATGATGCTGTCGATAAGAGACAATAAAAGAAATGGGACACAATATTTTAAAATCCATAAAAATTTTAAACTAAAGATAACTAGATTTCATGTAGCAAACATTGTCATTCATTCTCAAGTAAAATGCATATGAATTTTTAAACTAACCAAGCATTGGATATTCCCACAATGTAACGTTTACTTTCAAATGTTTGCTTGGGAATTCCCTGTTAGCAAGGCATAAATGCACAATAACATCACAAAGCTGAAATCACTCAGAGTAAAGTATTCATGTATTTTTCTAAAAGAACATCAGATCTGGGACATATACAAGATCTGGGCTTCACCATGCTGAACATCCAGTCTACACTGACTCCAAAGCATCTGAAGAGTCGCAGTGTTTTTCATTTTGACTGCAGCACTTAGGTAACAGTCTGAGGGCGACATTTCACCCAGGAGGGAAGTGTTAAGTGTAATCCCACTCAGCAAGACCCCGTGAGCAGCTGCTTCACAGAAAATCATGCCCAGTATGTTTGACATTTCTCATCAGCCTCTCGCTGGAAAACCACAGGAGAACTCTTGTGAGGTTCTTATGTATTTATTCCAGTTATTTATTAATTACTTTCTTAGAACATTCAGCTTTACCACAAAGCCCCATGGACATTTTGTGATGTGAAGCCCTGACACATTTTAAGGTTACAATGCTTTCTTCTGCAGACATAATGCTTCCAACAAACTTTCAATTGTCAAAGTTTAACAAAACTTATCTATGAATGACTTCTGTGGCATTTCATCGATTATCACAGACATTTTCAACTCATCTGTCAGTTAAAGAATAAAAGTGTACAGTATATTTACAATTAATGCCTACACTGTAAAAAGTGATAAGTTGACTTAACTTAAAAAAATTGAGGAAGCCCGTTGCCTTAAAATTATTAAATAAATAATAAATTGAAAAAATAAATAAGTTAAGTGAATTGTCAAGTACAATGAAAAGATTCCATGGATGATAAAAGTTCTTCATGGAACCACAGATGTCAATAAAGAACCTTTTGTGGGCTTAAAATGTGCATCCTGTATCTTTTTTAAGCGCTTATATTAATTCTTACACAAAAAAATAAATAAAAAATGTTATGTGAGCTGTAAAGTCACCTAAATTATGCCATTAGTTGTGAGACTACTTTTTTAGGCAAATAAATGACTGGTAATGCATTACCAACCAACTTTAGCTTGTTCTTACAAATTTAAGGACAAGTCAAAATGATTAGCTCCATTCCTATAGCCCAAACAGAGCATGCATAACAACACTGAGATCATTGGTTCAATACTCAGCGATTTGCTTTAACTTGACAAAATGTGCACTTGTATTAAATGTATGCTTAAATGCAATAAAAGCATCTGCCAAATGCATTAATTAAAATCTATATTTGCGTTTACATAATCAACAGCATGTAATATATAAGCTCTATAAAGCTCTGTTATTTGATTTGTATATAATCCAAAACATTCCTTATAACTATAAATATTTTAATCGATTTTGTTTCGCTTTCATTTCATGTTCAGATCTATAAACTTTTTTTTTTTCACAAAAGACTGAAACAAAAAAATATATAAATCACAACAGTAAAGAAAGTGAAAATCCTAGCCAATTTGGCATCACACATCATTTTAAAACAAAAACACTGGACATGTCTTCCTGTGAGAAGTAATAGCATGAGGGAGACTTGGAACAAGAGAGAGGTGGAAGTGAAAATAGAGTGATAATTTAAAAAGAACACTGAAGGATATAGGATATAGAACGGAAATCCTGTCATTATTTACTCACTCGTGTTATTCCAAACCTGTTTGCTTATTTTTTTTCTGTGAAACACAAATGTAGACATTTTTGAAGAATTGTTGAGTTCACAGTGACTCGGGTTTGTCAAGCTCAAAAAGGGCCTTTTTGGAGTTTGACAGATGTAAGGGAACACAAAATACTCCATAATACTTGTGTGCTTTAGCACAAGTCTAAAAGTTCTATGTGAAGCAGTTTTATGGCATTTTTGGTCCCTTTTAAAGCTTGACGGATGTTGTAAAAGCTGTGTACAGAACAAATAACAGCATAAGGCTTCAGAACAACTTTTTTTCTTTTCTTTTTTGATTGAACCGTTTCCCAATCTGGGGTTCACAAAGGAACTGCACAGGGTTGAAAGATAACGAAAATCCATTATTTATTGAAACTTTTAAAATGAAAAATAAATAAATAACTTTAGAATAAAATGAATCCAAATAAAAACATTTAAAAATATATTTTTTATTTGTTTACCTAAATGTCATGTGACCATTAACTGACATCAGAGAACCATGAGCATGCAAATGTTTTGAAATATTAAATATAACTTAAAATAAATATAAATCTCAAAATCTTTTAGTTCAAAGGGGTTTGACTAACAAATATAATTTGGGAATCCCTGCTTTTAAACAATTATTTAAAAAAAGATTTTAGGGGACCAATTCTCACTATTAACTAGTGCTCATTAGCATGCTTACTATTAACATATTGGTTTATTAGTACTTATAAAGCACATATTCTGCATTACCATATTCTACATCCCTAATCAACACCTAAACTTAACTACCTTAACTATTAATAAGCGGCAAAAGTCGTAGTTAATGGTTTGTCAATAGCGAGAATTGGACATTAAAATAAAGTGTGACCAAGACTTTTGTTTTTGATTTAGTTTTTTAAATACTATGTATGACTCAATGGCTTTCATTAATTTAATGAAAAATAATGGTATAGACGTACTCCACATTAGGAGAGTAATGTCTAGCTCACGATAGTTCCTATATAGTCAACATTAAAATGTATTTACAACACATTTTACTGCTGTAATGTGCAAAACAGAACCTTAAATGGGAACATAAAAGGTAAAGCAAGACTGTTATCCATCAGGAATTAATTGTGAAAGTGGGTGTTACATATAGTAACAAACCAATTAGTGGAGAAAATGGGGAGAATTTTACTAAATAATGTCCCAAAAACCAACAACTGCTAGTAAACTGCCATATTAGCAAATGTTTATAAATATTCACATATTTAAAGAAAAACGTAGACCTACCTGTTAATTTCTCTTGGACATGTCTAATGACACCAGGAAAAATATGACGTAACCACCTTGCCATCTACTGGTCAAAATATGTCAAATAAACTACAAGGAATATGAGGTGCACAGAAACGTACACATTGATATTTTTCACAGCCCAGCTGAGAACATCTACATTTGCAAAGCAAGTTTTCACAGCTTGAAAGAGCAGAACAGTTAACACTCCTCTTCAGCGTTCTGTCATGGATCCTTAGCCATCTTGTGTTTCAGATACTTGATTTTGAGTGAATAGTATTCTTCCTGAAGCTGTAAGACTCTTTCCTGTCTGCGTAGCACAGACATCTCCAGATCGCTCTTTCCTGCTGATTGTGTAGGCGTCGGGGGTGAAACAGTCTCTGCTGTGTTTGATTGGCTGTCGTTCGCACGGTTAACAGACTGAACGTCCAACATGGGTGCAATCTCAGCTGGAATAACATATTTCTCCTCTTCCTCCTCCTCCTCTTCCTCGTGTGAGATTGCACTTTCATTCTCAGTTTCAGCTCTGTGAAAGGGCAAAGTTGTTAAAATAGCAAAATGGTGATCAGTTCGTGTCTTTTTGCGATTGAATGATCAAATACATACAAAATGATGTCAAAATACCCATCTTAGGAGAGTATTCACATAAACACAATCAGTTAAGTCTTAAGTGAATGTAAACGGGAGAAAATCGTATATGTGTATCGATGTCCTGGATTTGTGCATTAGGTCTTAAAGTGACAGCTGCCTAATATACCTGCTGCTGTCTGTGTCTTTAATGTTAATCAAACAAAAGACAAACAGTTCTCTGATTTTTAGTGAATAACTTGGTAGCTTAATAAGAATCAATGTATATTTAATTCATACAGTGAATGAATTAGGCAGTGTTTTCTTTTTACATTCGATTTTTCAATTTCTTACTTGAATGCTACTGTTGAATAGAACTAATGTATTTGAAAACTGTAAATCCAAAATGTATTTCATATGTATTTTCTTATCTCTTTATTTGCATCTTTGTTGTTATTTTTAAAAACAAAGATCATTATCAAGAGATAAAATGACCAAAAATTAACAAATAAATGCATACAGGAATGGCATGAGGGTGAAAAATCTCTTTAACACAACTTTTAGCATTTGAATCTGCAAAATTACACCATTTTTTTTTTTTTTGCCAGAAAACATCAAAAAAGGAAAATACAAAATGCCCACAATTTTGTTCATGTTACTATTACTTATTCAAGATTATTATTATTATTATTATTAAAAAAAAGTTTTGGACTGAATATAAAATTAACCTTAATTCAAAATTGATATACTAATGTACTTTTTAAACTATATAATACTAAAATAACCTTTGACTACATTATCATGCCGAGTTGGACAAAACATGTCATCAGAGGTTTGTGCTCATACCCTGGCGAGTCGTACGGTGCCATGTAGCTAGTGCTTGGAAAACTAGAGCGTCCTTGGTTGTGAAGAGCATGTCTGTGGTAAGATGGATGTGAAGGCAGAGATGGGCGGTGAATAAACTCCTTTAAGAGGTTCCCTTGAAACTCCATCATCTCCTTCCACATGGCCATAAGACTTGCTCGTTCCTCCTTCTGCTCTTCTCTGGCTTCCCTTCGCAAGCGTTCCTCATACTCCCTCTGGTTCTGCACGTGGAGAGGCTCTTGATCTCTCATAGAGTCGGTAATGGAATGTTTTTTGGCCTTCTTCCTCACAGGTTGAGTGACAACTGAAAATATGGACAAAATAATCAGTTATGCACATCATGATTCATGTGCAGGTAAAGTAGGGATCCCCAAATGTTTTTGTCAGTCGAACCCCTCTAACCTAAAATGTTTTCTTTAATTCCCTCTGTGATTTTAAATTAATATTTCAAGAATTCATCAATATTGTTTAATGGTCACGACATGCGAATAAACAAATAAAATATTTAAACTTTGTTAAAAAAAAAAAAAAAAAAAATGCTAAGTGTTTTACTTATTTTTAATTTGATATTTTTATCATTTAATAAACACTAGTTTCATCAACTCATGAACCTCAGTTTACTAAACCTTGACATAAAGCAACAATTGTCCCATTTTAAGCTACAAAGTATAAACAAAAAGAGTGATGTCCAATTTACAAATGAATGATTTTGAATAGATCTTTTAAATTATTCACTCAAACAGATTCGAAAAGAAATTTTAAAACCGTTTTTAAAAAATGTAATTTAAAAAAAAAATAATTGTAAACACATTACTTTATTTAAATATGTAAATGAGTAGTGTGGCAAAACGTTGCATACTAAATACTGTTTGCATTAAAGACATTACATACTACATACTATTTATTTTAAGAAAAATGTTCACCATGTGTGTACGGTGTTTGCAGTAGTGCTGATATTGTATTCAAAACAGGCTCTTCATATTCGTTGTAAATCAAATGCATTAGCCTACATACACAATAACCAAACTAACTTGCAAATTAGGCCACGTTACATCAATGTATATAGAGCGTTTGGCATGTTTATCGTTGCACACTAGTTTACCATTGTTGCACACTTGATTCATTTACATTTACATTTATGCATTTAGCAGACGCTTTTATCCAAAGCGACTTACATTGCATTCAAGTTACAGTTTTTACATTTTATCTGCTCTTGCTTTCCCTGGGAATCGAACCCATGATCTTGGTGTTGCTAGCGCCATGCTCTTCACACACTATATTTGTATTACGTGAAATGCAGTATGTAGCGCGCAGTATCTATTGCTCAAATAAAGATGCAAGTGAAATCATGTGACCATAAAGCAGAACACTATCGTTCCATTTGACACACTACTTTAATAGTACGCATCAACACACCGTCTGTCATGTCATCCGTCTCCTCATCATGACTGACTGACACCTCGATGTCCGTGGATCTGCTCTCGTTTCTCGCATCCTCGATGGATGTACTCTGGGGCTCTTCGAGTTTGACGTTATTATGAAGTGTTAAAGCGTCTGTGGAGCGGTTGCTGCCCCAGATGGACTTGCAGAGATCATAGTAATTCCAGTAGACTCTGCCGTGGCCGTTGTTTTTGTGATGTTGGTGTATTTTCAAGAACTTCTGCTTGAGTGTTTTCAGTTTGGTGGTGACCTGTCGCTTGGTTCTGTGGATCCCTTGCGCCCGCAGAAGCCTTGATATTTCGGCGTAAATAAGAGAGTCGCGAACCGTTCCGCTGATTTGCCTACTGATTTCTTCATCCTGTCGGATGTACAGCAGCGCCCTCGTCTCGGTGTCCGTCCAGTTTCTTTCCACTGACATTTCTTCATACATTTCGCGGCGTGGAAATCTTGGGAAATCACGTAAAGAGTTCATTTACACACAACATCAGTTGATTCTCCGCTCGCGCGTCACGTAGGCCTGCGAGTACATTGACGTATGTGCGTCACTCGTTCTGAGCTTTGTGATTGGCTCAGACTCGCTGGCCTCGGCAGCCCTCTAGCGTCAATGCGTCCGAAAGCGTTCATTTTTCCAAGTGTATCCTAATGAATGGTACACCACCATGCACTTTATGGAAAATAAAGAGAGATTTTGGACACAGATATGGTTTTTATATTGATTTTGAATTACAACGTAGTATACGCATTTGTGACCCTGGACCACAAAACCAGTCATAAGGGTCAGTTTTTGAGATTTATACATCATCTGGTTGAATAAATAAGATTTCTATTGATGTACGGTTCGTTAGGATAGGACACTATTTGGCCAAGCTACAACTATTTGAAAATCTGTAATCTGAGGGTGCAAAAAAATCTAAATATTGAGAAAATCGACTTTAAAATTGTTCAAGTGAAGTTCTTAGCAATGCATATTACTAATCAAAAATGAAGTTTTGATATATTTACGGTATGAAATTTACAAAATATCTTCATGGAACATGACCTTTAATCTTAATATCCTAATGATTTTTGGCATAAAAGAAAAATCTATAATTTTGACCCATACAATGTATTGTTGGCTATTGCAACAAATATACCCGTGCTACTTATGACTGGCCATTCAATAAACGTGTTGCGATGAGCTTAAGTGGTCAATAAATAAATACATAAACAAATAATGGATATCCTGTCTCAGGGTCATTGTGCAGAAGTCACACATAATTGTGCAATTTTACTTACACATAATTAAAACTTTCAATTGTCAACTTTCTTATCCAACTTCAGCTTGTACTTGGATCCGATTCCTCCATAACACAAGTATTCTACATGTTCAGATGAGACCTGGAGAAACGAGCTAAAACAGTGTCACCATATCTTCTGATGCAAGTGCAGCATCAAGTCCTAATAAGGAAAAAATTCTTTGAGAATTGATAAAAGTTTTATTGTTATGTACATGCTAAGGCACTCTGCAGAACTGACCAACAGCTGACTGATCAAACCAACAATTACAAAAAAGCTAAATTACAAACAGTCGATGTAAAAAAAAGTACAAAAGCATTGTTTTGTGGAAAATTATTTCTAAGCTTAAAATATGGAGTTTGTATAAACAAACATAAAAGGTATTTCAGAGAATATACAAAGCACCAACTGCAAAGAGATCAGTGTTGGACATCAGAGATAGAGTCAGATGAAGGCAAAAGAACATAATGGATAAAATAAACATTTGTACAAGAATAAAACTGCAATCCCAAATTAACCGACAATTCTGAGAAATACAGATACAGCTAGCTATAGCACTGGTCACATGATTCAAAGAAAACATTTCACTTCCACCTCATTGAGCATGTGACCAATAAATGTCAATAAAATAATGCAATTATACCTGTATCACTGTTAAACAAAGTGTAGAAAAAGTTATTTGTACACCACATAAGCAAGAAGATGGAAAAATCCACCAAATTTAACATCTAAAATGTTAAATGCACTGTAAACATGACCATTTCAGGAAACAGAACACTGTTTTGAGAAAATACATGAAACTTTAAAGAGAAATATTACAATTAATTGAGAGGTGTAGATACCACACATCTGAATATAAAGCTGCACAGAGGATCTGCAGAATGCTTGCAAAACTTTGATAATTACCATTGGCAGGTTCACCAAAAAACACACAAAAATTAAAAAAAGATTAAATTTGCCCAGTGCATTGTGCCAGTAAATAACCGGATTAAAATAAAATACAAATCACTAATATATCTGGGAGATTATGAGAGATTCTACTACAAAAATGATAGTCATGTGACACTTGATTGAGAAAACAACAGCTACAGAATATCTCTGTAATAAGGTAAGAAATGATTCATTATGAAAGCATGATGAGCATCATGAAAAACATGATACGTGATTCGGTATAAATCAATTAAGTTTATACCAATCTCCCTGATATTCCCGAAATCCTGGTGTGATATTTAAAAAAATAAAATAAAATCTGTCATGATAAAGCGTGATGGTTTTTGGCTTTGCTATTGTTCGGTGACATAATTAATGTGCTCGATTCTGAACAGATAAGAGACTGATTGTTGTCTCATCTCTCTGTACATCCTGGAGTCGTTGAGCAGCACATAGGAAGAGTTTTTGGCTTTATTTTGGGTCTGTAAGGAGCCACAGCTCAGAGACTCGCTCTCTCGCTGACCACATCCTGTAGGCGTTTGAGCAGCACATCGTCGTTCTCTTGCCGCAGGCATTTAGATGGAGACTCAGTCTCATCGCCTTCCATGGTGAATGCCCGCTTCTTGCTCACCCCACCCTGACGGATCATCTGGTTTATGTCACTCAGCTCCTGAAGAGAAACAGCAAGCAGAAGGCTTTTAGATCCACAACTCTAACTGGAAAAACTTACAGTATGACCATTCAAATGTAATAAGACACTAAATTGGAATTAATTGATTATTTATACTGACTATGATAATACCCAGTTGCATTGTGTGTATTTCATTGTATATGGACATTCTTCAGAACACCTTCTTTTGTGTTCCACAGAAGTCAATCATATGGATTTGGAGTGGCGTGGATGTGTAAATGATTACAATTAAAAAAATTTCATGAAATATTCTGAAAGGGAATTATTACTGTTGATGCTTGTTGTGACATCCTGTAGTTTGACTAACCTTTGATGGGCTGCCAGTGAACTTGTACGTGTATGCAGTACTGGGTGTGAGACTTGAGACGTTTTTATGAGGAGAGACAAAAATGGAGTGTCTCTGAGAAACACGGCGAGGAGAGAGAGGCTGAGCGCGAACCGATGGAAACGGAGATAATGGAGGAGCCTCCATCTTTACAGAGAAAGAGGGAGAAAGAGTCAAATACTTTTTCCAAGTGATCTAAAAAAAAATAAATCAGTTATTAAAAGACAATAGACCGACCTTGTTATCAAGTGTGGAATGTGCATATTTGAGAGCGAATGATTTCATCTTCATTACGTAAACGGAGTTGTAGAACTGTATGAGGTCTCCTCTTTCCTCTGATTCGCTGTCAGCCTCTGTTGTGTTTGC
Source organism: Onychostoma macrolepis (assembly GCF_012432095.1). Lineage (NCBI taxonomy): Eukaryota > Metazoa > Chordata > Actinopteri > Cypriniformes > Cyprinidae > Onychostoma > Onychostoma macrolepis. Next base: position 29,187,246 of record NC_081160.1, read on the forward strand.
CTGTTCTGTCCTCTCATTGGCTGTAAACACAAACAAATAAATAAAAATATTTTAAATTGCAATAAAAAAAAAGGAGACTTGCCAACATCAAAACTAAATAGGTATACATTACACACACACCCAATCAAAAGTTTGGGATTGGTAACATGATGTTTTTGAAAGAAGTCTCTTCTGCTCACCAAGGCTGAATATAGATTCTATTTGTATATATTTTAAAATGTAATTTATTCCTGTGATGCACAGTTGAATTTTCAGCCTCATTAGTGTCACAAAGTATCTTAAAGGGATGATTTACTGCGATTTCACTTTTTTCATTTTAAATAGTGTGTAATGTTGCTGTTGGTGCATGAACAGTATCTGCAAAGTTGCTGCGCTGAAGGTTCAACGTAAGATATCGTCTTTTAAAAATCAGGAGGTTTAATGCCTACAAAAACAACTCATATGGGACTACAACGAGATACTTCCCGGGTTGCATACGTAATAAACCCATAAATTAGCATCAACAAGGGGGCAAGGCCATGTTCTGCGGCTGTGTCGAAGAGGAAGAGTTATAGTGGAGAGTTGTAGCCATGCCGTCAAAACGTGTTATTTTCACCCAGCTGTCAGGTCTTCTGTGTTCGGGCTTCCTACGGACGCTGTAGTTCGTTAACAATGGTTAAAATGTGTTTGATTATGTTCCTGACAATTACAATCCTAATTTAGCTCTCTGTGCTGCGCATTTTACGGAAGACAGCTTCCAGAATCTACACGAGTTCAATGCCGGACTCACACAGAAACTATTACTAAAACATGGAGCAGTTCCAACTTTAAAACCAGAGGCAGCAGTTGTTGGGCCACAACCTGTAAGTAAGATTTCATCATTTTAAATGTATTTGCATGTATAATTTCAGACGTAATGTTTTAGTTTTATCAAGGACGTAAACAAATGCCAACGCTGGCTTTAGTAGCCAGTTAGTTAAAAGCTATTTCGTGTGTCTATGACAAATGCGTACAAACATTTTGGACCCGAATTTGTAATTATGTACTAATTTTGTAAATGTATTTTCCATGTATACTTTATGACGTGATTTTTCGATTTGATCAAGACTGTAAACACAAGCCAACGCTGTTTGGTTATAGTAGCCAGTTAGTTCGATGCTATTTTGTGTGTATAAGACAAACGTGTACAAACTTCAAAAAATTATATGTAATCACAACAGCAAACTTCCATTCAGAAACGTTTGTAAGAGCCGTTATGCGGAAGTTCTGCTTGACTCTCTTCATTACCGCTTTCTGGGTCTGATTCTGGCTCAAACTGATACGGCAATATTGACACCATTATTTACATTTGACCGCAGCACATGCAGCGGTCGCCCGTGAAGGTAATGGGCGTGACGTTTCCGGACAATGTGCAGTACGCAGTTTAGCCAATCACAACACACCGGCCCAACTAACCAATCTGAGCCCATTGCCTGTTTCTGAGGGAGTGGTTTCAGAGAATCAGGAAGTCAACCGGTCGTTCAAATGACAGAGGAGAAAGCGGCTTACAATAAAGGTGAAATATGAAAAATAAGGCGTTTTTTAACAAACGAAACACGAAGACATGTTATATTGCACCCCATAACCACAATCAAGCAAAGAAAAAAAGCAGTAAACCACCCCTTTAAATGTCACATAATCCTTCAGAAATCTTTCTAATATGCTGGTTTGCTGCTCAAGAAACACCAACAGTGTGTAATATTTTTATGGAAACTGGTACATTTTCTTCAGTAATATATTGTGCATTAGAAAAAAAGGATAAAGAAACATCTAGGACATTGTCCTTACACTGTTCTGCCGGTGGATCCACTTCCATGTTCTCATCTGTATGCTGCTCTCTGGGACGCCTCTTCAGTAAAACACTGCGGTACACCTACAAACACACCAACAAGATGTTGTGGATGCTGACGCACCAAAACCTCATATGTGCTGTCATCACAGCCAAACGTCAAGGTTTTTGACACAAGGAAGTTGGGGCAAACAGACATTGTGTACCTCTGACATTTATGTGCATTTCCACATTAAGCTCATGCACAAAAAAACTAAACAAAACAACTAAAAAAACAGTAACAGTTGCAGGTTTGGAAAGACTAAGACTGTTTATACTCACGTGACTGTTGGCTTGAGGTTGGGTTCGGTAGCATTTCATAATGTCCTGAAAAGTGTTCTCTTCTTTTGTGATCTGCAGAAGCAGCCAAAAAAAAAAAAAAAAACATTTAAATGAAAATCACTCAGAGATAATTCTTCAGTAATATACACAAGCAAAAGTTTGGGTCAATATTTTTTTTTAAAGAAGTTAATACTAATATTCAGCAAGGACTATTTTTAACATTGATAATAGGAAATGTATTTTTAGCAAATCAGCATATTAGAATGATTTCTGAAGTATCATGTGACACGTAAGACTGGAGTAATGATGCTGAAAATTCAGCTTTGCATCACAGGAATAAATTACACTTTGAAATACATTAAAATAGAAAACATTTTAAATTGTAATAATATTTCACAATATGTCTGTATTTTTACGAAAAATAAACAAATGTAAATAAATAAGTGCAAGTGTGCATGCATGCGTTGGTGAGAAAGAAATTTATTTGAAAAACAAAAACATTAAAAAAATCTTAAGACACTAAAATTTGAAAGGTAGTGTAGTTCTTTAGTTTTAGTCAACTGCTGTAGCTCAACACAACAGCGTTACAGTAGCCCCTCTCTCCACATTTCAAAAGCCATACCTTTGATATAATGTAGACGGCACAGAGCAGCAGCTGGTCCAGGTGCCTGTCCTTCATCAGGTCAGTGCAGTGCAGCAGTGAGTGCTCAAAACACGTCCAGATCTTCCCTCGCAGCTCTGATGAGATATCCAGCTTCAGACACAGGTCTCGCAGACGCACGCTGGCCAAATGATACACCTGACAGGACAAGCAACAGCATATATGCACTTCCGCTGACAAAGATCTTCATTCAAGAGCAGATGTAAAAAAAGCCCAGCACACATTTCCTCACCTTCCTGAAGAAGAGAGCGAGGGATCCTGTGCGGCGAGGTCTGTTGACGGCCGGTGGCTGTGTGTCAGAGCTGGAGGGTAGAGCTGCGGTTCGGCTGGGGGAGGCGGTCAGTAAGACTTGAGCAGTGAGGGGGTTCATATCACTGGCCTGAAGTTGGATGACTGTGATGCCGCCCATCTCGTTCTTTACCACTAAAGGATGAGGAACCTTCACGTCAATAAAAACAGGAATTTTGTGTCTTTTTGTCAAATAAATGTCAACAAAAAACAAAAGTGGTACCCGGCAGTGGAATGGTGAGCTGCTGGCCGTTTCCGGTGGCCATGGAGAAGACAGTTGTTGTGGTATTCAGGTTGTTTTCTATGGTGTTGGGAATGATTTTGATGGGAGTAACTGAGATTCTTTTCACTGGGGACTGCGGTGGAAGATCGTCACCAAACAAGCGTCTCTTGGCGCTGCCGGCTGCAGGTGAGCTGTATCGGTCGTGGAGAGAGATGGGAGACTGAGGGAAGTCTATGAGAGAGAGAAATATTATCCATATGAATACATATTCAATATTCATAGAAACACACAGAGATATAAACACATAGGGGTCAATATCACTGTAGGGTGCCTTTTGGTATCCTGTACATAAATAACTCATTTGCCATGATTACTTAAAATAAAAATCACTATGAAAGAGTGTTATATTAGGCTAAGTTTTTATATTCATAACAAAAGCATTACTTGGCTCTTTAGATACATTTTCTAGATTTATTTTGGTTTTGTGTGAGGATGCGTGTTATTTTGCTATGTCCCATGCACTGCTCATTAAATTTGAATGAGAATAGTAGAACACAGTCAAATCATAAAGTTAAAAATTTTTGTTCTCTATTAATATTTTGTTAAATGTGTTAAACTCAATTTGAGTGTATTGATCATTTGGTAATAAAAACTATATTTTTATTTAATAAAAAAAAAGAAGAGTTTTTCCATGTCCCTTGAATGGTTGTCCACCCTGTCTTGTTGGGAAATCAACAGGGGGGGGGTTATATCAATGTGACTGAAGATGTAATTATATTATTTATTATTATTATTATATTATTTTTTTAGAAGTCAAATACATTTTTTTGTGTGTTCTGCTTTATGTGTCCACACCGTCATGTTCTGGTCCACCCTGTCGTCTTGATATTTTACAATAATATTTTAAATCATATCTATATAATTCAATGTGTTCAATAGCTAGGTGTGGGGGCAATAACATGCAAACAAAAAAACTGCATCCAAATATCACAGTTTTGTCCAACTAAGAAAAAAATGTGCGCGAATTGAATGAGTTTCTTTAAAAACACATGGTTTACATAAAATATTTTATGTATTTATAATTTGAAAGCAAACAAATAACCCTGTTTAGGAAAGGGACATCATACCTTTCAGGAAACATAATTTGCATCTTAATTTTGCAATGAAAACGTATTTAGCAGTAATATATACAGTGCCCTCCAAAAGTACTGGAACAGTGAAGACAAAATTTCTCTGTTGGCTGTGGAGTCAAGACATTTGCAAACATGATGAAAAGATGAATAGGAGACAAAACTACAGAATGTCACATTTTATTATTAGACATTTCAACACATATATGTTTTACCATATAAAAAGAACAGCACTTTTAGAGTTCATCCCACTCATTGATGTGAGCATAAGTATTGGGACAGCTGAACATAAGGCAGATATAAAAGATTAAAAGCTATTATTTAGTTGCAGATCCCTTGCGCACTCACAGCAGTGAGTCTGTGACCCATAGACATCACCAGACTCTCGGTCTCATCCTTTGAAATACTTTTCCCAGCCTTTAATGCAGCCAATTCCAACTGTTGCTTGTTTTGGGGAGTTTCTGCCTTTACTCTCCTCTTCAGCTGGTGAAATTCATGTTCAATCGGATTTAAATCTGGAGATTGACTTGGGCAATCTAAGACTTTCCATTTCTTTGCCCTTATAAATTCCTTGACTGAACTGGCAGGTGTTTTGGGTCATTGTCCTGATGCAATATGAAGCACTTCCCAATGAATCTGGTGGCATTTTCTTGAATACTGGTAGGCAAGATGGTTTTGTACCCTTCCAAATTCATTCTGCTACTGTCATCATACATTAAGTCATCAGTAAAGTTGAGAGGGCCTGTTCCAGAGGAAGCCATGCATGCCCATGCCATGACACCACCTCCACCATGCTTTACAGATGAGGCTGTATGCTTGGGATCATTTGCCGTTCCCTTTTTGCTTTCCCATCACTTAGATAAAGGATCATCTTTGTCTCATCGGTCCATAAACAGTTCCAAAACTCTTCTGTCTCACGTTTGTGCTTTTTTGCAAACTCTAATCTTGCCTTTCTATTTTTGGAGCTGGTCAGAGGTTTGTATCTTGCTGTGTAGCATCGGTTATTCTATGTCAAAGTCTCCTGAGGACAGTAGATTGTCAGAGCATCACCCAGCTTTCCGGAAGTTGTTGGTGATTTTACAGACATGTCTTTTAGGGTTCAATTTCACAGCTTTTATGTCATCAACTACTGTTGTTTTCTCAGCCGATCAGGTAGTTGTTGGTTGCTGGTAGTGCTGTGCGATTAATCAAAATCGAACCGCAATCACGATTTGAGATGTTGCGATTTACTAAATCGCAAAGCCTGCGATGTAGACACGATATTCTCTGTTCCAGATCAAACGCAAATGCATGACTGCCAGCCTTGAGAGGCAAAAAAAAAAAACCTAGAAAGTGCGCGCGAGTGGGATTATGGCATCTACAAGGTCAGATCAATAGTCAGGCAAAGTAACACTAAAGAAAATATGAGATTACTTCGGCTTCAAAATGACAGACACCGAACAAAAAAGGTTAATTTGCAAGAGCTGTGCCACAACGCAAAAGAGCTCCCTTATCGGTTCTGCTTTTAGTACAGGAGAATAAAATATACATTTTCTTATTTGTTTTTATTAGTACATGAACGTTATCTTACACATTTTATCTCCCCAACAGATTCTAATTTGAAATAAGTTTATAATGCATGTTCGCTATTCCCAATTCAGAAGACCGCACACACAGCCTGCGTCTCTGAATGCTTCTCATACTCACTCCTCTCTGCCCCACGCGGCGCATATCCCGCGTCTCACGGACGAGACGTTTACACTTGCCGCACACACGCAGCCCGTTTCGTAATGCTCGTTTATACTCACAGTCTTGCGCCGGCTCCGCACCGCAAGTTTCTATACGAGTGCATCTGGCAGTATGGACGAGGCTTGACACACGTGCGCAACCTGTGTCAACTTGCGCCTGGCTCCGCGTTTGAAACAAATGTCAATTCAGTCTAACTGCTTTGCTAATTTCACTTGGATGAAATGAAACATTCAGCACATTTTCCACTTGTTCTTAAAATCCCAAATACTTAAAAATGAATAAATCAGGCAAATGTAACCTATGTAATACTTGAATAATTGACTAAAGTAATAAAGTTATAATAATAATTGAATAAATGTAATAAAGTAATAAAACAAATCTTTCTGGTGAAATTCAGTAATTAAGTAAATTCTGTAAAAGTAGTAATACCATTATAATCTTCCCTGCTGGAAAAACAATAGAACCTCTCCCAAAACACAATAGAAAATGTAATGGATTTAAGGGTTATAATGAGAATTGTATTGGTTTTAATATAGCTAATGGTGTCTACTGGCATTTGATGGATTCTATTGGTGGGATGTAATCTGGCAGATGGGAACCAACAGAACAACAGTAATTCCTATTGCAATAATGCCCAAAACACACTACAAAAAGGAATTTTGTAATGGTTTTAATGGAAACCATAAGAATTTCTGTGATGGTTTCTATTGGTTTTTTTTCAGCAGAGAACAATACCCATACTGTGCTGCACACTACTGACAATATTGAGCTGAAGCTTGACGTTGCAAAATTAAAATCGCAAATCAAATCGTAACTGCAATATCTGTCAAAAAAAAAAAAAAATGCAATTCCATATTTTCCCCAAATCGCACAGTCCTAGTGTCGCTGGTGGTTTCCAAACTCTTGATTTCTCCATGCCCTTTGTTTTTGCTATAGATCTAATTAACTTCCTCTTTTCTTTTAGCATTCAAATTGCTTGCTTTTCTCTCAAAGTCAGTTCCTCATCTTCATCCTGGTTTGTGTGTGTCATCATCGAATGCAAGATTCAGAATGCAGAAGTAATGGATATAACTGATACGACACATTCTCTGCTTTTAATATCTGAAGAATTAATGCAACAGGACACAGCTGATCACTTAGAAAGACCTGTGAGGCAACTGTCCCAATACTTATGCTCACATCAGATAGAGGGATGAAACTCAAAAAGTGCTGAACTTCTTAGCTCGAAAAACATCTATGTGTTCAATCACCCAATAATAAAATGTGACATTCTGTAGTTTTGTCTCATATTCATCTTTTAATCATATTTGTAAATGTCTTGACTCCACAGCCAACAGAGCAATTTTGTCTTTACTGTTCCAATACTTTTGGAGGGCACTGTATGTCCATGACAGGATGGACATATCTTATGGCTTATGCTTCGAATAATGGCCCATAATTATCTAAAAAAAATGTGTGGGAGCTCAGCTAATATGTTTCTATTGTACTTGAGTGTCTACTATTTATGCTATGACAAAGCGACTGGGAAATTAAAACCAAAATTGAGTATTGTGAGGGCTGAAAGGCACTCTATGGTGATATTGAGCCATAGATTCATCCACTGCAAGCCACAAAAAGATTTAAAGAGTTTGAGACTTCATCTTACCATCTTTTTCCACATTATTATTGCATTGCTCATTGCTACAGTAAGTATATTCTTTTCAAAACTTTTTAAACTGTAGTTCATACATATGGTTAAAATATAAGTATTTTTTATGTTCATTTTTTTTTTTTTTTTTTGCTCTGTGAAACAAAAGAAAATCAGGTCTGAAGGGGTAAAAATAAGATTAATAATAAAAACAATTAAGAATTTTTTGCCTTTTTTAGTCCATTTATGTTATAAATGATTGAAATGATATGAAAATAATTTAATAGGTAACTCTTTACAATACGGTTCCATTTCTTAAAGGTCCCATGACATGCTGCTTTTTGGATGCTTTTATATAGGCCTAAGTGGTCCCTAGTACTGTATCTGAAGACTCTTTCCCGAAATTCAGCTTTGGTGTAGAATTTCAGCCACTACAAGCCAGTCCCACAATGAGCTTTCCTTAGGACGTGCCATTTCTGTGTCTGCAGCTTTAAATGCTAATGAGGAGGAGAGAGGCGATTTTTCATGTTGCTCTGATTTGCTATGGTTCTAAAGCTGTATTAGCATCTACAGGTGCTGGTCATATAATTAGAATCAGAAAGTAATCAAATAATCAAAAAGTTGATTTATTTCACTAATTCCATTCAAAAAGTGAAACTTGTATATTATATTCATTCATTACACACAGACTGATATATTTCAAATGTTTATTTCTTTTCATTTTGATGATTATAACTGACAACTAAGGAAAATCCCAAATTCAGTATCTCAGAAAATTTGAATATTACTTAAGACCAATACAAAGAAAGGATTTTTAGAAATCTTGGCCAACTGAAAAGTATGAGCATGTACAGCACTCAATACTTAGTTGGGGCTCCTTTTGCCTGAATTACTGCAGCAATGCGGCGTGGCATGGAGTCGATCAGTCTGTGGCACTGCTCAGGTGTTATAAGAGCCCAGGTTGCTCTGATAGTGGCCTTCAGCTCTTCTGCATTGTTGGGTCTGGCATATCGCATCTTCCTCTTCACAATACCCCATAGATTTTCTATGGGGTTAAGGTCAGGCGAGTTTGCTGGCCAATTAAGAACGGGGATACCATGGTCCTTAAACCAGATACTGGTTGCTTTGGCACTGTGTGCAGGTGCCAAGTCCTGTTGGAAAATGAAATCTGCATCTCCATAAAGTTGGTCAGCAGCAGGACGCATGAAGTGCTCTAAAACGTCCTGGTATACGGCTGCGTTGACCTTGGACCTCAGAAAACACAGTGGACCAACACCAGCAGATGACATGGCACCCCAAACCATCACTGACTGTGGAAACTTTACACTGGACCTCAAGCAACGTGGATTGTGTGCCTGTCCTCTCTTCCTCCAGACTCTGGGACCCTAATTTCCAAAGGAAATGCTAAATTTACTTTCATCAGAGAACATAACTTTGGACCACTCAGCAGCAGTCCAGTCCTTTTTGTCTTTAGCCCAGGCGAGACGCTTCTGACGCGGTCTGTTGTTCAAGAGTGGCTTGACACAAGGAATGCGACATCTGAAACCCATGTCTTGCATACATCTGTGCGTAGTGGTTCTTGAAGCACTGACTCCAGCTGCAGTCCACTCTTTGTGAATCTCCCCCACATTTTTGAATGGGTTTTGTCTCACAATCCTCTCCAGGGTGCGGTTATCCCTATTGCTTGTACACTTTTTTCTACCACATCTTCCCTTCGCCTCTCTATTAATGTGCTTGGACACAGAGCTCTGTGAACAGCCAGCCTCTTTTGCAATGACCTTTTGTATCTTGCCCTCCTTGGCAACGTGTCAATGGTCGTCTTTTGGACAACTGTCAAGTCAGCAGTCTTCCCCATGATTGTGTAGCCTACAGAACTAGACTGAGAGACCATTTAAAGGCCTTTGCAGGTGTTTTGAGTTAATTAGCTGATTAGAGTGTGGCACCAGGTGTCTTCAATATTGAACCTTTTCACAATATTCTAATTTTCTGAGATACTGAATTTGGGATTTTCCTTAGTTGTCAGTTATAATCATCAAAATTAAAAGAAATAAACATTTGAAATATATCAGTCTGTGTGTAATGAATGAATATAATATACAAGTTTCACTTTTTGAATGGAATTAGTGAAATAAATCAACTTTTTGATGATATTCTAATTATATGACCAGCACCTGTATATCAGTAATCTTTGTAGTTTAGAGAAGACTGTACTCTGGATAATTTTTTTAATGACAAGGTTGCCCATGTCCACGTATTGAAGTCATGTTACACTTCATAGGCTCGGATGAAGGAACTAAAATACTTCGGTGTTCATTTGTACATCCAAACACTGAGCAACTGCCATGCTTCGCTCGTTTGCAAGCCATGATGTCTCTCAAGGAAGAAACAAAAATATTGCGCTCGCCTCGCACGATAGTAGCTCATTTTCTCATGGGCGGGCAAAGCAGAGAAAGGGGAGGTAGCCTTTCCCCCCGTATGACGACATAAAGGGAAGATTCCAGATTGGGACATCTGAGCTTTCATTTTCTCAAAGGCGAAGCAGGATACCCAGGGCTCGGTTTACACCTATTGCCATTTCTAGCCACTGGGGGACCATAGGCAGGCTAGGGGAACTCATATTAATGTTAAATAACCTCATAAAGTGAAATTTTCATGCCATGAGACCTTTAACATTAGTTATTAGGAACTAACAATGAAAAATACTTGCAAAGCATTTATTAATCTCAATTAATATTAATTTCAATGTTTATTAACACATTACTAAAGTTCAAAGTTGTATCCGTTAATTAGAGCCCTGCACGGGCCTCAAATTTAGGCCCTAGCCCGGCCCGAGCTTATACTACTGTTTCGGCTATTAAAATAGTTCAGTTTTGTATGTAATGGCAAAATAATTATATTTCGTTTTGTTTTTTTATTAAGTTAATTTAGAAAAACGTTCGGAGCATTTTTATTCGTTACGTTTTTGTTTTTTAAAGTAACGGCCGAGCCGCCAGCGGCAGACAGTGAGCTGATCATAGCCTATGTTTGATCAATTTAGCCTTCTCAAATCATCACGACTTACCTAACATAAAATCTGTAGATATACTAAAACAGTTCAAGCATATAACAATGTTTAAACGTTAAACCTGCACTATTATAATAATGTGCACTAGCCTATATCCAAGTTTGTGCGGAGAGTGGAAGCTAAAGCGCACTCTGCAGGACATGGAGGCACCAGGGCAATATCGTGGCACGGTCTCGTGTTGTTTCCACCATTTATAATTTATTTTTCCATCACTAATTGATGGATGTCTAAAATATAAAAATAAGGAGAAACCTAAAACAGGCACGAGGCCCAGCCCATGTCTGAATTATGATGTGAAAATTGTCCCGAAGTCCGGCCCTAGGGATGTAAAGTCAGGGCCCGTCGGGGGTCAATAAGTCAAGCCTTATTTTGAGATGTGTGGTACCTTTGCGTGCGCTGGAGCCCAGGCCTGTGCGGACCTCCCGGATGCGAGGGTGGATGATGGGGGATAGCGCCACCAATGGGAGGTGAGTGGGACCGCATGCATTGTTGCCCGTGTCAAAATTACTGGGAAAATTCACCTAAGAATCAAATACAAAACAGGTTATATTCTATAATTTAATTGCCTCAATGATCCCATTTACAATTTTACAATATGTTCACCCTACAAAGTGATTTTGTGTGTGCGTGTATGTATGTACCTCTTCTACAGTGGGGACTTTATTATTAGCGTTACCGAGTGCTGTCCACAGGGCCGAATCTCTGGTCCAGGCTTTGCTTTCCAGCACCTGCTCCTCTATACTGTTCAAATGCTTAACCATGTCTCGGGACAAACCCTCCTCGGAGCGGATGAACACCTCAATCACCTGCACAAACACATGTACATTTGCTTTAGTGCTTCAAAATAAACAGTTTTCTTTAAAGAAGTTAACAGTTTGTTGTGATTTTTTTTCTATAGACATCAATATCTACTGCAACGTGATGCAACAGTACACCGTTCTGTACCTTGTAAAAGTAGAATGGCGGGATCTGAAACATTTCCAGTATCCAGGGGAATGTTCTTTGAGAGCTGTACGCAAAAAGCACCACCTCCAGACAGCACGCCAACAGGGAGCAATGGAGCACCTCCTGCTCCAACAGGACCTGATCGAGATCAGGAGAAGAGAGGAAGAGGTAAGACAAAAAGCAGAATGTAAGAGCTGTAGATATAAAACACAAAAATAGCATCTGGCAAAAATCCATTTTCCTCTTTCTGTTTGGTGATAAATATACATTATTTGGCATCAGGGCGATTGGTTTTTACTAGTGCATTTATCAAGTTTAGCCGTTACACTGACTTACCGCCATGTCTTTCCCTTGTAATCTCTTCATCTCTTGAGTCAAGATATTCTCCAGGATCTTAAAGTACAAGATCTCCGCCAGCTTCAGACGATTCTCTGCGAAATCTACACACAAGATCCAGCACTTACTTACAAGATGAAACATGAGGCTTTCACAACAATCACCTATATTAAACATCTTTTTTATCCCTTTTTTTGTAAGATGTGCAGTATATCTGACCCATATGTGCTCCTGGCAGGTCATCTGTGGGTTTGCTGTAGGCCTGTTTAAACCTCTCTCCCATGGTCTTCACTCGGTTCAGAACGGATTCAGTGGGATTTCGAGAGCAGGAACTATAAAAACATGGTAAAAAAAAAAAAAAATCTAACTCTATAAGAAAACAGACTGAAGACTGAGGGCCGGTTATGCATACTTGGATACACATGCATATCATCAGGTCTAATTTCTATTCGTGGGTGGTTTGAATTAGGCAGATATTTACTTAAAGATTTGGACCAGAGCATCGCTTGGAGCGTTTCGGAGGCCGGACACCATGCTCTGCAGGCGACTCACACTTTGGGTAGCTGAGGAAACGGGGGTGACCAGCATCTCTTTCTCCTTCAGATACCGTCGACCCGTTAGAGGCGTAGAGGGAGCAAGGGAACGTGTCTGTGCAAAAACACAGCAGGATGACGCAAAAGTTTGGAGTCAGTAAGACTTTTTTTAAAGACTACTTCTATTCAGCAAGGCCACATTAAATTATTATTAAATTATTAAAGAATCCTGAAAAATGCATCATGGTTTCCACAGAAATACTAAGCTTCATAACTGGTTTCAACATTGGTTACATTTTTCTTAAGCAGCAATTAGCATATTCTGAAGGATCATTTGACACTGAAGACTGGAGAAATATTTCAGCTAAGATCAACAATTAGCATAATAAATGTTACTTTAATGTAGCAGCAGTGAAAGAAATCTTCAGTACCTTCTCAAAGTGCTGCTGTAGGTTGTTCTCCACCTGCATGCGGGCGGATATTTGACCTGACGGAGGCTCAGCGGTGGTCTTGCGAGGTGTGCCGATCTCCTCGTCTGCGTCGGCCCCCAAAAACACTCGCTCATCAAAATCCCCCACAGTCAAAACATATTCCTCATACTCACGATTTATGGCTTTACTGAAGAAAAAAAAAACAATATTCATATTCAAGTACTTATTGAAAGAAGGCATTTCATTTTATGTTTTATTTAAATGCAAAATTGCTGGAAATGCCAAAAAGAACAACAACAACAAAAAAAATGTACACAGACATTTTAAGGCATATGCTTACTTGTTGTCTTGGAAATTTGGGGTATCCAGTAATTCAGTCAGAGTCTCAGCATCACCTTTTAATATCTGAGAAAAACAAGGGAATATTTTTAGAATATGGCAAGCATGACCAAGCTGTAAACAATCATGATGTTCTTGCAGTGTAGATTGGTTGTAAAAGTGCGTGCGTGTGTGTTGCTCACTCTTTTCTCAAACAGTGTCTTTATGTAGGGTTTGAAGTAGTGCTCCTTTATGCCTTTGGCCTCCACCACCAACCCATCATGCAGCTCACACAACTTGTCAATGACACAGGGTATTTCCTCCAAGTTTTCTGTGTCCTTTGGCAGTCCTAAAGAGAGGTGAGCAAAACACTATAAATGAAGCATTTACAACAAAGCAACCTACTAATATGATCATAAATTAATCTTAAAAAAAAAAAATTTCAGTCCTACATTGCTGCATCTGTATACTAATATATACGGTGGCCGAGAGAGCTCAGCATGCTGCAACTTCAGAAAACAAATAGAAAAAGCACCAGCAAATCAAGAAAACATCATCAATTTGACAACACACGTGCTTGCAAATGCTCACAACACAACCAAATAAAGACTTTCATTTGCAGCGCGTTTCTTTGGTTGTGTTGTGAGCATTTGCAGCACGTGTGTTGTCAAATTGATGAAGTTGTTTTCTTAATTTGCAGGTGTTTTTTTCTATTTGCAGTGTGTTTCTTTATTTGCTTGCGTTGTGAGCTTTTGCAGCACGTGTGTTGTAAAATTGACAAACCCATAATCAGTGATGCTGTCTGGGATGCGGCACGCATGACAAATCCCCGACATTAAACTGATGCCGCATTCTATTTATGACTTACTGACACTAAGGTCACATGGTTTGCAACGGTTGCTTTGTCGCGTCCAGTGCAGACAGCCTCTAGCTGTTGCGGCGCGACACGACACGAGTCATTAGTATAAATATAACATCTTGCAATGTGACTATCGCGGAAGCGCACATCGCGATATCGATGCTGAAACAATGTATCGTGCAGCCCTACTTGTAACTCTGTCTGCCTTCTCAAGGATAATGAGTTGCAAACAGAAAATCAACAATTAATCAAGGAAACATTCTCTCACAGCGAGGTGAAGGGAGTTTTACCTCTGAAGTATTGATTGATGAGATCTTTCTTGTTGGAACACATGAGGGCATTGCAAAACACCAGGTCCAGACAGCAGAGCAGGAGGTGATAGGAGTTGACCAGGTCATCTCCAATCATACGGAAATTGCCTGAAATAAAGCAGAAATCATGTCATGAGTTTACTTGAGCGTTCAGAATGTTTAATATAAGTCAACCAGAAACTTTTTCCAAATCATTCAGAATACACTACTTGGAGTCATTATTTAAAAACCCTTCAAAAACATTTAAAAATCTTACCAATCCCAAACTTTTAAAAATGTAGGCTTTTTACTTATGTTTGATGGTAAATCTTCACAATTTCATTCATTCATTATGGCTGTGAAATAATTAACAGATGTTAATAGCATTATATGACACAGACTGTGCAAGTAGGCTCATCTAAACCATACTGATGGTCTATAGTTCAAACAGGCTTCTTTCAGTCAAATTACCTTTTGTATACACAAAGAGAGTCCAACAGAACTTGAAGACGTCACTGATGTGGCATGGAAGACGCCTACAAAAGAAAGTAGTACATATATGTTACCATTTTCATTTTCAAAAGAAAGCTAAAAAAGGAGAGAAAAGGCAGGCAGATTTACCGGTGTTTGCGGCTTCTAGGCAGCCGGGGAGGTTCACCCTGAGGGTTCTGAAACATGTCCAGAAATATTGGCTCAAATTTACGGAAAATCACTGTCGACACTTCGAAATTGCGCTCCAGTCGACCTATGCGGCTGCGGAAATCCTGAGAGAGGTTCGACATGTCCGACCATTTCTTCATCTTGCTGAAGAACTGGATCAAACTAGAGGAAAGAGAGCATAACAACACTCACATCTTAATACAAAAATGTATTACAAATGAAAATCCTTGAATGCATAAAATAAATGCTCTTGCCATTATCATTCTTACTCTAAAACTTTTCCAATAAATAAACTGAAATTACAGGAGAAGACGGCTATCCTGAAGGTATCGGTCCATGTCTGTTCAAGATCCTTACCTGAGCTTCGCCGAGCGCAGGATCCTTGTAAGGGAAACGCCGTTGCCCTCCATCACACCCCGTCCCACAGTGGGTATGGAGCTCTTCCTACAGGCAGCATACAGAGAGCAGGCCAGCCAGTGAACAACATCACCCTGAGACAACCAAACACATAACACAAATCAACACATATCACACACAGCTAAATTAACCCTAAAGCCCATATGAGTTACATTCATTTCTAAGGCCTCTAAATTATCAATATAACCAGAGCCTTGCTGAAAAACCTACTATACGCTTTCTATCGTATGATTGATAGTTTTAGGCTTTTTAGTATTTAATTGTAAAATGATCACCTTCAGGCTGTGGTTTACATGTCTGTGATTACTGCAACTGCATTCGGTTGCAACATATGTCAACTTCCTGTGTATACGGTCTATTCCCTGTGTATATGGTGTATACTGTTATTTATGTATGTTGTGTTGTTCACACTGCCATGTTACAGAGACTTGCACCGCCAGTACACCTGTGTACACGGTGCATGACAAGGAGGCTTGACTTTTGCTGTGAAATCTAATGATTTTTTTATAAAGTAAAGTAAACATTACTGGATTCATCAATCATTGCTATATTGCATTGTGTGTCTTTTCCTCACATTAAAAACTACAAAGCTTTGATCATAACATTAAACATTTAAATATCATCTTACCGAGACATCATAGAGAGATATAGAATGACGACTGATATTTATATGCATTTTATGCAAGTATCTGCATTTCTTTTAGAACGATCTCACTGACTTACATTACAAGCTAACATAATTTTAATCTTACTTTTTGGCCATATAATTATCAGAAACTGCAAATTGCTTTTTTCTTTTTTTGTCTTGAGTTTGGGCCTCTGAACTCTTTTTTCCCCTCCATATTCTCCTACATCATATTATAAGAGCCATGGACGTCTGATGTATCAAATATGATACAAAACAAACACACATGCATAAACATTTCTTATATATTATATTTAAGGGTTCAATAAACTGGCATTCAAATGAATTAGATTTTCGTGACCATTATTCCATGTCAGTTTTTAGAAGGTAAAGCTTGAATACAATGAAGACCACTTGTATCTTTAATCTACAGAAATCTGACAGATCTAACAGCCAGTGAGAAAAAAAAAATGCATCTTTCCCAGCATTCCCTTTAAATGACTTCCTCGTCTTCTGTTTGTGATTAAGTCATGTGACATATCAGGGAACCCTCAGTCATTCCTGAAGCAGAACACTAATAAAAATGCGTTTTAAATGGTATTACTTTGATGTTTCTTTAGACACTTTGAAATTAGTGACATCGGTGTAATACCTCGGTATAACTATAGTATTTCGATATGTACTATGGTAGCATAATGGTGTTCGTACCATATTCGCATACCATGGTACTTCAGAGAAACCCATTACTAGTACTGGTTATTTTGACTATGTGTCTGTATGAACACACAGACGAGCTGAAGGCAGGGGGAAGGCACCAGCTGTTGTTGTCGTTTGGTCGTTGTTTGAATGTGAATTAAAGTCGCACCTCTAGCGTGTAAGTGTTCCAGATGGAGCTGAAGTTCTCAAGCGCTTCTGCTGCCGTCTCTTCGTCCATATTGAGCTCCTGACAAAGCGCCTCGAGATTGCTCCGAATCGAACCATCGGCTGATTTAACGGACTCCGAATCCGTTTCATCTCCACGCATTGCTGGAATCCGTTAAAATCCGTTAATGTACAAAGAAAGGTGTTTAGATAAAACACGGAGTTGACCCGGGGCGCCGCTGACCTCCTGATGCTATCCCACAATGCCGAGCCATGCGAATGGCGCGAAAACGGGATCCTCTCAGCCAATGGGCGAACAGGAGTAAATGGCGTCATTACAACAACAAAGACGACAGCTAGGAAGCATGGAGGATGGATTTAAACTTCCTCACAGTACTGTTTACCAACCATTACATGCAATATGAAGAACATAAACACAATATAATAAGCTCCGGCGTTTAACTAAAGTCGCCTGCTGTACTCTTTATTCCGGGACTTAATCTGTAACGCACACAATAAACAAATGTCCCGTTTTGTTGCTTGTTTTTTCATCTCATTTTATATTATACTTATCTTGCATCATTTGACATGTTTATCCTTTATACTTCATAATACTTAATTACAATTATTAACTATGTTGACATATAATATGTTATATGGAATTATAAAATTAATTTAAAACTCCACTGATACCATCTTTAATGACTTATTTACAGCATTCATTTTGTTCAATTTAATTAAATCACTGATTTGTGCATAAAAACCTTCACATTTAAAGATTGTTTGACAGGCAACTGATCAACATAAGACATATTGACTTGAAAGTTGAAAGTCATCTTTTATTGCACAATAAAAGATCACATACCATGGTTTGAATTATATGATTGGTCCACATCGGTGTACAGGAGCTATTTGAACAAAAACAAACAAAATATCCCCAAAAAAATTAAAATAAAATTACAAAATAAAATAATAAAAACACCCACGACTCTCAGCATTGCTGCAGATTTCATACCAAGAGTATAAGTTCACTTTTTATCTTGTGTAGTCATCCCAATATAGTGCACTTGCTTCAATGTAACTACGAACTTACAGTACTTCCTTGTCATGAACACTGACCATGTTATTCTACAAGATCTTGAGGAACAGAACCTCCAACATGGGCTCAATAGTGACGCAAGCGTGGTACATGATGCTCTACTGTGCCATGAACACTAAGGACTTAAGTTTGTCTGGCTAAGCAGTTGTTACAAGAAACACTCCACAGTAGCCTGACTTGCATACACTTTTAAGTATGCGATGTTGCTCTGTTTCAGACGTTGTGACTGGGTCTTTTTAGCAGGTCCTGACATGCAAACACTGACAGTGGCAAAGCAAAATCCAGTCTCCTACTACGTGCATATTAGAAAGCATCGGAAATATTGAATGCTGACAGAGTGATCAAAATGACACTGGCATATGATACCACAAATTTCCCAATTCTCACTCGCCATCGGAAATGCACTATGCAAAGCTACTACAATGATCTCCCTTTGATCAACCCATTCAAAAATGGAGGTAGGGGTCCAATGGGAAGGCTTTCGAGAGTATCTGGGAGCAACTATCCAGAGACGTATTTATACACACAGATACAGTCAACATTACCGTTTTCAGAACAGTTCAGCTTTTATGGAAAGTAAAATGGATCAGTGTAGACATCCCATATAGGAAAACATCCAAAACCTGGAGACGGCAAGTTTATGTACATGTTGCAATACACAGGGAGACAACGCTGAGACAGTAAAACAATAAATACAGGTAAAAATTGAAATTGATCAGATGTTTAGATGAGCTACCAAACAGTTTCAGCTGGGGAGAAAGACAAAAATAGGTATCTGGAGTGTTACTAGGACACGGAATTGAATATATATTCATAGATCTTCAAATGAGCCCAGATACTGCACCAGGGAGACTTTCTTTTCAAACGCCGTGATTCAAATCGAATTAAACTGGAGTGTTTTTCCAACAATATTGTTGTGTTTTCAAACTGTACATTTCCAACAAACAGTACATTTATAAAATCAACACACTTACAACCAGCAACGCAGCATTCTCAGTCTAACAGTCTGAACTCTCCAGTTGTACATATACTGGCTGTGCTTCTCCTGAAATTTTGAAGGCCTTTAATGGAGTTACGAACTCAAAACGTCAAAAGCAAGGATAACACAATCATCCAGACGTCTAGACGAGGTGCGTTTTTGTTCACCAGATGTTACTGAGAAAGCAGTGTAGGGACAATAGAGAAAGATCTGAGGTAAGCTTTCAGACTAACAACGAGACATTTATGAAAGTCGAGTAGACTTTGTGCTTTGCGATACTGCTTTGAATGAGTTGAGAGAGAATAGAGGCCTGATTATGTTATTTGAAAGGTTTAAGGTTTTATAACCTGACGTTTTACACAAAAAAAGCACAAGGCGGCCAGTATCTGTACAACTCGATTTTAACTAGTATGACCAAGACTGCTTCCCAAAACGTTGACACTGTACACAAGTATTTTGATATATATTTTCCAACATAAAGATGTAACAAACATCCATATATAAACCACTAAATAAGGCATTGCAAAGTGAACACAATAAAATAGATGTGATGAGAAAGGGGAAATGTCGTATTTGGTGAATTTGGCAAAGTAAAAAGAGAAATAAACGCAAAATAAATTACAACATGGTGTCACAAATAGTGTGACAAGGCAACAACAGCATGTTTTTTGAAGGTGACCATGATTTGTTATTTTTTTTTTGTTTAGACAAGAAATTTACAGTACAGGTTTACATAGGTCAAAATGTACAGGAAGTGACATGTGCAAGCGTGCGCATGCGTCCACACGAACACACATAAACAAGACGGAACACAATTACAGGTAAACATTCACCAAAAGACTGTGCAAAAAATGTTTTCACATCCGAAAACTGAAAAAAAAAAAAAAAGGAAGATGAAAAGGTGGAAAATGAATACTCCCACAAAAGAGAGACCCTGTTGAGACTGGGGGAGAAAACGAGTTAAATTATCTCTGGTTATCAACTAGTGTAAAGTATTTCAAATAAATGAAACACTAGTGCTGATTTTATTTTTTTTTTACACATCCTCCCAATATGAGACATACTGGTGAGGAAAAATAACATTGTCTGCTTGTAAACAAAAGTAACAGCAATATACAGCTAGATAGATTTACATGTTTTCAAAAATCTCGGTAGGTTTTACTCTACAGTATTTTCAAATGCACCAGAGAAAATAAGAGCAATGTAACCCATGAGGAGAACGAGACGCTCTGACGTCTTTCTGTCAACCCCATCACCTAGGGGCTTTAGTGAAGGCAAAAACAAACAGGGATTTGCAAAGATATTTTTGTATTATTTTGGGTAAAGGAATATTTCACCCAAAACTTAACTTTCCGGCACAATTTATTCACCCTAATGTTGTTTCAAACCTGTAGGAGATGTTTTGAAGACTGCTCTTCCCCACATAAAAACACAATGACCAGGGGTTATCAAACTTCAAGAAGAGAAAAAATGAGAAGTAGCTCAAATGAATTATGCACTATATTCCAGGTTATCTGAAGACAGAAGGTAGCTTTAATAAGGAAAAGTAGTCATACGGAGTAGTTGTATGGCCATTTTTGCAGCTTGATAGCCACTTCTTAATGTGAGCATGCGGCTTTTATGCTCCACAGAAGACATTCAGACGGGTTCGAATGAAATAAGGGTGAAATGTTGACAGAACTTTAATTTTAGGGTGAATTATCCTTTTAAAATTCACTAAAAACACAGTTCTCGCAATTTTCTACCATCTGCTTTCCATCAGCCTTATTTTATAAGGTCATGTACCAAAACCATTTAGAACCAAGTCTCATCTATGGCACTAACCCTTCACTTTTGAACTTGCAGCACCCCTAAGAATATATAGCCACCTCTATAATGATTAGTAGTATCCCAACTGGGGCATCTTATCAAAGCAACCATGTGGAAATGACATCAAAAACAAGACAAACAAAACAAAAGATAAATCAATCTCAGGATTGTTCTTTGCCATCAATTTCAAGCCTTGCTCTTTTTGAGTTTCCATTGCACTCACCATGTTGCACTCATGCCACCTATAGCTTTGTAAAGGATTTAGGTTAAAATCTTCACTAAAATGAATACATAGCAGCAAGCAACTAAGAACAAAATACTGTGATCCATCAAGACTGTATCAAATGCAGCTCTGCTGGTACTCTACCAATGGGATGAGTGTTTTCTTTACATTATTCTGAGAAATGTTTCAAAACACAAATCTAGGTCTTATGCAACTATAGGAGCGTGATCCGAAACACCATTACGAAGTGAGACCGCCGTCTGTTTTTTGCACAATACCAACATCCTACCGCTTTCTGAGAATCTGTGAAAGATGCTAGTGAATAACACCTAATCGAAGGGGAAAAATGCTAGGGTCACTAAGAGCGTTCTCCGTCAATAGACAGAATCGTCTGAATATCCATTCCCATGATGCAAAAGGAACACGCTAACACCAATGATGATGTTGTCCCTTTTTTAGGATTTGCGACCTCTGAGTGTTTGCATGCTTCAAGTGTCCATTTCTTTAGCACACACTCAGAAGGTAGAGTAGATGTCAGTGAAATTACAAGGGCAGATCTATAAACAAATACATTGATAATCAAAGTCCTATACACAAACTTTTACCGACACGACACACACAAAAGTACTGCCGCCCAAACGTGAGGATGCATTCTAGTCTCCACCGTCACAAGAGCCTTGAGCATTTGACTCAGTTTCTTCTCCTATCTCGTTATTGTCCTTTTCTTCAGTACTTTTATCCTCAGAAGGCCCTTTTATAGGGTCAGAAGGATCTCTGACCTGAGCTAAATCTACATCAGGTCCGCCTTCTTCCATTCTGCCCTCTTGGCTCTTTTGTTCGGGTGTCTGCTCGTCTTTAACCCCCTTCGATTCCACACCATCTATATGCACACCAACATTGCTGCTTCCCTCCTCTGCTCCTTCCTCCCTAACCTTCTTCCTCTTCCTCTTGGGGCTGCCCGTGCTGTCTGCTGCGGGCATAGCGGGCAGCGCCATTATACTGCCAGGTGGCAAGAACATATGCGGATACAACAGACTATGCGACATTCCTGGGATTAGAAAGGGGTTAAAGGTCAAATGGCTGCCGGTGCTTGTGATGCTACTACTACTACTGTTAGTGGCCGCAGCTGAAGACACCGAAGCGGACACTTTTTTCTCTTCCCCTCCTTGCTTTGCATCCTCCTTGTTCCCGTTCTCCGTGCTCATCGGAGAGCTTGCGTTCTCACGCTGAGGCGCAGAATCTGAACTGTCCGCCGGGCTGGAGGTTGAGGTTGAGGTTACGGTTGCGGAGTTCGTCGAAGTCACGCTCGCTGAAGTGGAGGATGTGGTTGCAGTGGACATCGTAGACGTCGCTGTGGACAGCGATTGATTTATCATTCCACTCATGTGAGCGCTGTACATGGGCGGCTGCACGGCCGCCATGCCATGAAGCATCATGGGCAGCATGCTGAGTCCATTCTTGGCATCTTCTCCTGACGGTACAGCGGTGGCGAAACCGTGAGGAAAGCCCATGATACCGGTTAGCGGAATGCCAGGGACATTGCGGAGATTGGGTAAGCTAACCAGATCCATGCTGCCAATGAGCCCACCGTTCATGAAGAGCGGACCCATGCCAGCGGCGAGCTCAGGGGCTTTGGGCATCTCGTTGCGGGGTCGCCTGCCTCTCCTACGCGGACCAGGATCCCGACACACGGGTCCAGAGAGGATGCGTGTGAATTTGCCCTCCGGTAGAAAACCCTGGGATAGTGCGATACGAAAACTTAGCGTTGGTTTACAAGGAACAGATTCATCCAGTATGTATAAAAGTCAAAGACTATATTATTAATGTATAGGATAAAAATTGCACATATATATGATATAAAATTTAAAGTAGTTTCATTCAAAATCATGATCAAAATCAACTCTCATTAATTGCAGTTAAAATGTGCATACATGTTATATGTCATTGCAGAACTCATAAACTTGGGTTGGATTTCAATGGAATGGATTTCAGTGAAACACTGACACTCAAGCAGTTAAGATTTAAAAAAATTTTTAATATGAGCATAATACTATAATAATATAATTTAAACAAATAAAAACAAATTCAGAGTTACCATGCCTACCCTAACAACAAATGAATATACAATAGAATATTATAAACTACAGTATAGATTATTATAGACATCCATATGGGGGATTTCATGCAGATCACACGAACACAGAACCGGTGAAATTTTTGCAGTAAACATTTATATTGTTAGTCATCTAGCAGATGTTTTTTGTCCAAGACAAAATATAAGGAGGGTCAACTAAACTCAACTCAGCTCAGCTCAGCTCAAAGACTTTAAAGTGCTTAAGCAAGATTGAGATTTCTTCCACTCTGAACCTATACATTTCAGGCAACATTTAGATGCTGAACCTTGACAATTAGCACATGTTCCGTTTACTACATATTCACAAGTGGCTTCACTGAAACAATCTCTGCTCCGCTTCTTGCAGTTTCCAGTCTCTTTCTAGACAGAATAAATATGACTCACCGAGTGCTTCACCACATCCGCCCAATCAGGCGCCACAGAGTATTCTGAGTTTGCATCCAGCCATCGGGAGAGCTCTTTAATCGCTGGAGCCATAGCGCCTCCAAGCTGCAACGAGAGGAATTGTCGCATTAAATTTAAATGAAATAAACAAGAAAGGATATAGGAGTATGTTTGTATGTTTTCTTACCCTGCGGCCTGTGTTTCTGTGCACTACTGGGACTCTCTCCTCCCCAGTTAGAGAGTTGACGTCGAGCTTGGATGGGTCTTTGCAGCGATGCCTTCTCTGTTTTGGACGCTCCAGGAAACCATGCAATATGTTTGCATTCTGAGACTAAGAAAGAAGTGCAATATAAATTAGGTTATATTAATGCATTAAATATCAAATATATTATTTGTAACAAGACTTATAATATATAATATATATTATAAGCTGTATACAATAAACATTTACTTTTAGGATCATTCGAATATCTTTCTAGATGGAAAAATAGTGTTAACAACCTTGTAATTTTTTTTTTAAAAAAGCTCCTTAACAGTACATACATCAACATGAAATTGCATTCACATATACATCTGTTTTAGTAGTAATGTGACATACTTACAAGTAAAACAGGAAATTTAAAATGTAAGAAAAAAAATAAGCCTTAAAGGGGCTTGGGGGTACAATGCTGTTTCATGCATTCAGAGTTGTTTACACTGTTAAAGAGTTGGATTCTCATGCTAAGCATGGACAAAGTTTCAAAAGATAATTTGGATGTATAACAGAGTATTTCTGTGCCAAAAATCTTACTTTCGGCTTGGTACAAGTTTCGGAGAGTTTTTTTTCGATCATGGCTCTTCATGACGTAAATGAGGGTGGAACTCCTTATATGGGCATTTCTCCCGGAAGAACGCGACCATGCACGCGTCGACCAGAGCGAGAGCAAGAGGACTCGCTCGGGAAGAATGTCTCTAAAGAAGTGTGTTTTTGGTTGTGAGGGAAAGACAACCTCGTTCAGCTTCCCGAAGAACCCAGCGTTACGTAAACAGTGGATGCAGTTTGTTTTTCCGGGGCAGCAACGGAGTTTCTCAAGTGTGTTTGTTGACGAACGTTTTATAAACAAGGCCCAGTTTGACGCTGGATTTGCACATTGTTTGATACTAAAAGATGGAGCGGTCCCAGCTATAAAAGATCCCGGTCATGATTCAGAACTGCAGATGGGAAGTGAAACAGCATCAAATGTCTATGTTTTGTTGGCGATCAGCGCTCAAGTGCTTGTCACTCTTTAACTCCAGGAGCTCGGCTTTTTCCAGAGAGAATCGTAAAGCTGTATCTTTCTTTTATAAATATGATAAACCTAAAGACTTTTTAGAGATATGAAGGATGCAATACTACTCTATAGGTACTCAAGATTAACATGAGATTGGGTGAAACTGTGTGTGTTATGTCCCCTTTAACTTTGTCTAATAAGAATTTAATCTGTGTTTGTAATTTTCGAAAGAAAATGTCACAAAAATATCATGAGTTCTGTTCTAACTTACCGGAAAAGCAGAAAGCTCCATGTTGTAGTTAGGGTTTTGTCGGAGCCATTCCATTAGGCCTTTATTGGCCGTTTCCCTGTCCATGCTCACATTCAGGGTCTCTGAGGCTGGAGGAGGAGCTGGAGAGGGTGCTGGAGGCTGAGTAGGAATTGTAGTCTGGGTGGCTGGAGGGCCTTCCGACTGGGAGGATGTGGAGGACACAACAGGGTGGCTGATACTCTCTGACCCGCTCTGTGGAATATACAAAGATAAACACAACACTTGCCAGTTATATTGACTTATTTATAATTTATTTATTTATTTTAGTGCCATATCAGCATCAAAGGCTTTTTTCATGGCAAGTTTGAAATAAAAACTTTGAAAATAAGATTCTTTCAACATCACAAAAGAGACTATATAAGATCTTCCATATTAATATTTAAAATATTGTCCCATTATACCCCCAAAAAAGTAACATCAAAAAAGTACCCCAAACCATTTCTGAAGAAGACTTTAATCTTTTATGGTGCTTTTTTTTTTTTTAACTTCTTTGAGCTTGGCGGGATAAATCATCACTTTCAACTTTTTTAGTTTTTTCAACTTTCTTTACACAGAAAAGAAGAGTAGATTTGCCAAGCATCTCCTTTTATGTTTCACAAAACAAATTGTACAATGCTAGAATCACATGGGGCCATTTTCATCTTTGGGTGTCCTACTATATCCACTTCATTGACATGTGTTTCCACAAACCTGTTGTTCAGGCAAGTTGACGCTCCGTCCCTTCATAAAGCTGAGATCAGGAGTCTCCACATTTCTTCTTCGTCCTCTCCTCCGTCTCAACATTGAATCATCACGACGAAGACTGCCGTTGACAATTTGCCCTGTGACAGGGTGAATCAGGCCAGCCTGCAAAATGCCAGCCATATCCAATCCCAGTGAGCTTTGTATGGAGCCTATCCCAGTTATTTTATGGGGCGCTGACTGGACAGTGTGGCTCATCTGACCGATTGGCCCACTGTCTCCACCAACTGTTAGCTCTGTTGGTTTGGAGAGGTCAATAGCGGCTTCCTGCCAGCCATTAAGGAGTAGAGCGTTAGCACGATGAGGCACGCCAACCTGGATCTTTTCTCCAAGATGGCTTGGTTTGGCAAGGACTTCTGCTTCGAATTCAAACCCACGTCTTGGACGTTTGAGCTCAGGGAGAAATGCTGGGGCCACTAACCGCTCCTGATGGGACAAGAGTTGTAAATCAATTCAATAAAACTACAATATCTTCATGTTTCAGTTAATTAAATCTAAAAAGTTTTGAAACAAATCAAAGGAGGAAAATTCATATTAAGCAAGTAAATAGCATGGTTTTACCAAAACTACAGCTTTAAACACCAGTGATCAGTTTAACTGTATGGATGATATTCAATGCTGGGCTATAAACAAATGCAATCCTGACATGTATTAGCTGTTTGATGATATTTACATTGTGAGATGGATAAATTTCCATCGTTTTTTTAAACAAACCACAATTTAGACACAAGACACTTCAAGATCCCATTAATGTCCATGACTTTCAGTCTGCAAAATCACACTTTGAAAATACTCTGATATCTCCAGTTTTCATTAATATATATTTTTTCCAGATACTTCCAAAACCTGATTTGAATTTAAGGATTTGCAGACACCTTGAAGAACCTCCTGTCTGATGATGTGATCTCACACCTACCTTTGGTAAGTGGGATACTGTGTGTGAGAGGTTAAAGTTAAGGCTCTGAGATATAGGCATTCTGGTATGCAGAAATCCTGCCCTCTGGTGGGCACTGCTGGGCACGCAGGTGTTAGCCAATGAGGTGGGAGATTCATATTGTTGACTGGAGGAAGGCCACTTCCCCTTTAAGATAGTGTGGCAGATACTGTCAATACGGTTGATGATCACTCTGTCCTGTAGGGAGCAAAAAAACAAAACAGCGTATGAATTGGGTCTAACTGCAGAAACAGGTGACTGATACATGTCTAGTGGTATGCTATGGGCCGACAACAGCCTTACTTATTTAATTTTCAGAGAAGACTTTCACATTTTCAGCAGAATATGCAAAATATCTTTTCAGTATAACCAATTGATGAAGAATGGCCACCAACAGGACAATACCTTAGGCCACTCTGAGAAGGAGAAGAGTGCTTTCTCTTGTAGAAGCTGAGCAATGGTTGGTTCCCTTATTTCATGGACACTGTCTGCCATCTCACATATGGGCAATGCAAAGCGTGGTCCATCAACATCTCCCAATAATGCTAAAAAACAAATAATTATTATTCAAACCATGCTGAGAGAGAAAGAGACTAAAACAGTTTTTTAAATTATTTATTCCTTATGTTTTCCATTGGGCTTTTGAACATAGTAAGAAACAATCATTTATCAGCATGCAATGTGTCTGAATAAGTTGGGCAGTACAGAAAATATTAAGTGATTCCATCAAGCAAATCTGACTAGTGTTTGTCAACAATTAGAAATAACTGATGACAAACTGTTGAATTATTTAATGCACAGTAAAGGTGGTAATGCGGCCACAACATCAATAATTATCAATAATTCAACAGTCAGGAGTCAGTTATTCAATTTTTATCATTGTCTTTCTTCTAAAATGTTTTCAGCCCTAAAACGGATCTGTACATACTTCTGGTACCGATAAAGGGGGCCTAAAATAGCCAAAGTTAGTTTGCTGGTCTCCTAACCCGTTCAAGTTGATCCAGTTTGCTAGCTTTTGGACACTTATTAAGTGTTCAGACTTGGAGAACAGCTGTCTAACAAGCTAAACACCAACGTGGCCAGGCTAGGACACCAGCTAAGTCTGCCGAGATGCTTTTCTCCAACAGGGTAAACAGCCCAAACTGCCATTACTAGTTTTTTAAAGAACGAAATTAAATATTCTACCTGCAACTACTACATATGACTAACAGAATCAGAAACAAAACATAAAAGGTAGAAAGCTAAAGTTTACAGCCACAGTACCTGGTGCCTTTGCACCTTCATCTTTTATCTTGTCCTTTACTTCCAAAACCTCAGTCTGCTCAAGGTGAGGGGTCTGCGTAGTGCTATCTGGCTCAGGCTTCACATCTGACACCACTGGATCCACGAGAAACTCTTGTTTTGGGACCGCGTCAAGGCCCGGGGATACAGAGGTGTCAGGTAAGGTAGTTGGAGACGATGGGAGTGAAGAAGGCATAGGGTAATCTGTTGAAAGAGTAGTGTCAGTTAGATTGCACTCTTCTATTGGCTCTGGCGGTTCTTTGCAGGTTTCTTCCATCAACTGCTGTTCTGCTGTGTCTTGCTGAAACGCTTCGCAAGGTTCCTGCAGGGTCTCGTCACAAGTTAAATCATAAGACTCCTCTAAAGGCACTTTTTCTGGCTCTGTTAGAGGCTTTTCATAAGGTTCTTCCAAAGCCACTTCACAAGGATCTTTCAAATCTCCATTAGAATCGTCAAATGGCACCTGGCAGTCCCCTTTCTGGGATTCCTCGAGACAATTTTCCCTTGGAGACTCTATTGAAGGCATCTTGTCGATCTCATCTTGAGTATCCTTTGTCTTCGGACTGTCTGGAGAAAGGTCTTCTTTCTCAAAATGAAACCCTACGCTTTCAGTTTCTTCTTCTGGACTGGGAACACCATGTGTGATGTTGGAATCACTAAGCTTGTCCTCTTGCTCCTCACTAATGGGATCTGTCTGGTTAAGACTCACATCTGGGAGTCCAAGAGGTGGTGGTGGAACATATTCTGGAAGACTGGCTGACAAATCTGTCTGATCCACAGAAGTATCTCCAACATTAAGGTCTTTGAACAACATGAAGCTCGGTGCCAGAGGTTCAACAGGGTTGCTTTGAGAGTCAGAACTAGGCATGCTCAAACAGTCGGTGAGCGTTTCATCACCCTCCCGTCCATCTTCTGGTTGAGGAGTATCAAGAAAGCTGGGTTCCAAAGTTTGTGCTCCCAAGATGGGATCAGTCTCGTTGAACATGTCAGAGGTTTCAGCAGGATCCGAGCTTTCCCATGGAGTTTGAAGTTCATCTAGTTCCACAGAAGGAGCCATTAAGCCAGTTTCCTCTGAGGACCCTTGCTCTCCAACCAGAACATCGCTGCGAAGTTTCCCAGCGATGGAGTCCGCCATGTCTCCTTGAGACCCATTTAACTCCCCTTGCACACCGTAAGAATTTAGCATATTCTGCCCACCGGTTGCAGAATTGAACGGGAATCCATTGAAGGTCTCTTTACCAGATTTGCCATGTAGTGTGTCTGATGTCAAGCCTTCATGTTGTAAAGACCCCAACTCCAGAGAGTCATCCAATGGAGGACAATCCAAAAATCCTTCCCTGTTTCCTGTACCTATCCCCAGGGAACTTCCAGACTCTGATGCCACCACTTCTGTGGGCTGGTGATGCCCATGAGTATGGATGAGTTGTGTTGGTGTGTGGTGTGAAGATGTGGGGTGATACTCTGGAGGTTGTGGGGACTGACAATGCCCAAGGTTGGCATCATACAAGCAGCAATGGTGGTGGGGCAGGCCTGGGACTGGATATCTGTGGTTTTCTTTATGAACGTAGTTCCGGTGGGCCTCCAGGAAGGATAATTGGGGGTCATTGAGGATGTAGAAATCAGTTCGACTCAAGCCATGCTTAGCGACCCCAATGAGAAGATCACGGTCATGTTTGCCACACTCCCACCAGACAGGCAAATACAAGCTAGGGCGACAAAGCTGCAGTCGTGCCCCCAAGAGTGGGTGGCGCAATACTTGCTCGCGGACCTTTCTCAAAAGCTCGATACGGTATAATGTTCGGGCAGCTCGCTCTTCTGTAACAGGCTCCACAAACAGTGAAGGATCCACATTACCTACATGAGACAAGAAGTTGTGTATATATTATGACTATGATTTAGCTTATATTAATCTTCCCACCATATTATCAACTATCTTTTTTACCTTCATCTTTTCTGGGTGGCAGTCTACACGCAGTTCGACACATTGAAACAAAGCTGTGGAAATATCTCTCTAAGCTTTCATCTGTCTTCCTCTCCAATCGAGCAAGGGCACGGAACTGGTTCCAGTCAAAATTCTTCTTCTCTGGGTCATACACCACTCCAAAAGAGGACACTGTGCGATAGAAGTCAGCCTGCTCTCGACGTGTCCACCTGTGTCAAAAAATATATGTTTTTTTTTTTTTAAAAATGCAATTTCCCTCAAAAACTGAATTAACTGATTTTAAGCACACATTATTAATCTCTAAGCCAAAGCAGAGTCAAAATACTATTCTTCCAATGTTCATCATGACCTGCAAAGTTTCAATGTTTTTTCGGTCCTCAAGGACTTTATGCTAGCCAATAATTCTATTTAGCTTTTAGCTGTTGCTTTTGTCTTTTTTTTATCATGCTGATCTAATTTTTTTTTGTTCACTTTGTTGATGTTCCTCATCCTCTTAATGCTAAGTGTTTATGATTACTTCAACATGACTTGAAGGCAGCAAGAATTCTACAATTTGATCCAAAGGAGCTGGTTTCCATTTGCATATTTAAAAAAAAAAAGCAAATGAATGTCTCATTTCATATTGAGAAAATAACTGTAGAAAATAAAACATTGCATAACTCACCTTCGTTGCCACTCCAAAAAGAGTGGGTCAGGCTCAGTAGTGCAGTGCCTAAACTCTCCTATTTGCCAAGCCACAGGTGCAATTCCCTCATGTAAGAGGAAATCATGACGAAGCGGTTCACGTCGTGTATAACGCTGATAGGCAGTAATGAGCCGTCGCAGACGTGCTGTAAGAGCCGAGCCTGCTGGCCACTGTATCCGTCCCTGCTCCATCACTTCTGCAACAAGGTCTCCTGCGAGAGATACTATAAATCCCCCTTCAAAAGAAATGACACTTTAGACTCAACCTTAAAATAAGTTCATTTTAAGGGGTGGTCACCTTAGGATTTGTGTCACATTTATACGGATGCCAATGCAATAGAGCAATATGACAACTTTCAATTTTAATTTTTTTTTCACCTGCATACTCAAGTTGAAGTTTAGAGAACTCTAACATGTGAAGTTTTATAAAAAACAAATAGCATATTTATAGCATATATACACACACACACACACATACATACATACATACATACAAGTAGACTTTTAATGTCACAGTAAAGCATGACATAATCCCCTCAAATAACTTCACATGGTTAAAATATATTGTGATCATCTCTTAAGTACTGCTAAATAAGTAAACAGATAAGGAAGGTTTCAATACCTGTCACTGTATTGTCATTTTTGCCCGTTTCCTCTGACATGGGTTCCTCCTTTGTAAAAGAAAACTTTACTTAAATGAACAGTCTGAGCATTTGGTTAAAACACTTAGCAAAATTCATCTGACTTCACACTTCTTTGACTTCCTATTATTACCTTGATCTCTACTTTCTCTTCTAATTCCTCAGACTTAATATCGTTCTCCTCTTTGATTTCATCACTCTTGCTGATACTGCAAAAGAAGAAACGTGTTTATGGGTGTAAGAGCCAAGCGGTGCAACTGTTGTATCTCTGCTGCTCAAAGCATATTACCTATCAGGTGCATCTGAAGCAGTTTCTGCTCCACTTTGTTCTACCGTCAATGCAGTAACATCAGGCATACCCACTCGTTCCAGGAAACACAGAGCAGGGTCTGCACGCATGGCGTTATACCGCTCATACCCTGCATGGGACACAAAGAGAAGTTAATGCACATGATGAAAGCAAGAGGAAGTCAATATGAACCATATGAAGCATATAAAGATTTGCTAAATGCATTCAAATGCATCACATCTCTGCTAAAAAGTAAAAAATGACTTATGTATTTGTGTCTGCAAGGATTTCTATTGCGTAAGCACAATAATTGCATCATAAAAAATGGGTGCGACAGTATCACCCATTCTTCTTTGATTGTCTCACCATGTTTGTGAACTCCAATAAGCAGCGATTTATCCGCTTCAGCATCCCACCATATAGTAGGTATCTCAATATAGTCGATATCAGGGAGGGTTACCTCCAGTGTACTGTAGAAAACACTTACATATTAAGCCACTTTAAAAATGACAACAGTTTGATACAGAATTCATGGAGTATGCATGAGGTTAAGATAATTTGTGGGCCATGTAGTACCTGGCTGGGATCCCTTCAAGAGCCTGATTAGCAGCCTCCCCCAGCACTTCGACCTTCAGATAGTACAGCATCCGCACCCTCAGTAGCACCCTGTTTATGACACGATACAAGATGATCACACATTTAAAACCCTGTAATTATGATGAGCACATGTATCAATTACAATATTTCTGATCTCATAATACTGTAATGAAATAACAAATATTGCTTTATGACTGGTAGAATGTATGAACATTTTAATTTTGCACCCCGATTAAAGTATTTATTACTTATTTACTTATTACTTAAGTACTTATTTACGTAGTATGATCAGAGTGTAAAATGTACTTTCGCTACACTCTGCAAATGCATACTCATGTTGCGCAATATCCACAAGTCTTACTTGTTGCAGTGTTGTTTGAGATGTTTCTTGTAGCTGTCGTCCTGAAGCACAACCTCTGGGTTACAGTGGACCAGCCAGTCTGCATTCTTCAGCTCAGGGGGACTCAACTGGTTCTTCAGCTTCTTGCCTTTACGACCCCGCGGGACAGGAGCAGACAGACCTGGACGGGTGAACACACAAGTTTTTCATGACGTTTTTAAATCAATTTTTCTACAATTATATGAAGAGCAGTCATTGAATTATGTTTAAATGGACAAATAACTAAGAACTAGGGATGCTTATGATTAATCAACATTCAAATAATGGTAATTCATAATTTTATTGTTTAAATATAGTCAATCAATTTCAGCACAAATATTTTTATTTATTCAAGCACTGAAAGCATTCTGTTGTGACTTTTTAAAAAAAGAAAAAAGTGTCTATATACTTATGTATAAGTGCATTTAAATAACATTAATTAAATAAAATATTTTCTGGTAAATTAAACACTTACACTAAAATTGATAAAGTGAAACTAAATTAAACTAATCATCAATTTAATTATTTGAATTGGTGGCAAACAAATTAAACTATCAAAATAAACTGATTATTTGGTAATCAATTAATTCATTCTATTTAATTAAATGTTTCCATTTTTTTTATTTGAAAATGTAACAAAAATCCTTTAAAACTCTTTGGAGACCTGCACAAGCATGGCGCAATATTAGTGTTAATGATTAAAGGATTTATTTATTGTTTTATTTAAATTACAAAAGTTCCTGAATAAAGTCATCTCAAAAATAATGAATGAATGAATGAATGAATTGATAAAAAAAAATTACTCAGGATGTGAACAAAATCATTAATAACCTGAGTGGTTTTGTAGTGCTTGATTGTGTCCGTCTTTAGTGGGTGTGATCAGATCCCAGATGAAGCTCTTAATTTTATCATCTCCCTTATAATGGCGAACACAGTAGACCAGAAGAGCCCTGCACAGCACCTCCATGTCTCTCTCCGTCAGGTGCCATTTAAAACGTCCATGATTGAGAATATCCTTCCAACGACCCCACCTGTACACACACAAAACATTTCATTGGTCTAAGATGTATAACCTGCATATGGCCTATTTTATGGCTCCAATATTCATACCATCTGCTTGACTTGCAAATATAATGGCAGAAAATGGTCTAAAGATTATTTCCTTTAGTTTTTGTTCCCTTGTTTGGAAACAGTCACTTTATTAACAGCCTGTTGTAGGGCAACAGAAGGTGACCCAGAAGGAATGAGTGGGCAGCTGAAAGCAAATTAAGCACTGACCCGAAAATGAGAAGGTTTTTCTCCACTCTGAAGCACTCCGCTCGGAGGTAGCGTCTGTTGCGATCGCTGAGACGTCTTGTGCGACAGGGTCGTTCCTCTGAGTCACTATCCAGTTCAGAGAACTCCATGAGTTCATCGTCCTCAAACGAATTATAGTGACGCGTCTGCTTCCGTACGCGAGGGGTGTCGATCACCAGACTCTCCTGGCAGAGACAAAGACATGAGTCAGAAAGTGTTGCAGTCTCAATATTTTACTCCTTAAATGTCACCAATATGCAAACAGTCTAGAATGTGCCCATTAAAAATCACACATTAAAGCAACCCATCTGTTTTGATTCTGCTGATATTCAAATGACCCCATTCTCTCTCTAGTCTCTGGCAAGTCTTAATGCACAGATCCGATCTTTTGACCATATCCGATTTTTTGGCCTGTCTGTTTACATTCACTTTAGACACGACTGGTATCCGATATCTGTGTGTACATTAATTCCCGCCCAAAAGGATTGTCTGCAGTGATCGCTTTACTATACACATGGTAGACCCTTGGGTTTTAAATGGCCGTGCTATTAAAATTATTCATATAATTCACGTCGAATGGCCATTATTATTTGCCAGCATAGACAATGGCTGTCATGGATGTTTTGCAGCACAAAATCTGATTGAATGGATAAAGACCGGAAAATAACGGTAATTTTAATTTGTTAGACTATTTTATCTACAGCTCGTTAAAGGTAGAATTCTTTAGTGAAATAAAGATTATATTTATAAAAATGAATTCGAATGAATTAATGAGAGAGAGAGAGAGAGAGAGAGAACGCATGCACCCACGTGCGAGCGAGTGATTGTGAAGCATTAAAAACAAGCTTGTCGGTTTAATTACAAAAACCGCAAAGTTATCACCTCATTGCTGAGAAATATAATGTAGCTTTTAGCTGTTGTATTTTCAAAATTCACGGGGCAGGGGTTGAAAACCAGCTCCTGAATGTGAAATTTCTTACCTAAAGTTTCCATCTCAATAAAATGCGAGCACATACAGCACGCCGGCATTAAAACGCCATTAAAAATCTTTATGAGCAAACGTGCCGCCCTCACATTGGGAGTTCTGTGGAGAATCGGATATATGTGTGTTTAAACGTAGGTCGGATGTCCACATATCGGATGTGTATCCGATTAAAATCCACATTTGGAAGTGGCTCAGATTGGATGCGGAAAAAATCGGATCTCACGCGGGTTTTTGCGTTTACACGTGCGCAACAAATTCCGATCTGTGTCACATGTGAGCAAAAGATCGGATTTTTTGTGCCAGTGTAAACGCAGCCTATGAGTTGATTCTCTTGCATTACACCATCGGGAGTCACGGTGAGCTCATATATGCAAAGCTTTTAAAGCATCACGATTTTTACCTTTTCTGCCTTGGAGTCGATTTCCAGTTCAGCAATTTTGGCCCATTTTTGCCAGAAGTTTGGATCATCCAAAGAAATGTCTGTACGGTTCCCTGAAGACACAAAGCTAGCCTGGAATTGGTAAAAATAAAGGATTATGAGCACTTTATCAAAATACAGATCACATGTTAAAACCTGTGTTTTACTGATACAAGCAATGCTTATTCATCTTGTTCAATCACATGACTTTTCCACTCATCCGCCATATTTATGTCCTACCGTGGTGAATGTAACAACATGAACAGAGATACCAGGAAAAACAACATTGCAATCTCAGAAAACATTACCACAAATGGTCAGTCATTTGTTTTTAAAATAAATTAATACATTTATTCCGCAAGGATCCGTTATACTTATCACAGGTGATAATTAAAAATTTTAAGTTTTCCATTTCAAACTTTTTATGCATTAAACAATCTTGGAAAAACTCTATCACTGTTTCCACAAAAAAATATAAAGCAGCGCTGTTTAACTGTTTTCAACATTGATAATAATAAGAAATG
The DNA here is from genome assembly GCF_012432095.1 of Onychostoma macrolepis. Taxonomy (NCBI): domain Eukaryota; kingdom Metazoa; phylum Chordata; class Actinopteri; order Cypriniformes; family Cyprinidae; genus Onychostoma; species Onychostoma macrolepis. Next base: position 29,223,269 of record NC_081160.1, read on the forward strand.
TTTCTCGAGCAGCAATTCAGTATATTAGAATGATTTCTGAAGGATCATGTGACACTGAAGACTGGAGTAATGATGATGAAAATTCAGCTTTGCATCACAGGATTAAATTACATTTTAAAATATATTCAAACAGCAAACTATACTTTTGAATTATAGAAACATTTCACAATATTACAGTTTTACTGTACTTTTGATCAAATACATGCCGCCTTGGTAAGCATCAGAGACTACTTTCAAAAACAAACCCCAAACATTAATGGTAGTGTATATCGATATGTGCACCTTGGCAAAAGTTGATCCCTTCCCCTCAGACTGGATTGTGATGGTCTGTGTGCGTCTCTGCAGGATCTGATCAATATCCTCCTCACAAAATTTAGAGCCCTCATCTTCCTCGTCCATAAGCGCCCCATACGCTCCCTTCCTGAGAAGATCTTCCACCTCCATCTTAGACAGCTGCTGAACCTGAAAGAGGACGGCACAGTAATTAAACAAGACAAGATGATTTTCTCAATTCATCACTGGAAGAAAAAGTTATAAGTTGTGGATCCCTCACCCCATTGAGACTGCCTTTGCGGTTGATGTCCTGCAGAACAGCCTTGTCCAATCCCAGTTTCAAACTGGCCTTGTCAAACATCTCCCTCTCATATGAGTTTCGCGTGATAAGGCGATATACTTTTACTGCTTTGCTCTGACCGATCCGGTGGCAGCGAGCTTGAGCCTGTGGAATTCAAAGCATGTTCGTAACAAATGTAATATTCACGGTTTTTTTTTTTTTAATACTTGGTATGGAAATTTCTAAAGGGAGAGAGTGTCAATTATACTGTACATAAAAGATGCTACGTGTTCACCTGCAAGTCGTTCTGCGGGTTCCAGTCTGAGTCGAATATGATACAGGTGTCGGCGGCGGTGAGGTTGATGCCCAGACCTCCTGCTCGTGTACAGAGGAGGAACACGAAGCGGTCAGAGTCCACTTTACTGAAACGATCGATGGCAGCCTGCCGGAGATTCCCTCGAACTCTCCCATCAATACGTTCATACGTATACCTACATGTATTATAAAAATTTCAGATAAGAAGACATTTCCTTTTCACATCTTCATTCTTTATGCATGGAAATTACTAACTCCACTTTTCTCCACCATAGTTCTCATATGTGGTTTACGGTTTCAGCCATGCATTTTGAAATATTCTGATGAATATACACAAAAGTTTGGGATTGAGAAGATTTTTTTTAATGATTTTGAAAAAAGAATTACGCTCACCAAAGATGCATTTATCTGATCAACAATACAGAAAAAAACATATACACATATGTATATATATATTGCGTTTATACAACAGTTCGACAGAACATGTGTGTAATTAAACAAGAAACAACAGAGTGCCTTATAAAACCCTCTTTTGTGCGGAACTACTTCCTTCCACCACGGATTCGAAGCTCATGTTGACAGTTAAACATGAGTCACTTTTAGAATTCGTATCAAGGGCATGTACTGCTTCAGTTAGGTTATTAGTAAGAAATAATGAGGTTATAAAGCTGATCATACACGGGGCAACTTTTTGAGCAATGTTGCCGGGCAATGTTTCTTGGCCACTTTCCCACTGAGAATGGGCAACAAAATTGTGTCTGGATCCGTTAAGAGAAACAATGCGGCAAGGCGTGCATCCAAATGAGAGAGAGAGAGAGAGAGACCCCAAAGCTAGACTGATTAATGTGCATGCGTTTTTATTTTAAGATTTATAGGTCTGACTTGACATACATTTTTATTAGTTTAGTCAAACCATTGCATGCAATTACAACAAATAAGTATACATTTCCAGCATCTTCCGTAACATTACCATTTATACAAAAAGGCTAGTTAATAAGTGAATCAACTGATATTTTCCTTCAAAAAGTCATCAGCATATCATAACATAAAATATATTTATATTTTGTGTTCTTAATTTTTTTTTATCTCAGTCAGGTTTATTTTATTTTACCAAAAGAAAATAAAAAGTCACAAGCATAACATAAAATATATTTATATTTTTTTGTTCCTAAGTTTTTATTTTATTTTTATTTTTTTAATCTCAAAGTCAGGTTTATTTTATTTTACAAAAAACAAAAAGTCATAATGATAAACCTTTCGGGTTGCCAGGGTCAAGTGCAGCAGATTGTTTCAGTATTTGCTGGTCTTCAGATGAAATCGGAGGGTAGTATGATGTTGGATCGTCGGATCTGTTGTTGGCGGACATAAACTCAGGGTCTTGCATTAAATTCCATGCACGGCTAAGAGGAGGTTCATTAATGTGGGGATTCAGCGCCGATCGAAGACTCAAGTAACTGCTGATACCATATAGTTCTCTTTTACTGGTCCTCATAGAAATCGCACAAAACTGAGCTCATTTGTGACTTCTCGATGTGTTGGAAGTCGATATTGAGCTGTTTTTCGGATAACCAAGATTTAAAACAGTTCACAGGTCACACTGTTTTTGTTATTTTCATGTCGGGTTTTTTCTAAATTGTCCAAATCTGCAGATGTAATGGCTGCACTTCTTGCTGTTTGGCCTGTTAGTGAGAATTCCCCTGCATCTTCATCATCTGTTGAGCTTTCGTAGTTAATATCAAATGAAATGTTCATAAAAAAAAATTTGTTGTTTGCCATGTTTGTTTCTTTTTAGATTAGCTAACGTACTCTACGATTAGGTCAGTGAATAATTTAAAAAAAAACATAGACCCGGCTAGAACAAGCGAAGTGATACAAAATTGTGAAAGGGCATTCCTGTAGCGATACCGGTACAATATCTCACGGTTCTCAACCAATCAGATTTGAGAACCAAAACTAACTAAATAAATATAAATATAAATATAAATATTATACATATATACATACATACATACATACATACATACATATACACACACATACATATATATATATTCTGAAATGTTATTGCAATTTAACTTAATGTTTTTTTTATTTTAATATATTTTAAAATAATATTTATTCCTGTGTTGCCAAAGCTGAATTTTCAGCATCATTACTCCAGTTCTGTGTCACAAGATCGTTCTAACATGCTGATTTGCTGCTCAAGAAACATTTCTTATTTTTTTTCAATGTTGAAAAAAGTTGTGCTTAATATTTTTGTGTCAATGGTTATATTTTTTCAGGGATTTTTGATTAATAGAAAGGTAAAAAGAACAGCATTTATTTGAAATAGAAATCTTTTGTAACAATATAGTGTCTTTGCTGTCACTTTTGATCAATTTATTGCATCCTTGGTTTCTTTAAAAAAATCTTAAGGAGCCCAAACCTTATTTTTTTAATGTTGTAATAATTAGATGCAGGGTTCCCACACATTTTGACCAATGAATTTCCAGCTATTATTTTGGACTTGAGAACTATTTTTTATTTATTTTTTCATTAAAAGAATTTCTATGAGTTTAAAAAAAAAAAAAAAAAAAAAAAAATTCCCACTACCATTCTCAATTTGTTTTTATTTTTAAATTATGATCCCTGAAGAAAAGCAACAAGTGAAGTAAACCAGGTTTTGATTTCATGTTGACATGGAGTCTATTTCTTCATTCACTTACAGTCTCAAAAACATCTGAACATTTTTTTTTATAGAAGTATGACTAATGGCACTGTATAATAAGCAGCTGCCTCACCTCCTCTGAATGAGGTAGTCCTCCAGTATATCCAGGCACCGGACCATCTGGGAAAACACCAGTACTTTATGTCCTCCGGCCAGCAGTTTGGGCAGCAACTTGTCAATAAGCACTAGTTTACCAGCAGCCTGGATCATTGCCTGCAGCTGAAAATCTGCAGCCTCAGAACTGTAGGTTTTCCTGAAGCTCTCAAGGATCTTTTCTTCAGCACCTTACAGAAGGAAGATGGGAGACTATGTCAGCAATACCAATTAGAGGTGTGGTTACTGAGATGTAGAGAACTGCAAACAAGATATTTCATATTCACACTTGATCTAAACACCAGATGTCACCTGTAATGAGGTATGGGTGATTGCAGCACTTGCGAAGCTCCATCATTGTGTTGATGAGGTTGGGCATGTTGTGCTGGTTTGCTCCCTTGGCAAGGAAGGCAAAGTTTTTCTCCAGAATGGCACGGTAGTATTTCTTCTGAATATTAGTGAGCTCCACCTCAATGATTGTCTCCTCTTTAGGGGCCAAATTCTTCTCCACATCATCCTTCAGTCTCCTTAACATCATGGGCTTCAGAATGGCTTGCAGTTTCTTTACCTGTGGGTATGTTGATGTTTCTGAGGTTAATGCTGGGCACATAATCATTTAACAATAATCAGGCCATATTGCCTAATATAAAGTCTTAAAACATGGAAATAAATTAGCATTTTACACTTCCATCTTCCCAAAGTCAAAGTGTTTTTTGAAACGGATTTAGGTTAAATGCTTAAAATAAAGTCCGTGATGAACACAAGCTCAAGATGTTTTCAAGTTTTATACTACAGCATGATTAATATCAGTAACTTTATGTTTTAACATGTCTTGAAAAAGATGTGGTACTACTAACAAGGGGATAAATGGGACTACAGAGGTTGTTAGGGACACTGAACATCACACCGAACAGGTAAACACATGTACTCACTAGTCGCTTTCACAGCATCACTGTGAAAAAATTTCACTCTTGCAATTTTTTAACTCAAACTTTTCAACTTGTACTGTAGATTTTAAATAAAGATTAAATGGGTCATATGATGCGATTTCATGTTTTCCTTTGTCTTTGGAGTGTTACAAGCTGTTTGTGCATATATAAGATCTGTAAAGTTGCAAAGATTAAAGTCTCAAACCCAAAGAGATATTCTTTATAAAAGTTAAGACTCTGCCACGCCTTCCTAAAATGGCTCATTCAAACACGCCCCCACATGTCTACGTCACGGTGTGGGGAGATTTGCATATCACCACCCTATGAAACACACAACTAGAACACAACTAGAAATCAGTGTTTAAGTTATATTTACAACACTGTTCCAGAACAGTACAACACAAATATTCAAGTGTGCGCAGCGCATTTTACGGAGGACTATTTTTCTGAACCAGGGAGAGAGTAGCCTACAATGTGAACACTATGAATAGCTAAACACTATAAAGTGAAGCAATTCCAACGTCGCAAGGACAGTCTGATGCTTCTGACTCATAGCCTATAAGTATGTTTCGATATTTAAAGAATTTGCTACTGACTATTCAAACGTGACTTTTGAGCTGTGTAGAGTAGTGCTTGTTTGGCGTTTCTCCGATCACAAATGCAGACATGGTGTTATGTTTACACGGCGCGGCACAACGTGTAAAAAGACAGTATGAGTCATTATAATCAGTAATTATGTCCTCACTGAATGCAACAAATGCCTCATTTATAGTGGGTTTTATTGTTTTTGTGTCGTCGCGCCGGGACATGGCATCACAATACGTTAAGGGGCGTAACATTTCCATCACACACTTTAGGTATTCGGCCAATCAAAACGCACTGGATAGCTGGCCAATCAGAGCACACCTCGCTTCTCAGAACGATGAGCTTTGTAAAAATCGGCACGTTTCAGAAACGTGGAGCATAGAGGAGCAACAATAATGTACAGTATGTGGAAAATAATGTGTTTTTTGAACCTCAAACCACGTAAACACATTGCATTACACCAAATACACAAAATAATGATCTTTTTAGCAACGTCATACGACCGCTTTAAAAGAGTTGTTGAAAGCATAATGGTGACGCTGAAGTCATATAACTGTGGTGTACCTTGTTTATAGTCAAATGTTAGCTTTTTACATTGATTGTATTGGTTTCAAAATTCATTAAAGTTGTGTTCATTTGTGAAGATTGTATAGATGTACAAAACATGCAATAATCATAAACTTTTTCGGTCACTGAGCTTATTTTCTGCAAAAATCCAAAATTCAATGTAAAAATCATACTGGCTTTTTGTCAAAGAGAACCAGGTGATGCCATCTTTCTGGGCTAGCCTACAAAAATACTCCAGTTTATTTGGCCATTTTGAGTTTATCATCCTTGGCCACTTAGGATTTCAGCATGTTACTATCCTCTAGGTGGCTCGTGTAATTGGAGGTAAAGGCGTGTAGATGTTTATCCAGTGCATAACAAGCTTTCTATCAAGCATTTGAGGGTTAGCTCTCACCTGCTCTTCTGTCTTCAGGTCTCCAAACTCCTCCAGGAAAGTGGTCTCTGAAGGGAACTGTGAGGGTTCGAGAAAGTTAAGCAGACTGAAGAGTTCCTCAACCGAGTTCTGCAAAGGAGTTCCTGTGAGAAGGACTTTATGTTCCTTGAGAGAGAAGACACACAGAAACATTAAGTTCAGCCTACTGATTCACTAAAATGTATGTACATTAAGATATCTATACCAACTCTCTCTAGATGAAGATGGAGATACAACAGTGGAAAACTTTGAGCTGGGCTTCGAACAACAAGAGGATATATTTCTATATCTTGGACCAAAAAAAGTATTTGGACACTGAAGTCTTGCTTAAAAATAAATGTATTGGATACAAAATATCAAAACTTGTGGCATTTATTTACAAACTTGATATACAAAACCATGATCCGCACTCACATGATATAGTGTTCTCTTTTTGTTTTATTATACATATCACCAATAGGACAAGGACACACGTTTCAGCTCAAAGACCTTCTTCAGTGTGCCAAACAATATGAATCCTCCACCCACTTTTTAAATCACCAATTTGACGTCACCAATGTTCATTTACTCAAAGCTTACGTATTCCACTTCAATATTGGACCATTTTCATTTAAATACCACACATATTATCTTTGTGGATTTATTTACAAACTTAAATATAGTGAAAACACACAGTTTATACACTTTCTGGACGGCATTCACTACTGCAAAGTGGCTTAAGTGTCCAAATACGTTTTAAACCCCTGTATATCAAAATACATCTGTGGACACCTAATCAGCTGTGAGAGATTATTTTCTTGAATAAAACAGCATTGCGTCAAATGTAGCTCAGTTTGCACACACTGGCCATAGCTGCAGTAATATGTAAAGTGAGAGAGATGAGATTACTCATTCTGTGTCCAGAGAGGATGTGCGTATGTAAATGCAGTGAAGCAGAACTCGGCAGATAAATGAGATGTGTGCATAAGAGATAGCACTGTAGTTTAGCTCACAGATGGCTTCACTTCCCCTTTTCTGCATTTAGACTTGACCTCTTTGAATCGTTTGTAGAGCAGTTGATATTATAAATGACACATGACACATACATCCCATGACAAAAACATCTGTGTATGTTTCATGGTCCATAAATGAGCAAATAAAATAATTACCAGGTTCATGAGTTTGAGTCCCTCCAGCAGTTTACAGTTGCGGTTTTTTAGACGATGGGCCTCGTCGATCACCACACAGCGCCAGTTAATTTTCTTCAGCTCTGGACAGTCGGCCATTATCATTTCAAATGTAGTGATGATGCCATGAAACTTAAACTGACCAGACACGATGTTTCCCTGAAGGAGCAAGAGAAAAACCCATTGTATACACTGTACTAACAAATTTAATGTGCCTTAACAACTTCTCACTCTGGTAAAATAGATGTGTAAAGTAAGGTTAGACATTAACCAGGGTTTGGGCAAAAAAATGATATAAATACCCTAGATATGTATAATGTGGGGGTAAAAAGCAACACACATTGAATTCTTGTGTTTGTTACACTACTGTTTACAAGTTTGGGGTTGGTAAAACTTTTTAAAGTTTCTGAAAAAAAAAAAAAGTCTCATACTCACCAAGTATGCATTTATTTAATAAAAAAAAAAAATACAATAAAAACAGTAAAATTTTAAAATGTAATTTATTCCTGTGATGGCAAAGATGAATTTTTAGGGTGTATTCACACCAAGAAAGTCCACTAGTTCACTTGCTTTGGTCCAGACCAAATACAATGTTGAAAACAGGAAGCGCAAAAACAGGCTAATCATGGAGATCTTTCATAGTGCAATTTGTATTCTTTTACTGATTTGGTGTTATCAGATACTAACGCAATATGAAGAAACTTATGAGCATCATTTGAGACAATGTCATACGATGTTGTAATTACGACTTGCCAAAAATAAAGTAGATATAATATACTTAAAGCATATCACAATGTTACTTTAAACATTTAACCAAGAAGAGTCAAGACGATGAAACTCAAGATTATTAAATGTTCCTAATATTATACTTGATCTGTAAATAAAGATAAATGGTTTTGCATAAAATGACTTTATCTTGCAGGACTTTATCTTCGTGCTGTTTTCAAAATCATGTTGGTGTCTGTTAGATCACAACACCGGACTAGAGAGCACTATGTTCTTAACAAGCACAGTAACTGAAATTTAAAACTGTTAAAAGAAAGGGCTCAATAAACTATCACACAGATTTAATACACTACGTATTAATATCTCTTCACTTTGTGCTTTGAACCTTTCTATGCGGACTTGCGGAGCGCTGTGACTCCGTGTTGTTTCAAGCACATCATTCTGCGCAAAGAATGCGCATAAGCACTTTGTGTCGCTCTGTATTTGAAACCTTTCGTATCATAATACTTTTGCACAATGAAAGATTATTAATAGCCTTTCTTGTTCATCTAATCTATCATGTTTCTACCTCATTATTGTGCTATAGATTTAAAATGTCTTTTAATTTTACATTATATATATATATATATATATAAATATATTACTTGTTTTTCATGAATGTATTTTACAACAATACAAAGAGCAATGTATATCATTTTACATTATCATTTTAGATTTAGTCCTACACTTATTCACTTTTATTTGTTCCCCACTAAATAATGTTTTTTTCCCACTAATTTTAGATTTTATAAAATTGTGCACTCATGATTGTTCTAGAGTAACTTTTGCTATTGAATTATCCACTAACCTAGTTTATAATAGTATTTTTGTCATAGATTATAAATATATATGCACTCATTTGTTGTTTATCTTTACAATAAAGTTATCTATTTAGTAGATTGTGTGTAGCACAAAAAAAGTCATGATCAGGTCAACACACATTGAGGTATAAAAATTCAACACTGATTAATAAAAAACACTGACTTTTACTCTATATCGGTATCGGCAGATACTCAGAATTTTTGGTATCGGATCGGTTCTGGAAAAGTGGTATCGAGCCACCCCTAAATCGTTTGGAACTGTAAAGGGTATGTTTTTATTTGTGTGCACTCAAAATATCAACAAAACATTGTGCGTTTGTATAATAAAGAAAACAAATACGATACAATTTCTCTCGTCTAGGTCTTGGAAGGAGCGCTTCACAAAAATGCACTGAAACTCAGTGAATATTTCCCTTACAGACATGATGAATATATCTATAGAAAGCTTTAAATGACCACAAAACGAAATAATTCAAATCCAAAACTCTTTCATTATGTAATCCGTAAAGCTGCATTTCTTTCTAAAAGCGCGTCTAAAGATGAGATGGTGAGTCAGGATCGATAAATCATTTATTAATAAATAATTCAAATATCTTCTTACTATATCCCCCCAACATATACATGGTAACTTTTGCGGCAAGCTTTAACCTATTTAGCGCACTCACGTCATGTTGGTATGCGCCATGGTCACGAAAACTCATCATTTGCATGCATTTTTAAGCATTGTGGTTTAAAAACAAGTGATTGAAATGCAAAAAACAGCACTACATGTGCAAGCTGTTTTAAATATTTTCAAACATTATAAATGTCTTCATTTTGATCAATTTAATGCATCCTTGCTGAATAAAAGTATTCATTTCCTAAATAAATTATATGCTATTCTAAGTCTACATAGTGAAGTTTAGTGACTACTTTTTAAATAAAAACTGTCAACACATAATAAATAGCAGACGCAATAAAGATATAAAAAAACAAAAAGTGTAAATTTTGTTTTGGTTATGTTGGTTAATGTAACTATACTGTGCTTCTGTTCATCTCACTACTGACAGCTCAAAATTAATCGCTCTGTTTGACTCACCTGTTCATCTCGGTGGTACATCTCATACTGCAGGATCATCTGCCGACTGATCTGGCTGCCGTGATAGACAATGACGTTCATTTCAGTCCATGTGCGGAACTCTCTCTCCCAGTTGGTGATGGTGGAGAGCGGGGCGATAATGAGGAAAGGTCCCCTTAGACCCATGAGGAAAATCTCAAAGAGGAACGTGATGGACTGGATGGTCTTCCCAAGTCCCATCTCATCAGCCAGAATACAGTTTTTCCTGCATCAAGAGGAACAGGTTCAGGTGTTTATTGATCAAGTCAGATTGCACTTTTGGGTATCTTTTTGTTGTATGAAATTGTGATCTTTTCATCAAATTAAACACAAGATGAATTAATAAAACAAATAGATTAATCATTATTTACAGAAAGTCCTAGTGTTTCTTATTTTACTAACCAATTTAAATCATAAAAAAGACATTTTGTCACTGTAATAATTATTATTAGCCTTAGTTTAATCTTAAGTAGTGACTTCATACCTTAAAATAAGATCATGATGTTTAGGGACATTACCAGTGCTGATATTAAAAGTTTGTTTCACCTGTTGTACCAGTTGAAAAGGAGCCAGTTCATTCCCTCTAACTGGTATTCTCGCAGCTGGTTTCCATTCCTGTATTCTCTGGACTTCTCCAGTTTTTGCCACTGTTCGGGCAGAGGCCTTTCCTGTATTAAGATAAGAGAACTGCCACTTCTTTTCCTAGTCTGAGATGCATGCTAAAAAGCAACGCAGAATAAAAATTTATCGACCGTATGATAAAACCTGCAGCTGAACCATGCAATCATTTGCATTCAAGGACTTACCACATGCTTGATTTCTGGAATTTGCTTGAGATCTTCAAACTCTCTGATTTTCACAGGGTCAACATCTTCCTGAAGCTCCCAAGTGCTCTCCTCATATGACAAAGAGCACCATTTCACCAGGTAGTGTGTAACTTCCTGTTAACATGCAAGCACACCAAACATCAAACGACTGGCACCAAAAGTATATATAACAGCCAGCTGCTTTCTTTTTTTTTTTTAAAGATCGTTTGAAGAGCACCTCACCTCTCCAGTCTCTGTATCTGTGGTGATAGCAATCTCTAAGACCCGATCAACCTCAATATAATCTGGATTAAACAGGTCTTCATCCGGCTGAGGAGAAAAACAATATCATGTCAACCAGATTTAATCAAATAATACATATGTAGACAGTCTATGACAAAAGCATTGATTTAAAGGTGAGGTACTCGAAACAAATATCCCAAATTCTTGAATTTTCTACATGCATCTTAGCTTTTACATCCTAGTATATCTGGTGCATTTCCTGGTTATAACTTTAAAAGAATCACAAATAAATTGCAGCATGTTTTGGCAGACGCACCTCTGTGAAAATGTGCTTCATTTGCGCCTGCTTGTTTCTGAAGCGCTTGATTTTTTGGCTAATGCGTGGGTCCTTCTCCAGTTCCTCCAAGGTCGCCCATTTACAGTGCAGATAGGAGCTGGCAATGAGAAAAGCCTTTCATAGCTGACAATGTGCGATAACAACACTGTGTGCTTTACCTTTCAACTGGCATGCATGTGTTTGATTTAAAACAGTATTTTCTTTACAATATGTCCTTGTTTCTCCATCTATGCTAAACTCGTCAAGAACATGTCTAAGTCACATTTCAACTCAAAATCAAAAGAAAGAAATAATTAATTACATTGTGCAAAAAGAAAATGAAGCGTTTTAGGATTATTAGCATCGATTTTATGTATGGAGGTATTACTGAAAATTGAGCACATAACCCCCTCACTACTGTAATGCAAACAGAAAAATTATATATTTAAATTATAAATAATACTAATAATGTAAGTATATATATACATTACAATAAAATCCAAAACAAAAGTATTTAAAAAACAAATGGGTGGGGGGTATGCTTAATTATCATGAAAATAATGGAAAATAAAAATCAATGATCCTAAAAGGTACTGTACTATTTTTCTTAATTTATTTAAGCAATTTATATGTTTCTTTTGTTTTTGAGGTTAAATGTGACCCTGTAACTTGTTCCTATTTGCAGTACTGTAATTTTCAGAATTACACCAGAAAAATATCTTGCTGTAAATCACACCATTGTTGATTCAGCAAATTATTCCTTGAGGCAGGTTGTATTCTCACTCTAGCAGATGGATAATTTAATGCATAAATGACTTTAAGTAATGCATTACACAATAAATGTGAGTTATGTGTTTGCTCTGACAGTTTGACAATTTGAGTGTTTGAGAGCACAAAAAGGTAACAGCAGTTTGAGTTGCATGAGTACACTTACAAATTTCTGTACTTGACATAAAACTCCTCCATCTCTTCTGGTGGTTCGTCAGGGGATGTCTACATAAAAAACGATTTCATTTTAGGCAGATTGCATCCTTGCATCCCAGTGTACAGAGCGGTATATGCTACAGTACAGGCTTTCCTGTAGCTCAAATAGTAGAGCATGGCGCTAGCAACGCCAAGATCATGGGTTCGATTCCCAGGGAAAGCAAGAGCTGATCAAATGTAAAAACTGTAACTTGAATGCAATGTAAGTCGCTTTGGATAAAAGCGTCTGCTAAATGCATAAATGTAAATGTAAATGTAAACTGCATTCAGATGTCTTCAGTATTCTGGTATTTTTGTATCATGGTGTAAATCAAGAATTTAATCAAACATTCAAGGTTTAAGAATCAATAATTGAACACCACATATTGAGGGACCACTATTCTAAATGCTGAATCAAATACACACTCCATAGAAAATTTCTCAGCCATTTAAGAAATATTGTTGTTTAATTTTATATAACTAGCAAAATTAGCATGGACCTGAATGCAAGTAGGTAATCCATCATTTTTAAGTGTAACATGTAACCTGACACTGTTACCTCTTTCTTGACCGTTCGCACTGCGAGTATTTTCTCAATGATATTAGCCTCATCTTCAGGGGGTTCCTGGGAAGACAGAAGGTGGGAATTATTCCAGTGTGTGTTTTGCTCCGCCCCTCCAGAAGTAGGGCAGGTCTGTGGTGTGGCATAATGGCAGATGTTGCCACGGTTACCTCAGCCTGCCAGGCAAGGGTAGAGGAAGACATGGCGGCAATCCGGCCTGAGCCCAACACGGCGATGGTCTCCCCGTCATCATCCACGACCTTGAAATCAAGATCTTCGTTATACTTCCGCCGCTTCACTTGACGCCCTGATCGCCTCTTCTGCACAGAGAGAGAGAGAGAGAGAGAGAGAGAGAGAGAGAGAGAGAGAGAGAGAGAAAGAGAGAGAGAGAGAGAGAGAGAGAGAGAGAGAGAGAGAGAGAGAGAGAGAGAGAGAGAGAGAGAGAGAGAGAGAGAGAAAGAAAGAAAGAAAGAAATTATACATTACAGTAAAATTATTAACAAAACAATTACCAAAAATTTTGAAAATGAATGAATAAATTAATGGCAACAAAAAAAATCCATTACTCAATGAAATTATGGGGAAAATGTGTTTAAGAAAATAATGCAAAACAAAAAAAAAAGGAAAGAAAGAAAGAGAGAAAGAAAATGATTTAGACTTATTTAGTTTGTGTAAAAATCTTTGTGTATCCAAAGATTACTGATATAATTTTGCCAGATCTGTAAGTGATTTTAAAGTCACACTAATTTACACATTTATTTATTATTTATTTTTAGCCATTTTTTATGGATACACTTTTTAAAAGAGTGAAAATATTTACATTTATTCCTTCTGATTTCCAGGGGGGGTTTTTTCAATTATTTTAAATGCTGCAATAAATGTCTCACTTTGAGAGTTTCTAAAGTTCACATTTAACAATTTTAAATAATTAAACATTAAGTGAGTGCAAAGTTAAACTAAACGTAAAAATAGCAGGACAAAAGACACTAAAATTAAATCTACAATATCATCCAAAAAACAACAGCGGTTGATAACTGAAATGAAAGCTATATTGTGCATCCCTAGTTTTTGTGGTAATTGTTAACATACCAGGGAAATACTCCTAGGAAAGTTCTATTAAACCTGGCAGAACTTTGAACCTGAACTCTGAACATGAACTTTAGGATTTGGTATTTGTGTAAATACACAGCATGATCCATAATCCATAATCATTCTGCTCAGAAGAACTCACAGTGTTATCCATAGGGTCGATGCTTTCCTCGCCGGTGGCGAGTGTGCTGAGAGAGGTTGTGTCATCACTCTCCACCATCTCAAGTACAGCATCACTTTTCCTCTTTCCCTTCTTCTTCTTCTCCGGAGGCATGGCACCCTGCTCTCTGCATAACACAGCAACAAAATGCTCTTAAAATCCATCTTACCTCCAGTTTTGCACAGGTTGATAGATCTTAGCGCAAACCACCCAAGGACTTGTTTGAATGACAAATAATATTTGAGATAATCAGATATTATCTGGCCATATAATGGTACAAAACACCGACATCTGCTGTGCAGACGTTTACTGGTTTATAAGCAGTGTTGGGAATGTTACTTTGGAAATGTAATAGGTTACAGATTACAAGTTACCCTATTTAAAATGTAATAGTAGTGTAACTTTTTCAATTACTTTACTAAAGTAATGTAACTAATTAGTTTTTGATTACTTTTCTAAATTTCTAATGAATGTTTTGAACTGTTAATCATTTTCAAAACATTTACATCATGCAGGGTTAACAGTAGTATTCAACACTGATTAATGTCAGACTTTCAAAATCTTTCATTCATCACTTGAATTAGGATGATAATACTTGAAGCACCTTTTACTTTGAGATTGATCTAAAGTTCAATGCAGGTTTAAAATAATAAGAATTAGTTTATTGTTACTGTTTTTGAAACCAAATCTTTGCATGACTACAGGAAACACTGGCATCTAACAATGCTTTTGTAACCGTGATCACGGTTATCTAATAATCATGTATCATTTATTTTGTAATTAAATTACGTAATTCCGTTACATGTAAATAGTTACTCCCCAACACCGTTTATAAGTGGACAAGTAGGACAACAGTTTTGCACAAGTGCAGCACTTGAATGAAATTGCATTTCAATGCCTTACTTTTGGAAAAACAAGTGGTGAGAGGGAACCACAAAGTGGGTAAGGAAGTTTAAAAAGGGAATGTATCCAATCACAAAAGATGATTGGCATAAACTCTGTGTTCATAAGGCCATTTTTTAGTGCCATCATTGTGGCAATGGATTGTTTAATGCAACCCTGGAGAAAATTACATATTTGAGTACCTTTTGAATGCATGTATAAAATGTGTCTTTACTTCTCCAAATGCGCTAGAAAAAAATAGCCAAAAAGGTCAAAGAGCCCTTGGCATGGTCGCAGGTTTCATGTTTGACCTTGGTTTCAAATTAGAAACCGAATAAGTACCTACATTCACCTTGTAACGCCCACAATCCCTGTATCACATTTCACCCAATCAAGACATGAAAAGGTCTGTGATTGAGCTTAGCAAGAACAGTGCTGAGACAATACATGCAAAACTGTCACATGCAAAGGATGCAATTTACTGAAATGGGACTGTTTTGTCAGGTGACATTTGTTAGTTAACAACTAAAATGATTTTTGCTCTCTCTTCGAGACATCTCTTAGTAAATGAAGCACCAAGTGTGCTAAATATGCCCACCATTATGGTCTTGCTATAAAGCACATATTAAGTAGTATTCCACTGTCAGGCCAAAATACTGAGTGAATAATTTTTAAAATAAATTATTCAGCAAAAACACACTAAATTGTACAAAATTCACAGTGAATGCTGTTTTTTAAAAATTCATGTTCATCACAGAAAGCATGGTTCCCACTGACAATAATCTGAAATGACAATTCTGTCTGCAATTCTGTCATTTTTTTTACTCACTTTGGCTTCCTCCCTCTTTTGGAGGGCGGATGTGTTGCAGTGTTCTTGGCCTGTGTTTTCACTTTTACATCTTGACCTTTCTTGACTTTTTTGACCTCTTTTTGGGCTTTTGGCTCCCTCTTCTTATGATCCTTTTGTTCCTTCGCCACCTTTGCCTTTCTCGCAAGAAGCTCCTTCCCTTCCTTTTGCTCCCTTCTCTTTGGTTTAGCGTTGCTCTCTTCATCTTTGTGCCACTCTGTCTCCTTCTTGTCTTTTTTCCTTCGTTTCTTCTTCACCCTGGTCCCACCCCCTCCATCGTCCTCCTCGCTGTTGATTGATAAAGGGCGGAGACTGTGACTGCTGGCCGCAGGCCCCGCCTCCCGTAAGCCAGAGTGCTTTGGGTGAGCCATGCAATGATTGGGCGGCCCTCCAATGATTCGTAACTGTTCTTTGCCCAAGTGGCCGATGGGAAATGTAGTTTGTGCGTTTTGGTCAGAGGCATTTGAGGCAGCAGCGGATGGAGTGTGCTTTAGTACATGGGTGGCAGACATCTAGAAAAACAGGAGCTAGATTAAAATTCATTTCTTTATTTAAACATTATTTGTGTTGTTTAAAACAGACAGATCTGACTAGTTAAAACTGTTCATCCAGTCTTTCAAATCATAGTTAAATTAACCCAAAATCACTGGAAAACTAAACTTTATGAAAAAGATGTTCACATTATAAACTGCGTAGAGTAGCTAATCTAGCTCAGATTTGACCAGTTAAAACCATCATGGGTTTCCAGTTTGCTGGTTATCAAAAAAAAAAAAATTGTTTTGGGCACTTTCATGTAGGCACTTTGGCTGGTTTAACCTGTTATGTTATTATTTATGTACATTATATACACATTATACATACACTAATCAACATTTGAAATGGATCAAAACCTTTCATCAAAATTGTCTTAAAACCTAAAACCAAAATGCGTTCTTGTCTTGTCTTGACAACTTGAACCTTTTTGATTCACTTCAAATGTTGATTACTGTGTGTGTGTGTGTGTGTGTGTGTGTGTGTGTGCAACACTAAACTAAGCTTAAAAGGTACTTCAAAAAGAGAGATTCGAGTCCACTTTCAATTTCAAGGCCAAGGACAGAGTGAATGCAAAATTAACTGGGTTCTTTTTCACTCAGTTCACTTTTTAATCCATTTACAGCTCTTTTAAAGAGCACTCAAGTTTTAAAATGCCCTAAGCAGGTCAATGCATGTAATACAGGCAATTTTAAGGCACAAAGTAAATGAGCTTTATAATGTATTCAATCCCTGTTGACACTCACTTCATCTGACATGGCAAAATCTCTTCGCCCTAGTGAAACCATAAGATGCCCAAACAATGAGACATTAAAGGGGAAGATTAAATAAAAATGTTCTCCTCCTTCTAAAGGAAAACACATGCATGAAGTAAACAGAATTCACTGCCGTATGTGAGCTTTGTGTTTCTGGTACACATTTAGCTTTGTGCGTTTATTTTTAACTGCGCCTAGCGTTGCAGTACACATGTGGAACAGCACGCGCATGTGCAGGCAGACACACACACACGCTCCCCGACAGAGCATGCGACTGCAGGCAGGTATGGGGATAATGTCAATGAATCACATGCTTTCCAAAGCAAGCGGGCTGGAATCAGGGCCGTCGTCATGACAACAGGCTCGGGACCAAGCTGTGGGAAGCGGGAACGTAAACACGCAGTCTCCGTGGTAACCCTTTCCTTTCTGAGGTCTAAAAAGCATCAACCTCACTGTTCTTGATGGTAATACTAGTGATATCAGCATGGGTAAAATAGCTACTTCTTGTACTTAACTTCTCTGTATAAAGACAGAAAGAGTAAAAGACAATTTCCTACAACTACCCTTTTCACTTTTGCCCTTACGTTGACCTTTTTCGAACGCTCTCTCTATGCATCACGCGCTTATGCATGCAAACCCATACGTACAAGTGCATGGAAGCGTGCATACATTCTCTCACATAAGCATGCGCAAACACTGCAGACTATTCCCGTGACGTGCTGCAGTATGCATGCTTGCCAGGCAAATCTGCCAACCGCAAGCGCACACACATACACAGTTTGCAATCAAATTCCCTATGAATCAATACCAACTCCCAACTCCCAAACGCGACAGCTGCAGTTCAGTCAATGCCAGCTCCAAACCCGAACACACCTTGCTCAAACGTGCTTTATAAAACATGCACACACCTCGCTCCCGCTAACATGCATCCACCTCTCCATCAAATGCACGACAGTGGTCACGCTAACCGCAATAACGTAAAGCATAACAATGTAAGTATTAACTGTTTTGGTCCTTCAACTGCTCTGTGCAACTGTAAGCCTCTCTAAATAAAGTCCATATCATTTTGCTCTTGGTTTCAGAAAAAACTGAAAACGAATTGCATGCTTGGATGGTCACAGGCAGATGCGTAGGACAACGTCTATTCAATGAAAACAAAAGGATGTGTTCTTGTGTTCAAAACACCTAGACAGAGGAGAACAGAAGGCAAGGGTCTCAAGAAAAGTTGGACTATTTTTAACCTGACATGTCATCTACAACATGTGGTGCTCAAGGCAGGATGCTCAGAAAAACAGCAAAAGACACAACACAATGGCCATGGATGTCCATCTGTACGTGTCTTCAAAAACATTTAAAAGATAAAGAGTTTTACAGTGTAAAGCAAAGTATAATCACGGCACACTTACTTACAAAGAAAGGTAAAATGAGGGCAAAAAAGATATGAATACAAAAAAGTGATTCATCCTAAGGAGGCAATAACATGAGAATTGATAAAAATACAAAGTTTCAAACATTATCTAGAGGAGTACTGGCAAGAACAGGGAGGGAAATAAGAAACAGTGAAAGCATTGAGATGTGTTTTTCTTTTTTTTTTTTTACATAAAGTGGTAACATCAAGAGGGTTCAGGTGCAACCTGGGACACTTTTAAACAAAATAAAAAGGAGTTCACATGTATGATGGACACTTAACTGATTTTCCTTAACTATCTGCTCCAACTCATCCATTATAAATACATTTACTTATTTACACTACCGTTCTAAAGTTTGGAGTCTGTAAGATTTTCTTGAAAGAAGCCTCAAATGCTCACCAAGGCTGCATTTACTTGATCAAAAATATATTAGAAAATGTGAAATATTACTACAATTCAAAAGAAGCATTGTCTATTTTAATTAGTGCTGTCAATCAATGAAAAAATTTAATCTCGTTAATCACAGTCATGGACTGTGATTAATCATGATTAATCACAAATTTAAAATACTAGGATTTACCTGTAAATGTGTTGTAATAAAGAAATGCATGACAAGGAAAAATAACCTTTCACACTTCCGCCAGGTATGAGACATAATCCTTATTATTCTTTTATCATTATTCTTTTGTTTTTATTCAGCCATTATCAGCCTTTAAACTGGCAATAAAACCTTTACCAAGCCACATCGCTTCAATCCCAGTATACATTTACCCAACTATTATCAAAAGTATTTCTAAATAAATACAACAAAATATGTTCTTGCGATCTTATGTGAAGTATTATGACAAAATGCATTATGAAGAAGAATTGGACCTGTTCTGCAGGTGCATAAGAGCTAATATTACCATCATGCTTCATAAGACAATTTATGAGATTAATAGTACACTTTTACTCAGAACTCACTTCAAACCACCATCGAGTGTTTGTAATAACTTCCTTTTGCGATCACATGTGGAATTTGGTTGTTTACTGTTGTTAAAATATGCTATTTATAGCCTTTTATATATATATACAGATATACACATTCATTTCAAGAAAATCACATACAAATATGCTATCATAATCGTGTGTTTATTATTTTATATAATCTATAGTGGCTGTTGTCATGTTTATTTCTGCTGTGTAAAAGCCATAACATGTATGCTCTGCTGAAACTCACGTTGTTTGTGATGTTACAACCACCTCTCCGTTCTTAAGTGGCCAGGTATACATTCCAAGTATAATACACATTAGTAAAAGGATCTATTGAAATTTTTATTTGTCTATATACACTTTGGGCGGCCGCGGTACATTATAAAAGTAGCCCAAAAAACCGCAACACACGGCTCTGTAATTTTTCTCGCGACTGTATTTTCAAAACAGCCCACTTGTGCTGATATTCTGCTCAAGAAACATTTATTATTATCAATGTGGAAAAGAGCTGTGATTAATATTTTCAGGGAAACCATAATAGGATTTTTTCTTCAAAAAAAAATCTAACTGATCCCAAACTCTGAACGGTAGTGCATATACATTAATAAAATAGTTTTACTATAATAGTTTTAAATTTTAAAAAAAATCATAATAAATCATAATTTGTATCTGTACAGATGCCTTTAGGTCAAAGGATCAGGAAAAACATGAATTCATTCAATGCTAGTGTGCATGTATATTTTGAGTACATATCATATTTCATGTTTACCTAAATGCAAACAATGACTGTCATTTTTCTTCAAGATTAATGACAACAGACAGAAATATCAGACCCAATTGTAAAGCCTCCTTTGACTTGTTAATCACTTTATAAACCTGCAGTGATTTCAAATTGGTCAAAATCAAATAACAGTTTAAGCTGGTGTGAATCCCTGCTGGTTCCTCAGAAAGGCCTGACAATGAAGCTCTCAGGGCGCTTAGGAAGTGTCCTTTGAATCACTTTCCTCGCAGTGCGGGAATGAAAAAACGAAATTGGACTAGTTTGATTTTGACACCACCAAAATTCAAATCCAAATGCAGATCAGATTATTTGCATGAGAGTGACATGAAACTACCAGAAGAGTGTCTGAGTGTGAAAGCGCTTTTCTGGCCTTTCTCAACTTTAATGTCTTTAAATTCTTTTTAAGTCATCCATAATCTACTGGTGTCTCCAACGTGCTTCTCTCAAAAAGGTGGTCACACTGTCAAAGCAACAAACACATGAATCCCGTTGAACAGACAATGTGACAGAGAGTTTTATCCCATCCAAGTTAACTGCTTCATTGCTGTACTGACTACTGACACACAGCCATTCTTCACTTCAAGAAATCCCAGCGCCGAGTCTAGATCCGCTGCGCCTGACAGCAGACCAAAAGCCTCCCTGATCCGGCTGACAATCCGACAGCTTCACAGAAGTGTCCTCGGGTGGTTTTCCACATAAAGGTGAGAAATGCTGTACATTTCTCGAAACCAGGAAAGCCTTACTACAACACACCACGTCTAACATTGACATTTATTTACTGATGCAGCAATAGTGATCAAGGGGGAAGCACGAGAGACAGAAGGAGTTTGAGTGATGCTGACATTGATTTATGTTCTGTTTAACTTGTGCATGATCACAACGCTGGCTGGGATTTATTCACAACTCATAAATGTCACAACTGATTCTTTGTACTAATTACTATGGTCTCAAAAGTGTTGAAACAGACAGGCAGACACACAGGAATACATAGACATGCGTGATGCATGATAAAAGGGAATTCATAAAAATGTTTAAAATACTGTATTGTGGATTATTTTTCATCATGGGAACTCTTTTGTAACCTCCTAAATCTTGACTAACTAAAATTTCCCACACAGATGAATACACATTAAGGCATATTTAAATACCGATTGCATGCTCCAATGTGTTGAACTCTACAGACCGAAGCATACTGCGGTAATGTTCAACTTTGACATCATTTTCCCCTGACGTTTCAAAGCACAGCCAATGATTGCTAGACAATTAGCATGATTATGTGGGTGTTGCCAGCCTGAAAACCAAAACAAACTGGAAGAGAGATTGCATAGATGCACAGAACACAATGTCAAAGGCACATCATTCAAACGGATGAGTGAATATATTTTTCTGCTACACGTCACACCTTCTTTACAAGTACTTCTGTTGTATTTCTTAGGAAATTGCTAGGGAATTTCATTGATTTCTAATCAAACATTAACAAAGCAAAACTGAGTTAAACATTATCATCATCTCTACATCCTCATCTAGAAGTATGAGGTGTGAATGGAGGTTAAGTTACTGAATGTTCTGAGTACTAATCAGACATGTGCAGGTCCACACTGGGGGTCTCCACAGATTTCAAACACATCACACACAGAGTTCTGCACTTACTAAAATACTAACCTCTCTAAGAAAATCTCATAAAACATGTTCTATGTAGCTTTTTGTATCTAAGGAAAAACACACTACTTGATGCAGATACAGAAATGTCAATTTTACAAATGCAACTTTATGTCTTAATGTTGCATTAAATTATTTTTACTGCTATTTTGCAGGACACAAAAAATTTAGATTCAAGTGTAAATGCCAATATTATGATGATTCAAGTCATTTCTGTACGAATATCCATGGATTATTTACATTCATCTGTAAAATAATGAAATATTTATGCATATCCAAAAACGCTACAGAAAAACTGAGAACAACATTAAATGTTTAGGAGTTGCCAGAAAGCATTAGATATTAGTTTATAATTCAGTTTATTCCATAAGATCTATCTTAGCTAAATGCACCTCAATCTTCCTGAGTGTTTTAGTAGATTTCTAAGAAGCTGAATTGCAATGGTTTTGTATATATTTATAAATTAAAAACAATATTAACATTTGATCATCCTCCGAGATGTTAAAATGCAAGCACAAATTGTTAAAAATACAGATATAAAAAGTAGGGGTGTCAACGTTAACGCGTTAACGCATGCGATTAATCAAAAATAATTTACCGTGTTAATATTTTTTAACGCAAATTAATCGCTTGATCCTTTTACTAATGTGTATTATACTTGGAATGTATACCTGGCAACTTAAGAACTGAGAGGCGGTTGTAACACAAACAACGTGAGTTTCAGCAGAGCATACATGTTAAGGCTTTTACACAGCAGAAATAAACATGACAACAGCCACTATAGATTATATTAGATAATAAACACACAATTACGATAGATATGGTCTGTATGTGATTTTCTTGAGATAATGTGTACATCTGAAATGCTAATTTGTGCAGTGATATAAAAGGCTATAAATAGCATATTTTAACAACAGTAAATGACCAAATTCCACATGTGATCGCAAAAGGAAGTTATTACAAACGTTCGATGGTGGTTTGAAGTGAGTTCTGAGTAAAAGTGTACTATTAATCTCATAAATTGTCTTATGAAGCATGATGCTAATGTTAGCTCTAATGCACCTGCAGAACAGGTCCAATTCTTCTTCATAATACATTTTGTCATAATACTTCACGTAAGGACGCAAGAAATGTTTTGTTGTATTTATTTAGAAATACTTTTGATAATAGTTTTTTGCCAGTTTAAAAGCTGATAATGGCTGAATAAAAACAAAAGAATAATGATAAAAGAATAATAAGGATTATGTCTCATACCTGGCAGAAGTGTGAAAGGTTCTGTTTCCTTAAACTAGTTTCATGCATTTCTTTTTCAACACATTTACAGGTAAATCCTAGTATTTTAAATTTGCGATTAATCATGATTAATCACAGTCCATGACTGTGATTAAAGTGATTAAATTTTTTAATCGATTGACAGCACTAATAAAAAGACAACATCGAAAACTGTCTGCAATGCATGAAAACAAGGTTTTTAAAAATGGTCATCAATAAAAATTGGAAAAGCTTGTGCAAATAAATTTTCACTATGTATGACATTAATACGCACTAGAAAACTGAAGTATAAGTGATACAAATCATCACACCATCCCGCAATGAATCCAGCTGGTCAGAGGAGAGGTCTTTTAGATGCATGTTAATTCCAGTTTTTGACTGACCACTTGTGATTACATCACCCAAAACGCGTGTTGATATTTGGCATAGTTACCAAATGTACACTAAGCCAATAATTAATAGCACAGCTATATGCTAAAGCTGTAATATAAAAAGCACAGATGGTGCACATTAATCGGACATGTAGCAGCAATGTGAACAAAATGATTATTGCTAAAATTATACATTTAAACTTCTTGCAACTTTGTGTGCGGAGTTTACACTGGGTTTAAGTCATACCATGTAGGTGCTGCAGACAGCATATTCGTACCACATGCCAACAGATATTATATTCAAAATTTTAGCATTTACCTGTAGGACAGGAATCACTGCACCAGCCAGCCGGCGCTGACAGTACCTACACTTCTAGAGAGCGTCTGACTCAAGCATCAACTCAGGAGTAACTGAGGTGCTTTGGCCAGTTTGGTCAAACAGATACTCAAAACAGATGTTTAACTTCTTGGTTTTTGACCGTCATTATAAAAAATAAACTCTGCAAACACTGGAGGTAGATTCAGAAGATTACCGTTCAAGAAGAATACAAGATATCTTCCATTTGATGCTTTCCTAACAAATAACAGCTATTCATTAGCTTAGGCTATGAAGAAATGATCTGCCTTGAATCTTCAACTCAAGTCAAAAGTCATCAGTAATTGTGACAGAGTATCCGAGTTTATAAAATGGATAGTTACCACAATAAATTCTGATTGGATGAGTCACATTCAAAGGCATATAAAATGCAGATATGCGCACAGTTGCACATTCTATATAACACAGAAAGCTGCTTTGATGCTTGGCAACCATAAACATGCTGTAGCCGACAGAAGTGTTTATTTAACAACACACCTTACCCATGCTACAATCACTAAAATCACAACCATCTAAGGCCTTTCGTGGCTTGAGCAATAATTTATCAAGTCAAAAGTCATCATAACTGAGATTATATATATATATATATTTTTTTTTACATATCTCTGATTCTAATATTGAAAAAAAAAACAAAAAAAAACATTGAATTAAAGAGTAAAAATATGCATTACAAAAGGGCAGTAGGACATGGTCTTGGCCAAAATGTGAAAACGGACTGAAAGATTCTTAAAAGCCCCCAAAAACTGATTTAATATATTAATTGTTTCTCATATGTAGCAAAGAAACTCAAAGGAGAGCAAATGTCTTCTACTGAAAAAATATACTATTGTAATCTCATATGTGTGTCCTCTAGAGTTTCAGAGATCTGTCAACAACACAACTCATATTTGCCTGCTATCAAAATTCAAAGGATTCATTATGAATTTTTCTCATAAAATTCTTCCATAAGCAGATAATCTTAGCTATGCTGCCCACGTTACTTTTATAGCTCTATACTCTTACTATATATAAAAAATATTTAGTTTCTATTTTTACTAGGAACTGTAGGAGACACAAAGTTGATTTTGCAATGCAACACAACTGAGAACCCAATTAAATCTCCAGGACTGTGAAAATAATAACTGAAAACCATAACAATCTTCTAGGAGGATATAAAAACAATGTGATCAAACATATTTCAGAAGCTTTCTGCACATTTTACATGTGCCTCAAATCCTAATCGTAAACCTATAGTCTCAAAGTATTGCACTCAGGGAAAGTTAGCATCAGGGTAAGTTTAACTACCTAAGAGGCTTAGAAAAAAAATACTGCAAACAGCACTTTAAATATTAAAGACAAAAAGTAGGTTGAGAATCTTTCTGAATTACAGCTATAGTGCAAGGACTAAAACTTATGCTAATTTTGAAATGACGATGAAAGTGTGAGAGACGGTGTGAGAGAAACAGAGAGAGGGAGACAGAGGGAACTCTCACACAGTGTCTGACAGAAACACATGTGATACACCGACCTGCTTGTCCTTCTTTTGTATTTTCATTTTTTCTTGATATCTGTGTCTGTGTCTGGAATACAGAGATACAAGGAGTCATGAATATAGAAATTATGCAAAGCATAAACCAACTTTTTAATTATTCTGAAAATAAAAGCATTTAGAGTGTGGTTCCATTCAGAGTGCACAACAAATTTTAAAGGCAGTTCAAACTAACATCTAGACATCTTAGTCATTACAGTCTTGTGATCTATTAAATAAAAAAATTATGAATAAATACATAGTAGAAAAAATTTTGATTAAAAATGCATATTATGAATAAGACTGCAGTAGACATTAATAATATTTACCATGTCATGTCAATAAACATACTCTCATTCAACACTAGTTATACATAACTTTACAAGGTAATTTTATATTGCATCACCACCCGTCACCAAGACATAACTTTGTAACAACAAAAGTGTGTATTATTCATATGATTGACTTAAACTTCTCTCCACTTTTGCTAAATATTTTATTAACTTTAATTTTCTAATGGGTTTAATTGAAATAATTTGTAAGTTTGAAACATTCACTAAAACCAAGGCCATTAGATACTAACCGGTTCCTTAAGTTGCATTACTTAAAGTTAGTGTCAATCTACCTGTGGTGCACTGTCATTGAGTTAAAACTAAAAACATTAAAATCTCTATAAGTGACATAAATCTGTAATAACAGCAGAATTACATCATACTAACTATCCCATTGTTTGAGGTAAGACAGCTGTCAATCTACCTGTGATGCTCTTATATTAAAAAGAAAAATATAAAGTTTTGACACAAACACAACATTATTAGTTGTTAATTTTCACCATAAACTAGGTGAGACCCTTGGTACAAACTAACCCATTGCTTGATGACAGAGAGGTGTCATTCTACTTGTCGTGCAATTTATACAATTTTTTAATTGTATAAAAAGGGAAAGTATAATGTTTTGACATGAATGCAACATCTATGGTGATATAACTCCACATTTACACATATATTTCAAAAGGATTACATTATAAACCAAACGGGCCCATTGATACTATCTAACCCATTCCTTGAACTATGACAGATGTCAATCTACCTGTGGTGCACTGTCACTGAATTAAAAACAAAAACATTAAGTTGTCACAGTAACGCAACATTATTTGTGATATAAATCTATAATAATCACATAATTACATCATAAACCAGGTAGGACCCCAAATACTAACTAACCTATTACATGAAGCAAGACAGGTGTGAAACTACCAGTCATGCGTTATTATTGTATAAAAAAGAAGGGCATAAATTGTTGACACTAATGCAACATCATTAATTGTATAAATCCGTATGAACACTTTAATTTCAAAAGGGTTACATTATAAACCAGGTGGGCCCCTTGACACTAACTAACCCGTTCCTGGAGTTAAGACAGGTGTCAATGTAACTAAGGCATGTCCATTGTATAAAAAATAAAAAGCATGAATTTGTTACAATAACGCTTTCGTATTAGTGACAAAAATCAATAAAGAACGGGTTAATTACAACAGGGATATCGCACAAACCAGGAGTAGAAGTAAACCACATGAGTGCTAGAAGTTACATTGTTCCTAGTACTTGATAGCAGTCATGGGATGCTTTGTGCCTCAACAGATGCCAAACTTGCCTCATAAAGCACTCTTATAAAAAGCCTAACATCGTGTCCCATATACATTAGCCCCTGTAGGGCGCTAGCCAGCGTGCTAACTGTAAAGTCACGGCAACGGTGCTCTATATTTCAGGCGTTACACGCGTGAAGAGCCGCTCAAACTCCGCGGAGGGACCGTCAAACGCGACCTCACCTACCTGGACACGCCGGCTCCGGACATCAGTTAGCGTAAAAACCTACGCGTTCCTCTCTCCGCATTTATTTCCAAGGACACTAAACGCCATGACAGTTTAGAAAAATGCATAAAAAATTAGAGGGGGTGGGAGTCGGGGAAGGGAAAAAAACTCAGAGCAATTTCTTTAATCCTAACGCACAAGAGCAGTTCATTCATGAGGGGATGCGAGAGTTTGACGCGTCCGCGCGCCACCTACTCCATGCGGTTTTACGCGCGACGCGTTAAAATTAAAAAGTTTAAAGATGTGCTTACCTAAAATGGCTACTGCGGCAGCCAAAATACAAACAGCTATTATTTGGTGAAGTTTAGCGCTGGCCGCCTGCAACAACAGCCTAACATGCGTTTAGGCCCGTATTCTGCCGCTCGCCATTGGACGAGTCTGAGCGCAGCTGGGCCGCTGGAGGCTCCTATTGGCCAGCGAGCTGTCACGCAAGCGACGCTGCGCTAAGCTTGTCTGAGAGACACATATCGCCAGCGACCATTGTGTACTTTTAGCCCGTTGTGTGGATGTGGATGTTTTTGCTGCAATTCAAGTGGTTTTTCTATTCCAATTCTTCCCCGATGACCGAAAGCACGCGCTGGGTTCATTCGCGTTTGTCGCGTCGCGTCCGGAGTGCAAAAGCTACGCTGTGGGTTTTATGTTTCTTCTCGCCGCATCCACCAATCGTGATGCTTTTTACTCCATCATTACGGCGCCTGTGAGAGAGGAAAAAAAATGTAACATTCCACGTCTTTGCTCATGTTTCATATCCCGGATGTGAGAATAGCAGGGGTTATAATAAAGCGTGTGGGTGAAGCTGCATATGTCCTTGTGATGTGTTGGGTTTCCTGAAGCTCTTTTGAGTAATGCGAAGCTGTGTTTGACTTGTACAGAAGAAATTCACGCCGTGCTTCAAACAGTTTAGGATATGCCATTGCCGTAAATTGGGCGTACTTGTCTTGCACTAAGTAAAAAGTACCATGGTACTACCATTGTTTAGATATGGCACCATGGTCATTGGTCATAGACTTGTACTACATATACTTTGAGTACCATGTACAGTAAATAGCATGGTGCAAGGCTATGGTATCATAAGGTACTTTGTTTGAAATATACCATGGTACATCTAAAATAGCTTTGTAATAACACGTGTACAAAACCCTGGTAGTAGTAGACTACCATGGTACTTCTTGATACCCTTTTCTTTTTTCTTTTTTGTAAGTGATGGTATTATTTGTAAGGAATAACAAAAATGCCATTTTTAAAAGTTTGTGCTTTTTGTTTTTAAAGAAATTAATACTTGTATCCAGCACATTAAATTGATCAAAAGTGACAGTAAAGACTTTTATGATCTTACAAAAGACTACTGCTGAACTTTCTATTCATCCTGAAAAACATTTAACATGGTTTCTACAAAAATATTAAGCATCATAACATTGATAATAATAAGAAATGTTTCTTGAGCATCAAATCAGCATATTAGACTTCTGAAAGATCATGTGACACTGAAGACTGGAGTAATGATGATGAAAATTCAGCTTTGCACCACAGGAATAAATTACATTTTAAAACAGATTTAAGTAGAAAACAGTTGTTTTAAATTCTAATAGTTTTTTTCACCTCAATTTTACTGTTTTTATTGTAATTTTGATCAAATAAATTGGTAAGTAAAAGAGACTTTATATTTGCAAAAATAAAATAAAATCTTACCAGTGCAAATGTTCAATCAGTAGCATATATTTGTTTACACTTTTTGCATGTAATAGAACATTTTATCTTAAGTCTAGCCTTCTAATGAGTTTTTACATGTCAAACACAACACTTAAAAATCACATGGATTTCCTCTTAAAGGTAAGAGGATGTTGACTTAAAGTCTCATCTCGGCACTCAAATAAATTACCTGCCAATCCGGTAGTTGATGAGCGTTAAACCTACTGGCACAAACTGAGTGCTGTCACACTACAACATTATTCCAGATTGATCCCCATTTTATATACATTTACAATTTCAAAAGTTTACAACTTAGCAAAACTTTCCAGAAGATGACAGAAAAGCTGAATTTGGCATCTTTTGCTAAAGGTTTTTGGCAGTTTTGGCTTGTAATCTGCGGCTGAGTTACATGTGCTTTGAGGAGCACACTGTAAAGAGACCTTCAGCTCTGTTATGTTAATTCATAAATAATTCAACTTCTGAACTTTTTTTTTTTTTTTTTGGCAATTCATGCAATTGACATTTTTATGCTCGGCAGATGCGTTCTTACTACACACTCTCAGAAATAAAGGTACAAAAGCTGTCACTGGGGCGGTACCTTTTCAAAAGGTACATGTTTGTACCTAAAGGGTCCATTTTGGTACTTTAAAGGTACATATTAGTACTTAAAGTGTATATATTTGAACCTTATAGGCACAACGTGTACCTTTTGAAAAGGTACTGCCCCAGTGACAGCTTTTGTACCTTTATTTCTGAGAGTGCAGAATGTGCATATCTCATGCCACAACTACTGCAAAGCAAACAGCTCAAGATAGAAGCTATTTTTTGTGACAAATGAAGTGCATTAGCTAAATGAGTAAATGTATTGAAAAGTGCAGAATACATACACTGTGAATACTGTATCACAATCTTGACCTCATTGCAATTTCTTGACTCATATTATCAGACTGCAAAAACATTTTTCTTTTTTATGAGACTTTTTTTTTTACACAAATGAAAAATAAATGATAAACTGAATAAAAAGAATGTGAAGAAATTCAAATGTTATTTTTAAAAAACTGAAGGTAGCATACTGCATAAAGCACAGCATGCAATAAAGTGAAGGACAATCCATCTGAAGCAACCGGGGGTTAAGTGTCTCGTGCAAGACTGCAAAAGCGATGCTCATGGCTCACAGAATCAAAGCCTTGTGTTTTATCTCTAAAACATCACACTACCCCCCTATAAAGGAACCTTTCACTTTCACTGACACAAATGCACACATTAGAATAGATGTAGGTTTGTAATATCAAGGACAAATATAGGGAATACCTCTGAAGAGGGATAGCGTTCATTCTGCGCTGCAGTCAGAGGATGTTCCCCTCGTGTGTGTTCACCTGCACACGTCTCACTTTCACTGATTGAGGTTCCTCACAGCAGCTGATTTCCAAACCATCTGCTCTATCTCTGCACATATGGTAAACTGACTTGAAGAGATGAAAAAAAAGAAAGGAGGAACAATTAGGTACACTAAAAAAATGGTATAGAAACTATTTTTACTCAGAAATTGCTAGTAAACCTCACAATTAATTACAAAGAAGTGACAAGCAACATGTTAAATTTTGAAGTAGCAAGATTGAAATCAGTAAAATGTATTCAAGTAATCTTGATTGTATTTACAACTTAAAAAAAGAAAAGAAAAAAGTAAGCTGTAGATCAAGCTGCTGTCTATATGTCCTCTAACCACGTCTAAAACCTTTTGTTGACCAAGTAAAATGTATGTTAAAATTATTTTAAATAATTAATATAATAGTAAAATTATTATTAATTAATATAAATGTAATCATATGTGTTTTTCCCCCTCACAGACTAAATGTGCCAATCAGCTGAAAATAAAATACATGCACACACACAGGTTTGGTTTTGTGAATTGTGGGGACATTCCATAGGCGTAATGGTTTTTATACTGTACAAACCGTATTTTCTATCGCCCTACATCTAACCCTACCCCTTACAAGAAACTTTGTGCATTTTTACTTTCTCAAAAAAACTCATTCTGTGTGATTTATAAGCCTTTTGAAATATGGGGACATGGGGAAATGTCCTCATAAGTCACCTTCTCCTTGTAATACCTATGTCATACCCATGTCATCATACAAATTTGTGTCCTCATATGTCGCACACACACACACACACACACACACGCACACACACACATTTCATAGATACCTGTGTGATCTTGGAGAAGTGATTTCATACATCCAATAAAAATCACCAAAACACCAGCTGACACAGTTTGTTTGTTTGTGTTTAACGCCATTCCAGCTTTTGTGGCTATTTTCATGGCGAGAAATATTATGGCTGAATTATATCATGTTTTTATAATTTATTTTTGCTAAAAACTCCAAAACTCTATTTGGCTTACCTCTGTTAAAAAAAAATTCTTCAAAAGAGTTAACTGAATAATAATTTCTAAAAAAAATCTCAATGAGTTAAAACCAGCACAATCTAATAAAACATGCTTAATGGATAAAGGGATTTGGCAGAGAGAACATGTTGGAGGATATTCTCCTAGTATTAAAAACACCCTGGAATGACCAATTCTACAGCAGGTATAAACAATCTGGTCAATCTGGTTAGACAATTGATAGAAAATTATTTTTCCAACACTGGGACTAATTTCAAGGAGTTTATTCATTGTATATACATCCCACTGTTTACCAGCTGACACAGAGAAAACATGATGAAGAAGAGTTAATGAAGAGAAAAGATCCCGCAGCACTGAAATCCATGCAACAATGAAATTTAGGCATTTTTTTCAAATGTGATTTAAGGGTCCAAATACTTTTGGGGCCAAATGAGGCTCTGTTTATATGCATATTTTTCCAGTGATAAAGGGGTTGAGAATGAGAAGGTAAGATGACATTCATGAAGGAAATTATCAGGGCATCTGTTTAGGAGCACATAACAAATCCCTAAAGCTCCCTGCCTCTCCTTTTCTCCCCTTCTGCTCCTTCATTGGCTCTGAGCCCAGAGTGTCTCTGGCAGAAGTTTAAGACGTTCATTGCTTCAAGAATATTCAAACCATAAACACTCTTGCAGTTCATCTCACCATACTACAAACAACATTTTTTCCCTTTCTCTTTCTTTCTTTGTGTTCTCAAGCCTAAACCTTATATTTGACCCCTTTGAAACATCTGGAACCGGACACAGGTGTGATAGTGATGTAAAACCAGCAGAGGGCAGATGTGGCATAATTTTAGCATGTAGAATTAGTTCTCAAACTTTTACTCCGGTGACTATTTCTCAAGGCAGGTTTATTTTTTAAAGTCAATTTCTATAAACAATCCTTAAGGTCTTGACTGCTTAAAAAGCAAAATATTTCCACTGTTACCGTGTAGGAGAAAATATACAGTTCACTGAACTCATATACACCTTTTGTGACATGCAAAACAGCATGATTTCACACATACAATCTAAAAGTACAAAAGCCATTTCCACAACATTTATGTATGAAATTATGTACAGTCATTATGCATAGTCAGCTTTCATCTAAATAAATAAATAGGTAAACAATAATAAATAAAAAAATAATGAAAAAGCTAACTAAGGAAAATACAGTAACATACAGTACAGAAAATATCAAATCCTTGTTTTGGCTAAAATTAATAGTTCATAGTAATCCAACACTAATTAGTTGACAGTAACAGTATTTTTCAAAAGTTTGGGGTTTTCTTTTCTTTCCTTTCCTTTTCTAGAAATTAGTATTCAACAGTGTTGCAGCAAAAGTGAAAGTAAAGAAAAAAATCTTGAAAACATGTATCACAGTTCATATAAAGCATAATAACAGAAAAACAGTGAAAATATAAAGCATCACAACTGTTTTCAACATCGATAATAAGAAGAAATGTTTCTTGAAATGTTTGTGAACATTCAGCTTTTCCATCACATGAATAAATTACATTTGAAAATATATTAGAATAGAAAACAGTTACATATTACTGTTTTTTCACAATTTCACAATATTACTGTTTAATGGTGTTAGCTTTCACTGTTATGCTGATGATACTCAGCTCTATATTTCTTCGCAGCCCGGTGAAACACACCAAATTGAGAAACTAACGGAATGCATAGTCGATATAAAAAACTGGATGACGGTAATTTTTACTGCTAAATTCTGAAAAACAGAGGTGTTAATTATCGGACCTAAAACCCCACATGTAATAACCTAGAACATTATCTAACACTTGACGGCTGCTCTGTCAATTCTTCTTCATCAGTCAGGAACCTAGGTGTGCTGTATGATAGCAATCTTTCATTTGAAAGCCATGTTTCTAGCATCTGTAAAACTGTGTTTTTTCATCTCAAAAGCATATCTAAATTGCGACCTATGCTCTCAACGTCAAATGCAGAAATGTAAATTAATGCGTTTATGACCTCAAGGTTAGACTATTGCAATGCTTTATTGGGTGGTTGTTCTGCACGCTTGATCAACAAACTACAGTTAGTCCAAAATGCAGCAGCTAGAGTCCTTACTAGAACCAGGAAATATGACCATATTAGCCCGGTTCTGTCAACACTGCACTGGCTCCCTATCAAACATCGGATAGATTTTAAAATCTTGTTAATTACTTATAAAGCCCTGAATGGTTAGATCCTCAGTACTTGACCGAGCTCTTATCACAATATAGTCCTCCACGTCCACTGTGTTCTCAAAACTCTGGCCGTTTGATAATACCTAGAATATCAAAATCAACTGCGGGTGGCAGATCCTTTTCCTATTTAGCACCCAAACTCTGGAACAGTCTACCTAACACTGTTCGGGAGGCAGACACACTGTCAGTTTAAATCTAGATTAAAGACCCATCTCTTTAACCTGGTGTACACATAACACACTAATACGCTTCTATTATTCAAATCCGTTAAAGGATTGTTAGGCTGCATTAATTAGATCACCCGGAACCGGGAACACTCCCCATAACACACGATGTACTCGTTACATCGTAAGTAGAATGGCATCTACGCTAATATTTGTCTGTTTCTTTCCTATTCTGTTTCTCAGTCCGTATCCGATCAGATGGTGGATCAGCACCAAGAGATGATGTCTACAGCCCTGATCGTCAGCAGAGACCAGGACACCCAGATGACCCCCAGAGACATATCCCCAGCGAAAACCTCGATTAAAATACAATAAAACTAAAAAAATATAACGAAATAACTAAAAATATTATAAAATACCTAACTACATAATACTACTATTGTTAGAAATTGCAACAAAATTAAAATGGAAATAAACTTTTGAACTGCGGATTTCGTCTGGTCAGAGGAAAACTGGCCCCCCGACTGAGTCTGGTTTCTCCCAAGGTTTTTTTTGAGGGAGTTTTGGTTCCTTGCCGCTGTCGCCTCTGGTTTGCTCAGTTGGGGACACTTAATCTCTAGCGATTATCGCCGATTTGATTGCACAGATACCATTTAAACTAAACTGAGCTAGACAATGACATCTCTGAATTCAATAATGAAATGCCTTTAACTGAAAATTGAGTGTTTAATTAATCTTTTCATTATACATTACTGACACTCTATCCTCCAACTTGATACTGTTAAATGCTTTGACACAATCTGTATTGTTAAAAGCGCTATATAAATAAAGGTGACTTGACTTGACTTGAATTAATGCAGCCTTGGTGCGCAGAAGAGACTTCATTCAAAAACACACACACACACACACACAAAAATCTGACTCCAAAGTTTTGAACTATAAGTGTAAAGCATTTGTGACAACGTGCCCCAATATAAATGTGACAACCTGACGTAAGAGAACACTTTCACCAATCAGTTTAATTTTTTTGTCCAACATTACAAAAATATGATCCTAAATTTTAGTTTGGAGGACAGAATTCACAAA
The DNA here is from genome assembly GCF_012432095.1 of Onychostoma macrolepis. NCBI lineage: Eukaryota > Metazoa > Chordata > Actinopteri > Cypriniformes > Cyprinidae > Onychostoma > Onychostoma macrolepis. Next base: position 29,258,223 of record NC_081160.1, read on the forward strand.
AATTACAACAAACTATTTGCCAGTATGCAGACTCCATTGCCCCATAAAAAGGAATTATTCCTATTTCAACACCAGACTGTGTTAGAAAATATGTGGAAAGCAGTATAGTTTAATTCAGACGAGCCATTGGGGGTCTTGGCCAAGTGTCCCACAAGCATATTCACAGGATATTTAATGGACTTGTACAGTTTGCACGGAAACAGTTCCAAGTTTTTCAGTCCATCCATGCTGCCAAATGTGCCGAGCGGCCAAGAAAATATGGAAGAATTCTGAATTTACAGCTTTGATGTGTTTCCTGCCTGGTGTGACAGAGGAGAGAAATGACAAGTGAGTGTGTGTGAGACTCCAATGAACAAAAATGGGAGGAGAAAAGGAGAGAGAGTTAGAAAAGTTAAAGCCGACGAGGGAGCATTCTGAGACCGGCTCAGTACAGGATGAGAGAAGTAGGAGAAAGCTAGTCGCATTCGATGCATTCAGTCACTTCGCTTTTTGCTCTGTACAAGCAGCTTCTCAGAATCAGGTGTCATTTCTGGCTGCTGGAGAAACACACGCTATCAGGAGTCAACAGACATCTGCTGCTGCTGCAACACACACACACACACACACACACGCATGCACGCTACTGCAGAGATGAGCACAAATGTGCGTTTGCTTAGTTGTCAGACGTAACCCGGCTCTGGAATAGAAGAGCTCTGAAGCAGGTAGGATGAACAATTATAACTACAGATTTTCAGTTTGTGCATGTAAAGTTCAAGTTGTTCTGCTTTGTGTTCACTCTTCAGCCAGAAAGAACAGCTGTTTTTCAATGGAAATGTGAACAATTATAGTGTTTTAGGAATAAGACAAAAAGTAGACTGCTAAAATGTAAGGATGTGTGTAAATTATTATTATTATTTTTTTTGTATATTTACTAACTTACTAACAGTGCATAACATGTGTTTCGGACTGGACTGTTTGGCAAACCAATGGCATACTGAGGGAAACCTGTCTAAACACAATCATTTTGTGAACACACGGACCTTGTTTTCTTTCTTAAAGCATGTTCCTAGTGTTATTATGAACTATTTATGAGTGTCAGTGGCATGTCAGCTATCAGAAACACCTGGGTCAAGGCTGTCAGGATCTCACATGCTGCCCAGCATTTCTTTTTCGCTAAATTAACCCCAAAAAGACGTTGTTGTGTATCAGCGGTCAACTGTGGCGTATGGACAGGATGGCTGAAAGAAAAACACCTCAGGCTATGAGTTGGACACTCTTTTCTCTCAGTCTAGGGTTGGTGTTTATTTTTGCAGCTGCTGGCACGTGTTCTTGGAAAAATGGCAAGTAATAATAGATCTCTAAGCCATTGGGAGAGAGAGACAGGGATGTATTCAGGTGATTAGCCTTTGGAAGAATACAAAATGAACAGATGTGTAGACAGACAGACAGATAGATAGATAGATAGATAGATAGATAGATAGATAGATAGATAGATAGATAGATAGATAGATAGATAGATAGATAGATAGATAGATAGATAGATAGATAGATAGATAGATAGATAGATAGAAATCTAATAAAAGTTTAAGTTAAAATCAAATAGAAATCCATATAAAGTTCAAATTTGTTGATTATTACTTAAACCTCAGTCTGTAACAAACAGAAATGCACCGAAGTTGAGTTTAATACATTTTGAGCATTAGATTTAGTGTCAGGTTAACACACATCGCATGGCAATATTTTCAGAACATGTATTAACATTTATTCTGGTGCAATGTCTTGCCTCATAGACTCCCATGGTATAAGTGCATTACTGTAAACACGTTTTTGTTTGCTTTTATGAACTGAGTGAAGAGTTTAAATGATTTCTGACAGCGCAAGATGCTGATGGTAGGGCTTAACCTGCATTTAACCTGCAACACTGTTTTAAAAGCAAATCTTCTTTAAAGACAATGAAAGAGGCCGCGGGCGTTTCCATGAAGACAAATGATGTTTAATGGAACTCTTTGTCATGCTTTAACGCAAACCAGTGGTTATGGAAAAAACAGACAGGTTCCACTGCCCTCGAAGAATGAGTTCACAGAGAGGCTCCTTGTGTTTTTCAATTTACACTCCTTCACACTTCTGCTTTGCTCATCCCTCCATTCTCCTCTCTCTCTCTCTCTCTCTCTCTCCCTGATGCCCCTCTGTGGGAATCTGAAACTCAATTCCCCATTACAAGACTGGCCCAAACCGTGAGACTATGAAAATCGAGCCATCCCAAAATGCAGATTCTCCCTCTCTCTCTCAATCTCTTTTGTTTCTTGCTTTCGTCTCCTTTCATTGGTTTTGTTTCCTTTTGAATGGATACAACACCCAGAAGGAATCTGGGAATCTAGAATTCCAATCAAAAACACCAGTTGCTTCACGTAAAGGCAAATACTTTGACGGCCATCAATGGCAGTGTTATACATGATTGTCAAGTTAAATTAAGAAACTTGTCAAAGATTTGAAGATGTGCCAGCTGTGCTCATGTTCTATATCAGAGAGTGTGGCAGGTTTGTATTTGGTCACTTTAAATATGGAAATAAGGCAAAAACAAGCTACATCCTTTTATTTTATACAAGCATTCATGGATAAACTGTTTTCGGATCAAGTGATCTGATAATAATATGATATTAAACAAAAAAACAAAAACAAAATATTAAATAATAATAATGATTAATTATTATATTTTTACTGCTAATAAAATAAATTCATGAATAAATATAAAATAATTATCATGAATAATAATGATTATTAATATAACTTAATTAATATATATTTATTTATTGATAATATAATTATTATTAATAGTAATCATATAAAATAATTATTTAAATAACTTCTAATAATAGTAACACAACATCAACAACATCAAATTAAAATATTTTATTATTATTAATAAAATAAAATGCTAAAATGTTTACTACTTGTAATAATAATAATATTATAATAAATAATAAAATTTGAATATACAAATTAAATAAACTGAAAATTATTATAACATATTATTAATATTATTATCATTTACTCATACTAATATTAATTTGTTAATAATTATAAAAATAAATCATTACTATTAATTATATTACAAATAATTATATAAAACAATTATTTAAATAACTTCTAATAATAACAATAAGTTAAAATAATAAATAATTATATTAATATTATTAATAAATGCTTGCTCTATAATAATGATGATACTAATAATGAATAATTAATTATAAAATTATTGTTAAATATTTTTAACAAACTAAATATTAATATCTTTGTATCTTATTAGTACAATGATGGTTTAGCAGGTAACCATGGCACATTTGGTATTTTGTTTTATGTGACCCAAGCACAATACTGAAAAAAATATGAAATGAGTACATTGTAAAGGTAAATGCATGACTATTTGACCTGTCTGTACTGTGAACGTTGCACTGGAAGACACAATGAACAAGAATCAAATTTTCTGCATTTGATTAGTTGCGTCTGTAAGAATGTGTGTTCTCAGAACAGCCACTGATTCTTCAACATCTGTGTGAGTTGGTGGGGCTTTCCCAAGAAATGATCATCTTAGAACTCAAGTTGTCTTCGGTGTCGCCTGTGAGAATTTAACACACCCGTTTAATCTAATTTGAGCCCTCAACATAAACCTTCTAATTCATCAAATGCTTGGTAAATCCATTGCCTTCCTGTTCGGGAAACAGAAACTATACAAAGATTCCCATTTCATTACAGTACAAAACTCTTCCATCCTGTTTATATACGACCATATGTGTATATGGAATCATGTCTCACACTATCTACACTCATGCACATAGACGACAACTCCAAAAGTCAGCTGGTGGTCCGCTTCAGATAACACACGACCAGCCACAAAAACACGAGTTACTGTCTGAAACCTTTATCACTGACTCACCAGCTCAATCAGGAACGCATGGGCTAGTTCACCAAAAAATGGAAATACTGAATACAATTCATAGATTTTAGAGGCTAGAGTGGGATGCACGATTGTGCATGTTTCACTCCTCATATGCCATCAGGGGTGAGCCGTTTTCATTTCTGTTACATTCATTAATGCCAAGCAGGAGAGGTGCAACTTGAGACGTTCTTCTTCAATCAGATATGAAATGCAATTTCCAAATGCTTATATTACATACAAAGGTACTGGAATGTGAGCAGATTGCATTATTAAAAGGTGTGGCATGGGTACATATAGAAAGAGAGCGGGTATGTACGAGACAAGCAAGAGAAACAGTGTTTTCATAACATCTAGTCATTGACTTCAGTGGTGGTACACCCTGCTGAGATACCCACATATCCAATACGCTCTCATCCCCGATGAACTCACTCCATTTCTGCAATGCTTTATTCGTTTACACAAGAAAAACAAAAGGAGAGAAGTGTAGGAAGTGCAGAAAAAGGAGGGATTTGCACATCAAACATGCAGCCAAAAGTACAACCGCTCTGGTGGAGGAACTTAAAGCGAGGTGGACCCAGATGGACCCAAGCCAGAGCGGAAAGCCCCACTTTGTAAAAACACACCGCCACAAGTAGATCCATCCGCAAGAACGAAGGGATACTAATTGTGAGGACTGTCAGAGAGGTCACATCAAGACAGCAGCAGTCAAGGAGGTTTCAAAAGTTTCTTCATTGGTTTTCTATAAGATCTTAGGTTTGACAAAGATGCTCCTGCTTAGCTCTGTACAAAACAACACAGTTTCAAAATGCAGGTTGGGTTTAGTCATGTCTACCAGACACCAATCAGACACGTTAGTCATATATGGATGTTAAATACAGCCCTGACAGATTTATAAACACACAGAATACTGCCTTGCTCACATCAATCATTAAATAGCCTGGCATGTAATTGTCTTGAAATTTGCTGAGGTTTTTTTTTTTTTTTTTAAACCAGCTTAATCCAACCTAAACTGGATTTAGGCTGAATTTAGCTTTAAATACAGCTGACAGCCTGGCTTGACCATGTTAGGAGACCAACAAACCAGCTTAGGCTGATTTAAACAGTTTTTCAGCATTGAAAAGTGGTGCTTTGACTTGTAGTTCTATTAATATTCTAAAACCATTCATATATAAATGGTCAGATAAAGTGATACCAAATACATTATACAATTGTGACCCTGGACCACAAAACCAGTCTTAAATCGCTGGGGTATATTTGTAGCGATAGCCAAAAATATATTGTGTGGGTCAAAATTATCGATTTTTCTTTTATGCCAAAAATCATTAGGATATTAAGTAAAGATCATGTTCCATGAAGATATTTTGTAAATTTCTTACCGTAAATGTATAAAAACTTAATTTTTGATTAGTAACATGCATTGCTAAGAACTTCATTTGGACAACTTTAAAGGCGATTTTCTCAATATTTTGATTTTTTTGCACCCTCAGATTCCAGATTTTCAAACAGTTGTATCTTGGCCAAATATTGTCCAATCCTAACAAACTATACATCAATGGAAAGCTTATTTATCCAGTTTTGACACTTAAGACTGGTTTTGTGGTCCAGGGTCACAATTTTAAAAGTACTGTTTTACTGTAGTACAGCAATAATAATAATAATAATAATAATAATAAAATGTATGAATTCAAATATTAAATAATAATGATAATAATGATAATAATAAATACTATTACAGTAATAATGATAATTTTTAAAAGTTGAATTATTTAGAAAATGTAATCTTTAATTAAAGTTTAATAATAATAATTAAAACTAAAATATTAAAATAATCTAATAAAATAAAATAATTAAAAATATTTTACTACTTACAATCATTATTAATAAAATCATTATTAGTAGTAGTAAAATATCTAATAATTTTTTTACTTTATAATTAATTACTTTGTATTCATTATTAATTACTATAATTAATTATTACTTTGACTGTTAGTACCATCAGTATGCCAAATTTTTGGTCTTTAAATTTAAAACACCATCATAAAAATAAATAAATAAATAATAAAAATAAAATAGACAACCTCACTCATTGTTGCAAGTCTTTATTTTTGCTCATACTGAAAGTAACCTTCAGTGCATAAATTTCCTAGCAAGCTTGGAATTTTGCACTTGCATTTCCATCTGAAACTGTAAAGAATTACTTTCAATTTAATTACATATTAAATCTGCATGAAAATAATATTTGAGAATTGTGACCTTAAAACCAAAGAGCAAGTTTGACTTTTTGAAAAATGACATGACTTGGAAGTGCATTAGGAACATCTCTGTAAACTATTACAGTGGAAAGAAAAAGAAGGATACTGAAAGAGAGAGAGAAACAAGTACAGACAGAGAGAGAAGAGTAATTACACTTACACTGTTCATGGCCTGCTTTACTGACTGGCCTCTCACACACTTAAACCCATATGGCATACACAAACAGGATGTACAGCCCCCTAAAGCTCTGGGATCTATTAAAACTCGACTCACATGCAGCTTGAGTAAAAAATAAATAAATAAAATACAAAAAGCCTTAATTGAACCTTTCGTTGGCATTCCCACTGTCTGCTTTGAAGACTGTCTCATACTTTCAAGTGGCCACTGGTTCGCCGCCGAGATGCAAGGTGGTCATTTGGATTTGTTTACATGCGAAAAGCAGAGCTGAATACATTCAGGGCTCTAACCACGCAATGCATTTCCTCTGTTAATCACATAATTCATGAGATCTGAAAGCATTCATGCTGTTCTGCATTTGAGGACAGTCATTTTTGTCTGTGAAATGCAAAACATGACAAAAACCAACTAAACAAAGTTGAAGATTTGTATTTTTGCTACGGTGCTGTGGGTGGTTGTCAAGCTGTTGCTATGCAGTTGCTAGGGTGTTCAAGTAAGGTGGTTACTTACAGGCCTTTAAAAATTTGAAGTCTGACGAAAAAGAAGAAAAACTGCAAACCTCTATTTAGCAAGATGCACATTTTGCACGAAAACATTATGGCCCTCAAAATATTTTGTTGTATGAATATCTGAGCAAGCAATATGTCAAAAGAACAAAGCCTTTGCTTAAAAAAATGCATTCATGCATTCTATTTTATCAACTTGAGTGTGGATAAGTTTGATTAAAATAGCAAAATTTTGAACAAAAAGCTGAAAAAACTGAGTTTTTGCCATGGAACATGCAAGCAAGCACCATTAAGTATTGTAAGAAGCACTGATAATCATCTGCCATAGGACACAAATGTTTGTGCATGTATACTGAATAAGTTACCGTCAAATGTTTGAGCAATTAAACCATGTTACTAACATCGCAGTCCAGCAATGTTTACACTTTACTCAGCCAGATTCTCTTCAAACTGTTGTTCTACAATGCAGTAGTTGACCTGAAAGAGAAAACTAACCATAGAACAAGACAACACAAGTTCATTTTCTCTATAGCATCCGTTGTGGAAAAGCTGAGAATGCAACACTTGTGTTCTATTATGAACTGTTTTCTGAAGTATGAAGAGTTATGGACCTAAGCCTTTCATGCAAAAATAAAGATTCAAATGTAACTGAAAACAGCAGACGTTTCATTCAAAAATGGCCAACAATATATCTTTGATCTAGAACGAAAATCCATAATTTTAGGAAACTATTGGTAAAGGATGTGGCTATATGCAACATTAAACCCTTGTTGACCTGATGACAGTTTACAGAACAAACCATCCTGCCACAAACCCTTCCACCTAAATCTGGTGTACATCTGCTGTATAATCCAAAACCTCATAGATAGTTTGGATTGGACAGCTGCTTCTCAATTCTCTTGCCTAGTTCATGCCATCCAAGAAAACTTTCAAGCCAATGTTCAATCTTCACCAGAAACCAGCCAAGGAGGTGAAGGAGTTCAAAGTGGTTTAGGTAAAATGGAGACAATGCCTCATAGAGAAATACTGGATGAGATGTTAGCCCACATCCTCTGGCAACAAGCTCCAATTGGCTGAAAGCTTTTTTATTTTAGTATTTTTCTGAGTTGTTATAGTAACACAGAGCACTGTCTTCATATTACTGGACAAAATAATCCATAGACTGGACTGAAATAATACAAAACTTTCAGTTTCTAAGCTACTATTCAGAGAAGATTTAGACGTCTATAGTGACCTTAAACTCTCGAGACGCTAACCAATTTTGTGGCTGTCTCAACCTGCCAGATGGGCTCAGATACTAAATCCATGCTTTACTCCTGGTAGTTAACCAGCTTCACAAAGCACATGGAAAAACGTCTGTCTAGACTCAACTCTTGAATGCTCTTTTGAAGTAACACTAAACATCACATAAGTACACCCATAAGAAAACTATTAGACTTATTGCCGATACATGAAAATCCCCTTGTGTGCATGAAAGCTAAGCTTACAAACTTGCTAAAAAGCCATCTAGAGGGATGTTTGCATGTAGTCAACCTTGGTGAAGTGCTATTACCAACTCTGGGCTTTTATACTTCTAGATTCACTTGGATGAGAAAAACAGCCCCGTAAATAATGCTAATCATGAGATAGGAGATCATCATCATTCAGTATTACTATCATGAGAATACATAGGAACCTCTTTTGGCGTAGTGGAAATATGGGACAGAAATCAGGAACTGATTATTGAGAGACAAGGTCATGAATCATCATAGGACTGAAAGAAGGAAAAAGGGGAAGATGCAACATCTGGCAAAAACATTCCACTCAACCACCAAACATCAGGAGTCCTTATATAAAAATCATCTCCATTAGCCGCGAACATGCAAAGCTTTGCCACATTTTGGGTTTACGGAGGAATTATGAGCAAGTTTGTTGTGATAGTGGAACATGTGGTTTAGGTTACCAAATTAACACAGGTTTACAACCTACCCACATTCTTACACCCTCTCAAGTGCCTTCAACTAATGACTGTTAACATTTATGCTCGTGCAGCAGAGAAGATCAAGAAAAGATGGAAAAACAGATTAAAAAAGGTGTGAAAATTGCAGTGTGACCTTGTTATTGTTTATAGGCATTCAAACATTTAATTGTATCTGGTAATTATCATGAACACATGTACAGGTCACAAAATCAATTTTTTTATATTGATAAAAATGATTGTATTTGATCTTAATATGTTTTTTATTACATTATTATATTAAAATTACATTTGACATAAAAGTGCCTATAAATAATATTTAATATCATATATTTAATCTAAATTGTATTATTGCTTAATATTATATTTGATAAATATTATAAACATTTAAATATGTATTTATAGTAACATAATAACAAAAAATAATATGCAAGTAAAATGAAATAAATGTTGTGTTTGTGTAGGTATCTAATGCCAAATACCTTCTAAAGGTGGAACAGAAGCTCTTCTGAAGTGGCATTTATTTTACAATAAAATGAATGAGTACATTGTACATACAAATACCTATGAATACTAATGCAATCATGCTGAACTGTGAGTGAAAGCACATGAGTATGTGTAGAGGCCTCTGGGGTCGCAGTGTGATGCAGTGGAAAAAAGCATTCTTAACAATTACATCTGACCTCTCTGTGATTTATACGGCCTTTCTGAGCACTCTCAGTCACTCATATATCACACACAACATATACATCACTGAGGAGCAGAGGGGCCAAACATCCCTCAAGAAAACATAAACAAAGCCACGTGAACAGACGACCCTGCTTCCTTTCACATGCGTTTACTGTCTTTACACACTTCGTGCTGATTTTACAGGTGTAGCTAAGTTAGTGTACTGGTTAAAAAAGAAGACACTAGATAGAAATTACCGAGAACAAATTGTTTACAAGGTGCATATGCATATATTTGAACATAAAATAACATAAGTCGCATTTCATGCCAAAAGTTTGGAAACAACTGATGAAGACACATATTGTTTAGTAGTATATGGTCTACATTGTTTGTCCAATCAAATACTGTCTAGATTGAGAAAGCCTGGAATTCCCACCTAGCTTCAACTCAAGCAATCTAGCTTTGCCAAGTTTATGCCATGTAGACCACAAGATGGGTGCATGTACACTATACCTGCCCAGCAGAGGACAGAACAGAGTTCAACTGAAACTAAATCACCTAACAAAGTTGAACAAAGTCGATAGAAATCTTCTTACCTCCTCTCACCATGAATCTTCATACTGTACATACTGCAAAAACAGTAGTATGATAGCATGCTTTTATGAGCACGATTTTGCTTAGCTGTGAAGCTGTTAACTAAAACATGTAAACACAGGAATGCAAATTGCTTTGGTCAAACCATTTTATGAGGTCTTTAAATATAATCAAGCACAATACATGCCTTAACTTGATACTGACCCTCATTTTAAGCTTTTATGTTGAGCGTAACAAGATTTAGCTACTGCATCTTGACTAGTAAACTGGATTTTAGTCGTATGTATGCATTATATGACGATTATATTGCTATGCTCCCTTCTTGTGGTAGGTCTGTACTTAAAAAACAAAAAAATAAATGTTTTTTGATTTTTCTTTTGCTAGTCTGTCAAATTCCTCTTTCTCCCAAAGCGATCCTCTCTCTATACTCCTCGCTTTGCACTCACATGCTGCTCTCTTTTTCATTACAGCAATGAAAACATGTTTCTGTCATCTAATATGGCCAAACTCGGAGCATGTGTTATGTGTGTGTACTCATAATAACTTACAAGATTGATGTGCATAACTCCCCTGTAAATCTGCACAAGATCTCTGAAACGCAAGCTTATTTAGCATGTTTGCTAATTCATGACCCGCACATAGTGCCTAAAGAGTCTTCTAAACAGCTAGAGGTAGAAAATTTGACATGTTCTCAAGAATAGTTGCTAAGGTGTTCTACAATAAGTGTTTTTTTTAGCATGTTTGCATGCAGCTGCTAGGTTGTTGTGAGTAGCTGCTACAGTAGTTGTTGGTTGCCAAGTTATTATGAGTGGTTCTGAGTGGTTTTTAGTATGTTGATGTTAGAGTATTGTGGGTAGCAGCCAATGCATTGCTATGCGATTGCTAAGGCATTCTGAGAGATTTTTAATACATTTCTATGCGGCTGTTAAGCTCTTTTGGGTGGTTATTTATCAGACCCATGTGATATTCTCTATGATATTCCAAAGTATGGCTCAATGGAATACAAATCTACAATGTTTCCCCACCTGTTGTATCATCTGACAGGCAAAAACCATTAAGCAGAACATCTCCTCTCAAACATCAGGACAATTTGAAGTATAATTCATGCCTGCAGTATTTACATTATTGTAATATTTACATTTAAGGTCCCAAACCCCAAGTATGAGCAATAGTTATAGTGATCTTTGCCTTAGTAAGCACCACATAAAATCCCCCTCAGCCCTGCTTTGTGGTTTTTGTTGGTATTGGGTAATAATATTACAAAATAAAGGTGACGATTTTTCACAAGAAAGCTTCGAGTCAACATTATTTAATTAATGCTGAGTGATCTCATGCGTGGCTTTGTTCCAGTATGGATTGATGGGGTGATGTGTTTGTATGTGGGTGTGTATGAGGTCTATGTGGTTCACACTGAGGGGGGCAGAGTTCATTTACAGCTGAGACCCCCTGAGATCTCTTTCGTGAACGTTATTTAAGAGTGAAGCCTATGACTCAGTTCCAGATAACAGCGGAATCATAAACCATGAGAAACAAAAGGCAGAACGAAAATTGTGCAATCAAGGAGCTCACAAATCACTCTTAATTTACAACATACGGTAGAGTTCACATAAATGCACATGGAAATGCTTTCGAATTTCTCATGTTAGAGAGTCTTTGGAGGTAGACTCTGGTATTCAAGCAATGGCCTGACCCTGGCTAAGCTACATACCAAGCAGGTTCCTGTCTGTATGGATATTTGGATATTAGGTCTGTTTCTGTTTATGACTTAAGTTCTATGCAATGTGCAATGTGATAAATATTAAATAAATTTTATTTGTGCACAGACCATCAAGGTTGAACTCCCATCTGGGTCATGGAAATAGGCAGCTTACATATTGGCAAGTTAATGAGTGTCATTAAAAACTCATTTCTATTTCAAACATTTATGAGAGAAGATGCTGGGGGACTTCAAAAGATGCTGAGGCTCGAGTTTCATATGGGTTGTCTCACATGATGTGGTAGTTTCATGGTTAAGCATCTAGACTAATGATCTTAAAGGGATATTTTACCCAAAAATTAAAACTCTGTCATCATTTGTTCAACCACATGTCGTTTCTTCTGAGCAACACAAAACCTGATATTTTGAAAAATGTCTGTTTTTTAATCCATACAATGAGAGTCAATGGGATCAACTGCTGTTTGGACTTTCTGGATTCACAGAAGAACGTCATAAATGTTTGGCTATCGTTTTTGTGTTACAGATGTTATAAAAATAACTGCTAAAATGCCTGGTTTTCACTGAATTACCTGTAAAACTACAGAAGTTTTCATATCAAATTACACATGTTATGTCCTGTTCCGTCCTACAAAATCCATCCCACCATGACCTAGACTGTGAACCCCCCTTCGATGCCATCATTACCCCGTGCTTTTCTTGATCCACAATTTTGTGTGCTCTGGACTAGCTATCTATTCTCTTTGGCGTGAAATCCCATGAGTCCCCTGTACAAATGATCGATGACAATCAGATGGTTTCCAGGAAGATTCACATACTTCACTGCTTAGTGTTATCGGTAAGTGTTAACGCATATGCCATGTTCAATTATCCCACATGGCTGAAAAAATTCAAGCCAAATTTTTGTGCGTTTTTGGAATGACGGCAATCATACTCTGAATCACGGTTCAAGCCAGTCAATCCACAATACCTCCCCTCTACACCCTTCTGTTTTTCTTCCTCCTGCCAAAAAACAAATGGAAAAAAGTTTTAGTATTGAAGTTTCTCATGCTAGACATGATCCTTGTGCTAATATTTTGATTGGCCAGCTCTCAGAAGTCTTACTGCGCATCCCACTGAGAATGATGTGTGTGTGCATATAAATAAATAAGTGCATATTCACTATGGGCACAGAACTAGAGATGTCATTTGCAAATAAGTAGATTATTATTCTAATCAAAGAAATGTACATTATGACTGAAGTTTATCAGTCTTCAAATTCATATGACTTTGACATGAGGGTGAGTATGATGACAGAATTTTCTTTTTTGGTTGAATTATCCCTTTAACTGTTTATGTAAATTTGATTAAAATGGTGTTATAATCTATTGTTATGAATCTCTGTGATCTGTTAACATGTAAACCCAAACATTTACAAGATTCCCTCTTCTACTCTGGACGCACACATTGTGTCTGGTGTTTATGTCCTCAAGGATGTATTGAATTCCTCAGTTTTCATTGCATTTGGATGCCCACAGCTACTTTTGGAGAATGCAGTTCGGTTTTTTGTATGGTAAACAATCCAAAAAAGAGATGGACTTGGGTTAATTACAACATTGTGCTGTTTTTTTGATTAACCTCAGTGCCACTTGCTCGAAGGAGGTTCAACATTTCAGCACTTGTGTTTCATGGCATATTAACAACACTTATTCAGAATTCTTTTGAATTACTTTTTGTGAAGCACACAGACAGCCTCTGCATTTTCTCAATCATGACACTTTCATGTCCAAATAACATGGTATTACTAGTACCATGCCCCAAACTGCAACATATGCGTGACAGAAATAAACAATATATAAAATCGTAAAACTTGTTGATAAATTTGCTCCGCCAACTACAGCAAAAAACATAATTTTCCGCTGCAACACTTAGTAGAAATGAAGATGTGTTCCTGACTGAATGAGTGTTTTGAACGAATGATTCAATGACTCACTGGTTGTTTTGATTCTGAATGAATTAGCTTTTTGGACGAATTGGAAATAGTCACTTGGCGATGCTATCAGTCAAATTCGATGACCGGAGATATTTTTTTTATTAATATAAACTGTAACACTGCATCAATATTTCTTGTCATATATTAAAATACCCAGTCACTGGTCTCTTGATATCTTCGTGGTGATTTGGAAACCGCTCTAATGGATTCAGTCAGACTGATTCAAATATTCATCACGAGTCTTTTTGAATGATTCGATGATTCAAAGTTCGCGAATCGATCAGGGGTTTCCCAAAAGCAACTATGGTTGCAAGTTCCGTTGACCATAGTTAGCAAACGATGCTTTTCGGAAACACACCACTGTTTGGCTAAACTGACCACGCAGAAACGTGTAACCCGCGAGGACAACTCGATGGAAATGTGTGTTTTGCCATTATTTCGCGGTAAACATCTTTTTAAAACGTAGTACATTTAATCCAGACAGCAAACTCTGGTAAGATATTGATTTATTTTACCATGCAGTTGTAGATTCAACAGCGGCGGTTTGCCGCCTGTAAAATAGCGTTGCTGGAAACAATGACAAAAAAGCTAGTTATTGGGAGATATTGAAGCATATGGAGATCATTTGAATAAATATTGAGATTAACTGGAAATGTATATTTTTATCCAGCCCTAGAAAAAATCAATAGACTTATATTGAATGAGGGACCCATCTCATAGAATTGAGGTATATCAATGTGAAGCTTGAACGTTCAAAGTAAAGCCAACTCTATGCCAGTCTATAATTGTGGCTGCATTTTTTATTTATTTATTTTTTTTTAGAGAGAAACACCACTCATTTTCATCTAAAAAAATGAAAAACATACTCTTCCTTGTTTTAAATTTTCCTTCCCTGTTGAAAACCCCAGAAAATGCTGGTTAGGTATGTTTTGAAGCATAGCTGCTGGTTTAAGCTGGTCCTTAGCTGGTCATGAGCTGGTTTAAACTGGTCCATGACCAGCTCAAACCAGCAACCTGCTTATAAATATACCTAACCAGGACATGCTAGTTTTTTCAACAGGGTTAACTGCTCGTTGTCATAGTGATAGCAGCTGTCATAACACTGTTTCCATGGTTCTTACAAACATGGTTCTCTGAACCCCCCTGCTCATCTACCCCCCACAGTTCTTCATCTACCCCACAGATCTCTCTCTTCCTCTTGTAGGAAAAGGAACATGAGTTACTGTCCTGTAGAGAATGATAACCGAATCTGCGTTTGCAATCAAGACATCTCTCTCTGTCTCTTTCCTGTCCTCTGTTTCTCCTCTTCATCCTGTCTTCCTCTCACTTTCTCCATTCTGTCTCTCTCTTGTGTGCCACTGTCAACAAAAAACGTTTCCTTTAGCCAAACAGGTGCAAAAGCCATAACTGAATTTTACAGCCAACAGCAGTGAGGTAAAACTGCATTTGGACACTAAAGTCACATTTAAAAACATTTACAAAGTGTCATCTGTGCTCAAATTCAAATTATCTTTTTGTATTTTTTCTTAATTTGAAACAAATGCTAGATAATTTGTATATTTTTCAGTCCGATGCAATCAGTCTGCCCTTTTCACTGGAATATCCAATTATGGCAATTTCATTAAACATTACAAGGTCCAAAAAACTGCAAAAATGAAACATGCACCGATAAATTGTTCACAGTAAGATCTATAACATGCATTAAGAAGATAGATAGGGTGAATTTTCATTTTGTGACAACTTTTAGTGTCTTTTTGGGGCCATTGTAGGTGTTTGGGGCCTCTGCGTCTGAGGAATGTTCAAAAGCTGTGTACAATAACAGAGAAGAGAAGAATTATGGGATGAGGAGAGATGGAACAGAAACATGGACATTTGTCATTGAGGAGAATAGAGTGGCTGTCACTAAAGTTGTAGCTGCTTAGTTGATAAATGAGAGGCAGAGGGTTCGTGAAGAGGAGCTTCATGTTCAGCAGATGTGTGGGTAACACATTTGCAAATGTGACAATGACAAAAATTGTGTTCTGATCTTTTCTAGTTTTCAAGATC
This sequence comes from Onychostoma macrolepis, assembly GCF_012432095.1. Classification (NCBI taxonomy): domain Eukaryota; kingdom Metazoa; phylum Chordata; class Actinopteri; order Cypriniformes; family Cyprinidae; genus Onychostoma; species Onychostoma macrolepis. The sequence goes on from NC_081160.1 coordinate 29,274,027, forward strand.
CTAACATGTTCTGAGTGCCTTTTAACGCGTTGTTTTGGTGTTGTGATTGGTTGTAGGCTATGACTCAAACTAAAAGTCAATTTCGAACTGTTTTTCTTGTGTTTGTGTGTGTTGTAGGTGGAGGCGAGATGTCAGTAAAGCTGAAGTTTGATTGTCCGGCTGACGGCGGGATGGTGCAGCGGAGCCGCTCCTTCACTGGAGTAAACACACTCGGTGGCCGAAGAAGGTAAGCAATTATGATTTGTGTTTGAGAGAAGATGACGTGTTTCCTTGTGTGTCAAAATGCATTACTTGCACTTTTATTAAGATAAATGTCCTCAAAGCAGGGGTCATGGAATCCCATGGAAAGCATGATTCTTGGTCGCTGGAATTTATGTTATGAGGACATCTCAGGGAGGTCTTGTTTCAAAACTGAGCACAAAACAAAACATTTGGGAGGAGTCCTGATCATTCCTGCAATAAAGCTATTCATGGTGTTATTGTTAACGAAAAGTAAAACTAGAAACTATACAAATAGTTTTTCAGTAATTGAAATAAATTAGAATTAGAAAAGTGGTTTCTCTTTTAAAAAAACTGTAAAGCTAAAACTATTTTTCTAAAAAAAAAAAAAAAAAATCTAAAATAAGAACAGTATTAAAATTACTAGAAGAAAATCAGAAATGTAAATAAATTTAAACAGAAATATTCACAAAAAAAAACATGAACTAATAAAATTGACAGAAGCACTATTGTGAAAATTTATAAATAAAAACTAATTTGATACATTATTAAATACTATCATAGTACATAAATAATACTAATATGACACTGGCAACAACATAAAAGCCCAGCAGGATCATTTCTACCTCTGGCATCTGACTACTTGTTCCAGATAAATTTCAAGTGCTGTTTTATTGTTTTAGTGCATTCTGGGAATCTAAATTCATCATCTTGCCAATTGCCTTAACATTTTCCATAATTTATAGTATGTAGAAGATTTCCAGTCTTAGTAAAGTGAAACAAAAGGGATCCAAAACATATTTCATTCAGTACTGAAAAGTATGGATGAAGTTCAAGCAGTGTTATCTAATTAAAAATGATCTATTTTATTTAATATGTGTCTTTATGTACTTTTACGTATACTTGAATTTCATTTTGTTAGCTTACAGCAAACTCTATTCATGTTCCAAATCAGTCAATTAGGAAGCATAGGATGTTGCCTTAGCAGGGAGCTCACTAGGTTTTGGAATGGAGCTTAGCTTAAATCTGATGTGGTTTATGGTTTTTCTTTGATTGCTTATAGTTCTAATTCAGCATTCCACACAATCTGTAACGTAAACAAGCATTGGTTATTATGTAATGGCAATAGTTATTTCAAGAACCAAAGGTCCTGAGAGGATGCACGGTTCAGATTCGAGTACAAGCATCATCTGAGCAGTGTGACAGCTTACATAAGTAAACACAGCTGCGTGTGTGTGTGTGTGTGCATGTGTGCGTGCATGTGTGCAAGTTTTTATTTTATTTGTCACAATAACACTACATTCCTGCATTCCCATCCAAGTTAAAGATTGAAACTAAATGATTGCAGACAAAGGCCAAAACAACTTCAGAGGCGGATCCGCCTGCTTTCAATTTGTAAACTCTTTATTGTAAGGCAAAAGCTTTACAAAACTGCATTGTGAGAAAATGCTTTTTAACCATTCAATCGCTTAGTAAACTGCACATTAATTATAGCTGTCAGCTATGACCCTGTTAAGATCATGGATTTTCATTTATAAAGAAACCGATTTCAACCACTCTTTTGACTTCTGTTGATTGGATAAGTTTAGTGTATCTCTACTATTGTCAACACTGCCAAATAATTAAGAAAACCTTTTTTTTCTTCAGGATGAGGGCTAACTGACTTCTTATAAATAAATAAATAAATATATATATATATATATATACATACAACTTTATTTATTTAATTTAATTTTTTTAGTATCATTTTGAGGTTATATCGTGCTGATATTTTGTAACCTACTCTGTAACCAAAATTATAGGCCTAAATAATTGTGATTTTTAGAAAATTTTAAGTACGTCCTTTTAGTGACTAACAAAAATTATATATTTTTTGGAAAAAGCATGAGGTTGCATCAAAACAAAAACCTCTGAGATTAATTAATACCTCTGAACGCGTTTAATAGATTAATCCAAATACATGAACGTTCTCTATTTTTTCCCAGTTTTGTAACCCATTTTGATTAACCTTTATTTGCAGTTGGGTGTAGTCAAATGAGCACTCTGTCAACAATTTTATGTCTGTTTTCACTAAAAAAATTCCAGATTACTCATCTTGACACTGTGTACAACCTTGTTGGGTAGTGACTAATTCATGTAAGCAAAAAACATGAATTGTGTTACAGTCAATTAAGTTGTTTTCCACTGGAAGTTGTTTTCAACTGGTAAATGCTTTTAATTTTAAGTACATACTTTTACAATACTTATAATACATTGAAGGTATGTTAGGATGCAGAGGGCTGAGTATAGAAAATCAAGATCTTTATTCCTGAGAAAAAGGGTGTCACATGTGACATTGTCCACTGAGGGACCTCGAGTTACAGCGGAGATGTCAGTGATGGAGACAGGAAGGAATATACTGATGTGAGAGCCAGAGCTTGTGTTATTAGTGACCCCAGAGCAGCACTGAGGAATGCCTTCCCTAAGAGAACAGTTTATTTACATTGCAGAGTCATTGGGTTTGTTATGCTGTGTAAGCATACACTGTCAGAACATGGCCGGAATATGTAGATTATATTGTGGGTGTAACTAAAATGGGATATGAGGATTAAATTCAGAATATAAAAACATATGCTACTGTTGGAATTGCTAAAGCAAATGTTGGTTTTGGAAAGAGATTGATACTTCTGTTGACCAAAGTAGTATTTAATTTACCAAAAATACATTCAAAAACATTATTAATGTTCAAAATGATTATTATAGTTTGAAATAACTGCAATGCGATCTTAAGAACATCATTTTCAGCAGCTATTACTATAAGAAAACACTGTTTTAGGAAAGCATTCTAATATGCTAATCTTGTAATAGAGAAGCAGTTCTTATTGTCCTGGCCAGCTGAAAACCACTGTGTGCTATTTAATGAAATGTGGAAATTGCAGTGTGGTGTCTTCCAATCATTGCATACACTTGAGAACTTCAATTTTGGGTTCAGAAAAGGCCAAAAGAAACAGCTTACTGGTTCTTTTGAGAGAAGAAGATTGTTCTTTGGTGTGCTGTCATTTTTTATTAATTTGCATAGTTGTTGGTAAGATTTGTAAATGTTTTTGAAAGTCTTTTATGCTCAACAAAGCTGCCTTTAATTGAACAAAAATACAGTATATTGTGAATTATTATTATTATTATTATTATTATTAAAATAACTGTTTAATAGTTGAATACATTTCAAATATAATTTATTTCTGTGATGCAAAGCTGAATTTTCAGCATCATTACTCCAGCCTTCAGAAATCATTTTTGATTTGATTCAAGTTGATTTTTTTTGTTCTAGAAACAAATTTCAACGGTATTTCAATAGAACAACATTTATTTTAAATAGAAATATGCTATATATAGAAATATGTAATATATTTATTTGAAATAGAAATTTTGCAACATTGTAAATGTCTTTATTGTAATTTGAATTTTAATGTCATTGTCATTGAAAATGTCTTTTGATTTAATGCATCCTTGTTTAACAAAAGTATTCATGTCTTTAAAAAAACAAAAAAACTATTTAAGTCAAACGTTTACAATAGTTTATATATAACCCAATTTTATTTAATAATTTAGTCTTTTTTCCATCTCATCCCACAGACTTTCCTCGGCTCGTAGCTCTCTTCGCACAAAAGTCGTAGCAGGGAAATCTCCCAGAATACCCTCCTCGAGTCGGGTGGGCAGCAGCGTCTGGGGGCAACAGCCTGAGCAGGTGGACAGAATCTTCCAAGCTTTGAGGAAAGGGCTCAAGTATGTGCAGCCATTGCAGCAGAGAAATGAATGGACTCATGGACCACACACACTAGTCTTGTGAATATTAATGATATCTCATCTCATATAGGGACTACTTGGAAAACCATCAAACAGAGCTGGACTTCCTGTCATCCCAGCAGAGAGACACAAAGAGGAACTCCAGACTTGTGAGACTTTTTACTGAGAATAGCTTTACACTCTAGTCTTAAGCCCTAATCCATTTTGTTTTATTTAATTTTTTTACATTATTTGTTAATGTAAATATAAAATAATTAATTCAAAAATGTATTCTTCATTCCTCAGGGTTTTTTCTATGACCTGGAAAAGGTAAGTTTGCTGATATTCAATCATTTTTTTCCTTTACAAAAACATATTTTAGAGACTTTTTTTGTTAGTATTTGTACCATTATTTGTACCATATTAAAAATTGCATTTAAACCCAAAGGTTACAAAATGTAATGTTGTTTTATATCCTGCTTGCCAACAACAGGAGATACGAGCCTTAGAGAGATACATAAGGCGCCTTGAGTTTCAAATTAGTAAGGTAACACAGCTTGAAAATACTTTAATTTGGTTATATGTATGAACACTAGTCAGATGTGCTAAGAATAAACCTGTATCATGTGAATGTGGATGTCAACAGGTTGAAGAGCTGTATGAGTCCTATTGTATCCAGTGGCGGCTCTGCCAAGGAGCTTTGAACATGAAGAGAGCTTTCTCTCTGTCCCCGTCTTCACGACAGTCTAGAGAGAGTCTACTGGAGCTGAACCGCAACCACAGACACAGCCTGGAGGTGAAGTCTGTTTTGGACACCATACACACTCAAAACAAACAATAAGGAAGCCATTCGTGTGGTCGTTTTCCCAAAAAGCGTAAACACTGTGGCTTGATGGCTCTTTCAAAACATCCCGACCAGCCCAACACAACAACACTTTATAACCACTTTTCCTTTGTTAACGTGATGTTTAGTCAATGCACTGATTAAAAAGAACCTATTAAGTTAATTCAAACATCTCACTTCAGAAATATCTCTGTTTCACACTCATCTATACCTGCAGGATATGTGTGCAATGGAAGGAGAACTGGAAATCCTGCTGGGCGAGCTGCAAATCAAAATGAAAGGTACACACAGCACCTCACATGTGCAGGAGTCTCCTAAACATCCTATTTCCAGCTAAATTTTTCTCTCTTCTCTCTGAGGCAGGGTTGATAGGATTTGCTCGACTCTGCCCTGGAGATCAGTATGAGGTAAGGAGGTTTAACCCAACGTCCTACTGTTGTTAAACTTCTGTTATCATTTACTCACCCTCATGTTTCTCCAAACCTGTATATCTTTCTGTATTCTGTGTAACACTAAGGGAAACATTTAGCACAATGTTCATGCTGCTGTTTTCCAGTGAATGTGAATTAGGACATTGATGATCTCCCAAAATTACAAAAAAGCTCCATATATGACTGGAAGAAAGAAAGCCATATGGGCATGAGGGTGAATGAAGGATGATGATCTATCCATTTAATACATATAAGTAATAAAGATGTGAAGGCATTCCACCCCAAAACATCACTCTTAATCCGAGGCTCACTGTTCTTTTTGCATATGATAGAGACAAATGCATGATGGCTCTTTTATGTGAAAATATTATGCAGAAATGACATATTTCACCAACTATTCAGATTGCATTTTTAAGGCCAGGTTTCCAATGACTTCATGCACAGTGGAATGCGGTCTCAGGACCCGTCAGCCGGCTCATGCACGAGACCACACATTCACATGCAGCCACCCCAAAAAGAATTTGGAAAATTAAGACAAAGAATATGAATTTCATTGCATTTGATATAAAAATATATGCAAACATTATGCTAGACCCACAACTTATTACGTTTAACCCAGAGCGATTTTCAGTGGTTGTATGTAGTTGATCACAATAACTATAGACATGTTCATGTAACTATGGATGTTTCAAAACACTTTCAACGGGTTTTCCAGGTATTGAACGCCACATCTATTGCTTTTTATTTAAAGGTATGCATTGATACAATATTTTAAATCGTTCTCTGATATCTACATAGAAGGTATGTGGCTTAGGTAAGGGCAAACAATCTCCAGAAACGGTTTTACATGTCCATTTACAACCATAGGATTTGTTCCTAGAATGAAACGGTCTGTTATTACCTTATTTGGAAGGGTCATGAATAATAATGTTGAGCTCTGCTCTGATCTCGGCTCATTTCAGTAGCTCACACAGCAGGAAGGCAACACAAGTAAAATATATGTTTTAATACTTTCTCACGCAGTTATATCGTTGGGTAATTATACTGTATATAAAATGTGGGCATCAGGGAGCCGCTATTAATATGTGGGGCATTGAAACTGCTTTCGAATGCACGATCGCTTTTTAGTTTCACTTTCGAGATTCTCGATCGCACGTACTCTGTTTATACTATGGAGCGGCAGTACTTACCACACATTTTACAAGGTCAGATGCTTGTCAGTGGTGCTCAGGATCTGTAAATCATTCGCCATCATCCTCAGTCATCTCTCCTTACTCTGTTTATGTGGTAAGTGAAATCTTATGTACTGTAATGTAACAGGCTACTGCTAGCAAGAAGCTAACCATGTCCCTTTAGTGGCTCGCGCTATTTGTTTTCCGTGCCTTTCTGAATACAGACACCAACCCATCCTTGCACTTCACATCACCTGCACAGCCTGGAACATAACATTTATTTCCATGATCTGCCATTTTCGCTGTTGTCCTCGCTTGTTTCTTCACAATAACTGCAGAACTTCTGATGATTCGGCTGGTGGCTGGCCTAGAACATGGTCGGGTATATGCAAATGTTGGGGGCGTAACTATTAGTGATCCCGACCGTAACGTCACAGTCGGTGTTACGTTCTGATTCGCCTTTTTTCAGTGGTCTTTTGCACGCACAAGATTTACATAAGGAGGAGGAAACAATGGTATTTGAGGCTCACGGTATGTCATTTCCATGTACAGAACTCTTATTATTCAACTATGCCAAGGTAAAAACAGTTACATTCTATGGCACCTTTAAAGTTTAACTTTTTTGCTGAATATTTTGCTTGTAAGGTGTGCTTTTGCTATCTTTCTTTAACTGTTTCCTGGCCAGCTTTTAAAAAAAAAAAAAGTTGCCAGCCACCACCAGCATTTTCTATCATTTCCACGAAATTTTCATGGCCCCCAGAATATTTTTTGTATGAATATCTAAATATGTGAGAAATCAAAAGAAAGAACAGAGCTTTTAAACAAAACAAAGTGTTTTATTCTAGCTTCATGCAATATTTTTTATCAACACTTGAATGTGGGCGAGTTTCATAAGAAAAAAGCTGATAATTGTCAAAGGCTATATCCGGACCAGATTCAGAACGATGATTGGATAACATTTGGCAGTTTTTATTTACATGCTGAATGATGATTGCATTATTTTACATATTTATCTGTTTACATATGCGATTGCTTGTTTCTGCTTCTTCTTCTCCTGCGTTTTGATCCAGACATTCATTAATCTTTCAGAAAATGTGTAATAGTGCCTCCTACCATATAACAGTGAAAACATGGAAAGCCAGAACATTTTGTCAATGGAATGGGATGAATGGGAGCAGTTAAAATGAATGCCACTTGGTTTGATATTTTGATATATAATGCAATGAAATTCAGTCGCTTAGGAAAAATTACATTTTAAAATACATTAAAGTAGAAAACAGTTCTTTTAAATTGTAATAATATTTGACAATATTCCTGTTTTATGGTGTTTTTGATCACATAAATACAGCCTTGGTGCACATAAGAGAAAATCATACATCCTCAAACCTTTGAACGGTAGTGTAATGTCCAAATACTCATTGGGGTCTCACACACACACACACACACACACACACACACAAACACACACATACATTGAGCGTCTCATTTTGTGTAGGTGTTGATCCGGCTGGGCCGACAGAGGTGGAGAATCAGAGGGAGAATCCAGACAGATGACAGACAGCTGTGGGATGAAGAAGAGATGGTCTTCCTCCCTCACATCCACGGGAACTTTGAGATTAAGGTGAGCAAGTCCACCTATACTCACGCGCACACCTACGCAAATAGCACTTCCTGTCGAGGTCACCTGTGGGGGTTGCGATGACAGAAGTTTCCAGGGCTTTTGTCCTTATACTGTTTGTTAGATCTGAATAGATTGTCATATGACACAATAAACCTCCCACAAGCCCCTGAGAGAGAATGATAGAGATGTTTAACAGACTTTATGAAGCTTTTTGGACCAGTGGAATAACGCTTATGAAAGGTTTGATTGTCTGAAATTGATTCCATCCCTGAAAATATAGAAATCGAGCCAAACTACTACAGATGAAAACGATGAATCCTCTTTGTCCATTTTTAAACCCCTGTCATTCAAAATCAGATCTCAAATATAAAATTCCAAATGAGTTGGACTTGGTTACACATCCAGAACACCCTAGCAACCACCAAAAAAAAAAAAAAAACACCTACCGCAGCATAATGATGGAGTCAACTTTTTTGTTAGTGCCAAGTCCATCCTGGGAGACCTTTGGGCCACCATACATGATAAAGAAGGTTAAACAAATCATTTCCCTCAAAAACTCTAGTCAAGCCAACAACATCTGCTGGATCTGAAGGTTTTTCTGAAATGTCCTGCAGGTCACAGAGGTCAAGGGGTTAAGCTCTATCCTGGTCGGCATGGTAACGTGCAGGAGTGCGGATTTTTTCACAGCGCGGCCGCAGATGATGGTTGTGGATATTACAGAGCTGGGAACCATCAAGCTACAGCTAGAGGTGGTTTGGAAGTAAGTTTACAAGTCACACAAACTTTTAAGAAGTGCTAAATCTGCTGCAAAATACTTGAAAGTGATTGATGGGGCATTTTAAGACATTTTAGACTTTATTTAATGTCAGTGACACCGAACTCTATCAAATTTTACACGCATTTTGTTCACTTCTGTATAAAAATTTGAGTTCAGATGTTTTTTTTGAACAGTTAGTACTTATATATAGCAAGGGTGAATTAAATTGATTAAAAGTAACAGTAATTAACAGTTAATTTGAACTTTCTATTAATCAAGGAATCCTGAAAACGTGAAAATGAAGCAGCATAACTGTTTTCTACATTGATAATAAGAAATATTTCTTGCTGTATTTTTGATAAAATAAATGCAGCCTTGGTGAGCATAAGATACTTCTTTCAAAAGCATCTTTAAAAAAATCACATTTGTAAGAACCGTGAATGAGAAAGGCCTTCATAGGGCAAGATTTTCAGCAAATAACAGCTTCTGTAAGGCTTCTGAAAAATTGGACTGGTTTTATTGTCCTTTTTGCTTTTTTAAGAGCTTGACAGCACTTAAAACAACTACAGAATGATACTAGATGCAGTTACAGCAAGGATAGAGTTCGTAGGAAAAGCTCAGATGCCGTGACGGTTAGTTTAATATTTTAACATCTGGATTTCACAAACATGAAAACAGTAAGAGCAGCATATTTTAAGATTATTTCATGAAATTGAGTAGACAAGACACTGATCTCACACACAAACACACCCCCTGTAAGTGCTCCGCTGCTATCGCCTAACACACACCAGCTGTGGAAGACCAGCTGACTGCAGAGAGATGGATAAATAGTCCATCGCTGCCCCATCCCTCTCACACACACCGATCCAATTACACTGCTCTTTACACAGTCCAGGTGGAAAAGATTTTTCAGAGCCTCTTTTTACAGTGTCACTAAATTAAACACATCTCACAGTCTGTTCAGCATCTCCACGCTCTGCTGTGACCGTGTACGTGTGTGTGTGTGCGTGTGTGTGTTAGTTCACTGCCGTCACATCATTTCCTCTGGTTCTGCTTAGTCTCTGTTAGCAGTGTCACTCTTCATCAAGCAGTGATGACACACACACACACTGCCACTCCACATATCATATGCAATCAGATCCTGAGTTACTTTTATTCATACCATTTTTGATACCTCTCTCTTCTTTAGTGAGTAAAACAATAAATGTCAGCAAGTATATGTAAAAAAAAAATGGTTTAGAAAAACAGAAAACCATGTGAATGCTGTTTTATGTTGACTTCAGATAAATAATACTATTTTAATTTAGTATGCAAATAAACACAGGAAAAAAGACCAATCACAATTTAGCTTGAAAGTTAGGTTAAAATGAAGGTTAGATTTTGTGTTAAACAAGTTAATGGGAAATTATTAAATATTTAATTAAATGTATAAAATGTATAAATAACACACCTAGAAAATTATTTATTTAAAAAAAAAATTAAATTAAAATAATCGAACATAAAGTAAATTAGTTTATGATGCTCACTAAAACTGCATTTATTGAATAACAAAATGCTGTAAACAAGTAATATTACAAAATATTACTGCAATTTAAAATAAGTGTTTTCTATTTGAATGTTTTAAAATATAATTTATTCCTGTGATCAAAGCAAAGAATTTTCAGCATCATTACTCCAGTCTTCAGTGTCACATGATCCTTCAGAAATCATTCTAATATGCTGATTTGCTGCTCAAAAAATTTCATATTATAATCAAGGTTAACACTTAGGCTGCTTAATATTTTTGTGGAAATGGTCATACATTTTTTCAGGATTCTTTGATTAATTGAAAAGACAGCGTTTATTTAACATTTTTTTTGTAGCATTGTAAATGTATTTACTGTCACTATTGCTCATTTAATGCATCCTTGCTAATACGTTTTTGAACAAAACTTTAATTTCTTTTAAAAAAAAAAATAAAAGTTTTGTTTTTTTTGATTGCAAGTTTAAAAATATAACTTAAAAACAACTTGAAAGTCACTGAGCATTGGGTGGTAGTTTATTGTAGGGTAAAAGTAAGTGTAGGAGACTCGGGGACATTCAGAATTACGCTCAGGGTTAGGAGTGGGATTATGGGTAAGGTTATGTTTTAAGATTTAAGGGTGTTGTGTAGGGCTGTGGTTAAGGTGGGACGTGATGTTACACCTACAATTGTGATGATATATGGGCAACAAGTGGCTAGATCGGTAGTTATCTCTAAACACAATTGATATTCCAGTTTAAATCCAAACAACCATATATTTAATCCTAAAACACTAGTCTTCTGCTTTATTTTGTCTATCTGTCTATCTTTTCATAAAATCATTGTTATTTTGGACATGTAAGTGTACTAGAGTCCATTTTCTTCACAGTTTCTTGTTCCCTCACTTTTTCTTCCTTCAGTCCATTTGATAGCTGTGAGGTGAGGCCTCTCACAGCGTCCGCCAGCCGCCAGTCCATCCACAGCAGAAAGGGATCCGTATATAGCTGGACGCCTCCCAACACACCCAGTTTCACTGAGAAATACTTTCTAGTGAGTTTGTGACCTACATCCACACACACTCCCAGCATGACCGCTCACAACGATTTAAAGGTGAAGTGTGTAATTTCTGATGCTAAAATACATTCTCCTATTCTGGTTTAATGTGCAGAGACAACTATAAGTGAAGCCGGGTGTGCGCTGTGAGATTTTATCTGAGCTTTAGGATTGTTACTTGACAGATTGTATGATGTGACCCCAGTGAGATCTTGGGTAAAAGCCGACACAGTCTGTGACAAAAATGATTGAGAAAAATCGTTTTGACATCCTCATTATGAGATGCAAATTTGAAATGGTGGCACACAAACCCAAACAAGATTTGTGCTGATGGTTGTCAAGGTTTTTGAGTGTCTGGCATCATTAGGCAAAAGCAAGTGAGGCAGAAATTACCCACTTCACCACATTGTTCTGTTGTCTTTTACCTGAAGAGCTGACATGTCCTTGCATGATATCATCTGTCCTTTTATGCTGTAGTCTATGATGCGTCAGATACAGGATGTGGATGGCTCTTTCTCCATTGGCTCACGTGAATCGAGGGGCGTGTCTTTACTCAGCTACCTGGCTGACTCCACCCAGGCACTCAGTCCTCCTGCCTATGAGAAGACAAGTGACCCATCAACCATACACCACCCTGTTCTAGACACTAAATTACAGGATGACGATCTACTGAAGACTCCCACAGAAGACGTATGAAACTGATCGTTTTGTTTTTTTATATATATACAGTTTTATTATTAAGAGGGATTTTATATTTATATTTAAAATATATATTTAAAATATGAACAATATAAACATTTAAAATATACATAATAATAATGTAATTTTAGTTTGTATCTTTATTATTAAAAGAAGTAGCTAATTTTAAAGTAGCTAATTGTTTTTTAGTTAAATGTTATTATATTTTAATATATTTTAAGAGTCAATAAATGTTTTCCTTTGCGGTTTATTTTTAAATCTACAATTTTTTTAAAATATAAAAATATTTATACTCTAATAAAAAGTGTGTTTTTATATATATATACACACACACATATACACAGGTGCTGGTCATATAATTAGAATATCATCAAAAAGTTGATTTATTTCACTAATTCCATTCAAAAAGTGAAACTTGTATATTATATTCATTCATTACACACAGACTGATATATTTAAAATGTTTATTTCTTTTAATTTTTGATGATTAGAGCTTATAGCTCATGAAAGTCAAAAATCAGTATCTCAAAATATTAGAATATTACTTAAGACCAATACAAAGAAAGGATTTTTAGAAATCTTGGCCAACTGAAAAGTATGAAAATGAAAAGTATGAGCATGTACAGCACTCAATACTTAGTTGGGGCTCCTTTTGCCTGAATTACTGCAGCAATGCGGCGTGGCATGGAGTCGATCAGTCTGTGGCACTGCTCAGGTGTTATAAGAGCCCAGGTTGCTCTGATAGTGGCCTTCAGCTCATCTGCATTGTTGGGTCTGGTGTCTCTCATCTTCCTCTTGACAATACCCCATAGATTCTATATGGGGTTCAGGTCAGGCGAGTTTGCTGGCCAATCAAGCACAGTAACACTATGGTCATTGAACCAGCTTTTGGTACCTTTGGCAGTGTGGGCAGGTGTCAAGTCCTGCTGGAAAATGAAATCAGCATCTCCATAAAGCTTGTCAACAGAAGGAAGCATGAAGTGCTCTAAAATTTCCTGGTAGATGGCTGCGTTGACTGTGGGCATCAGAAAACACAGTGGACCAACACCAGCAGATGACATGGCAGCCCAAATCATCACAGACTGTGGAAACTTCACACTGGACTTCAAGCAACATGGATTATGTGCCTCTCCACTCTTCCTTCAGACTCTGGGACCTTGATTTCCAAATGAAATGTAAAATTGACTTTTATCTGAAAAGAGGACTTTGGACCACTGAGCAACAGTCCAGTTCTTTTTCTCCACAGCCCAGGTAAGACGCTTCTGACGTTGTCTCTGGTTTAGAAGTGGCTTGGTAGCCCTTTTCCTGAAGACGTCTGAGCGTGGTGACTCTTGATGCACTGACTCCAGCTTCAGTTCTCTCCTTGTGAAGCTCTCACAAGTGTTTGAATCGGCTTTGCTTGACTGTATTCTCAAGCTTGCGGTCATCCCTGTTGCTTGTGCACCTTTTCCTACCCAAATTCTTCCTTCCAGTCAACTTTGCATTTAATATGCTTTGATGCAGCACTCTGTAAACAGCCACACCTTTCAGTAATGACCTTCTGTGACTTACCCTCTTTGTGGAGGGTGTCAATGTTCGTCTTCTGGATCATTGCCAAGTCAGCAGTCTTCCCATTATTGTGGTTTCAAAAACAAGAGATACCCGAATTTATACTGTAGGGATGGTCATTTATTCAAACTCAAATGTAAATATTCTAATATTTTGAGATACTGATTTGACTTTCATGAGCTGTAAGCTCTAATCATCAAAATTAAAAGAAATAAACATTTGAAATATATCAATCTGTGTGTAATGAATGAATATAATATACAAGTTTCACTTTTGAATGGAATTAGTGAAATAAATCAACTTTTGATGATGGTCATATAATTAGAATATCATCAAAAGTTTATTTATTTATTATATATATATATATATATATATATATATATACAATGTCAATATTTTTATATGTATACAATGTCAATATTTTTATATGTAAAAGCAATGGCCACTTTTATTAAAAATAATAAAACATTTAATTTTTATATCATTTAATTTTATAAAACCATCATTTAAGAGTTTAACTGCTGTGGGGTTTCTTTGAAATATAAACATTTTAAATATATTATTATAAATATAAATTATAAAATGTATAATAATAATATAATTTTAGTATATTCTTTTATATTTTTATTACTAAAAGCAATATTCACTTTTATAATAAAATTAAATAATTATATCAAAACAAATACATATATATATATATATATATATATATATATATATATATATATATATATATATATATAATGTGTATGTATTTGTTTTGAGTGAAATGTTAGTATATTAATATATTTTATATTTTGAGAAACCATGTGCTAAGATTTTAACATTTTTCAAAAATATAAAATTGCAAAAGTACTTTCCATTCATAACCCTAGGCTGAGGAGAGTGTGGAATGGCCATCAGAGACTGACACAGCTTCCCCCAGTCCTGCGGGCAGCAAGCGAGACTCCATATTCCTCTTTCACCGCTACAGCACGCCTGACATCCTCAAGCAAAATGGAGAGGCAACCCCCAGCACAGGTGAAGGAGACGCACAAGAGACGACGGCCCCGGGTGAGGCCCCTGAAGAGGAGACCTCGTTCAAGCAGGGAATTGAAGACAGACTCCTGGTGAAGGACAGAAAAGCGAGCAGAGCTCAGAAGAGAGCTGTGGCTAAGAGAGTCAGTTCACTGCTAGATGATCTGAATAGAGAGCTGGAGGAAATGAGCAACGCAGAGACATTAAAGAAGCTAGATCTGCAGATACGGCTGCTGAACGAGGTCTTGAAGGTGAGATGGGTGGATGGATGAATCGATGGACTGGTAGACTCCTTTAAAAGATTTATAAATGGATGCATAAAAGAAAATGAATGCTCACTGTTTGAAAGAGTTCAAGAACATGTCTGGGATGTTTTTCACCCAAGAATCAAAATAAAGAAACAATTTGTTAAAGGCTTGAAGGATGAGGCATATTTTAGGGCAAGTGATATATTTTTTTAAATGATTGTTCTGACAACTAAACACATTTCCACCCCATATTCTTATTACTTATTTAATTATATAGAAATAAGAAATATTTCTATTTCTAATAGAAATATAAATGTATTAATAAATATACATTTTTGCGTTGTTGATAAATGTTTGTTTGCTATTGTTTCATTGGCTTTGCTCTTCATTTTCATATTTCCTGATGTTAGAAGGACCTCGACCCTCCACAGATGCCCTCATCTCAGACACTAGCAGTAGAGGAAGAGGAAGTGCTGGGCAGTTTCGACTTCCTCTCTGCAGATTGTAATGAAGATGAAATATCAAATATGGGCAGCATCAGACTCGGGTACACTGGGTAAGCCAACTTATTTTTAGCTGGTGTGTCTGAGTGGATACTTCAAAGAAATGTCAAAAAATCAAGGGGAAAAAAAAGAATGTGTGTGTGTCTATATATACAGTGAGGAAAATAAGTATTTGAACACCCTGCTATTTTGCAAGTTCTCCCACTTAGAAATCATGGAGGGGTCTGAAATTGTCATCGAGGTGCATGTCCACTGTGAGAGACATAATCTAAAAAAAATCCAGAAATCACAATGTATGATTTTTAACTATTTATTTGTATGATACAGCTGCAAATAAGTATTTGAACACCTGTCTATCAGCTAGAATTCTGACCCTCAAAGACCTGGTAGTCTGCCTTTAAAATGTCCACCTCCACTCCATTTATTATCCTAAATTAGATGCACCTGTTTGAGGTCGTTAGCTGCATAAAGACACCTGTCCACCCCATACAATCAGTAAGAATCCAACTACTAACATGGCCAAGACCAAAGAGCTGTCCAAAGACACTAGAGACAAAATTGTACACCTCCACAAGGCTGGAAAGGGCTACGGGAAATTGCCAAGCAGCTTGGTGAAAAAGGTCCACTGTTGGAGCAATCATTAGAAAATGGAAGAAGCTAAACATGACTGTCAATCTCCCTCGGACTGGGGCTCCATGCAAGATCTCACCTCGTGGGGTCTCAATGATCCTAAGAAAGGTGAGAAATCAGCCCAGAACTACACGGGAGGAGCTGGTCAATGACCTGAAAAGAGCTGGGACCACCGTTTCCAAGGTTACTGTTGGTAATACACTAAGACGTCATGGTTTGAAATCATGAATGGCACGGAAGGTTCCCCTGCTTAAACCAGCACATGTCCAGGCCCGACTTAAGTTTGCCAATGACCATTTGGATGATCCAGAGGAGTCATGGGAGAAAGTCATGTGGTCAGATGAGACCAAAATAGAACTTTTTGGTCATAATTCCCCTAAACGTGTGAATGATGATGAGTACCATCCCAAGAACACCATCCCTACTGTGAAGCATGGGGGTGGTAGCATCATGCTTTGGGGGTGTTTTTCTGCACATGGGACAGGGCGACTGCACTGTATTAAGGAGAGGATGACCAGGGCCATGTATTGCGAGATTTTGGGGAACAACCTCCTTCCCTCAGTTAGAGCATTGAAGATGGGTCGAGGCTGGGTCTTCCAACATGACAATGACCTGAAGCACACAGCCAGGATAACCAAGGAGTGGCTCTGTAAGAAGCATATCAAGGTTCTGGCGTGGCCTAGCCAGTCTCCAGACCTAAACCCAATAGAGAATCTTTGGAGGAGCTCAAACTCCGTGTTTCTCAGCGACAGGCCAGAAACCTGACTGATCTAGAGAAGATCTGTGTGGAGGAGTGGGCCAAAATCCCTCCTGCAGTGTGTGCAAACCTGGTGAAAAACTACAGGAAACGTTTGACCTCTGTAATTGCAAACAAAGGCTACTGTACCAAATATTAACATTGATTTTCTCAGGTGTTCAAATACTTATTTGCAGCTGTATCATACAAATAAATAGTTAAAAATCATACATTGTGATTTCTGGATTTTTTTTAGATTATGTCTCTCACAGTGGACATGCACCTCGATGACAATTTCAGACCCTCCATGATTTCTAAGTGGGAGAACTTGCAAAATAGCAGGGTGTTCAAATACTTATTTTCCTCACTGTATATATATATATATATATATATATATACTTACTTTAAAATGAAAAGGCGATTTTTTTTTTTTTTTTTATCATTACAGAGCTGGGAATTAATGGTGGGAATGGTCCTAAAAGTTGGCTTAAATTCCCCTGTGGAAATATAGAGATTTAGATTTGTTTGATTTTGGAATGTTTTTTTTTTTTTTTTTTTTACATGTTTTTGTGGGGTTTAATAAAAAAATAAATAAAAATGAAAAATTGGTTAAAAAAAGATGTTTTTTATTTAGCTTTGATCTGATCATTTGGGCTGATGAATTCATGCAAAGTCGCATCTCTATGCAACAAAAGGCAAGTTGCTGCACTAACATGTTAAATGATGGCTTAAAGTGCCATCTTGTGGATGAAATGGAGTAATGCATGAAATGTACGCACTCTCATTTATTTGTCAGGACAAGGTCAGTTGCCTCTCCATTACATTTTATTTAATGTATTTAGCGATCTGATATTTAAACAGTACATGACGTTTAATTATCTTTGCATGGATATGATATTGCACAGCTCTTTTTCATATAAAAATATAAATGTATAACATGGTTAAAGTTTATAGCAAATATTAATTCAGGTTAAAGTATAAAGTATAATATATATATATATATATATAATATTTATAGTAATCTTTATTATGGTAATAAGTTAATTAAATGCAAATATCAATTCAGGTTAGAAGATTTTAAAAATAAATAAATATATACATACAGTCTATATGTAATCTTCAGAATATGTTTTATTTCTTTTTTCTTTTTTTCTCCACAGGATTGGTTCCTTTAATGAGAACACCCTGAAAAGCATGGGTCTGTCATCTCAGGATAAAACCGCTCCGTCCTCAGAAGACACAGGTGAAGGAGAGGTCAGACAGAGAGGAGACGGTGCAGTAAAGCCGTCACTCAGCACAGGGGTCTACAGTCTGGATCAAGCTCTTGAAACCCACCTCAGTGTCTGCGCAGTGCTGCTGGGGGTGAGCAGTCAGTCTAACCAAATCATCAGACAGTTATCAACATATATTGTTACTTTGTGTCTGCGTAAGTTCACATTCTGTCTTCTTCCAGGCTCTAAAGTGTTCTGACTCTGATCTTGTGCACAAAGACGTGATGGAGGAGATCTCGCGGCAAGTTGACATGCTGGAAAAAATCGTCACTCTGTCGCAGAGGATGATAGAGGAGATCTCAGTGTCAGAATGTAAGTATAGCAGCATCCCAGGCCTTGAATGAGTAAATGAACCACTGAGAAATCTCTCCTTATATCCTAATAATTGAGATTTATAGATTTCCTACAAACACTAACTTTTCAAATGACAGAGTTTATGATTGATTATAACAGATTTTCTTTCCCGTACCATTTAAGGGTAACACTAGAATATGCAATTATGTGCTGTGACTGTTACTTTATACTGTCGGCGGTCACAGGCTCTTTGCCGTGTCAGTGTGAAGCGCTCTAGATGCATTAGTCATGTGTGTGGATGTGTCTCAGTGTTGGCCAGAGCTCCTAAGGGGATTGAAGTATTTTGGAAGGAGTGCTGCGAGAGTGACTCGCCTTTCTGCTGCTCCACGGATGGGTTTCTCAGGACACTGCGCAAACATTACATCCACAAAGTCAAAGCCAAACAGCCAGGCCAGGCTGATGCAGGTGGGACACTCTGTTCTGTTCTAATGCTCCCTAAGAACTGAATCCACAGACTACTGAAATGATGTACCCGAGGCAGAATGGAATAAAATAAAATAATACATTTTGGAATGTCTTATTATATTCTTTTCTTCCTTGAGAATTTCAGTCACAAACTACTTAAATATTTATGTATTTATTTATGCAGGATATTTCTATTCTATATATTCAGAATTTATTTCTCTTTGAAATAGTAATTAATTGTCTTTCAAATAATGTAATAAGCGTTGTATAATAAAATAAATGTCTGTTCTATTTGTCTTTTAGAATTTAATATTTTTCAAACAACTGAAATCCACCAATTTGTAAATAAATATCTAACGATTTATTATTATTTCATATATATATATACTGTATATAATGGTCATTCATATTATATGTCATAGTCATAGTCAATTATAATATAATTTACTATATCATATATCATATCCTATTATATTATATAATGTTATATTATATTATATTATTTTTCTGAAAGATATTTCTATTCCATTCCTTGTTGAATCACAAATAATATTTAATTGTCTTTGAAATAACCTTATAATCTTTGTGTAATAAAATAAATGTCTATTCTGTTTGTCCTGTAGAAGTTATTTAATTTTCAAACCCATTAATTTGTACATAAATATCTAATATTATTTTATAATATATAAAATAATTGCATTTCATTTTATATTTTACTATATTATTATATTTTTAATTGTGCAATTATTATTATATTTTTAAAGCTATTTCTATTCTGCTCATTGTTACGTAGAATTGCTTTCTGTTTGAAATAATAATTGCCTATGAAATAGTCTAATAAGCTTTGTATGAAAATAAATGTCTATTCTTTCTTATATTTTCAAAAAGCCAAATTTAGTAAATAAATATCTAATAACATTTTTATGTATAAAATAAATGTATGTATTGCAGTGTATTATTATTATTACCATTATATTCAGTGTTCCTTCAGAATTTAACTACACTAAAATCCGATCATTTATAAAGAATAAATCTAAAAGAAGAATTTCTTTCTTACAGAAATAATCCTATAGTTTGTATATAATAATATATCTTGTGTTATCTATTCTATTTTATTGTTTATTGTTCATTCACACACTACTGGATTAATCTACAGATTGGCAAATGTTTGTCTTCTGATTCCTGAGGAGTGTTTTCTTTTGTCCTGCAGTTTTCAGTCAGTTGCTGCATCAGGTGCAGTGCAGCTGTATGATGGCGTCTGTGACTCAGTGCACTACAGACCAAGTGACTGTGTTTCAGCTGTTAGTCTACCTCAACAGATGGAGTATCACTGACTTTGGGGAGCACATCTCTCTCCTCTCTAAAGAAGGTAACAGCACAGAGTGTTTACAGACTCACTTTAGGACAGAAACGTCAGAGAAACTAGTCTGAAATGCAGTAAAAACAGATGCTTTTGTCCTTATCGGTTCACTGTGAGTTTACTGCTTTCAGCATCAATCAATCACCCTCAAGGATTCTTCCCAACAGATCTCATTAAGAGACTTCCCTCTGTGTTTCTCCCTCGGATCGGTTTGCTGCAGTGTATCTGATAGCCAGTCTGGAGAGTCCCAAGAGGAGGCGAGCTCTGAAAAAGCTGAAAGGCAAGCGCATCTCTGAGCTGCAGCCGACGGGACGCACCCTCCAGCTCCTGGCCAAGCTACAGACAGACGCCAATCACAAGGTGGCTTCAGCAGCCACGTCCTGCCTTAGCAGGGCCTCGCGGTCCAAATCCTTCAGGGCAAAGGTAGAAAGGGCCCAACTTGCTATCAAACACTAATGCTTTTCATACCAAACAATTAAAGGGATAGTCCAACCAAAATTCTATCATCATTTGGAAATGGAAATGGAAATTTGCTGAAAATTGACTAAACACTAATGGGTTTGTTTATTCATTGGAACAGATTTGGAGAAATTTAGCATTACATCACTTGCTCACCAGTGGATCCTCTGCAGTGAATGGGTGCAGTCAGAATGAGAGTCCAAACAGCTGATATAAACATCACAATAATCCACAAGTAATCCACACCACTCCAGTCCATCAATTAACTTCTTGTGAAGCCAAAAGCTGTGTTTGTATTAAACAAATCCATCAATAAGACATTGATGGATTTGACATTTTAAAAGTACGAGTCCATAACACATAATAACACTTCCTTGGGTGAAAAAGTCCATCCCCTGTTGTCCTCTCACATCAAAATCTACCCACATATTTGTTTCGGACTCTTTTAGTTAAATGCCGCTTTTCACTTCGCAAGACATTAATTGGACTGGTGTGGATTATTGTGATGTTTTTATCAGCTGTTTGGACTCTCATTCTGACAGCACCCATTCACTGCAGAGGATTCATTGGTGAGCAAGTGATGTAATGCTACATTTCTTTAAATCTGATGATGGCTTGAGGATGTTAATTTTCAGCCATTTTTATTTTTGTATGAACTTTTCCTTTAATTCCCATTTAAACCCCACCTAGCCTCATTTTGTGAAAGTTTAGTTTTTCACAAAGATATCTTTCTTCTTGTTGGCTCATGTAATCACAGTTGAGCAGTTTTAAGTGTGGCTTGAGTGAGCT
The DNA here is from genome assembly GCF_012432095.1 of Onychostoma macrolepis. NCBI lineage: Eukaryota > Metazoa > Chordata > Actinopteri > Cypriniformes > Cyprinidae > Onychostoma > Onychostoma macrolepis. The sequence goes on from NC_081160.1 coordinate 29,295,406, forward strand.
GCGCTTTCTGTGTGTGATGCAGTTGTGTGGGTGTTTTATAGGCAGTCCTTCACTACACAGATCTGCTGAGAAACAGCAACACACAAGTGCGGCATGAGGCCTGTCTGGCTCTGAAATGTCTAAAGGTAAGTCGTCAAGACAATACATTTTTCAGTCAGAAGAATGGATTTATATTGACCTGTTGATATTTGATGCAATCAGAAGTGACAGTGAAGACAATCTTGTAATCTTAAATAAATGCTTTCTATTCATCAAAGAATCCTGAAAATGTTTTCAACATTGATAATAATCAGAAATGTTTCTTGAGCAGCAAATCAGTATATTAGAATGATTTCTGAAGGATCATGAGTAATGATGCTGAAAATTCAGCTTTGATCACAGGAATAAATTACATTTTCAGATATATTCAGTGGGAAAACAGTTATTTTAAATTGTAATATTTCACAATATTACTTTTTACTATATATTTTTGGATCAAAGAAATGGTGAGCTAAGAGACTTCTTTCAAAAACATCTTAACAAAAAAAATCTTACAAACTGAACTTTCGAATGGTAGTATATATTTGTTCAACAAATCTAGATCAAGAAATTTTGTTTTATGTTTCTGTGTTGATAGTTTGTGATGGTTTTGTGGTTTCTCAGGCCTCAGAGAGCGCAGAGCAGGTGGCAGAACTGTGGCGCTCCACGGATGAAGACCTGAGGAACGCCGCACGGGAGACCGTACTGTCCTTCGGTACGTGACCCTTAAGCTGTAACTACTGCACCTGTGTCATGTGCTGCTTTGTCCCTATATAGGCTGTGTCTGATTCTGAATCCAAAGGTAGCTACCTTGCTACCTAGTCAGTCAATGATGGTGTTTTTGTATGAAGACATTGCAGAGTAGACCATCTCCAAAGCACAAGATCTCATAATAATCTAGAACAAAGACTACAGTGCTTATTTCTCTGTAAGAATATTGGAATAATCTATTATGATCTGAATAAAAATATAAGCATTGTATTTGGGTGTGCCTTGCCATTCATACTATCAGAAGGCAACATTTTTCAAGTAATTATAAAGTACAGAGGTACTGGTCACAGCTGATTTACATTGTTCTGTCTTAGGCAAGAAAGGTCACATGGCATTCCAGCGTATGGACCAGATATATGAGCTACAGGACGAGGCTTACAAGAACCTGGAAACAGAAATCACAATCTTATAGGAAGACCACAAACTCAATATTTTACCTGATTGGATGGTGCTGAGAGACTGTGAGGTTTTGATTGAACACGTTTTATCTCTGTGTACACACATTTCCAAGTATTTAATATGCAGTTTATTATTTTATATTTTCTTTTACATAATTTTAATTTTGAATTTTAAATGAAATATTTATGAATAAACTGTCTTCTCTATTTCTTATGTATCAAAATGAGTAAACATGAAATATATTGACAATAAATGTAAATAAGAGAACTCTGACTTGTTCATTAAAGTAACCCCAAATTAAATGATTTATTAACTCTATAAACTCTAAACATCTACTTTTTACAATTAGGATTAGTTTACAAAAAGAAATTTAAAAAAATCTGTGAAATGTTACAGTAAGTTTTCATTTGTTCACATTAACTATATTAATTAACAGGAACTAACAATGAAAAATATTTCTAAAGCATATATTAATCTTAATGTTTATTCAAGACTTACTAATGCATTATTAAAATCAAAAGTTGTATGTGTTAATATTTAATTGACCTGAGGTAACAATGAACAGATAATGAACAAAGATTGCTAAATACTGTAACAAACATATAGCTCATTGTTAATGCATTAATAATGGGTCTTTACTGTAAAATGTTACCAAATTGTCTTCCATATTCCCATGCAATGCATTGCATGTCCAGTTTTTCATCATGCTGCGTTGCAATATTTTACAATAATATTTTATAAGTGAAAATAATTATAAAAACACTTTATTTAGATTTAATTTACTTAAATGTTACCAAATTGTCTTCCATTGCATGTCCAGTTTTTCATCATGCTGCACCAGGATGCGTTGCAATATTTTACAATAATATTTTATAAGTGAAAATAATTATAAAAACACTTTATTAAGAATTTATTTTGATTTATTTGATAAAGTTTCCTTTTTTAAAGCCATGTGAGCACCAAAGATTTTCATGGCAAGAACAGAATGGTTTAAAATACACTGTCAAAAAATACTGTAAATTTTAATGTTCAAAGACTAAATTGGTTAACAGCAAGTTCCTTTATTTTATTTAAAATACGGTTAAATTAAAATGGACTGATGAAGTGAAAAATGGAAAGTAATTTTATAATTTAAAGTGAAAAATCATGTAAATTTCACTTTAACAGTGTATGACAAAAATAATTAAACTGAAAAACAAACTATAGAAATTTTTCAACTTGGTGATATGACTTTAAATGCATCTGTTAAATAACACGATGAACAAAACATTTGCCTAGTGAGCCGGTCTGTCTAGTGAAACGGCTTTCATGAGACTCACCCTGCTAGTGAAAAAACACTACGGTAATTGTATTTGCTTAACCACCAATTCCGCCCCAAAAATGCATGTTTATCTGCCATAGAACGGACCTGCTTGGAAAAAACAGTGGGCAAAAAACATGATTGATCCACACAGCTGTTCTGAGGTTGTTTATAGTGTGTCACTGTCAAACAAAAGATGATATTTCACATGTACACACACAGCTGCTCGATGTTGATCATTAGAAACTTTATTGAATTAAAAGTGGAGACAGCATTTGAGCTAACTCAGCAGTGCAGAAGCATGCCTCCAGCTCAAGTTGCGTGACAAAATTCATCTGGCGTCTATCCGCTTAACACTTGGATTCATACTGATTATTGACACATGAACAGAAACCCAAAATCGCAATATACAAACACGCACACACATTATCATCTACCCCTTTGGAAAAATTCAGCATCCAGAAATGAAATAATGTGCACCGAACACAACGAGAATGGAACCCATGCAAGCTTCAGACGCCCCTGCGAGGAGATTCAAGTCAGGGTTTGTTACGGGTTACAGCGGAGAGCGGTTGTCAACGTGGGTATAAAGAATCGAAACTTCCCAGCATTCCAGGCGGCTTTTGTATTCACAGTCCGGATGTGTCCGTGCAGAAACCCGAGTCTAGGTGCCCACGATGTTGGGGTCGTGTGCTGAGTCCGGCAGTGGAGAATCGTGGCAGTGGTACAGAAAGCAGTTTCCCCAGCAGCTGTAGCAGATGAGGAACAACGCCGCCAGGAAGACTAAGGCACAAATGGTACATGGCTTCCTCTCCAACAGGAAGCTGAGCAGGTAGAAGCCCATGAACATGGAGTGGTTGAACCACAGGGCCGGATTTAAGGGTTTGGGGATCAGGAGGACCGGGAGTAACCACTGGAGGCAGTACATGGTCACTGCGTGTTGGGCCGCCTCGTATTAGCTCAGATATCCGACGTGACGCTACACAATCACAAATCCCTTGTGTATCTGCGAGGGATTAGACGCGGTGTCCAAATACCAGGCGAGGCCTTTGGAAAAGGAGAGAGAAAGAGAAAACCATTTAATACGCACAATTCCTAGCTCGTCTTACACCACCTTACAAGGCGCCGAGGTCAAAGCATGCGTGTATTTTAAGAAATTTAGCTATTTATAGTTGCTGGCCTTCAGTTCTACATGACAACAGTCTAACTTCTATCTACAAAACATGACAACACCGTTATTTAAGTCATCTTTGACTAGTTAAACACTCAATTCAATTAATGTATAAGAGGAAGATTTAACAGACCGATAGTGGAACTTTAATAACTCTGCATACATACAAGAAAAATAGTAAAAATTACAGATTTCTATGATCAAATTAATTTTTTTTAAAGAAAATAGTGTATTTTAGACTGACATTTCTTACACCGTTTACATCAATAATTGTTAATAAACTACAATCACAGGTAAGAATTTGGTAATTAGTGTGATTATTATAATTAATTATGGACAAGGCCAATATTTCAGATTGTGTTTTGATTGTTTTTATACTTTGCACATCCCTAAACATTTTACATTTATGCTGAAGAGCTCAAATCTAACGTTAGCCTAAATATTCCTCGCTCATTAATCGTATGCTCAACATTAAAGCTATGTTTTTAATAACTCTGCATACATTTAACAGGTTTATGGGTGGGTGGTTGTATAATATAAAAATGCAAAACATTTAGATATCTAGTAAAAAGTGTCGTTTTTGGGAAAATAACGTTAATAGTTTCCCCATGTACGTTAGACTGACGCTCCGTATACTGTTTACACAAATAATCGAGAATAAACTACCAAAGACAAAGAAATTTGAAATTATTTTCACATTATACGTTAATTATTTAGGGACATCAAATCAAGTACAAGTGGTTTGATTTTTTAAATACTTCACGCCCCTGAACATTTTAAATATATGCTGAATTTCCCTAGACTGACATTCCTTACATTGTTTACACGAATGACCGACAAAACTACAAAAGAAAGAAATCTAGCAGTTAGTGTGACTTTATACTTAATTATGGGCATTTTATATTTCAGCTGTTGTTTTTAAATTGTCATCAATACAAAACAGATATAAACAATAAAAACATTGTGATGTTAGCGCGTTGGCTAACCGGATATCTAGCATGTGGCTAGGTGTTAGCACAAAAATAAACCTTCCGAACACATGTGTGAAAATATATGATCGTGGCAGTCTCAAATAGGCAAGATTTAAAGCGTAAAAGGCTGAAATAATCGTGTTCAGACCTGCCATTCTTTAAATCCAATCCCGATCTCGCATACAAGCCGTCGCCATTGAGTTCGTTTAGGTGATTGCGTATATTTGTGGAACTCTAAGGACCCAACCGACGGCTGGTGTCCCACACATGCCTGATTAAAAAAAAATCATATAGCTTACTGTTTCTCTCTGAAAGATGCAAATGATAAAAGATTAATTTTTAGTCTTACATTTATTTCATGCATGGCCTTTTACCAAAGTATTGTACTGATATCAAGGTACTGATATCAGGTTGCATTGTATGAATATGATATTATTTACATGGTTTTCCAATTCCATTTATGTGTAAAATATAATTGCTATTTTACTGTGTACCAAATACCATGGTACTATTGTACCAGTCTTGTCCACCAGTTACTAAATAAAAACTGAATAAAGGTTGTTTGTCATTAAAGTAGTTGTGCTTAATGTAACTGCAATATTGAAAGAAAGAAAAAAAAAGTGTATCTTTGGTAATAATGCATACTACTGTCTGAGTTTTGCTGACATATGCCCACACATTGATGCCCTTGGTCCACCACCTGGTTTTTAGTGCTTATAAAGCATGCATTTGTGCTTCCCACACCATTTAAACTGATGGGAACTAATTAGAAAAGCTTTAAGAAATGTAATGCTTGTATTTGTAAAAGAGATATACAAATGAAATATTATAATGTATCTACCTGGATGGCAGATTAAGAAACCGATCTCCCTATGGCCTCTTGTCCAAAAAATAAAAATAAAATAAAATAATCTTAGTAACATTAATGTCAAGGTAGAAGGGGAAAAAAGCAGTGCAAATGTTAATTTATTTTTGGAAAGATGACATTAACATTAACAATGCACAGTTAATGTTTAAATTCCAGCACTAGATTTCAGTAGATTCTAATAATTCTCATTTATGATTATGTAATTATATATATATACTGAAAACCATAACAGAGCAAAAACACAAAGTCTTCCATAAGCCCTGAAAGCATGTAAAATCAATTCCAATATTTTAATTTAAAGCATTTAATTAAATATAACCTACACCCACATCCCTACAGAGACGCCACCTTACAAATCACTGAAGCTGATCTAGTGCATACTAAAATGTGCACTTCATACATAAACAACGCAATATGCGCATCGACAGCATGAGCTGTGTTGTTATTGACGATTAATAATCTGACATGTTGATGCATTTGCGTTTAATTCTGAAAAATGATAGTGTTTCTATCGCGCATGGCTAAATCTCCCCTCGAGATCTCCGTGGAAAAGGTCTTCCTGTCAGCAGCATCCCAGCGTTACTATGATATCTGTGGAGCGATCGCGCGCCTGAAGGTAAGCTCGCGCTCTTATCAATAACATTAACGAACCGATAAACATACTAGCAGGTGCGAGTCAATAAAAGCTCGATGGCGCGCTACATTTGTATTTTAATTAGGCCGGTTGTTGAATATTCAAAGAAACCATTTAACGCTTGAGCTTTTACAAGGTCATATCTGAAACTATAAACGCGCGCTAATGTGAGCGTACATGGATAAATAAGAGCAGATACGTCGCCTAGTTATTGTCGCTCTCGAGAAATAAGATTTTACGCGTAGGGTGAAGTCAGGTAAAACGGGCCACTCTCTGGTAAATCATCGGAGGGGAATAAAAATGTCTCTGCATATCGTCCAGACCGCTGTTTGTGTGTTATGGTCTCTTTTATCAGTATTCGTTACAAATATGTCGCAAAAACAACCGCTTAAGCCAAAGAGCTATTGAAATATCAGAAATCCTCTTCTTTGTCAACACTGTACGTAAAACGGGACAGAGAATCTGCAAAACCATTATTTTGAACAAAGAAACAAATACTGTTTAAACAATTATTTATCCTTTAATTCTAGGCATGGCATGAAATGTTAAAATGTGTGTGGAGGAGGCTGGGTTGAGAGAGATTAGATTGAATGTGGGTTTAACATCTTTAAATTGTCATTTTGAACGTGTAAAAGTTGAATTGACATGTGCCATATTGCTTATGGTGGTTTTGTTGTGTATTTTAAAGAAGATTTACTAAAGGAATTTTAAACATCAGGCTGTTGATTAATGGTGAATGTAATAATTTTCTAACTTTATCATAATATAGAGGCTTGAAAGCTAATTTGTAAGAAAAAAAATTAATTCACCGAAATTATTGAAAATAATTTATTTATTTATTTATTTTTGGACAATTTATTTGGAGGAGGTTTGGGGAGGTGGGCTTGCAAATCTTCACTATTATTAGAAAATTACAAAGCCCCCCCCCTTATATATAGAAATATTTTATGATACATTACTTTTGAATCTCCACTAGCTTTTATATAAATATATAACCTTATGGGTGATCAATTTAGTTCCCCACCTTAGCAAAAAATGTTAGGAATAATTGTGGAATAATTGTTTAAAATAGTTTGCAGTGATTGGATGTTGATTAAATTCAGTGGTATTAGTTGATACATTAATGAAACCACTGGATCAATACCATTAAAGCTTCATTTTGCTGCTAATGGGACATTTTAATCCTTTAATGTAAACACTCATAAAATAGTGTAAGATCATTAAAATGTCCTTGCCAAGTACTTATTGTAGAGACAATCCCCTGGAGCTACTTGGGTTTATATTCCTTGCTCAAGGGCACACTCTCAGAAATAAAGGTACAAAAGCTGTCACTGGGGTGGTACCTTTTCAAAAGGTACATGTTTGTACCTAAAGGGTACCTTAAAGTTACATATTAGTACTTAAAGTGTACATATTTGAACCTAATAGGTACAAAAGTGTACCTTTTGAAAAGGTACCGCCCCAGTGACAGCTTTTGTACCTTTATTTCTGAGAGTGTACATTGTATGCTGATCGCTCTTGGGTTGGCCTCTGCAGAATCTAACCTGTAACTTTTTGGTTTTATTTTATCACAGTGCCACACCTCCCAACATGTTTTTCTAAAGAGAAACAGGTTACAAATTGAATGTCAATCTATTAGCAATGTGAACGCCTACTTCTGCTGTTGCTACACAGGCATTTGGTTTTGATGTTAAAATTACAATTTGGTTTTTACAATTTGACTGTGTTTTGGACACAGCGTGTAAGGTGATTTGTACTGAAACCACATTTAGCAGTTTTACAATACAGTTCTTTTGTCCACACTGATATAGGCCTACCTCAGTTTTGAGATAAAAAAGTGCTATGTATTGGAATGGACTCTGGATCTAAAAGAGTTTTTGGATGCTTTCATGGTTCAAAATGTAATATATGCTATATTATTTTTTTAAGGTGAAACAGGAGGCATTTGATTCAACATGAGTGCAAGCGTTGAGTGTCGATGGAGTCTCTGAACGCTGTGGAGCTCCGTGAACTGGGGGATGGGAGGAGGAGAGAACCTCCTCAGGCCTCCTCAGGACCGCGGCCCACAGCCGGCATCGAAAACGCGTCGTTTGAGGATGAGGATCCGGGAACGAGGATCCGTGTTACCTCCAGAACATCTGGGCCTGAGTTCACATCCATCAACTCTCAGTCAAATCCGCTGCCTATTCAGAGAGAAGTGCCGTCACCGCGCTCCGAAGACGAACCTGAGCTCGAGTACACCGGCCACTCGGTGGACTACGGGTTCATTTTTGCACTCATTTTCCTCGTAAGCGGCATCATATTAGTGGTAATCGCCTACACGATCCCAAGAGAAGCTAAAGTCAACCCGGACCAAGTGACAGCGCGGCAGATGGAGAAACTGGAGATGTACTACGCACAACTCGGTTCTCACCTCGACAAATGTATTATTGCAGGACTTGGTTTGCTCACTTTGGGAGGAATGCTATTATCTATTTTATTAATGGTGTCTATATGCAAAGGGGAACTGTATCGCCGGAGGACTTTCGCTAGAAGACCCATGAAATCATACGGATCCATTAATATGAGGATGAGGCAGTTAGCTGAGGGTGATGGGAGGGAGACGCTTGTGGAATGTGAACCGAACGCCACCGCTGACGCTGCGAACGGTAATCAGGTTCCTTCTGGAATGCTAAACACGTAGCACAACTGAATCACATTGAAAAATTTGTAGATTTGCAGTCGCAAAAAGGAAATAGTGCTTGCAAGGCAGCTTAAATAAAGGTTTTTGGATAAGTTTCAGTTTTGGGCTTTGATAATCTGTGAATGAAACACCTCATCAGAGCCACAGTTGCTGTTGCCATTTTTTTTTTTTGGTTGTCTGCTGTGTTGCCAGATCTCAAAAAGCAACGTGGTCTAAAAAAGAAAAGAAAAAAAGAAACGGCAGATAAGCAACTTGCTTAAAAATAAAAATGATAAAATATAATAAAATATAATAATAATGAATTCATAATTAATTGATCAATAGAAAAAACAACAACAAAAAATAGATTACATAAAGACTAAATTAATTACTTCAGTTGGCACGTGCATTTTAATTACATCGTTTTATATTCACATATACCCGGGAAAGAAAAAAAGCTGCATCATTCGGTATAGTCATCAAAAAATAAGCCTAAAAAATGGAAACCCATGACTGGCCATATTTCTAAGCAACTGTAGGGAAAAAACAATCCTAAATTGCGTATAATAGGTGGACAATGCAACATATGATTAAACAGAAAAAATACCAACCATGATTCGGTATGCAAATAAACACAAGACGACAAAAAAACTAATTGCAATATGCAAATATTGCAATAGTGCCATCTGTCAGTTAGATTTTCATACTTTAATCTTAAATTGAAGTAATTTCTTAAGAAGTATAATATTTATAATAAAAACAAAACAGACAAAACCTGTCAAGGTCATTCCCTCTTCATTACTGTAAAGTGAAGAATAATGATGTATTTTTAAAATGCTAACATCACTGATGCACTGTTTTTTCAACAAAAAATGTAAAGGAAACCATTTTTATAAAGACTTACCATGACTAATCAGCCTTCCTGGCTGGCTTACAAATAGATGTGATGAGTCATGACTAAACAGTTTTATGTCACAATGCAAAGTTTTGACACTCCTAAAATAAGTTTCATTTTCTTTGTACCAAAATATGCATTCAAATTTTTTCCTTTCAATTCTGGAGTAAAATGTGAAATGTTTTCATATACGTTAACCTGTTCATGCTGCCTTGCAAGCACTGTCTTCATATTACCCAAGGCGTAGGCAAACACGCAAAAACACAGAATGTGACGGTGCAAAAAGAGATGCTAAAAACTCTGTTGACTGTTGAAAGAATGAAAGCACAATGGCGAAGCGTCATAATAACTCAACATGCTGCAGAACAAACCGCCATCAGCTACTCTACAAAACTTGAAATAAATGTCTGTATAATCTATAACATCACTAAAGACACTATATGAGTGGAATATATACAAGCTATTATTATCCAAGGATGCAATATGCCTTAAGACGTTACAAATGTTCACCGTGAACACATTTAGGCTTGTTTGTATTTGTATACTGTTCGTGTTTTGTATCTGTGTCACACACTTACTCGTTGTCATCAACCCACGTTCTTGGAGTAGAAGACAATGTACCGCAACCAAGAGAATAGACATATGAATGCTTAACCTTTTAAACAAGATATCTATTTTACAACATCTATCAATATGGTCATATAGTAGATTTGTGCTAACAATTAACAAAAATGTGAAGTTTTACTGTAATGGTGCAATATGCATTAGATTCCAGTAGAGAAATATATATTTCCATATCAATGTTCAGGTTACAAAGTTGTTGTCTTCTCAGTGACACAACAGATATAGGCTACTGTACGCTTTAAGAATATGCTCATCACCCCTTTTAAAACAAAGCTATTGTTATAGCACATAAGCAGACGTTCATGTGTACTTGATCCCAGATGAAGCCGTCCTCACTGGTTTGGTTTTTCTGCTGATGTAGTAACTATTTTCTATAAGTACGCTGTTCAAAAGCAAGATTGTAATCAAAACTAAGCAGAAACCTAATAACAGCAGATGTATTACAAGTCTTATATGTAGTAAAGATTATCCTGCAATGTTATATTTCCGGGTGTATCCAAAATACATACCCAGTATATTACTCTGTAATGGCATTGAAGAAACGGTTTACTAAAACATCTAAATGTACTCACCCTCAGGCCATCCTAGATGTAGATAAGTTTTTCTTCATCAGAACAGATTTAGAGAAAAGAATGGATCCTCTGCAGTGAATGGGTGCCGTCAGAAGGAGAATCCAAACAGCTGATAAAAACATCACAATAATCCGTAAGTAATCCACAGGCTGCATGTTTGTAAGAAACAAGTCTATTATTAAACTGTTAATTCTGGCTTAAATATGAGTTCTCTCTTCATAATATTGCTTTAAAAAGTCATCTTGTGTGAATCAGGAGAGGAATATGCACAGATCAAGCACCGTTTACAAGCCAAACAGTTCTAAACAAATATGTGGATGTTGGTGTGAGAGGATAACATGATGGACGTTTTTACTGGATTATGGATTATGAACTCCCAGAAGTTGCGATTTAAAATAGGTGTGTATCTTACGAACATGTAGCTTTCCACTTCACAAGATGTTAATTGATAGACTGGACTGGTGTGGATTACTTGTGATGTTTTTATCAGCTGTTTGGACTCTGATTCTGACGGCACCCATTCACTGCAGAAGATCCATTGGTGAGCAAGTGATGTAATGCTAAATTTCTCCAAAGTCATCTACATCTTGGATGGCCTGGGGGTCAGTAAATATACATTTTTGGATGAACTGTTTCTTTCAATGAAACTGGTAACTAATATAAAGCTAGGGAAAGCAAAATTCACATTGCATTGATAGAGTTTCCAAAAGTGCACTTCTTGAAACATGCAAGTGAGCATTTGGAACCACTGTAGAATAAAGAAGATTATGATTTCTTTTTTTTAAATATATAAATGTTATAGGCTTGAATCTTGATAAATGAAAACACCAAATTTTTTCACTGTTACACTAAACCTAATGGTTAATGAGAGCACATTAAATCAGAAAGAGAGAATATTGTCACATACCTATAATTTATTTCACGTTAAATATTCTTTACACAATATATTTACTATGGCAGTGAAACATTACTATATACTGTCCTTTGAATATTTGGTGGTGTTTAAAGTGTGATGCGTTCATGTGCTGCGCGATGCATCACTAACTTAAGTGCTGTTTGAAGTGAAATGGACTAGTTGTAATGTTCCTTTGATACATTGCTAAATTATAGTAAACATTTCTGTCATTTATTAACTGTAAGATGTTGGTAATGGTGTGATGTAAAGGTACAAGGTTAAGGGAAAGTGGTATATTGCTTTCACGTCTTTAATTGTGTAAAATATTGTCTTGTAAGCACAGAGGATCTAGTATTGAGCACACTAAGCATTTATCTTACACCGAATCTGTGCTGTTGGTCTCATTGCTCATGAACAAGCTCCTAAATGAATATGAAGGTCATTTAAAGACATTAGGAAATGCTTTTTCAACATGACAGCCTGAACTGGTCGAGTCACTGTATTGAGAATGGAATATTAGTGTATTAATAACTACTGTTCAAAAGTTGGGGGTCAGTAAGATTTTTTATTTTTTAAAGGAATTAATACTTTTGGTCAGCAAGGATGCATTAAATTGATCAAAAAGGTCAATAAAGACATTTAAATTGTTTCATTTCTATTCCAATTATGCTGTTCTTTCCTCATCTGTTCATCAAAGAATCCTGAAAAAAAATGTATCACAGTTTCCACAAAAGTATTAATATTCTAAAAATATTCTTGAGCAAATCAGGATCATGTGACACTGAAGCTTTGCATCACAGGAATAAATGTAATTTTTGAATATGTATATTTAATATTTGAATATGTCATTTATTAAATTACTTTTTAATACATATTCAAACAGTTATTTTAAATTAATTTATCATCTTTTTTCGCAATATTACTGTTTTTACAGTAATTTTAATCAAATGAATGCAGCCTTGGATGTTTCTTTCAGAAACATTTAAAAAGTGTTACCGACCCCAAAGTTTTGAATGGTAGTGTACCTAAAAAATAGCTAAAAATTCTACTCAGCAAGTGGAATGCTGAAGACGGTTATTTATGAACTGCAACTGTACTAGTCGGTCATTCGGGTATTACATGCATACAGAAAATGTGCATATATTGCAGATAAAGTATGTGTAATATGACAGTATGCTGTTCAAATGAGCACAATAATGGGGCTTGTAGTCATTTGTGCTGATTAGAAGCAGCTGCTCATCTTTGTTACTAAATGATCATCATTGTACAATCTGTGAAGGTTAATCATGGAGTCAGGCTATAAAGAGTTCCTAGAAAACACAAGCACTGCAGTGGCTTAATGATGTGCATAATACTTGTGTGGGCCAAACAGACTGTTATGTATTCAAATGAAATGCAGTACCACAGTACTTCTGGGCCAATCACTCTGTTTTTTTAATGTAGAGAGCGGGGGTGTTTGAATTGCATGTACAATGTGAGCTGTGCATTTTAAGTCTTTAACCACTTCATGTATGTTCAAAGCAAATGTGTCACGTTTTTTATACCGTTTCCATGCGTGAAATAAATCTTTTTGTTGCTATACCTGTTTGATTTGAGTCATTCGTGTACATTGAACGACAGAGAACTTTAAAGAATAGCACAGTACAGTATTTGGATACTTCAGCCACACTTAAAATACATAAATGTCATGCACAAGGTAACAGTGGCATTTATTTTATTTAAAAATAGCACAAACAAAATATTTCATATTAAACAGGTTTGTTAGCTTTTAAATAATAAACCAATACACAGAATGATCAAAGTTATGCTCTTAAATTTATTTTAAGTTATCGGAGGACATTTTACAAGAAAATACTACTTCAAAATTTCACATTTAATTCAATCTGTCTGGCTGTTTCTCGAATTATTTGTGAAATTGACCAGCACTTTCTGAGTGAAAATGGTTTCAAATGGTGGATTTGGGCACGTTGTGGTTCACATTTTACCATTAAATGTGAAGCACAACAGTATTTTTCTTTATCGTGACTCACAGTCCTATATCTTCTAAATTCCCTAAACCAATTGTCTCTTAACTCTCAGTGATTTTAGTGCAGACATGTTTAGAGGACACTCGAGAGTGTCTTTAGCTCTGGCAGTAGAGGACAGTCACATCGACACCGTGACCATCATGACTCACTGTGGCCATTACAGGCATTGATTTCCACTACATCTGCTGCTGACGTCCCTCTCACTGAAGCCACCATCTCCAGAAGCTTTGCTTTCATCTACTGATGCTTTAAAGAGACTGGAGAGCACAGGAGAAAAGCCCTCACACAAATCTAAGCACTTGTAACATTTCAGATAACATATTTTTACTCTTCTGAAGAAAATGTCATTGGTGCTTACCAAGCAAAAATGCACCAGAGTGGTTGCTAGGATGGTCAAGGTCAAGCAGGTTACATTCTGTTATTATTAACTAAACCTAAAACTACAGAGAAAAAAATTGTACTTAAAATAAATGATAACTGAAATAACATTATACGTAGCTTAAGCTTATTTAATTTCAACCTATAGTTGCAAAGGCAACGTTTATCATTTTTGTTTAGTTTAACGAAGTACTAAAATAAAGTAAATAAACTAAACATATCAAATCAAAATTAATAATAAAAACATTTATTTAAAAACTAATAAAAATGACAAAACACAACAAAATTGAATTCAAAATATTCAGAAAAACTATAATAGCATTTGGCTGAGGTCCCTTATTTAATGAAGTTGTTTCCAAATTTATTATTATCTGTCAGGCAGATTAGAAAAGTAATAGCAAACATTAATGTTTCAAATCTGACTGTTTAATTGAGCATTTTTTGTCTTTTTCAATATCGGAAAAATATCAATCACATGGAATAGAATAAAAGCAGTTTAATTTAGCAAACAGTAACAACACAATCAGACGTAAATGGAATTATCAGTTGTTATATTTTAGGCAATATTGTTATTGTTTTAATAATAATTCTGTAACAGAATTATTAAGAGTAATTATGCTTCATCACAACCCAGTTTATTCAAACACAAAGTGCATATTACTGCAGAGCAGCGAGAACTATGGGATATTAATGCGTCTACATGAACATGTCGTCATATCCTGGTGGAGGCATGTGATCAGGGTCTGGCCTGCAAGGTAGAGCAAAACAAATGGCATCAGAGGTGTGGACATGAGGTCAAATGAGGTAATAGCAATTTAACAGCTGAACTGTAAAGATCCCATTAAAGCTCTTACCCAGGTCTGTGTCGCCCAACTGGCCCGAAGGGGTCAAAGCGGGCACCAGGAGGCACAGCGCCAGGGGGAAGGACTCCAGGAATACCAGAGGAGGGGTCAAACCCTGAGCGAGGAAACCCGGCACGTAATGGATCGACGATCATCCCTCCTGCTCTTCCCCTGGAGAAAGAACCAAGAACAAGAACTATTAATAATTCAGTGAGCACAGTCGTTCCTTGAAGGTGCACTTATTCATTTGAGTTCTTAAATGTTCTTTGATAGCTGTTATTCTAAAAAGCCTAACCAAGTTTTTCTTTTTCCAGCTGTTTTTTCTACGTAAGGGTAATCTACAAATATTTGATGCATCACCAAGAAACATCTGTAAACTACAGGTCAACATGCATGATGCATTTACAGATGACTGTTTTGACAAATAATTGATGGGATCACTCACCCGAAAGGGTCCAGATCGGCACCGCCTGCGGCAAATGGAGCCATCGGGTCAGGCCTAAGAAAACAACACACAAAGAAAAACATTTCAGAAGCTTTCTTTTATACTATATTGAAAATAAGTCTTGCATTTGTAGTTTTGCATTTAACATTTTCAAAATATTTCTTGAAATTATTTTCAGTATTTTCTGGTTTAATATTCTGTTGGCTGGTTAGTTGAATGTTAGTTAAATATTTATATGTATATATACACAAATATGTGTGTGTGTGTATATATTAGTGCTGTCAATGATTAATTGCGATTAATCTCATCCAAAATAAAAGTCTTTGTTTACATAATATGTGTGTGTACTGTATATATTTATTTATTTATTATGTATAAATACACACACATGCATGTATATATTTAAGAAAAATATGTTGTTTATAAATTTAAAATATTTATATATAATATCAATTATATGAATATAAATATATACATGGAAATATTTTCAAAATATATAGTATGTGTGTGTATTTATATATACATAATAAATACACACACATATATATATATATATATATAAAACCACTGTTCAAAAGTTTGAGGTCATTAAGATTTTTTACGTTTTGAGTTTCTTATGCTCATTGCTCACCAAGGCTGAATATATCTGATCACAAATACAGTAAAATCTGTAATATTGTGAAATATTATTACAATTTAAGATAGCTATACATTTTTTAATTACATTTATTCCTGCCATGTAAAGCTGAATTTTCAGCAGCCATTCCTTCAGTTTTCAATGTCATATGATCCTGCATTTTTTAGGATTCGTTGATGAATAGAGAGTTCAAAAAAGGCATTCACCAGAAATATATTTTTTGTAACATTATAAATGTCTTTACTCTCACTTTAGATCAATATAATGCATCCTTCCTGAATAAAAGTTAGTTTTAGTTTTATACATAAAAAAAACCATCTGACCCCATACTTTTGAATGACAGTATATATATATATATATATATATATATATATATATATATATATATACACACCTTATATAGCTTTTGTGGCATTTTTGTATCATGCAATGCTATAAAATAATGCAAACAGCCAAACATTCACAGTTTTTAACAACATCAAAGATAGTTATTTTTGATGATTTGTTGGATTCATTTCTCAGTATCTATCCAGTGCGTGTTGTGGCACAACATTTGTCAGTGTGACTCAGCTCAGTGTTTTGAAAGTCTACAGACTCTTTGGCTTTAACTCGAGACAGTGCTGGCAGCAGAGCATGTTTGAACGAATTGCATCACATCGCCCACAGCAACAGCAGTCGATAAATCGCTGACATCATAAAGAATCTGATAGGGGTCACCGTGAACCCAGGAAGGGGAAGTGGAAGACAAACACCTAAATCCATCTCTGGGTTTCTGCCATGACCTTAAGGACCCCACTCTGCAGTCTCTCTCGTTTGTCTTATTTCTTACTATTCTATCTTATTTTTATTGATAGAGACTGCAGAGAAAACAGGAAATAAAGGTGAGAGAATCAGGTCAGGACGCAGGCCGCCATCTCCCAACGGCTCCTTTCTAGTAAATATATAAATGTTTGAGTGGGTTGCAACCAAACAGAATTTGCTAAATCCCCCAAACTGGCTGTTTTTGATGGAAGCGATGCTGGCACTGGGCATCTCTCACCCAGTCTCTCAGTCCACAGTCTGCAGCGCCAGACACACAAAACCCTCAGTGCTTCAAAAAATAGACACAGCGCAGCAGAGAGAGCTCTCACAGGACTCACGCTGCTAAATATTAAATAAGACAGAGGACATGAGCTGACACCTACAAAACTCGCCCTAAAAGTCCCAAAGCAGCCCATAACAGCCTTCACATACAAACACCTTAATTTACAGACGAACCTTAACTTGACAAACACGGAGGCAAAGCAGCATAAAGACCTTTTTTAATCTGTTAGAGTTTAGTTGCTATTCTCAGAACAGATCGCAGCATTACTTTAAGCAGTTTTAATAATTGCACATTTAAATATTATAGCATCTAACAATTAAATAAATAGTTTAATGACACTAACTGTGTATTATTATTATTTTTTTGAGCTTTTCTTCTATTTTAGACATACAGACCATGAAAGCATAAACGCATGGGACTGACGTAATATTGGGTATACTGATGGGACCTAAATATTAAGGTCCTTATTTCATATTCTAGCTATGTTTTTAAACAGTACAGACCACAAAAGTGGAATTACAAATTATTCAGTGTGCATATTTTTTTCACCTGCCATCAAACAGATGTTTGTGAACAGAAGTTGGGATCACCTGAGGCGGTAACCATAGCAACAGCTGGCTGCTCGAGTGCTGTTAGGGCAACGGTGCTATACAAATCTCCAGAGACTGCATATCAAAATTACCCAAAGATTCCCTTTAAAAGTTGACACCTCTGAAAACCAATGTATAATTTGCATGAGGAAAGGAATGATACAATGAAAGTTCACCAGTTAGGTGGGTGTCTTCTCGGAGGGCCTCTGGTTGGGATCAGGAGAGGATCACTGAGAGGGTCCCTTAAGTTTGAGGCTCTTTCACGTTCTGTCTTCTTCTCTGCCTTTCCTTGACGCTCCTCTTTTTCAGTGGGTAGCAGTGAGGACTTCAGCTTCGTAATCAGCTCATCTGTGTTCTTAAACACGCTGAAAGAGCAAAATGTACAAGTTAGAACATGTAGAAATTACTTTTTGATTAATCTATCCATGTATTTGAAGCTTTTATTGTTGTGTTTTATGATTTCTCACAGCTAGAAAACATGCCACCATTGCAAATGTTAGCAGCATTAAGCATTTTTCTTTTTTTAGAGACAAATTTCAATGCCCAGAAAACTATGGAAAAATAAATATTATTTTTGATGTGATTTCCAACACTTAAGATTTTCAGATGAACACTAAGTTTGAAATTTTGGACATGCTTCTTTCAAAAATACAGACATTTCCAAACATTTAACAATTGTATGCCTTGCCCATGTAAATTTTATCTAAATAAAGCTGCATAATTGTAAATATAATTGTTATAAAAGTTGCATCCTATTATAAAGTAAATTTTGCAACATATTGCACTCTATTAACATGGGTCTTGCCTGAAATGTCCAAAAAAGTCAGAAAAGACATTCGTACTGATGACAGATTGAGAGCAGAAAAACCATACAGTTGCAGTTAAATTCACAAACCTTTCAAACGTCTGCAGATTGGCTTCATCAACATACTCACTGACGTTAACTGTGAGATCGGTTACTTTTTCTGTCTTGGAGTCCTGCAAAGACATAAAAAAACATTCAGTCTGATATTAATCTATCATCTGTGATGACAGGCAGCGCAGTAATGACTGAACTGCATGTAATGCAGCTTAATTACCATTAGATTGAAGATGAGGGTTGAATCCACTGTGAAGGCTTTGAGCAGTAGGTTTGACTTGTCATCACTGGATCTGTATCTGAGTGCATACAGATCCTTGCTTTCATTCCAGCCGTGTGGAAGCAGTTCTGACTTCTTCTCTCCATCTTTAGGCTGTGTGGAAAATAGATAATTTCTAATCAGGCAAATGTTTGTGATACCTTGCACCAAAACAAACTAGTAAATCATTTGCTGCAGATGCCTGTTGGCTTGATAGTTTATGTAATGCAATGACCATCAGACATTTTAAGTTTATAACATTTTGTAAGATATTATCACGTATACAGTCAAAGTAACCACTGACTTACCTCATCTCCAATGCCCAGACATTTATAGCCATTTTTCACGATTTCCCAGTGTACGAAACAAATCAGAGCATCTTGAGAACAGGTTAAAGAGTTTGATACGCAGTTGAAGAGCAGCTCCAGTCCTGCCATCTTTAAACACAGTGATGTTCCGAAGAAATGAAACCAAAACAAACCGCTGTCTGAGTGACAATAAACAGCGACTTCACTCTGAATGCATGGCGCATGGACGCTGCAGTCGTCACACTAAATATTTGGCTTAAACTGTAATATTACGTGTGTTTTGCAAGGTTTTTTAAACTTGAATTTCACAAATGTTTATTTCTAATTTTGTTTGTCACGCTGAAGCAGTCCGACTAAAAATGTTCCCGACTGGAAACAACTAACTGAACGTTCGTTCCGTTGACATTAAAAGCAAAGGGACACTTTTGGAAAATAGTTTTTCAAATAATTTAAAAATCTGATTTATAACACGCTGTCACTATACAGACACTGATAAAATATAGCAACCGTTATATTAATTACATACATTTTAACCCGAATATTTTAGAGTTTATTCGAATTAATACGGTTGTTTGTTTGCATGGACTAGTGTGTTGTCTTATAAAAGATCACAATGTAAGTATTACAGCTTTCAATTAATTTATACACTACCTTATACCATGTGATACCATTCACAGTACGTTTAGATTTAAGTAGTTTTTTTGTTTTGTTTTGTTTTCTGTCACCACCTGCTTACAATGGAGCCTTTTCATAAACATATATATAATTAATTCATTCATTAATTTAATGTCCACTGGCTATTCGTTTATAAATAGTTATGTTTCTTTTATTTATGTATGTATTTATTTACTTAATGTTTACTGGCTACAATATTCATTTACACATAGGGTGTAAACATTATGTAGGCTAAGCTGAAATAATCAGTCCTAACAATAATATTCATCACAATGCAGTGCATTAGAACCCTTCAAGTGAGCATTTTAATCTTTGTTGTGCTTTAAAATCATGAACGAATGAAAGGATTCCAGTTGATTGTTCATGGCTTTACTTGACATTCTCAAGCTAAAAATAACAATAACATCAGCATCTGGTTTGACTTACAGTACATTGAAAACACATTGCACAGAAGCTTACTTCAGAGAGCAGGCTTGCTATCTAATCAACATTTCAGTGTTGCTTATATTCAGTTACAGCACATACAAGAGCCTTACGAACCTTTTAACTTCTATTTAAAGAACGCATAGATTCACTGCTTAGATGTTTTCTGCTTTGACAGAATTTCTGGGACTTTCTCCTCTAGTAAACAATAAATACTGTAAAAGTATATACAAAAAGCTGTATTAAAACCACAATGTACTGAAAATGTGGTCACTGAAGTGTGCTGTGAATTTGTGAGTAGTTATGCAATTTGATGTATGAATTTAAGTTTTTCATGTAGTCTTTTTTGTAGTTTTTTAAGGAAATTAATAACTATTTAGCAAGGATGCATTATGTTGATAAATTGTAAGTAAATACATTTATAATGTTAAACATTTTTAATGTTACAAAATGTATCTGCTGTTCCTCAAAAAAAAAAATGAAGCAGCACTACTTTCTGAAGGATCATGTGACACTGAAGACTGGAGAAATGATCAAATATATTAAAATTGTAATAATATTTTGCTATATACTGTTTTATTGGATTTTTAATCAAATAAACGCAGCTGTAGTGAGCATGAGAGAGAGTTCTTTCAAAAACATTTTAAAATCTTACTGACCCCTACGTTTTGAACAGTAGTGTATCTACAGTAGTAATTATATAAGAAAAATGTTGTTTAACATTGTTAATAAAACATGTCATTTTTGCAGAACACTGCTGCCAGAGCTTGACATTTCATGTCAACTACTCATTTGTTCTTAAGGGAGCTATGAAAAGTCTCCTTTTGCCATTATGGCCTCCAGATGTGTATTTGATGCCAACAGCAATCAAGAGCCTGTACGTCAGCTCAGTGTCGTCTCTGTATGATGCCACTCAAAGTTCAAGGGTTCCTAATTCATGATGCACCTTCTAGAAAGGTTTATTACTACAGCATGAGAGTAATGCACAGTACTGCCCATCTACATTAGTCTTTGCTGCTGTCTGATGTGTACTCAAAAGTATCTGCTTTAATGAAAAGTGATAATTCATGGCAACAGTATAATTTCTAAGCAGACTTTTGACTAGACCACTTTTCAGCCTAGTTTAGCCAAGAACAGTCCATTATATATAAAGCAACCAGCAACAGTTTCTTTTGTCATTGTTTCTTTCAGACATAATGTTTAAATGCAGAATAGTGGTGTGCTTTTACATTTATTAGCAGTCTGACTTATGATTTTTACCTGGCTTATGATACGATGTGAAAAAATCTTTTCAAAGATTTTTGGTGAAGGAGCTAAATCGATATCTTTAGCTATATATGCAATCACCTAAATGCCTGTAGCATTGGAAATTAATCTTGCAATAGCTAAATTGTTTGTTGTTTGCTTGTTTTTAGAAAATCTAGTTTGAATTGGGAAATTATATACATTTAGTCATTTAGCAGACACTTTTATCCAAAGTGACTGACAAATGATGACAATCAAAACCAACAAAAGAGTAATTATATGTAAGTGCTATGACAAGTCTAGGTTAGCCTAATGCACACAATGCACCTAACAACTTGCAGTCACCTGAAAAAAATGCTGTAGAATCATTGCGAATTGCTAAAATCCCTCTATAGCAACATCCTAGTAACCAACCACAACACAGCTTTTCCTCTCGCCGCAGTGAACAGACATGCAGGAAATCCCGAAACAGGTGTTTTCATTTCCCTGTTAAAGACTGTAGGTCTTCAGCTTGGTAAGATTAGATGAGTTCAGTTCTCAAAGTCTGGAGGATTTACTGTAAGCCTGGTAGGTATGAAGCTCTAGAGTCTGCTGTCTTGAAGGCATATGTTGAGTTCAGATCACATACAGAAAATAAGGGCTCATAGTTTCAGTAGGTTGGTCCACACAGGTTCAGGTTTGTCTGACAATAAGGCCACCATGTGTGAATGTTTTCAGCTGGTTACCCAATGAGGTCCAGACTTGATGCATCATTATCATGAAAAACGAGCTATTCCGTTGCACATCAAAGCCAGACCAGCTCCATGAAGCTACTTATCACAACACAACAACGAGTCACGTGATAAAACATCCAAATAAAACGTTACGAAGAGTCATCTGACAGTTAGTCCTTCCATATTTTATTTTATTTTATTTTGTCTTATTTTATTTCATTTAAATAATTATGTTATTTTAATTATTTTGTTTTTCAAACATCGTTCTGGACATCTGCAGAAGTTTAGATACCAAAACATTTCTGTAACTATAAATTGTGGTTAGTTAGTAAAGGTTTTACTGCATGACAAAACTATAATAGTGTGGTTGCAAATAGAATTTTAGTAAAATCAAACATTACCAATGAATGCATGAAATCTTCAAAGTATTGCCTTAAAAATACACATGCAACTACAAAATACAATGTTAGATAGATTGGTAGATAGATCTGCGTGCCAAGTATGAGATGTTGTTAGCGTGCTTTGGCTGCTCTTGTCCTGTTGAGCACATTACACACAGTCCAGGTGGAGCATATGGTCCTCGTTTGAGATGCCCTGCTACTTTATTTATCTGAGCTAAAGTCTGTGAAACCTTGAACTTCTTTTCTTTGCACCTCTCCACTGCTTGTCTTTCTCTTTCAAAGACAGATACTGCTAGACCGTTACATACACCTCTTCAACCTGTCAATCAGCTAAACTGTCTATTAAACTTGGCTGTTAGCTGAAATGTCTGACATTTATTACATTTATATTTTACATTTAATCATTTAGCAGACGCTTTTATCAAAAGCGACTTACAAATGAGGAGAACAATAGAAGTAATCAGACCAACGAGAGAGCAACAGTATACAAGTGCTATGACAAGTCTCACAGTATACACGTAGCATTTATGAATCAATATTTATGAATCGCATTTATGAATCAAATTGATAATCATAAGAATATTAATAATAAACATTACATTTTAATCAGCTTCAGAGAGTTTGACAGAAATATATGATGTCTTCAAAACTCACTCCCACATTCCATCTGTTCAATACTGAAGGAATGTTTCATGCATTCCACGTACATTCTCCGCTCTAGACCTGCAGACTTTAGAGTGTCAGTCATCAGTATGTCTGTGTTTTAAGGTGAACTGATGAATGAGTTCAAGCTAAAGGGAAACAAGAAGGTGACCGTGCAGGTCAGTGTTAAATGAAACTACCACTTTAAAAGTCAGTAGCAGATTTTACTTTTATGGCAGAGGCAAATAAATCATCCTGCGAGGAATAAAAATGTTATATTTGGGAAAATTTGGAAGTTGGATTTTGCATACGTAACAACTTTTTAAATCTTTTGTTTTCCAGTAGAAAAAAATATCTAAAGCTTAAATATATTGAAAAGAAAAATAGTTTTTAGAAAATATATCTTTATTAAATAGTTTTCTCTTATTGTGAAAATTTGAAAGTTTAAATATCTAATCATCCTTGAAACAAGAAAAAATATCTTCTAAAATATAATTATTATTTTAAAGAATCTCCCTTTGGGAAATAGTTTTTCTTTTTAAAAATTACAAAACTTTGTGATGTTGAGCATACAAAGAATGGTTTCACTTGTATACCACACAATGACTTTTTTTTGTCCTTTCTGGAGCTATGACAGGCCAAGGTCACAATAAGCATTCATTTCATGGAGAAGAGCAACGCATTTCTCCAAAACATCTTATTTTGTTTCATCCTGAATTGGAACAACATGAGGGTGAGTTAATAATGACGCAGTTTTCATCTCTTGATGGACCTTTCTGTTAAATGATGCATGCATTATGGCAGTCCTATGTAAAACATGATTTCTGTCAAAGGAAATGGTAAAGGGAAAAGTGATTTGACTCCTTACAGATGTTAAAAGACATGCTGAAAGCTAAAAACCTTTTTGGAAAAAAGAACGGTAGTTATGTAATATCTTTTATGCATCTGTACGTCTGTGTCTTCATCCTGTGATTAGATTGAGAACCAGGCACTTCAAGGCCGTGGAGGAGAGCTGCCTGTCTCAGTACATCCATAACAGCCTCAAAGGAAACCAGAGAGACAATCCAACAAACGAGAACCAGCAGGGAAGTGGGCTCCCCGACATCACAGCAGACCCAGAGCTGACAGCGAGCTTTGAATCCAGTGGAGTTACACTGATTGGAAGAGAGCGCAACAGAGATGTGTAGTGCCACTGCCTCATGGCGTGCCTCTGAACGGCCAGTATCTTACCCACCGCATCTGGTGCGTATTTAGCGGGATGTCATGAGTGCAGCGGCGCCTATCCCCCCTCCATGCTCTTTCAGCCTGCTTATCAAACACAGAGACGATTCGAGAGTTCACAACCTTGGGTTTGTGATGTCAGCCCGCATGCGTGCGGGACACAAGGCGTCACTCCTATACCATCATGGTATCAGATGGTAATATCATGGTATGTTGACAGATACCATCTGATGCATCACAGGACTTTTTTTTTTAAGGATAATTATGATTGATAAATATTACTTTGACATATACCACAATAATGAATGTTTACCATATTCATGTACCATGCAATTTACATCACTTACAAAAACTACTCTAGACTTTTCTAGACATGTACCATAGTACTATGTTGTTTGGAAATACACTACTGGAGTACCATACAAAATACCATGGTACATGAATTTTAGTACCACAGTATTATAGTAATTGTACCATACATGGTGCCATAGTCGGTATACCACAGTACTTTTTGATACTTGATTTGCAAGGGCTATCATGTGATATCACTTTTAAAAAATATACCATGGTATAACCATATTTTTTGGGGGATGAATACCATGATATATGTACATTGAAGTACCATATGAAATATTATGAATGTCCCCATTCATGGTAGTACCATATGGTCCAAAACCATAGTAGGTATACCACAGTACTTTTTAATACTTGATTTGTGAGACCTATCATGTAATATCATCACAGCACTGATGTACTACCATGTTTTTTGTGTGAATACCATGATAGTACCATGGTACCATGTTCAACAAAACCCCATAAGTGTATTTATGTTTTTGTATGTGATTCCATCGTGGTACTACAATGTTTTGAAATGTTTCGAAGTACCATTGATTGCATGCATGACTGAATTCTTGTTAATTATTCATGTTTAATGTAAATCTTGGCATTAAATAAATATCAATAGTTTATCATTTTTACATTTTGGTTTTAAACAAATGCACTTGAAATGGAGAACTTATGCAAGCAGTGAGGAGAAAACTGAAAGAAAGATTTAACTACATACAAATGGACTTCTAAAGCATGTTGTAAACAGCCCTCTTAATAATATTTGGAAAGAACAGTAGCCCAATTAACCATGAAAGCTGTTTTCACTGGTTTGTTTGTTTATATCTGCTCATTTTTCAGTCTAATTCCTGCATTTTTTGTGAAACATTTGCTGTTTGTTAAGACAATCTGCAGATGGCAAGTAACAAGATGTATTTGATATATATATACGCTCACTCTTTTCGCTCTTTTATTTCCACAGATCTTTAATGATACCCTCAACTTTATATGATAAACTAAACAAACCTGACCTCAAAGCTGCGGAGAACAGGAAGGAGATCTGCACGATACAGGGCACCACAACCACAGCAAACTGCAATCTGTATTCCACTGTGTTTGGAAAAATAAACCCAGATCTTCTAAACCATCTAAATATAGAGGGATGAAATAGTCAGGCTTGGGATTGTGGGTTGACAGAAAGGTCAAAAGTGGAGTTTTGCCTCAGGTATGCGACATTAATGGTGGAATACACGCAATACGACATCCTGAGACGAGCACAATTACTCAACAGCTGAAAGGTAAATTGGACAGATGTTGGTGGAGATCAGGTGATGTGGGCAGGGTGAGCATCAGGCTGTTAACCATGTGTTTCCATGTGGCAGAGAAGAGGCCGGCTCTCTTTCAGAGGCAGTCTTTCAGGCAGATGTTGCAGAACCTGTTCCTTGTCCAGATGCATTGGCAACTTTTGGCTCTCCTCTACCTTGTTTGTCAAACGCTTATTTCGACGTTCGCTGTGAGAAAACGAAGTGGTAAGATCATATCTGCTTTTAAATGATAATAACTATACACTTACAAAAAGTACCAAATACTATAGGTTATGGACATGTTACATTCTCAGAAAAAAAGGTACAAAGCTTGTCACAGGGGCGGTACATTTTCAAAACCTACTGAAATTGACCATTTATGTTCTAATATGTACTTTTAATGGTAGGTAATGTGTACTCTTTAGGGGTAAATGAGACATAAAAGTGTATCTTTTTTCTGAGAGTGTACCATGGTATTCTTGGAGTTCTTCTATATGCTCCATGGTAGTGAAATTCTTGTGCCGTCGTACTTTTTTTGTAATGTAAATTCAATACGTGTACCAATACCAAATATTGCATGTTTGCACCAATGTTGATTTGTTTTATGCAAAGAATAGTTCCGACTCTCAAATCTGACTGGATGAGCCAAAGTGGTTTAAACAGATGTGATTTATGCGAATAGACAGGTGTGTGATTAATTATAAAGTAATGTGAGGATTATACAATACTTGGCAACCGTATTATTGTCACCATTTACTGACAGTAATAAGTTATTTGAGGCTGTGTGTTGCAGTGACTTTCCCTGGCTATTTGAAGCTTAGATTTGTAATATGGCACATTTCTGTTCTAGTTAGTTGTTGTGATTTGGCATCCTGTTGAAATAAGATAATTATAAGAGATTATAGTTTCGCTTTAGAAAACACTTAAGAGATTAAATAAAAAATGAAAGTCATTGTGTGAAGTTTTTATTGGCGGGAGGGTGGGGGGGATGCAGGTCTAATTGCTAATTGAGTTGATAGCGCTGTATTGATGGATCCATACGTGATATAGACGAGGGTCTTACAGCATCAGTTCAGTGCTGCTAAATATAAACGATTTCTGTGATTGATTAAAAATGTATAAATTAATATGAATAAAAATGTATAAATTAATGTGATTGATTGTAATCTCAGATTGCTTTTGTCATTTTTTTTTTATGATCCCGTAATATATACTGTAGCAAGACAATATGTTTTATTTAATATTAATTGATGCAAACCTAAAAAGAAAATAAGTTTATTGTGATTGAAAATCACAGAGGTCATTTAACTCACACTTGGGGCTAACGGCCATTTGGAGAGTATAGTGATATTGTGTAGATACAGAGGCAATAGTGAATAGCGCAATCTTTGTCACTATATAAAAATAATTTTGATACAGTAAAATCAGTCATTAGCTGCATAAATCTACACCATTGATAAAAATGCTCAAAGACAAACGTTTGTCTTTACATGCAGTGACATGATGGAGCAGGAAGATTTTGAAGTGCATTAGACTGTTGTTAGGAAAGTACTGGTGGTGTTTGTTGCTGTTTAGTGCTTTTGGCACCATTATATGCTAGGCTAAGACTGTATGAAAATTTCCAAAGGTTAATTTACTGTGTAGTGTTCATCCAGTGGTTTGTTTGTATTTGATTGTATGTAATAGGCTTGTGTGATTTTGGAACTTTATTTTAATAAGAAGTAGTAATTCTATATAATATCATATGTTTGTTATTATATTTTATATCAAATGAAATATGGTATAGAAACGATGTTGACTCAATGACTGATGAGACAGTAACGTCTCTTCTAAGTGTTAAACATCCATGACTTTACCAGTATGAACAGTGTTAAAGTGATGGTCTGAGACTGCGATCTAAATGGAAAAACAAAAATGAAACTGGTATTGCCTTTATCTAGTATGGATTGACAGTTGTAAAGTCAATGCATACAATGTATTATCCGTGATGAGGCTTTAGGAGTGTACACCGAGTGGATCATATTTATGTGCATATTTTCAGCAGAACGAGACTGAAATATAGACCAGTTGGTAATAAATCTTGATGCACTGCGGCAAGATCAGTCAGTTTATTTACCACTGATTTTCCAGAATAGTCACGAAGCATTAGATCTAATTTATGATGGCTGAGATTTTTCTCTGCTTCAGTATGTGTTGCTTTAGGTATTGATTTTTTTTCCTCAAAAGAGTGACTAAACCCCCCTCATGTTATACTTGAAAGCTTGAAATTAAATTAGAGATGGTTATATTCTGCATATACTGTATCTCTCTCTCTATATATATATATATGTCTGTCTGTCTCTGTCTAGCTATCATAAAAGCACAAGCAAAGGAATTTAACTGCAAAATTGTTTGAAACCCTTGTTTTGAACGACTCTTTTTTTTATATAGCTAACCAATTATGCACCTATACAAACTAGCACTAATTTGTTTGCAAAACCTGCGAATAAAAAAGTTATAAATTTATATATATATATATATATATATATATATATATATATATATATATAAAAGAAAACCAAGAATAGAGATGTCCTACTGAGCAAAAACGCACAGACTTTTCTCAGTTCAATACTCCGTCTCAGAGCATGTTCAGTCACAGTTGTAGAAGTATCTGGCCTTCATTTCTCAATTGTATTTCGCCATATTTTCTCAATTTCATTTGATTGACATCCATGCAGAACATAGTGAACAATATATTGATGAGAACTCAGCGGAAGCATCTCTGCTTGGCTCACCGATATCTTTTTAGACAGTGGTGTCTCTCTTTATTTCCCTAATGAAGGACATGAAGATAAGAACCATCTGGCAGTTTCCTCACATCTGCCCCCTGCAAACCCTCTCTAGTGGCTCAGTGTGACACAACACACGCAGACAAGAGGCTTCAATCTCCAGTCTCTGGCTTTGGCATCGGTCGGATGTAAACATGCATGCACTCTGTACATTAAGAACACATTTTGTGAAAAGACTGAGAGAGAGTAAACAGTTATTTAGCAGATGCTTTTATACAGTTGACTTACTACAACAACCAACTCATGGAGCAGTCCAGGGATATGGTTCTTGCATTAGTCATGGCCTAATGGATAGAGAGTCGGATTTGTAACCCAAAGGTTGCGGGTTCGAGTCTCAGGTCCGGGGGGGATTGTAGGTGAGGGGAGTGAATGTCCAGCGCTCTCAATATCACGACTGAGGTGAGACCCTTGAGCAAGGCACCGAACCCCCAACTGCTCCCCGGGTGCCGCAGCGTAAATGGCTGCCCACTGCTCTGGGTGTGTGTGTTTGTTCTCACTGCTGTGTGTGTGCACTTGGATGGGTTAAATGCAGAGCACAAATTCCGAGTATGGGTCACCATACTTGGCCACACGTCACGTCCCTTCCTTCCTTTAAGGGCACGATGGTGACTGCTCATATCTCTTTCTTTGAAGGGATTGAACCAGTTACTTTATTTAATGGCCCTGACCTTTAACCACTGAGCCTCAATTGTTTTGTGGGACCCTAATGGTTTTAGATGTGGAGATGATAGAACAAAACAAAAAAGTGTCCATAACCAAAATCCATATACTTTGTCATTTAAAAGTTTAAACGAAATATATTTAGATATTTTGCATGTACCAATTTTAAGATTGGAGCTATATTTTTCGCACGTACCAATTGTATTATTTAATATTAGATATTTTAACATTACCTATGCATTGTACTTTAGCATGCAAATCTTGTTTTGTAGGGTGTTCTTGGTGGTTGCTAGGTGGTTTCTCGTGTCAGATGAGTCTCTCTGACAATCTGCTTTCTAGATATCATCTACCAGGAGAAACTCTTAAGTCTTAATGTCACAATTAATGATGATAATGCACACATCAAAATTCAAATCCTGCATTGCTAAAATGCACACTGCAGTATAATTTCTTGAGTTTAGAAGCCAGGCCCTTTTCAAGAAGCCGCAGAGATGACATACAGGCTTACGGCCTTTAGAATGTCATCTCAAAACCCTCAAATGCCACCGCAGAAAATGTAACGTTTCATATAACGGGACTACACATAAATCCCAGTGCGCAGTCTTAGACACGCTCCCTTGCGATGCTACATTTCCTGTTTGCTAATAATGATTTGAAATGTTTTTCAGAGAGCTGGCGACAGGACTGCAGGAGCTGTCTGGAGTGTTCGAAGGAAAATGGCTGCCTGCGCTGCTCTGAGCGCCTCTTCCTGTTCCTGAACAGAGATGGCATGAGACACCACGGCTCTTGTGTTCACTCCTGTCCCTCCGGACACTTCGGCCTCCGAGGCAAAGATCTCAACCGCTGCATGAGTGAGTCCATCCTAAAAAAGAGTTAATATATATCCAATAATGATATGATATGATATGAAAATGATACAATATCAATAGTATACAAACCTCTTGGAAAATTTGGATTTCTTTATTATTATTATTATTATTTACATTTATTTTATATTTATTTAAAATGAATACTTATAGTATAATAATAATAATAATAATAATAATTTAAAAATATGTCCTCATTATTAAATCCATATTTAAAAAATATTTAAAATTCATATTTTATTTAATATTCTCACTAATATTTGGTATTTGCTCACATATTAAACATGGTCAAATGTGTAAAAAATATATCTATAATATAAAATGTTTAAATTAAAAAAATTCTGTAAAAAAGCCTGTAACAATACCACACACCTTATATAAGACTATAATCCTCATACATATTTCTTCCAGAATGCAAAGCTCCAGAGTGCGAGAGGTGTTTCAACAAAGACTTCTGCACCAAGTGCAAGGGAGGATATCTGCTTTTCAAAGGCAAATGCTTCAAAAACTGTCCAGAAGGCACATTTCCTCAGTCCACAGACTGTGTTGGTAAGCACTTTACTTGTTTTCAGACCTACTTTATGGGTAGATGCCATTAATTTCTCATTACCATACTGAAAGAAACCTATCAGTCATGTTTTATTTGAAACAATTACTTCAAGATGTTTTCTCATGCGTGGCAATGAAAAGCAGCAGATATGGACTTGTATTTGGGTTGCAAGTATGGGTTGCATTTACCAGGGTATTTACATGCCATTAACTTGTTGTTGTGCAAGTACTTAGGAGTTATTTCACTTGCTTACTCACACAGTAGCTTTGATACTAAAGATTAAGTCAAGTCAAGTCAAATTACATTTATTTATAGTGCTTTATTCAATACAGACTCTTTCAAAGCTATGGAAGCAATAAAAACAATTTCAAAAAACTAACTGCAGCTTTTTATGTAATAATTCCAACAACAACAACAAAAAACAATTGCAAGACTTTTTCACAATTCTGAGTTTACATTAAACTTTTTTTTTTCCCAACATGGAAAAAATAAAACAGGTAACAATAATTTTCTTATCTCACAATTCTGACTTTATATTAAGCAATTCCAACTTTATATCTATAATTATATATTGATTAAAAAGTTGCAATTACATTTTTTTTAATCCCATGGTGGAATTAAATTTCCATGCAAACCTGCTTCACTAATAAAAATGAAAATAGCAATATTAATGTTGCACAGTTCACTGAAAAAAATGATTCATTGAATTTACTCAATTTTTTTAAGGTAAGTGGTTGCAATCAATTTATTTTAGCTACATTTAAATAAACAAATTTAGTTGACTAACTTTGAACATATTTTTTTTAATTAAATGTAGCTAAAATAAATTGTTTGCGACCACTTACCTTAAAAAATTTTTTCAGTGTTCTTCATGCATGAAACTAATGCAATTTCAGCAGCAAAATAGCCCTACAGAAAACAATAGTGTTATTATTCAGCTCAAGTCAGTTCAGTAATGTTGATTTTGCAGAGTTGATCAATTAACAAAGATCAGTAATAGCTCACCCAAAAATAAAATAAAAGATATTTTGCAGAATAAGTAAAGGATTCTTTTTTCTGTTTGTACTCCAGAAGGCTGTGTGCTCAGTATGTTTGGGCTTTGGGGTGAATGGAGCCCATGCCAGCACAACGGCCTGAGCTGTGGTGTCAGATGGGGGCAGCAGAGCAGGACCCGTGAGCTGTCCAGAAACACGCCTGAAGAGACAGAAGCACTCTGCCCACCTCAGACTGAGAGTAGTAAGTGCCGGATGAAGATAAAGTGTCCAAAAGGTGATTCATATTTTCAAATGTTCATGCCGGTTTCAGAATAAGCCCCACTTTTAGCTGATCCTCTTTAAACCCTCTCTTGTTTCCACATCATAACATTTTTTTTTTTTTTTTTGTAGCCAGTCACACTACACTCACATTAACTGAAACGCAAGATCCAAACATTGTCACTATAAAAAGTGGAAATGGTTCCTTGACTAAATTTGGGAAATTGTGTTTTGTTTTCATTTGATGGTCTACTGGAAATCATTTGTTTGCAGCAATCTTCATTATCGCTGGCAGATCAAATGTCTGGTGGCATTAAGAAGACAAGGCATGATATTTTCTGTCACCTTCAGTCGCACCCATGTGAAAGACTGCATGACATAGCCTTTTTTCTATTATTATAATTTTCATAGCTGTCCTTTTCATGTGAGAAAACACTTTGCAATGGCATACTAAGTATTTATGGGAGAATGTAAGGTGTAGTATGCAAATGTTCTATATGCATGCACTATAAAGTACAATGCATAGGAATGATGTATCCAACAATGCAATGCACTCAACTTGATATTAAATTTATAGTATGGTGGGAAAAAAAGTAATATGAGCTGTGACTTTTTAGCAACTCATTGGACTAACAAAAACATTTTTAATTGGATTAATAATGGCAAATAATATTAATATAAATAGTGGTATAAAGCAAAATAACATTTATGAAATATTATAAAAAAGAATATTATATAAAATATATATGGAAGAGAGCTTAACTGGATGACGACATCACTGAATCATCAATGAACTGACTTTAGCTGGAAAATGACTCTTTGTTATTGTCCTCTTGCATTATTGACAAACTATTTTCCTGTTGACACTGTAAAGCTGCTTTGACACAATCAGGTTTATATATAAATAAAGGTGGCTTGACTTGACTAATACCAGAGATGAATCTTAGTGAAGCAGAATTCAACAGAAAGTCTACTCAAAAACAGTATAACGAAGTATTTCCACGGTTACTGTCCACATCAGATGTTCTCCATCAGTACCATTGCGGTTTATCTCTGAAGTTGACACCTCAAAGACTTACTTATGGTGTGACCAATGAGAACCCGATGAATTAATTTAGTCATTGGATGTCCTCTAGATTAACGCAAGATCATTTCCTTTCCTCTCAAGTTTCCTTGTATTGAAGTGTAACCCTGAGAGTTAATGAAAGTCAGGCAGCACATCTCAGAAGGGCTCACAGCAGAAGATTTGCCAGTGTTTTCTGTTACGACCCTGCAGGTGACCCAAACTTACCTGCCTAAATCATAACACACAAACCTCTGATCATGAACATGGAGACCGATGTTGGTTTTAGGATTAAAGGGTAGGGCGGTGGCCGCTGTGGGCCTAAAACAGATGATTCGGTGCTCTAAATATCAAATTTTTGTGCTTTGTGTGTGCATAATCGGAGAAAATGAAAAAGTTAGGAAGCTTCAATCACAGCAGGTAAAAAGCAGAGCAGAGAATATCAACAGATAAAAAGACTGGAGAGAACCAAGAGGAGAAAAACAGGAAAAAATGATGGCGAAAGTGGCATTCTTGCCAAGCCGTGGTGTTTTCCAGACCACAGACCCCATTCCTTAGGCCATAATAACTGTTTACTCCAGTTTTATAATGCTCTTATTATGTCCCCTTTAAAAAGACAAACATGGATCATGATTTGGTTTTAGCTAACAAAAATGTTGCATAAATACACTTAAGCACCCACCTCTGTGCACTATTTGTTCCGCTTTTGCTCCAGAATATTTTTTTTGTCTCTTTTCTGAGGACGACAGTACATACCACCCTGAAGCTCCTCTGTTGCTGATTTTGAATCTTAAAGTCAAACCAGACATGAACATTTGAAGTACTGTAAGGAACTCAATGAAGCATTCTCAGGTTATGAGTTGTCTGTTGCATGACAGTGAGAAATTGACCACTAACCCCAAAAAATACAAAAAGAAATCCTTGTTTCAGCATGGAGAATTAAAAACTAAGGCATTGAAAGTCGACAGCTTGCTTTTATATAAATTCATAAATTTAAATCAGTACTGCATTTTGTTTTATGTTGATATTTTGTCGCACTGTTAGTGTTTAATTTTTTTAAGAATTTTATTTTATTTTATTTTCTGTCAGGAGTGTAACTGGTCATCATTTCTGGTCATCATTTTTAATCAGCTTAATGTTTCTAACCATTAGAAAACAAAAGTTAATTTTGCTTATTATTTCTGCACCTCTCTAGGGATTCCCCATTAAAAATGGTTTTTGTGAGTCACTCCACATGACTCAGTAACCGTGGTGACAAAGTAATATTTTGAGACTTTCTTCAATGCATTTTTATGGCAATGTGTAAATTCATGGCCCATATTTTTTTCTTTTTTTCTTTTTTTAAATAGAGCCCATAAATCCACATTTCATTTTGATATATTTTTATATTTCACAGTTGAAGATGAGGACAGTCACCATAGGATAATTTCCATATTGTAGTTGATTTCCTCTTTCTTTCTTTCTTTTTAAAGGAATGGCCTTTTTCTTTTTTCTTTGACACTTAAATGACATGTTATGTCAGCATGTTCAAAACGGAAAAATGAAAGAAATTTATCAATACACAAAAAACATCACAGCAGAATGTCATTTCTGTAATAAATGTAATAAAAATGTCACTCTGGCTAGATTATAGATGTGACGGACATATTGAAGTTATCAAACTGAATTCTTAATGCTCTACATCAATAATAAAGGACATATATGGTTTTATTGCCTACATTATTTAACTTGAATATGATTCACTGTTTTACATGGTTTTATGGTTTTATCTTGACAGATAAAAGGAAAAATGTAAGGAGAGAAGAAAGAAGAAAGCCACAGAAAATGCTGAAGCTGTTTGGGAACAAAACTGTCACAGAACCTCCATGGCGAATGTAAAAAAAAAAAAAAATTATATATATATATATATATATATATATATATATATATATATATATATATAAACAGTTTTATAAACAAATTTTTACAAAATTATTTTGAATAAATAATTGTAATATTTCTACTTCAATAATTAGAATCTGACATGTAGCAAGAGATTGCACATCCTTTTTTTAAGGATTTGTATTAAGTTTTGTTTACATTATTATGGTGCATACTAACCTGTATTTATGCATTTATTTTATTGACAAGTTGGGAGGGTTTTCCCCAATACTAACGCCTGACTTAACCCCCAGTACAGTGTGGTTTAACAAAGACAAGATCCATGTTGGACTATGGTCATTGTACATTTCCATCTGATGAATAAAAGACGAACAGCTTCATGTGGTTTGAGCTGTATCTCCACAGCTTTCTCTACATGCCTCGGGCTGATCTGTGTTTTCCAACCACATACTCCCCCTATATTTGCACTTCTTTGCTATAATTGCATTAGAAGAAAAAAAAAAAAAACCAATAATAATGTAAAGAATTGTGTAAAGTGATGCCAAGATCATGACTTGCACTCAATTTATTTAGTCTCCAGGCATGTGATTGGCTGTGGACACATCATGTGACCCAATGAGTGGCACAGATTTTTTTTTAAATAAGAAAAGTGATAAATTAATGTATATATCTCGTGTATATTTCTAAGTTAACTTTCCAGTATTGTGCATACTTTGTCTAAACAGCTTAAACTAAAGTATAATATTGCATTATTTTCTTAGAGCCTCAACTGTACCATTAAACTCATTGTCTCTTTTTTTTTCTCTTTTGAAACTGATTATTGTCCCCCCGTGAAAACTGAAATGTTCTAAAACATGCTGCTTTTGATTTGAGAAGGACGGGAATGTGCTGATTTGAATGTGATTTATTTGTGCTTTCCTCCACAGTATTCTCTCAGGCGGCTGAAATGTATTTACTGGAAAAATCACAGTTTTGCTCGCTAAAGCAATTAGACCCAAAGGAATATTTACTTTTTTCTCAAGATGAGGAGTTATGAAAATTATACAAAAAAGAAAGGGATCATGTTGATTTTTTTTTTAAATCTGAAAATAAAATCCCTTTCTGAAGTGAACTGCAGATGTTAACTTCCCATCATATGACATTTTATTAAATAAATAAATAAATATTTTTGGTAATTATATTCTCTTAAATATTTGTACAAATATTGCTTAAGCTGTTTGGTAAGTAAATGCCTATGCTGACTGATAAGACAAAGGTATTTCTTACAATATTAAATGAATTTTCAAAAGGTTGTGCCAGGTTGCATATATATATATATATATATATATATATATACTAATTAATTAAAAAGTGGTTACTTTTACTATTTTTCTGTGATTCATGAATTGTTTTGTGTTCCATAATTGTTTTAATATTTTATTTTATTTTTTGAAGGACCATTAAGAACACTATAATAAATATTAAGTTAAAAAATTGAAAAAAAAATGTTTTAGTGTCAATAAATAAAGTAAAAATGCAACAGCTAATCCCAGCTTCCCCTTATACATGTTAATAACCATAAGTGTGTGTTTCAGCCACTGATCTATATATAATTCTCTGTTATAGATGAGTGGTTGTAGCCAATTTCTAAATTGCTTCTGGTTATTTATAATAGTCCAAATCAACTGGGTTACTGTATTTTTGAAAGAAAACATTTCTTACATTTTCAGCATTAAACTAGGATTGAATTTGTGCATATTCAGTCTAAGTAAAATATTTAAAAAATAAGGATTTTTAAATTGTTCTACAAATAATTTAAACCACCATTACTGTACCAGCCTCTCCTCTTAGAGCATCGTTCTTCCATATTCAGCCACTAGATGGTAATGTTCACCTGAAATGTAAATCTACAGCTACACTACATCAAATGAGCCTTCTATTAAGAATGAATATCATAAGGGCTGTTTCTACATCTCAACAGAGGCACCCAGTTCAGAGGTCATCCGCTCAGCGCAGGGTCACCAGCTCCCAATGAAACTTTGCAACAAACCTTAAACATCTCAGTGGGAGTCTCAGAGAAAACATGCCAAATACAATGTGAAGTGACACATTATATGATGTGTTGTGAGCTTGATGCTGTGCGAACAGCATCCAACCTGACACATGTCTTCTCAAGAATGCAAACACACTCCATATGATTAAAGCACCTCTGGTTGAACTGTAATTAGTCCTGTTTACTAAGAGAAGCATCACCATTGCACATAGGCTACAGGTTTTGGTAATCGATAGTCAAACCTTTTATACTACAAACATAAATGATACTGTCTGTAAGTTGCATTTACACAGGTGTCTCCATGTGTAATTTAAGTTTAAGTAAACTGATCGGATGCCTGTAACATTGTAACCCTACACACACCCATGTGTTAACTTTCAACAAACAGTGCTAATAATCCACTGAGTTCTAAATTAGACATTGCTAGGCTATGTGATTAAATTAGGTGGTTTCTCAGTGCCTCAACATTTCTGATACTGTGATACTACTCACTTAGAAAAGTAAAAGGTTTATTAATAATAGTAATACATTTCAATACATTGAAGTTAATATCACAATACATGTTCAAGAATCTCTGGTGTCGGTATTTACCTTTTTTTTTTGGTATTTAATCTTTTTTGTTATAGTTTTATTTTGACTGTTTTCTTTAAAAATACTTATTTCAATTTGTATTTAATTAATTATTAGCATTTCATCAATGAATGCTATGCAGTTTCCTCAGCAAACAAACCCGCGGCGCTGATGCACATGCTAACTGCGGTCGGTAAGTATTTTAATGCATTCAAATTAGCACAAACATATTTATTCAGATTCACTTAATTCAATTCGACTCTTTTTGTCGATTTTATCGTTACACCAGTTGGTGGTAACGACACCTTTTTTTGTGCTATGAGTGAGTCATTTCATTCATTCATTTTACAAACCTACTGAGAGGCTCATAAACGGTTTAAGCATCATAATCGTTTTCCCAGTTTCTCTTCTAGTCAGTTAGCATTCACGAACGAGGTGCTTAAAGAGGGAGAGAGAGACCTCAGTGAACAAACAGTTTGTTATGAACAAGTCGAGAACAATTCGTTCACCTACTTTTAACCTAGAAAATGTCCACTCTACAGTTAAAGTCAAGGCAACGTTAAATTATACAGGTACGTCGTAAGAAACAGTTTTAAGAATATGCCGCTGAAATTTCCTTGAAAGTAGGCCATCCATACATATATACTACATACATACATATACTACATTCATAACATTTCAAATAGATGATGAAAACATTGTATATTAATATTTTTGCGGGCATTGTACTACATTTGTAGAAAATCCAGATATTTTGTAACATTATAAATGTCACATTTAATGCACTTTTGCTGTTGAATAAAAGTATCAATTTCTTTAAATTAAAAAAAAAAACCTTATGCAAAAACTGTACAAATTGATAACAGTAAGAAAGGTTTCTTGAGCAGCAAATCAGCATTTTAGAATGATTTCTGAAGGTAATTGTTACAGGGCTGACGAGACGAGAGGCGTGCGGATCCATTTGCAGACTTTTATTAGGCAGAGACGTGGTCATAACAGGCAGGGTCAAACAGTGGCAAACAGGTATAACAGGGGCGAGACAGAGTAAACAGAGACAAGCGTGGGTCGATGATCAGTGAACAGTATCCAAAGGGGCGAGACAGGAGAGGTAGTCCAAAACGTCAGCGATAGTCCAGGC